>NC_056727.1:551830695-552443195 GCF_019279795.1 Protopterus annectens
TTTGACTATTTTTACAGACTGCCTCTGTCCGTAAGTGACATGGGTGCCTTCCCGGGAGTGAGTTTGCAATTTCCCATCCATTGATCCAGACTGTGCTTGAAGATAGTTGGGGAAGGGCTCTGCTTCATGTAAATAGGAAGCCAATTCTAGAGGTGGGACAGTCTCTTGGATACATTTGTCTCTCCAGCATGATCTGCTCATGTCAGAAATTTGGTTTAGATCTTTGGAGCAGGTAATCCTCTGGAGTTTGTGAATATGCAACATTTCCATCAAGGCTGGGTCAGAGACTGTCTTGTAGGTCAGGCACAGATCACCCCTCAGTAATCTGTAGGAAACTGAATACAGTGATAGGACTTTTAATTGGTCCACATATGACATGTTGGTTATGGCCTGTATTTTTTGGTGAGAAACCTCTGAGGATGCTCCAGCTGCTGCAGGTGTTTGAAATGCCAAAGTGTGCATTGTACTTTATTATTGATCTGATAAGGGGCGAGTACAGTGGTACTATTATCCTTCGATCTGGATGCCATGCCCTTACATACACGCTAAACCACATAGAGTTCCTAACCACTGTAGACACATGGTGGTTAAAGTTCAGATTGCTATCTGAGTACCCTGATCACTCACCACTGGGTTTACTCTTATGGGGGTGCAATCCGTGTTGTAATTTTCAGAGGTGTTTTATTTTCCAAAGGGTATTATTATGCATTTCTTTGTATTTAGTTTGAGACCATGGCTTTCACACCAAACATTAGTGTGCATCAGACCTTTCTATAGGATATCTACATCATTTGGGGAGTGAAGTGATTGCCTCCAACTTGCAGTCCTCAACAAACGTGATCAACCAAAGGCCATCTGCATTTGCCTTGACATCTGAGAAGTATGTCCCAAACAGGAAAAAGCTCAGCACTGAGCTCTGTAGTACTGTACTGGTCACTGGCCTCTTGCTGCCTGTGGATTCCTCAACTTTAACAACGTGTCCTATCCGTGAGCCCTTTGGCTATCCATTTGGTGACTTAGAGGCTTATACCTAATTTTGTAAGCTGTCAGTAATACCAGAGTGTGGTATTGTGTCAAATGCTGTGGCCAGGTCAAGGTAGTTGGTATGCACTGTCTTACCCTCAACAGTGGCCTTGGTGACCTTCTCAAAGAAGTCCACCAAATTGAGCAGACAGGACCTGCCCTTGATGAAGCCAAATTGGGTTGGATCTAGAGTCTGGATATTTCCTATGTAATTGTTAATCATTTCCATGATTATCCTTTTCATAGCCTTGCATATGAGGCTAGTCAGACTTGTGGGTCAGTAGTTTCCTGTGTCAGTTGATGGGTCCCCCTTTTGTGGAGAGGGATGACTATTACTGTCCTCCACTCTACTGAGACAAAGCCTGTCTGGAGACTGTGGTTAAGTAGAGGTCTGAGCAAGTCTTCTAGGTTATGATTAAGCTGTTTAATATGGACTTTGGTATTCTGTCAGCGCCCATTGATGCCATGTTTCTGGCTTTAGAGAACACAATGAAGACCACTTTTGTGATAATAGGCAAAGGAATGGTAGAGAACGTTTCATGGGGAGACCAGAGGTGATGAGGGGAGTGAAATATGAGCCGAATTTATCGTCCAGCGGGTTTGCTATTTCTTCTGGCTGAGTATAGGTAGTGCCATCTACAGCCATCTCCATACATTGTTGAGTGTTTCTTTTAAGGTTTCTGACATAAGTAAAAGTGCTTTGTAACTGTTCTTTGCTTGGGAGACTGAGGATTTTTTTTTCTGTTGTGCACCCTCCCACACACTTCTAGACAAGAATTTATTCATCTGATGTCAATTTTCATTCCATCCTTGACTAATGGATTCGGACCAGATCCCTGCGATCCGTCTTAGCCGTTGCAAAAGCTTGTGGCAATCTGGAACTCTCAAGCTTCTCCCTTATCCATAATGCACCAACCCCCATTTCTTCAAATCTTGTTTGCCACTTGAAAAGTGAGATGTGGTTTTCAGTTACTCTGGAGTAGCTAAGTAATATTTTCTTTGATTTTTTTTTTGCTTCTGAAGTCTTTGAAATCTTTATAGGTTTTTATTTTTAAGAAACATCTCCCTTACCTGTGGTTTGTCTTTCGTGTTTTTCTATACTCTGTTAAATGCCTTTGTTGGTATTCCTCCTTTTCTACTTCCTTTCCCTGCTTTAAAAAAAAAAAAAAAAAAAAAAAAAAAAAAAAAGTGGTTCTTAGCCCCTGTGGCTACATTAAGTATATTGTTTCCTTTATTAGACTTGTTTTATGTTGTGGAACCTCTGACAGTCTATGTGCCCAGGACTGTCACTTCTTAGTTACAATATTATTTCGTTTTTAAAGGAATTGTCGGGAAAAATGTATGTTGACACTGTTCTTGAATGATGCTTTTTGGATGTTTACTACAGATGTTTCTCTTGGTATTTGTTAATAAAATGTGGATGTTATGTAGTCCAGTCTCACCATCATTCTTACCCCTTGGTTCAGAGCTGAACCTCAGCTCCGACTTGGCCATACTCTAGCTCAAAGTCTTCAATTGGCTCGTGGCTAAGAGGTATCCCATCATGCAACAGGCCCATTCCCCAGATCTTGTTTGCCGCTCGTTACGCTCAGACGTGGTTTCGCTTTTGGCCGTGGCTAAGTATACCTTTTTCTAAATTTTTGGCTATTTGTTGCTCAAATAGCTACTGTGTGCATCTCTCCTGCTGGTTGTGTGGCCTTTTCGTTGGCCGTTTTTGGTATCCCTTTTGCTCCCTTTCTTCCCATGGACTAGGCCCGTTTCAGTTAGAGGACCTAGTCCTCCCCATTGTTTCCGTGAGGTCTTTTTGTTTTGTGCTTCCTGTGTATTTGTTAGCTTATTTAGTGTTTTGTCTGGTAGTGGTGTTATCCTGCCTTTGTTTCCCCGGGCTAGGCCCGTTTAAATTAGAGGACCTTGTCCTCCCTGTAGTTTTTGTTCCCGTCGGTTACTAGGCCTTTTTTAGTTAGAGGCTCTAGTTTCCCATGCGGGGTTTAGTTAGGTCCTTTGTGTGTACATGTTGTTTTGCACTTGTTCCTGTGTGTGTACTCCTTTATTCAGCATGTCTAAGGATTCTAAGGAACACAGGCCTTCGGGCTTTAAAAAGTGTGTTGGATGCAACAACAAAATGTCTTTGACTGATGGGCACTCCGTGTGCGTGTACTGCTTGGGGGCTATTCACCTCCAAGAGTCCTGCTTGTTTTGTCATTCCTTCAGTCCCAGCGTGCTACAAGAGAGGAAGAACAAGCTCATTCTGAAAGGACTGCTTAAACACTCCTTCGAGGAAGACTTGGTTAAGTCTTCCAGTGCCATATCCTCTCCAGCTAAAAAAGACTGCTAAGAAGTGCTCTCCGGCTCGGTCTGTTTTTTCGGATCCGGCAGAGAAAGTTGCTAGAACAGCTTCTCCTTCTTCGGCTCCATTGGCTTCAGTGCCGACAGAAGGTAGTGTATTGAGCAAGTCTTTATTGGCTCCCAGCCTTTCGGAGCCGGTCATGGATATTTTGGTTCAGAGCCGGTCTCCAGTTGTTCGAACGGGTTCTCCTTCATGCAAGTCTCCCTCTTTAGGGAGATCCAGATCTCCAACTATATCGTCCAGGTCCTCGAGGACCCTTTCCGATGAGGACGTTGTTAGAGTGGTGAAGAAACTGCTTCAAGTCATCAGTGCTGTCCAGATTGATTTCAGCTCTGACCCAGTCGGCTCCGGAGACCATCGCTCCTTCATCGTTTGTTGTTCCTCTTCCGAGCCTTTCTCGGCCTTCGAGCCAGAGTTGTCGGTTCCGTCGGGTGCCGTTAGGTCTGTTCCAGTAGCTTTGCCTGGCCTCTCTGTTCCGATTTCCACTCCGACCCAGTCTGCTCCCACCACAGGGTCGAGGGTCCACAGTTCCCCAGTCGGACCCGAGGGGGAGGGCTCGGATCGATCTTCATCGGTTCCGAGCCTTTCTCTCTGTGCTTCGGCTCGGGTGAGCTTGGACCCGACATCTGCTTCAGACCTAATCTCCTCTGCGCCGGGGGCTACTACCGTATACTCTACGGTTAGTCAGCCTTCGGAGCCGGGAGGATCAGCCTTTGAGGTTATGAGGAGCGTGCTGGCCAGGTTGTCAGCTGCATCCTACGGCACCGATACTCTGCCCTCTCCGGCACCGGTGTCAGTTTCCGATCACCCTCTATCCCTGGACAGCGGCGACCCAAGGCCTCAGGATACCTCCATGAGTGGTCCCCAACTTTTTGACGTCTCCCCAGAGTTTTTTTGCCTGAGGAGCCCATCAGAAAGAGATTGTGTAAGAGGAAACATGTCGATTCCCCAAATGAGTCTCTCACGTCGGACACCGACCTCGAGGAGTCAGAGGGGTCCCCCAAGTAGTCTTCTGAAGATATGTCTTTTTCAGATATCCTTGAGATCTTGAAGCAAAGAGGCGGCTGGCCCTACAGATCCCCTTCTGATGAGGAGTTGGTGTTCCTGAAGGCTTTTGGATCTCAAACTTTTGCCTCTTGGTCTCTCCCCCTTTCGATGAGTTACTAGATCTCATCTGTCAAAAGGTGTGGGAAACTCCTGACACTGTGGAACCGGTCCCTAGGAGACCCAATACGTTTTTGTCTGCTCCCACAGACAAGAAATATCTGACAAAAGGCATTCCAGTAGATGCCATGGTGGTGGCAGCAGCCACCAAGAAGGAACTTGCTGAAATGTCTACCGTCCATCAGCCAAACAAGGAGTCCCGGGCCATGGACAGGTATGGGAAGCATGTGTTTACCTCAGCGGCCTTTGCTCTGTGGTTGCTGAACTACTGGACGCATTTTACAAGGCTCCAGAGAGATGTCTTAAAAGAACTAGGAGATTCTCTACAGGGTAATGTTTCTGATGCCGTGGCACAGAAGGTCAATGCACAGATGTTTGTATCTTTCGGCTTTTCCCGATTAGGGGTCGCCACAGCAGAACACCGGTTCGCTAATGATTGCCAGTAGATTTTTATGTACCAACTTGCCAGGCCTGACGCACAATCTTCAACAAAGGTATGCCCATTCACGCATGTCTCCACACAGAAGACGCTTTAGCTGAGAATCGAACAGGACAATGTCTTACTGTGAGGCAACAACGCTACCGCAGCACCACCACAGCAGCAGAAGGTCAATGCACAGATGTCTACCCTAAATTCTCTTACCAACTCCTCCATGAGGCTGATTTCATACGCAGCCGACGGAGCTAGCAGGGCAGCGGGTTCCAGAGTCTCTCTTGGGAGACACCGGAACCCGCAGAGCGAGCAGATCAGCGGGTTCCGGAGTCTTGCTTAGGAGACGCTCATGGATGCGCCTGTGTAATTTCGCAGTGGCCTTCAAGTCTACGTTCACCAACGTCCCATTTGATGGCTCATCGTTATTCGGAACCAAGGTGAAGGACACACTCACTAGGTGCGAGCAGGAAGGAAAAACCCTGTCTGCCGTGGGATTCCATTTTTCCATGCCTTCTAGACCTTACTCCAAGGGCCAGAAGAGTGGGAAAATGTGGTTCAGGAAGTCACAGAGGTTTTTTCAGGACTCACAAAGTGATTCCCCCTCCAGAGGCAGGGGAGAAGGTGGAAATTCAGGTAGACTCCGCCCTAGAGGCAGAGGAGGCCCACATAACCAGGGGGACCGTGATTCCTTTCATGGTTCTCCCTACCAGCGCTCATGAAGGGAGGTCCGACTGTGCATCTCTGGAGCCGGTCGGGGATCTCATTTCTTTATTCCCAGAAGCCTGGCAAGACGTCACCCAAGACGAGTGGGTATTAAAGATAATTTCCAGAGGTTATCATATTCCCTTCTCTTCTCCTCCCCTGCCAACCAAGAGAATTCCAGACATTCCACCCAGTCACAGGTATTCCGCAACTTTAGAAATAAAAAAAGTTGCTTTCAGAGAAAGCCATCCAGCCTGTCCCTGCAGACCAAGTAGGATTGGGGACTGACTCCAGATTCTTTTTGGTGCCAAAAAGAACAGGGGACCTGAGACCCATCTTGGATCCCAGCCGATTGAACCTACATGTACAAAAGTCCAAATTCCGCATGGTCACCTTACAGTCAATACTTCTTCTGTTAGGGAAAGATGTGTGGATGTGCTCCATCGCCCTCAGAGATGCTTACTACCATATCAAGACGGACAGGGCATCGAGAAGTCATCTACGCATCTGGCTGGGAGCCGGTCATTTTCAGTTTCATGCTCTGCCCTTTGGTCTCACCACAGCCCCCAGGGTGTTCACCAAATGCATGGCAGTGTTAATGGCTCACTTGAGACGTCAGGAATTCCAAGTTTTTCCATACCTGGACGACTGGCTCCTTTCTGCCACCACCAGGCATCTACTGTTGCAGACCAGGGACACCACCATTACACTGTGCCAAAGGTTAGGAATTACTCTAATTTGGGAAAAATCTGCCTTATTGCCCTCGCAGCATGTCACTTTTATCGGCACCAAACTAGATACGGTGCTCATGAGGGCCTTCTTACCAGAAGAGAGAATTCAGGCTCTACAACAGCAGGTCTACACCTTACTACCATTGAAGAAGGTCAAGACAAAAGTGATGGCTGCCACGATCATGCTAGTTCCCCTTGCCAGATTACACATGAGGGTTCTTCAGTGGCTGCTTTTCACCCAATGGTCACTACAGTATCTTCCACTCTCCCATTCTATTCTGATTATGGACACGTGCAAGCAGGATCTCTGCTGGTGGCTTCAGGCCAGCAATCTCAACGTGGGCAAGCCTTTTGTCCCATCTTCTCCAGTTGCCACGATGACCACGGATGCCTCCCAGATTGGGTTGGGGGGCATTATCTTGGCAGGACAGTCCAAGGCACGTGGCAGGATCACGACACCCATTTGCATATCAATGTTTTGGAGATGAGAGCAGTGCTATTAGCGTTGCAAGCACTTCAGAGCTTTCTCCCTCTAGGGACAATTGCAATACACTCATAGACAACATGTCAGTGGTATGGTATCTGAACAAGCAGGGAGGAACCAAATCATACCCCCTTTGCATAGAGGCACTTCGAGTTTAGCAGTGGGCGGTGTCTTCCCAGCACTTTCTAGTTGCAACGCATATACCAGGGAAGTCCAACGTGATTGCCGATAGGCTGAGCAGAGCTATCCTAATGCCTCACGAGTGGTCCCTGAACAAATATGTTGCAGAGAAGATATTCCGCAGATGGGGGTTAGCTTTGCTGCGATCTATATGCCAGCCCCCCTCAATGCCAAATGCAGCGGCTACTTCACCCTTATCCCCCCGTAGAGGGAGACATCCAGGGATGCTCTGGTTCACGATTGGCCCTCAGGTCTTCTGTATGCCCTTCCACCATTTCCTACGATATCAAAGGTCATTCAGAAAGCACAGTCTTTGGGAAGCAAAATGATCCTCATTGCCCCACACTGGCCTCGTCAGATTTGGTTTCTCTTCCTTCAACCCTATCTAATGGACGAGCCCTGGATTCCGGACCCAGATCCAGATCTGCCGACTCGTATGTCGGGACAGCTCCATCCCTCCATTCAGACCCTCAAGTTGACAGCTTGGCTGCTCCAGTTCTGTCCCTAGTCAGGCTTCATGATTTTTCCTCTGAAGTGGTCCACATTCTGTCATCTTCCCACAAGCCTTCTACCAGGAAGAGTTATTCCAGTAAGTCGAAGAGATTCTCCATTTGGGCCCGTGAAAGACATTGATCCTTATACAACACCTATTTCAGCAATATTAGAATTTCTTTCTCAACTGTTCAGTCAGGGGTCAGCTGCAGCAACCATTAAAGTGCAGCTGGCAGCGATTTCTACCTTTCACGTTGCTAATGAGCCCAACCTTATGGCTCGTAGGCTTTGTAGGGCCTTTCTGAAAGGGACAATGTTACTCCGACCTCCAGTCTTTGATCCAGTAATGCCATGGGACCTCACTTTTGTATTACAGCAGTTCACCTCGACTCCCTTTGAGCCCACAGCTATGTGTGACATTAAATTCTTGTCATGGAAGACAGTATTCTTGGTAGCCGTAACTTCAGCTAGGCTGGTCTCTTAGCTCCAAGCTTTATCATTTAAGCCACTTTATTTGGTGTTTCACAAAGACAGGGTCTCCTTTAAGAACCAGTCCTTCCTTTATTCCAAAGTTTGCTTCTGTTGTCAGTATCAACCAATCTATTGAGTTGCCTGTGTTTTTTTCCTGAATTTTCTAACAAGGCAGAATTTAAGTTTCATCAGCTAGATGTTCATAGACAATTGCGCTTCTATTTACAAAGGACAAAACATTTCAGGAAATCAGATTAACTGTTTGTCTCGTTTTCAGACACTAGACTTGGGGTTCCTGTTTCTAAAGTAACCTTGTCTTGCTGGATTTCCAATTGTATCTCCTTTATTTATGCTTCCAGTGGCAAAGAATTACCCTTTAAAGTGAAGGCTCATTCTGTATGATCTGTGGCTCCCTCAACTGCATTTCAGGATAGGATGTCTGTGGATGATATTTGTGCTGCAGCAACATGGGCTTCACCTCATACTTTTGTTAGTCACTACAAATTAGATCTGGTCTCTAGAGGCAGATCTTCCTTTGGTTCCACAGTGCTCGAGAGTATTTTTCAGTGAGCCACCCAAGGTCAAGGTGCTAGGGACGTTGTCCCAGGGGTAAGAATGAAGGTGAGATTGGACTACATAACATCAAGAAGTTATGTACCCACCATAACGTTCGATGTATGTAGTCCATCTCGCCTTACATTCTTACTATCTCCCCTCCTTGAGGACCTGGAGGTATAGTCTCTAGGTGTCAGTAGTCCTTTCTGTTGGGGTTGTTCTTCTGTGTGTGTGTGTGTGTGCGCGCGCGCACTTGCAGCAAACAAAATCTGGAGAATGGGCCTGTTGCATGATGGGATGCCTCTTAGCCATGAGCCAATTGAAGACTTTGAGCTAGAATATAGCCGATTTGGAGCTGAGGTTTGGCTCTGAACTCAGGGGAAAGAATGTAAGGCGAGATGGACTACATACATCCAAATGTTATGGTGAGTGCATAACTTTTTGTTTTCTGTCATAATGATGGTATATCTTTAGAGAGTGGAGTTTGGCAGACATTCACTTGCTGGCTTCATGTCCGTCAGATTTTTTTGTGCTAATGCGAAACATATTGATTTGTCAACCTTTTTGAGTTATAGCTTAGTTTTAATTGTACTGTTGATCCTGTTGATTAGCTCTGACAGATTAGGAACTGTGATTTCAGGAGAGCGGCCTTGTTTTATGGTTGCTGGAGTTCTGCACACACTTTATTTTGGAAATGGTTCCTTTAGGTGCTTACACTCCCATCAACAGTAAAATGGAAGTAAAGTTTAAGAAACCACCATGCATGTCTTTCGGATCCTCCCTCCCTTGGATCCAAAGATCCTGAAACCAACTTCAGATCCCATGTTAGCCTTGGATCTGATGGTCTTGGTCATTAAGGCTGACAAATTGTTTACTCCTGCAATGGATCCTAAGCCTCTGGATCCGATTGCCGAAGTTTTACTGGGGAAACATAAATGGTTAAATGAAGTTAGGCTTTTTTGGCAGGCAGCTTGGTTATCCTTGGATCCGGTGCCTTAGGATCCAAAAATGGTTGAATGAAATGAGTCTTCGGACTTGAGGCATCCTCAGACCGAAGGGTTTAGGTGTCTTCGGATCCGATACTTATTCACATCCGAAATCAGTGGTGTAAACTTAGTCTTATTTGGATTTGAGACATCCTCGGATCCGAGAGGTTACTTGCCCTCTGATACAGTACCTTTAATGAAAATGGTTGTACGGAGCGGCTTTCTTCGGACCCGAGACCCTCTGATGGTCTGATAGTCACATTCTCAAAGTCATTCAGTTCAAGCCACCTGCTAAGTCTGGAGATTACTAACATACTTCTCACTATCCAGGTTGTCGTACAATGTCCAGATTTTTTGCCTCATAATTTTTGGTCTGTTCATCAACACATGTGCAGTTTCTTCTGGCAAATCATTGAGGATTGAAGTCACTAAATATATACCAGATAATGACAGATGTTTGATTTTCAGACTTCATGGTCTTCAGAAATTACGTAATAATGCAAAGTTATTCCAATAATCTTATAAGTTTTTAGGAGCAATGTTTTAAATCTGTCCCTGTTTTTTTTTTTTTTTTTTTTTTTTTTGGTCCCCCATTGTTTGACTTGTCCAGATTTCTTGCTCTAAGAGGTTGAGAGGTATGATATGCAGTGTGAAACAAGTCGTTACTCTGCCCTGCCTGGCATTTAGCATCTCATCTTGACAAATGCTCATTAATGAAAATGAACAAAAAGGCCAGCACCACAAGAACGCAAGTAGTTTACTACAATTTATTTTCCATCACAATTCCAAATCAGACCGGTTTCAGCATCTAACCTTCATCAGTGATAGCAAATAGAATAAACAAAAATGCTTTAAATACTTTCAGTACAAAAACACTTCCTGTGACATCACTTCCCCACATAACCAAATACAATAAAATGTTTAATATATTATTTTAATTTCACCTTAGTTTTATCATTGAGATCTGGTGCAAAAAACATTTTTATGACAATTGGGGGTCAGATTGGGTGGTGTATGTGGCAAGTTGCACCTGTTCTGCTTTCTATGTGGGGCAGACCTCCAGGCCATTACGATATCGGATGTCTGAGCATTTCAGTGACATACATACATAAAAAATTTACAAATGCACTATATAGATACTGTCAGCTTCATAGTTCAGCAAATTTTACATTTATAGTGATTGATAAGGTTATGAGAAATGGACCATTCAAAACAGGCTGGCATCTTGAATTTCAAGGAAATAAAATGAATTATAAAATTGGGAGGGCTTTTTGTACCAGGTCTCGGTGATAAAATGTAAGGTGAAATTAAAATAATATATTAAATATTTTATTGTATTTGGTTATGTGGGGAAGTAATGTCACAGGAAGTGTTTTTGTACTGAGAGTATTTAAAGCATTTGGTTTATTCTATTTGCTATCACTGATGAAGGCTAGATGCCGAAACTGGTCTGATTTGGAATTGCAATGGAAAACTGTAGTAAACTACTTGTGTCCTTGTGGTGCTGGCCTTTTTGTTAATTTTCATATGTGTTGGTTTGGCCGTTTGCATCAGCCGTACATGCTAGCTGCTATGTGGAGTAAATGCTTAAATAAATAATGAGGTGACATCTAAGCATGTCGACAAAAACAACTGTACAAAATGCCTTGCAAGTTTTATGTCACTGTTAGCTACACAACAGAGATGTTCCCAAGACACAAGACTGTGTGCTAGAATTACATCTGTAACATAAAGTGAGTGTACAGTGACACACAAATAACACGTGTCCTGCTATACATTTTCCAGCAGATATCATCAGAGCAGCTGCTGCCTTTTGCTATCTTGTAATACGCACAGAAATTAAATAGACAACAATGTAGTGTAATAGGCCATGTGAAACACTTAACTACACATGTCACACCCCTGTTTTTACCTTGACAAACCACAGCCAGTGCTGGGGGCTGGCATAGCATATTATGCACGATTTCATGTCTCATAATAATCTTATGGGACCCAATGTATGCAGTCATGTCCTTTAGAAAGGCATATAGCTCACTATGCATTCTTTTATTAGCTGCATTAATTTACCTCTAAATGCCATTTGTAGTTTACTATGAATGAACATAGATGTTTAAACACTATCAGTTGTATTGGCTGTAGTACCTGCTAAAGCAGTGAAAATGCCTAACAGCTACAGAATCTAAGGCTTCCCATTTAGACATTGGGGTCGTTTTTTTTTTCCCTGTAGCAGAAAACCTGACGAGTTTATAACAGATGCCCTTTTCTCTTCCTCTTCCCCATTCAAGAATCATATTTCATATGGTCATGGTTGATTCCATTTTGCCTTTTCAAAAAAAAAAAAGAAAAAAGAGAATGAACAGACATTTCTGAAGATTCTTGCACTCCTGTCTGGTAGCGGGTCATTACCAGTTGAGAATACTTCCATTTGATCTCTCAGCCCTTCTTCGTGTTTCACTGTTGCAGTCATTAGATTTGGGTTATCTGCTTGCAGTAGCCCTCAGTCGGCCTGATTAACAAAGTCTTGGGTCCTGCATCGGTTGCTGTCCCTTCTTCCATGACATCAGGTCGTCAGGGGGTATAAAACATGCAGCCGACGCCATTACATCAGTCATTCTTGCCGTGCGGTGCCCAAAGCAGAAGCAGTTCGCAAGTGCCAGTCGGCCGACTCCTGACATTTTCGTTTTTGAGTTTCAGAACCAAAGTCTTCAACTAAAGCTAAGTACCCTGTTGGGGAAACTTTTTCTTGCTCCTTTCCGATGTCAGTAAAAGTTAATAATTGCATTATTTGTGGAAAGCAAATACTTCACACAGATTTTCATTCGTACTGTATTCCTTGCCTAGGCCCTGACCACGATGTACCTTGCTGTCGGTTTTGTGCTTTATTTAATCAGTGCACTATCCGTCGTTAGTATATTTTCACCTCTAAATATTTCGGTTCTCAGTTTAATTATCCAGAAATGTCTGCTGGCCATCCGACTACCGGGATTCCAAAAAAACTCAAAGATAATGACAGAGACAGGCCGCTGAGGTCCAAAGCTGCCGATGACGCTTCTAAGCCAGTCGCCAGTGAGGCACATTCGCAGCCCCTGATATCCACTACTTCTGACTCGCAGGCCTCTACTGAGACCAATTCGGAGTCCGGTATGCCGCGAGATGCTTCAACTGTGGAACCTGCGGATGTCTCTACCTTGGATGGGTCCGGAGCCGCTGTGCAGGCACTGGCTTCTGAGAGTATATTCAGGCCTACAGACTTGCATATTAAAACGATGCCTCGTTCTTTATTTAGGCCAAAATCTCGAACCACGCCTAAGAAATTGACACCCAAGCTGCATGCTCAGGCCTTTATGCTTAAAAAAAAAAAAAAAACAAATGATAAGAATGGCTGAAGATCTTATAACTCTAATCAGGGGAAGCCAACCTACCCCTTCTAAGAGACCTAGGACTGAAGTTGTTTATGCATCTTCTGACCAGGATTCTAATTTTTCTGATTCTTCTGATGATCTGGATTTGCCCTTATCTACTTATGAGGATTCTGATGGAGTGGACTCTATTCCTTCTGCTTCCCCTCCAGAGGATTTTTCTTTTGGTGAGACCTTACATACTCTAAGAGAGCATTTCAACTGGGAAAGCCAGGATTTTTCCTGATTCAAAAAAGAGGCTTGGGGATTTCTTACTCCTGCCTCAGCATAGGCCTTTAGCTATACCTCCTGTACTAGACATGGTTGATGATGCCTTTTCAGAATCTAGTTTGGCCCCTGATTCTTTGCCTCCTGCTCCCAGAAAACCAGACAGATATTACAGGGTTCCTGATTCACACAAGTTCCTTTTTTAAAAATCCTATTGCGGATCCAGAGACTATTTCACAGGGACCCAAGGGCATTAAGGCTTCTACTGCTAAAAATCCTACCCCCTCTGATAGAGACTCCAGGGCGCTGGCTAGATGGGGTAAGAAGGTTTACACTTCTGCAACTTTGGCCATTAGGGCTTTAAACTGTCAGTTTCATATGCTGAAATATCAACAACATGTTATTGGATTGCTTAAACAGAAAATGATGTTGATTCCTGACTGTGCGGAAAATAAAGAATTACAGGATTTGATGCATTCTGCTGAACAGGTTGGAAAGCATACTTTGCGATGTGGATTTGATTCATTAGAGGCCTTTTGCAGGGCTGCTGTTACTGGGCCTCTGCTCGGAAGGCATGCTTGGCTTAAAGAGCAATCTTTGCCTGATCATGTTAAAGCTAAATTGTTGGATGCTCCCTTAAATCAGGACCGCCTGTTTGGCAACAAGGCTGAGGAAGTTCTTAAAAAGATGGAAGATAAAGCTAAATCTATGCAAACTGTTAAAGATTTCTTACAAGTTCAGCCTCCTAGATTTAGTAGGCACTGGACCTCTAAAAATTGGTCCTTTCCAGCCCCTTCCAGGTCTTCTCAAGCCAAACCCAGACACAGCAGAAACCCCAGGTTTCAGTCCCAAGGGACACACGAGACTAAGCAGTGGGGGGTTTCCGCACCCAAATCTGGTAGTAGTAAGGACCCCCCCCCCCATGGAAAACTGTCTCAATTACTTGCTTTTAAAACTTCCAAGCACATCCCAACTGAATGCTCCTTTAGGCGGAAAGATTGGTCTGCAGCCCAAAAACTGGGAACTAATTACCCAGGACAAATGCCACACGTTACCAACACCAAGCGGGTGGCCAAATCTACCCCCAAATCAGTGGGCAGAGGCCCACAATCAAGTACTCTCTCTCTTAAACATGAGGGCTATTCAGTTGGTACCAGAACAGGAAAAGGGGACAAGTTTTCTATTCGAGACTTATCCTGGTACCCAGAAAAGGCAATACATGGCATCCTATCCTGGACCTTTCTACTCTAAGTACCTTTCTGGTGATTCCAAAATTCAAAATGCTGACTCTTCACCAGCTGCTTCCTATGATAGGCAAAGATGCATGGTTGGCAACACTAGACTTAAAAGAAACATACCTGCACATCCCTATCAGGGAATCTAGCAGAAGATTCCTACGCTTCAAAGCAGGCTACATGCACGATCAGTTCTCTGCACTGCCCTTTGGCTTATCTGCTGCCCCCAGGGTATTCACAAAGTGCCTAGCTCCAGTCATTGCATTTTGCAGGCAAAGAAATATTCAAATATACCCATACCTGGACTTTTGTCTATTTCAGGCAGAAAGCCGGGACATACTTTTGAATCATCTGGCCTTTGTTCAAAGGGTACTGACTTGTCTGGGGTTCACCATAAACAAAAAGAAATCCCACCTGGTACCCTGTCAACAAATTATATTCCTGGGAGCAAGCTTGAATACAACTTCCCAGATGGCTTTCCTCATGCCAGAGAAACAGATTCATTTGACAACCTACGTCAAACAAGTGGCCACAAAAACCCAGCTATCTGCAAGGCAAATACTGCAAGCCTTGGGGTTCATGGCCTCCTGCATTCTTCTAATTCCATATGCAAGGCTGCATAATAGGAAACTACAGTGGTATCTCAAAAGCCTATGGTGTCAACATTCACAGGATCCAGAAGCAAGGATTCCTATCATACCTTGCCTACGCCTAGAGTTCCTTTGGTGGGCGAGGTCTGCCAGCAAAACAGGGGACTACCATTCACATTACCCCCTGCCGCATCAGACTATGCATGGGGTGGCTCACCAGGCAGGGAAGTGCATTCAGGGCAAATGGAACCCAAGTCAAGTACACCTGCACATAAATCAAAAGGAAATGTTAGCTGTACAGAATGCTCTGACAGCCTTCAAGGACCACATGCTTCCAGGACAACTAATGGTAAAGACGGACAACACCACTGTTGTGGTACATAAACAAGCAGGGGGGGTACACATTCTTACCACCCTCTGCAGACTAGCCATGGCATTGTGGAACACAGCCTTGAGCTACCAAGTGAATCTACAAGCTGAATTCCTGCCTGAAAAACTAAATACACTGGCAGATGGATAAGCAAAAACCTAATGGACCCACACGAGTGGAAACTGGAACCCAGGATTTTCAACATGTTGACAAGCAAATGGGGGAGCCCATATATAGACTTGTTTGCCTCCCCCCAGAACCATCAACTGGGAAAATTTTGCACACTGATTTCCCACAAGCTAGCTTGAAAAGTGGATGCTCTGTCCTTCAGCTGGAAAAACCTATCAGTTTATGCCTTTCCTCCTCTGCCTCTGCTCTCCAAGGTACTACTAAAGATCAAACAGGACAAGTCAAGGACGATTTTAATTGCACCAGACTGGCCTCGCCATCACTGGTACCCACTCTTGCGCAGTGTGTCACGCTTGCCTCCATGGCACCTGCCTCAGACTCCTTCCCTGTTGTCACAGCAGGAGAACCAGAGTCAGCACCTTCATCTGCAAACCCTGAACCTAGCAGCCTGGCTAATTGACTGAGGGATGGTAAAGGAGAGATTAGGTAATCAGTGATGGATATCATTTTAGAGGCAAGGAGGAAATCTTATGCTGCAAAATGGAAAAGATTTTGTGCCTGGAACCAATCTCAAGGAATGACTGCAGCAGTGCCCAATTTATGTCAGATTCTACAATACTTGACTGAGATGCTTCATAAGGGCTTGTCCTTTTCCTCCATCAAAATTCATGCCTCAGCAATTACAGCTCATTATAGCACAGAGCCTCCCCTCTTCTCTCACCCACTGCTCAAGCAGTTCCTCAGAGGGTCCAGATATTTAAGGCCACCCAGGAAAGCTCCAACTCCAGCCTGGGATCTTAGCTTTGTCTTGGGGAAACTCACTCTTCCTCCTTTCGAGCCAGCTGTTACTGCAGATTTGAAAGTTCTTTCCTGGAAAACAGCTTTGCTTTTAGCAATCACTTCTGCAAGAAGGGTATCTGAATTATAGGCCCTTATAGCAGTGGAACCTTTCATCATCTTTCATGCAGACACGGTGTCCCTCAGAACCAGTCCCTCCTTCATGCCCAAGGTGGTATCCAGTGTGGCTATTAATCAGTCCATTCATTTGCCTATCTTCTTTCTTAACCCACAGAACAAATAGGAACGGATACTGCACTCTTTAGATGTGCACAGATAACTTAGATTCTGCTTGGACAGGACTAAACCTCAAAGGAAATCTGAACAACTGTTTGGCATTTGCTGCAGGGACAGAGGGGAAAGCTATTTCCAAGCAAACCATTTCAAAATGGATAAGCCGCTGCATTCATTTCTGCTTATAAGCACCATGGAAAACCTATCCCACAGGGCATCAGACCCCATTCCACCAGGGCTGCATCTACCTCTGCAGCATTTCTCAGGGGCATCCCTACTAGGGACATCCTAGAAGCTGCTACCTGGAGTTCTGTACATACTTTCACCAAGCATAATCATTTGCCAATTTTCTGTAAATCCAGAGCTGGTTTTGCCACTGCAGTCTTGCAGGGCCTTATAGCTGCTCCTAATTCTATTTAAATTCCTCCTCCCAACCATAGCTTTGGGAATCTACCCAAATGTAATGACTGCAACAGTGAAACACGAAGAACATAGTACAGTTGTGTACACTTACCATAAATGTAGATGTTCAAGTGTATTCACTGATGCAATCCTGGTTACCCTCCCTTCAGCCCCCTTTCTTCTTTTGGCTATACCTCTACTCTCACTATGCTCAAAAAGCTTTTTGGTGTATTTGCTTTTTTGTTGGAGGTATATCCTTGTATTTATAGATTTAATTGCTTCCCATTAGGGGGGCACCTGACATCTGGGGCAAGAAAAACTTATGTAATGGTGTCGGCTGCATGTTTTATACCACTGACGTCATGGGAGAAGGGACAGCAACCGACGCAGGACCCAAGACTTTGTTAATCAGGCCGACTGAGGGCTTCTGCAAACAGATAACCCAAATGTAATGACTGCAACAGTGAATACACTCTAACATCTACATTTATGGTAAGTGTACACAACTGTACTTTCACTAAGTGTACGGCAGTAGAAGCAACTCACTTGAGACTACAGTAATTCCAGGTGTTTTCCATATTCAGATGACTGTCTCATTTCCATCCCGACCAGGTATCAGTTTATGATGTCAAGAAAAAAGTTATCCAGACATGTGCTCTTTTACTTATAACTATAAACCAAAGAAAAAGAGAGAGAGTTTGCAATACCAAGATTGCAGCCACTTGGTTCTTCAGTCTCTGGAATCAGTGGCTGCAGCAGTAACATTAATTCCTTTGGCCAGGATTGTGTATAAAAATTCTTCAGTGGATGCTTGTCTCACAGTAGTCATATTTCATCATCCCATATGTATTCGATACAAATCACCAGTGTATGTAAGATTGATCTCAAGTGGTGAATTCAGTCAGACCAAGTTCTACAAGATGCTTACTAATCCACCCTTCCCCCTAAGCCCAAGGCCATACTAACTACTGATGTTTCCCACCCAGGTAGAGGGGCATTACCTGGGAAAGACCGTCCAAGACATATGGTCCTTTGTGGAGGCCAGTTTCTGTGTCAGTGTTCTAGAGATGAGACCACTGTTAGAGTTCCAGGCTTTTCAATATGCTCTCCCTTTAGGAACAGTTACGACTGAAGTGAGCAACATGTCTGTTATCTGGTACTTCAAAAAACGAAAAGGAACCAGACAAAAAAGGAAAAGGAACCAGATTTTTACTCCTCTGTTGAGAAGTACTCAGAGGGTAACATGAACAATCTCATCTAAATGCTTTTTCATATCAGTTCACACTCCTTGGAAATCCAGTGGATGGAGGATAAACTGAGCAGGTGCATTCTTCTTCCTCATGATTGTTTCCCTAACAAGAATGTAACGGAAATTATTTTCTGTCAGTGGGTCCAGCCTTATTGCACTGTTTTTTTTCTTTCCACCTGTCCCCTAAACAACAAGGCAGCAGATATTTTTGCCCTATTCCCTTCACAGCTGGAATCCGTGAGAGATGCTCTGTTTCACAATTGGCAACCTTTATCCTTCAATTTCTCTGATTCCAGAAATTCTACAGAAAGGTGCCAGGTTGAAGAATGGTTCATCCTCATTGCCTCTTACTGGCCTCCACAAATTTGGTTTCCTTTCCTTTGGCCTCCATTAATTCTCCAACTTTGGATTTTAGATCCAAATCCAGGCCTACTGTTTCACCCAACAAGTTTGATCCATCCAGATATTCAGGACCTCAAGCTGACGACTAGGTCTCCTCAATCCCATTAATAGACAATCTATAGTCTCCTTCACCTGTCCAGCAGGTATTGCTATCTTCACTTTAACCATTCAAAAAATAAAAGAGAAGAAACATTTGAACACTGGGCTCTTCAAAATCATGTTGACTCTCTTCTACCGTGATGAATATCATTCTCCAGTTATTAACTCTTCCTTTTAACAAAGGAGCTACTATATCTACGATTCAAGTCCAACTGGCAGCAATTACTAATTTCCATAGTGGAATTGATGATTATTCACTCGCTTCTAACAAGCTTTATAAACCTTCCTTACAAGGCATACTTTTGTTAAGACCTCCATTTAAAGATCCTGCTCCTCCATGTGATTAGAATCTGGTACTGCAAGCCATTATCCACCCCACCCTTGCTTTTTGAACCTGCAGATGACTGTAATTTTAAATTACCTACTTCCATCAGATGAATTTCTGTTTCTTAGGCCTTCTCTGAGAAACCACCATATCTCATTTTTCACAAAGATACAGTCAAGTTATGAACTAAGTCATCTTTTTGTCCTAGTAGTATCAGAATTTAATTTAATCATTTCATCAATTTACCAGTATTCTTCCCAAAAGATACAAACAGGGGTGAATAATCTATTTATATAGAACAAAAGACTTCACGATTACAGATTAGTTATTTGTTCCATTTGTAGATACAAAACTGGGTAAACCAGGGTTAAAATTTTTGTAGACTAATAGCTACTGCCTACAGTTCCTTTGTTTATAACAAACTGGATACCAAATTGCCAAAACAAATATGGGCTCATTCAACCAGATCTATGGCAGTTGTGTTAATTTTATAATCAAGAACATTCATAGATGATATTTGTGCAGGAGCAATGTGATTTTTTCCCATGCCTTATCAATTATTAGAAATTGGATTTGGTCTTCTGAGGTAGAGCATCATTGGCCTCAGTGGACCCCAGGCATAAACAGACTATACAACAGTAAAAAAAAGTATGTACTTAACAAAACGTTCCATCTGTGTTGTCGATTTTCATTACTCCTGGACTAATGGGTTTGGATCCGATCCCTCAGATCCATCCCAGCCTTGCAAAAGGTCATGGCAATCTGGAACTCTCGAGCTTCTTCCTTACCCATAATGCACCAACCCCCATTACCTTAGATCCTGTTTGCAAGCTATAAAAGAAAGATGTACTCTTGTAACTTTACATATGCGTGACATATAAAGACAGAGACAGAAATGCAGGTAATGCCACATCTGGAGCTGGTAACAATTGTAAGATGCAACAAATCTGTTAGATCTGCTCGCTCTTCTAAAATAAACCTAGTAAGGGTTGGGGGCTAGTGGGTGGGGAGTTAACTAATGAAAATCGATAACACAGATGGAACGTTATGTTAAGTACATAACTTCTTTATCTGATGTTGCCAGTTTTCATTCCATTCTTGACTAATGGGCCAGAGTCCCCAGCTACCTTATATCTGGATCTCAAAGATGCTTATCTCCATATTCCAATCCATCCTCTTTTCAGGACGTTTTTGTGTTTCTTTTGTTTCCTGGCATTTTCAGTTCTGTGCTTTGCCCTTTGGCCTTTCTACTGCCCCAAGGGTGTTCCCCAAATGCCTCACTCCTGTGATTACATTTTACAGTCTTTAAGGGATCCAAATATTTCCTCACTTGGATGATCTGCTGATTCAGGCATCCTCTCAAGAGGTACTTTTACAAAATCTTCATTTTACTATTTCTCTTTTTCAGAGCCTGAGGTTCATGATAAACTCCAAAAAGTCTTCCCTGACTCATCAGGATCATGTCTTTCTGGGTTGCAGCATTCAGACAGTGCTGAAGCTGGCATACCTTTCTCCTCCAAAGGCCTTAACTCTCATTTCTTACTTTCAAACTCTTCTCCTGGCCACCATTTCAGCCAGAGAATTTCTGAGAGCTCTGCGTTTCATAGCTTCCACCATTCCAATGCTTCCTCTGGCCAAACTCCACATTAGGAAGTTCTGGTGGTTTTTAAGTTGATGTGGCTTCAACATGCACATCCTCTGGACTTTACAGTTCCTCTTCTCCCTTGTCTCAAGAATGAACTTCTATGGTGGATTCAGCATTTGTCTCTAAATCCTGGGCTCCCTTTTCATACTCCTCCTCCTCTTCCTTTTCAGGATCTGTTCACAGATGCTTCAGATGTGGGACGTGCAGCAGTGTTTGGCTCCCTGAAAGTTCAGGGAGTGTGGTTGCCTCGTCAGCAGGACCACATGAACATCACAGAGGTGAGAACTCTGGCTCTTCAGGCCTTTCATCCTTTTTTTCTGTCTGGGCCACTAAAGGTATTCACAGACAATAGCACAGTTATGTGGTATGTCAGCAAACGGGGGTGGGGGGGATCTTACAGTCTTTGCCAGCTGGCACTTTTGGTATGGGATCTGGCTGTCAAGTATCAAGTGACTCTTCAGGCAATTTATATTCCTTCAGATCAGAACATTGTGGCAGACACTCTGAGGAGGTCCTTCACTCAATCCCACAAATGGATGCTTCTCAGGGATGTGTTTCTGGACATTGTTCACCAGTGGGATACTCAAGTAGATCTCTTTGCCTCCCCTCTGAAGAACTTCCTCTATTTTGTGTCAGAGTCCGAGGTCCTCTGGTGTGGAAGGTGGATGCCCTCTCATTTTCTTGGAAGGGGATGTTTCTTTATTCATTCCCTGCCCTTCTTGTCATTCTGCGAGTCCTGTTCAAGATTCAACAGGACGCTAAGAAAATCTAGTTGGTGACCCCCTTTTGGCCACAACAACACTTGTTCGCTTTACTTCTCCATCTAGCCAAGGGCAATCACCACAAGTTACCTCACAGGGTGGATCTCCTCACACAAGACAAGGGAGTTCTCATCCATCCCCACCTGTCCATGCTTCAACTGACACTGGGGATGATAGGGTTTTGATTCCTCATAAACACCTTTTTTCTGAGGACATGCTGCAGGTCCTGCAGGAGGCCAGAAAACCTACTACTAGGAAATTCTACATATCTAAATGGAAGAGGTTTTCTATTTGGCGTCTTTTTCGTAATATGGACCCACTTACTGTGGGTGTTCTTTGATTCTGTCTTATTTGTGTGAGTTGCTCAATGTTGGTCTGGCCTACTCTTCTGTTAAGGCCCATTTATCAGCTCTTTCTGCTGGTCTGCCTTTAACTCCTCCGTTAGTTTCTAGATTTGAGGCTAAGCAGTTTCTTAAAGGCGTTCTTAATATTAGACCTCCCAGGAAGCCCGTTTCTCCTCCCTGGGATCTTAATTTCATTCTGAAGAAATTGACTATGGCTCTTTTGTAGAGAGAGGAGTTTTTTGGGGATATCAAAAGAGAGTGCAGTGGAAAAACCAAAAACAGACAAAGGAGCAGGGGAGTTTGTCATTCAGGTGTGGGCCACACTACAAAGCCAGAGCTTATCTAAACAGTCCTGTGTTGATTTATGATTGATTGTGCAGTTGCCTTGTAAAATATTTATTTTTGATTATATTTTATTTTTTACCGCTGTTTTTATCTGTTTGTAGGAAGAAAGGGATAGTTTGTAGACAAGAAGATTTACTTTGATTTATATTTTGTTTTACCTCTAATTTTCAGTTTGTTAGAACGGGATTGATTTTAGACTGGTAAACTCTAGCCATCCTAAGGGGGCTAGTCAGCTGTAAATTCACACAGACTACAGAGAGGACAATCCTGAGCTTCTGAGAACAATCCTGTGGGGGGTTGTGATTGATTGTGTAGTTGCCTAGTAACAGAAGATTTATTTTGATTTATATCTTATTTTTATCGTTATTTTCAGTTTGTAAGAAGAAAGGGATAGCTCGTAGACAAAATTTACCAAAGTGTTGGTTTTTAATTGACCTTTACTGTTAAAAAGAGCATTCACACATGATGTAAAGGGATTTCATCTTTTATGTGACTTTCACAACTGGTATGGTCAGAGTAACAACTTTTTTCCACTTAATTTAATATTTAATTGTGTAATGTTGTTTTGTTTTCTTATACAGTTTGATTTAAAATCACTGTGAATCCTTTGGTAACTGATTTTGATTATTCTTTTATTTTAGTAGTATTTGTTCATTTGCAGTTGAACATTGATTACTTAAATGAGTATGCTATTACTGATTTGCTAAAGCACAAGTGTCTTATACAGTGTACTAAATTCTGTGTATATGTAAAGGTGATATTTGATAACACTGGAATGAGTTCCTTGTGTCAAAAGTTAGATGATTTGCTTACCATTAATAATAATAATAATAATAATAATAATAATAATAATAATAATAATAAAAATAATAATAAATCTAGACTTACTGATTATGACTGCACTTGTACAACTGGGACGGCCGGTGAGCTGTTGTTAATATGTTAATAACTGGACTAATGAGATAAATAATGTTAGGCAAAGAGCAAATAGAACACGTTTGGGAAGGGAAGTGTCTTTTGTAAGTTAAGATCAGTTAGCCTGTATTGAACAAGATAGTACCACTGACAACTTTGAAATTCGGTTACAAGTATTCAGCAATATGAGCATTTAGACCATAAAAAGAAGGGAAGACATTCGTAACAAATAAGGATGAAGAAGAAACTGATTAATGTCTACAAAGCAAATAGAATAAATACTAAAAGGGACACTACTCTGACTCTGTTTTGTAACACACAGATGTTCTGTAGTCCTATCTCACCTTCATTCTTGCATATGGGTTCGGAGTCTATCCACGGCTCTGACTTGGACAATTACAAAGCTTGGAGTCTTTAAGTTGGCTCGTGGCAAGGTAGTTATCCCATAATGCACTAGTAGCAATCCCCAGATCTCATTTGCCGCTTTACGAGTTCAGAAGTGTTCTCTTTCTTGGCCATGGCTAAATTGGAATATTTTTTTCCTCAAATATTTATAGTGATCTTTTTTGACTTTGATAGTTTAGTATTAATAGCTTACTGTTAATTTGCCAGTAGCTAGTTTGTGTGTTTTTGAAGTTTAATTGCAAATTGTTGCTGCCAATTGTTGGCTGTCACTTCCACAGGCCTTTCTTTGTAGTATCCCTTTGTTTCTATTGTGCTAGTATTGCTAATTTTTTCTTAGGCATAGGTCCGTTTTTTAGTTAGGACCTACTCTAGCCTTTTTCTGTTGCTTGTTTATTCTCTATCTCGCCTACCCCTCTGTTCAGGCCTAGGCCCATTTTATATACATATTACAGGTCAGGTAGCATTTGTTAGTTGAATATATATATATATTTTTGTTATAAGGTCATTATTAACTGAAACTGTTTAATGTAATATCATTATTAATGAACCTACATACTACATTTCATTCTTAATTATTGGCAGCATTGCCAGAAGTCTGGAGGAAGTTCAGGGAGGACCCTGAAAAAGCATTTTTTAGCGTTTCCGCGATACTCTTTCTGTCTTGGTTGTGGTAGTTTCTATTTAAACATTTGGATTTTACTACTTGGAGGGAGTGGCTTTTTTTTTTTTTTTTTTAGTTACCTACACCAGCTTGTTTCTTGAACTTTGGCTCTCCGCCAGCACCTCGGCCAGCCAGGATACTAATTTAAGTTAGAGGACTTTGTCCTTTCTTCTCATTATCTTTCTACTTTTATAGTCTGTGATTGTTGTCGATATAGTTATGTCTAAAGAAACTAAAGACCACAAACCTTCGGGGTTTCAAGTAATGCCTAAAATGTTCACAAAAAATGTCCCTGACTGACTGGCATAGTATTTGTGTTTATTGTTTGGGAGCCATACATCTACAGGAGATGTGTACTTTTTGCCATTCTTTTAGTTCCCAGGTTCTCCAGGAAAGGAAAAAAATGATTTTGAAAGGTCTCCTTAAACCTTCTTTTGAGGAGGATTTAGCTAGTTCTTCCTCTTCTCACTCCAGGTCTTCCTCTTCTAAAAAAGAGAAGGTTAAGTCAGTGAAAAGACTGTCTCCTATACCGACTGCTAAATCAGGACCTCCAGAGAAAGTTGCCAAAATTGACAAACTTTCTACCTCTTTGGCTCTTCTGCCTTCGGAGCCAGTTGAGGTTATTGATGTAGACCTTCCAGTTTCAGACCCAAGATTTTCGGACCCTGTAGCTGGATCCATACCTCGGAGCCAGTCAAAAGACTTATTACCGGTATCCCCAACTCTCAGATCTACAATTTTGCAGAGAGCTCGATCCCCTACATTGTCTTAGAGATCCTCCAGGAGTCTTTCTGAGGAGGATGTTGAGAGGGTGGTGCTTAGACTTTTGAAGTAGTCGGCGCTAACAAATTTGTTGTCTACTCTGACCCAGTCGGTTCTGGAGCCATCTAAGGTCGTATTTCCTGCTTCTGTTCCTCCTCTACTGGTGTTTTGGAGCCAGATCTATCTGTGCCATTTGTTGTGGAACCTTCGGTTCTAGCACCCCAAGTGGCTTTCTCGGAGCAGAGTTCTGCTGAGATGCCTTCTGTGCCATCCGCGGGTGTCTAGGAGCCGAAGCTCACCAGTAGGCCCCGATGGGGATACTCGGACCCGAACTTCGGTTCCAAGCCTACCTCTCGGTGCATCGGCTCGGCTGAACTCTGATCCTACATCTGTCTCTGAGCTGATTGCTTTGGAGCCGGTGGATACTTCTGCTTCTTCAGAACCAGTGGTTTCCTCGGAGCCGGGGGGAATCTGCCTACGGGATGATGAGGAGTGTGCTGTCTAGATCTTCAGCTTTACACAAGGGTACTGATGTTCTTCCCCCTCGTGCTCCGACCTCTGTCTCAGCACCATCCCTCTCTCATAACAACAGAGACCCACAGCGTCAGGAGCTCCCCTTGGGTGGCCCCCAGTCTTCCGTGACCTCCCCAGAGTGCCTTGCTGAGGAGCCTCCTCGGAAGAAAAATTGCAAGAGGAAGCATGTAGACTCCCCTGATGAGTCCATCACCTCTGACACTGACCTTGAGGAGTCAGAAGGGTCCCTTTGGTCGACCTCTGATATCTCCTTTGTAGATATCCCAGAGATCCAGAAACAGAGAGGCAGCTGGTCCACCGTCACCCCTTCTGATGAGGAGTCAGTGTACCTGAAGGCTTTCGGGTCTCAACCTTCAGCCTCTTGGGTGTCTCCACCTTTCAATGAGCTGTTAGATTTGGTGAGTTGAAAGGTGTGGGAAACTCCTGACACTGTGGAACCAGTCCCAAACAAATTCCTTTCAGCTCCTAGGGAGAAAGAGTTTCTGACCAAAGGTGTACATGTAGATGCCATGGTGGTGGCCACAAAGAAGGAACTAGCAGAGACTTCCTCGTCTGTCCACCCACCGAACAAAGAGTCTCGAATGATGGACAGATACGGGAAGTGTATTTTTTCTAAAGCGGCTTTTACACTCAGATTGCTGAATTGCCTCACCCATTTTACTAGGCTTCAAAGAGATCTCCTAAAAGAGCTAGGAGATGCTCTCAAAGGTACTTAAACTGAAGGAGTTTCTGAGAAGTTTACTGCTCAGTTGTCCACCGTAAACTCTATTGTTAACTCCTCCATGAGGCTGATATCTTGCTCAGCAGATGGAGCGAGCAGGGCAGCGGGTTCAGGAGTTTCCCTTAGGAGACACTCCTGGATGCGCTTGTGTAACTTTGTGGAACCCTTCAAATCTACATTTACCAACGCCCCCTTTGACAGTTCTTCCCTCTTTGGACCAAAGGTAAATGACACACTCACCAGATGCGAGAAGGAAGGGAAGACTCTCTGCCGTGGGAGTATGTTTTTCCATCCCTTCTAGACCATACCCTAAAGGTCGGGGGGGGGTGTGGTTCAAGAAATCTCTGAGGTTTTTCCCAAATGCACAAGGTGATTCCTTCTCCAGAGGCAGAGGAGGAGGAGGAAATAGTGGTAGATGTCGCTCTAGAGGCAGGGGAGGTCCACAAAACTAGGATGACCACGATTCCTTTCGTGGACGTCCCTATCAGCGCTCCTGAAGTGAGGCCCGGCTGCACTTCTCTAGAGCCAGTCAGGGGTTGCTTATCTTTGTACCCAGAAGCCTGGCATGACATCACACAAGACAAGTGGGTATAAAGAATTATTTCCAGAGGCTACTCCATGCCCTTCTATTTTCCACCTCATCTAACCAAGAGAATCCCAGATGTTCCACCCAATCACAGGGATCAAGCAACTGTAGAAGTCCAAAAGTTGCTTCAAAAAAGAGTCATCCAAACTATCCCCGCAGATGAGATAGGATTTGGAACTTACTTCAGTTTCTTTTTTAGTGCCGAAACGAACAGGGGACTGGAGGCCCATCTTGGATCTCAGCAAGTTAAATGAATCTGTGAAGAAGTCCAAGTTCTGAATGATAACACTGCAGTCTACTCCCTCTGTTAAGGAAAGACAATTGGATGTGCTCCATAGACCTCCAGGATGCGTACTACCACATAAAAATGGACAAAGCATCAAGGAGTCATTTATGCTTCTGGCTGTGAGCCAGTCATTACCAATTTCGTGCTCTGCCCTTTGGTCTCACCACAGCCCCCAGGGTGTTCACCAAATGCATGGCGGTAGTAACGGCTCACTTGAGACGTCTTGGATTCCAAGTGTTTCCGTACCAGTTCGCAAGTGGAATAATTTAGAGCATAGTTTGACAGGGGGGATCCCTTTAGGCACAGAGCACAGAGTCGAGGGGTGAGAAAACGTAAAAGACGCTATAGATCTTGGGGTGTTTCTTCAGAACATGACCAAAATTTGATTGTTGAAGTGAATAATGTACACAATATTTCTTCTGCTGTACTCAATGAACAACAACTTCAGGTGTTAAATAAAGGATTGGGTTTTGTGCCAGGCTTTTTGGTTCCAGGGCATTATTTTGCAAATGATGTTGTCAGCTTTTGCCGTACCCTTAATTTAAAATTATTTTTTCAGGATCTGAAAGGGGACAAAGTAGAACAATCTGTCCTCAGATCTTTCCGATTCAGACCTTCACAGTTCAAACCACCAATGTCACCCATAGTACAGGCCGTTCAGAATGAGGTCCTTAAGGATTTACATTTAAATCTGGGCAAGTATAATATTATTAAAGACCATCTTAATTCACAAGAAAGATTATGTGTTGAACATCTTATTAATAATCATGATAGTGTCATTCTACCTGCGGGCAAGGGTGGGGCTGTGGTGGTTCAGAACTGGGTGGGTTATGAGGCAGAAGCAGAGCGACAACTGTCAAATGAAGTTCATTATATGGCAATGCCTACTGACCCAACAAGTAAGTTTAAACAAGACATTGATCAGTTTTTGGATCTAGCGGAAGAGGAGGGCATTATTACTCATGATACATGTTATCATCTAAAGGTCGATCACCCCCAGGCAAAAATATATTTACTTTTTGCCTAAGATCCACAAAGATCCCAATAGACAGTCTGGTCACTGGTCAACCTATTATCTCTGGTAGAGGCTCGTTGACTGAGCCCTTGTCAGTGTTTCTTGCACATTGTCTTAAACCTTTGTTGTTTCTGATACGGGCCAGAATAAAGGATACCACACAGTTCCTTGCCATTATATCTGATATGCAACTAGAACCGGGCTGGCTCTTATGTACTCTAGATGTCACCTCCTTATACACTAGTATCCCCCATTGGGCGGGACTTATTTCTTTACAATACTGGCTTTATCGGGCCAATATGTATAGCCCAGGTTTTAATACTCTTCTGGTTTGTATGGCTGAATTGGTAATTACCCATAATGTTTTTTATTTCAAGGATAGATGTTTCTGGCAGGTTCATGGTACTGCTATGGATGCTTCTTTTGCCCCCATATATGCAGACCTGTTTATGGCTTACATGGAGGAACAATTGATCTGTGATGGCAATCATAATATTTTTATGAATTAATTAGACATTTGGTGGAGATATCTTGATGACTGTTGGTTGGTGTGGAAAGCGGATGAGGCATTTTTATTTGAATTCATGGAATATCTGAATTGTAACAAGTGGGGTGTTGAATTTGTTAACTTTTGATAGATCGGAAATCACTTTCCTGGATATGCTAATTAAGAGAACTGAGTTAGACACTTTTGGAAAGTGAGGTATTTAGGAAGTTTCCTCAGTTCAACACCCTACTTCATGCCACGAGCTTCCACCCACAACACATCAGCAGAAATATCCCCAAATCGCAATTTCTTCGTATCAGGAGAATTTGTTCTGATTCCTCCACGTATGCCCACCATCGCCAGGCGTTAACAGCTAGATTTAAGAGCAGGGGATATCAAGTAGGTGACATCACTAGGGCCAGCCGGTTTGCTAACCAACAAGAAGGATACAGTTGCTATCATATCATTCTAAGCCAACAGATCAATCCCAGGAGCTTAGATTAATCACCACTTATGGCAGGAACACTAGGAGCTTTATGAATATTATTCGGAGACATTGGTATGTATTAGTCGGACAACTCATTGAATAGATACATCAAAGATCGGTGTTCTTACTGTTTTCGTAAGGGGCGATCATTGGGATCTTTGTTTAGTCATTACAAAAGGATGTTTAATCATCCCTCCAATCCCCCATTTCAAACAACGATAACTGGGCAACCATTGGTTGGTTGCCATCCATGTGGGCATTGTTTATATTGCCCAAGGGTGCTCAAGTTGAACAGTTTTACCAGTTACAATTTTCCAAGTGTTTATGATGTTTTTTTTTGCCAATTGCAGTACCAGTTGGGTTATTTATTTAGCCCAATGTAGCTGTCGGGCATTTTATGTGGGACAGACTTCCCGGCCCTTTAAATTAAGGGTCGGGGAACATCTAAGTGATATTAAAAACAAAAAAGTTTCAAGTTCTCTTTACAAACATATACTCAAACATCCCACTGGGGCTTTCAGCTTTATGGTTATTGATCTTGTCAAGTTTACGAATTCAGATGTCCATGCATTGCATGAGTTATTAACCAATAAAGAAAAAAATGTGGATTGTTAAATTGGGAGCCCTATTTTCACCAGGGTTGAATGAACAATTTTAACTATTGGCAAATAGTTCAGTATATATAATTTTTTTTCACTGTACTTTTGTCATATATAGTCATTTTGTTATATATTAATTATTTAAATATATTTTTTGTAATACGGCTATGTAATATATTTTCATCCATTAGAGGGCACTGCGGTATTGGGTATAAATTAAGGTGTTTAAATAGTGTCTTCCATGTATTACTTCTGCAGTGTGGTCACTGAGGAAGGCGCTTGCTGAAACCGGTATGACCCTACTGGGGTATTTTTCTATGGAGGAATGAAGAAATAAATACATTTTGCTGGAGGCTACACTAGAGTGCTGGCATTTTTTGTTGTAGCTTCGTTTATGTGGTACAGCCGTGCACTTGCCATTCGTGCAGGTATCAGTGTTTCGTTGGCAGTTTCCGTTTCCTGCTGGAGGCATTCTTGGTGTGGCCATTCTCCGTTGGGAGGATTGTTAATGTGTACAGCGGTCTCGTAAGGACTTATTTTTGACATGGTACGGTGAAAAATTGGAAAAGAATAATATTGGGTGTATTTTTCAATTTCTGTTGGATTTCAGGCTTCGTTGCTGTGGTTATCTGCCCAGTGGAGTCGAGAGTATTTTGGTCACGAGCAGCCTGGCAGGTATTTGCAACATTTTTTCGAAATAAAATTGCTCAAACCAAATACGTTTACAGCGCTAATATTTGGATGCAGAACATCACATTTTTGTTTTTCGTGGAGAACTGTGAGTGGTGAAATTGGTTCTTCATTTGAATTTAGGGATTCACCGATTCAGACATACTTTTTTTGTTGAGTCCTAGTTTTTGGGTCAATGAATACTAATCGTTTGGACATTTCATCTGATTCTACAAATTTTGGGGATTTTACCAGCAAATCACCATATTGTTGGGCACATATATATATTTTTGTTTTTGTGGCGAAAGGAGGATAGCGGAACTGGTTCTCCATTTTGATCTCAGGGACCCACCAATCTAGGCCATTGGTTTTTGGACGAGCTTTATTCTCTGGGCTAAGGATTGATTCTATAAACCAATTTTTTGGTTTTGGATTTCACTTGGATCGGGATTGTGTGTAACGAACTTTCCATCTTGATGCGGGTATGGTTTTCCTAACACCACAAGGTTTTGGTGTTTACATCATAGGAGATATCGTATATGTGTTTCTCAATTCTTACGGCCCTTTGTGTAATCGGGCTTAATGGACTTGAAAACTGATAGACCTTGGGGTTTGTGAATTTCAACAGTTTGACTGGTGGTTCCAATATTGTATGGACATATGATTACTTTTGTTTTATATTTAATTCTGGACTGTTCTTCAACCTTTAAACATTTTCATTAGGGACATGGTTTGTATTTCTCCATATTTTGGAGACTTGTTGCTGTGAATCCATAATGCAGGTTGGGATCATGGAATGGGTGAATTCTTTCTCATCTGTATGTTTACTTTAAATGAGAATATGTTTGTCATTAACAAGCCATTTTGCTTAGAATGCATGTATTCCCTGATGTAATGTTAGGTACATGTTTTATGCCTCTATATGGTTTGTCATATTGAATTATTGGGCTAATCACAATTTGAGTTGTTTCTTAATACTGATGAGTCCTGAATTTAATATCATTGGGAGGCTCCATTATGCAACAAGGTTCTTTTTATTATTCTTACTGTTGCTTTTGTTTTATATGTAGTAGGAACTTGATGGATGATATTTTTTTGGTTGATTATCATGTTTAATGGGGAATTATGGGTTTCTGAGTGGGGTGTCTGATTTCAGACTTTAATTTGCACTTGTATGGTGCATTGAACCATTGATTTTTTTGTCATCACATCATTGAACAGCTAACATATATTCATTTGGGATTATCCACTGTTTCGGCTAGTATTTGAGTGTCTGCCTTTGGCCATTTGGGTTACGTAGCAGGAAGATGTTTGCAGGAAGATGTTTAGCCAGTTGGCTCATAGAAATGTTTGAAAGCACTGATAATATTTGAAATATCATTGTGAAGGTTCAACTTCCATATCATTAGAGACATTGAGAAACTGGGAACTCTGTTGGAGGTGTATTGCATTGGCTACCCTTGTGCCCATGTTGGCCATTTACAGGTCTTATAGTTGGCTAAAAGAGGTACAATAATCAATACATTGATTTGGATCATTTGTGAGGGTAGTGGTGTGAGATGGCTCACACAAACAGTACCTTTATGTGACTAACAGGGACCGTGGATTTATTCAATTAATTGTATTTTTTAATTGTTTTTTTATTAATTATTGTGGTACTTTTGACCCGTGATGGATTTGACAACTATTATCAAAGGTCTCTCATCTGACTCTGGGGACTTGGATATTTTTGGCCTGGGGCCAAATAAGGTTGTCAATGGTTCTGTTGTTTAGGACCCCACTCAGGAATGCAAGTTAGCCTTTACAAAGCTAACCAAAAATCTCATTACATTAAGGAAGAACGTTTGGCATCTTAGGTTATTTCGAGCATATCAGCACAGGGAAATTGCCCCTAGGGGATTAAGAATAAGGTTGCAGCCTATGGTTGCTTCTTTTGGCTCGGTGGTTGGAGGCACAACAACAGGCCTCCATGATTTTTGTAAATATTTTGACCAGCCATTATGAGAGGAAGGTGGAGGAACAAACCAGTGAGGTTTTGAGTTTAAGTAGGGGTTTTGTGGATTTTGCATCACTTCCATGTTATAAAATTTGTATTGAACAACTTAATAAGGACTTATTGGAACTAGAATCTGAACTAAAGGAAAAGAAAATCAAAAAGTTTACTCGTGATGTAGGTGATTATGATGGAGGCAAACCTTTTGAGGTGCGACCCAGGGTGAAATTTGTTACTTCTGATCATAGTTCCAGAAAGCCCAAGGGTTTTCGACCTAGGTCTATACTTAAAAAAGAGGTAGGGAGTCTGCTACCTCTGGGGATGAGTCATCATCACATACGGATTGGGAGGATGGCCACACCAGAGCTTCACCAGTTTACTAACAGAATAATTTAGAGCATAGTTTGACAGGGGGGATCCCTTTAGGCACAGAGACGAGGGGGGAGGAAACCTAAACGATGCTATGGATCTTTGGGTGTTTCTTCAGAACATGACCAAAATTTGATTGTTGAAGTGAATAATGTATACAATATTTCTTCTGCTATACTCAATGAACAACAATTTCAAATGTTAAATAAAGGATTGGGTTTTGTGCCAGGCTTTTGAGTTCCAAAGCATTATTTTGCAAATGGTGATGTTTTGCCGTACCCTTAATTTAAAATTATTTTTTCAGGATCTGAAAGGGGACAAAGTAGAACAATCTGGCCTCAGATCTTTCTGATTCAGACCTTCACAATTCAAACCGCCAATGTCACCCATAGTGCAGGCCTTTCAGAATGAGGTCCTTAAGGATTTACATTTAAATCTGGGCAAGTATAATATTATTAAAGACCATCTTAATTCACAAGAAAGATTGTGTGTTGAACATCTTATTAATAATCATGATAGTGTCATTCTACCTGCAGGCAAGGGTGGGGTTGTGGTGGTTCAGAACTGGGTGGATTATGAGGCAGACGCAGAGCGACAACTGTCAAATGAAGTTCATTATATGGCAATGCCTACCGATCCAACAAGTAACTTTAAACAAGACATTGATCAGTTTTTGGATCTAGCAGAAGAGGAGGGCATTATTACTCTTGATACGTATTATCATCTAAAGGTCGATCACCCCAGGCAACAATATATTTACTTTTTGCCTAAGATCCACAAAGATCCCAATAGACCGCCTATTGTCTCTGGCAGAGGCTCGTTGACTGAGCCCTTGTCAGAGTTTCTTACACATTATCTTAAACCTTTGTTTCTGATACGGGCCAGAATAGAGGATACCACACAGTTCCTTGCCATTATATCCAATATGCAACTAGAACCGGGCTGGCTCTTATGTACTGTAGATGTCACCTCCTTATACACTAGTATCCTTATTGGACGGGACTTATTTCTTTACAATATTGGCTTGATCAGGCCAATATGTATAGCCCAGGTTTTAATACTCTTCTGGTTTGTATGGCTGAATTGGTACTTACCCATAATGTTTTTTATTTCAAGGATAGATGTTTCTGGCAGGTTCAAGGTACTGCTATGGGGGCTTCTTTTGCCCCCCATATATGCAGACCTGTTTATGGCTTACGTGGAGGAACAATTGATCTATGATATTAATCATAATATTTTTATGAATGAATTAGACGTTTGGTGGAGATATCTTGATGACTGTTGGTTGATGTGGAAAGCGGATGAGGCATTTTTATTTGAATTCATGTAATATCTGAATTGTAACAAGTGGGGTGTTGAATTTGTTAACTTTTCATAGATCGGAAATCACTTTCCTGGATGTGCTAATTAAGAGAACTGAGTCGGACACTTTGGAAAGTGAGGTATTTAGGAAGTTTCCTCAGTTCAACACCCTACTTCATGCCACGAGCTTCCACGTCATCAGGAATATCCCAAATCGCAATTTCTTCGTATCAGGAGAATTTGTTCTGATTCCTCCACATATGCCCTCCATCGCCAAGAGTTAACAGCTTTATTTTTATGAGCAGGGGATATCAAGTAGGTGACATCACTAGGGATAGCCGGTTTGCTAACCAACAAGATAGGATACAGTTGCTATCATATCATACTAAGCCAACAGATCAATCCCAGGAGCTTAGATTAATCACCACTTATGGCAGGAACACTAGGAGCTTTATGAATATTATTCAGAGACATTGGTATGTATTAGTCAGACAACTCATTGAATAGATGCATCAAAGATCGGTGTTCTTACTTTTATAATGCAGAGTAATAATGCAGTCATTGGGATCTTTATTTAGTCATTACAAAAGGATGTTTAATCATCCCTCCAATCCCCCATTTCAAACAACGATAACTGGGCAACCATTGGTTGGTTGCCATCCATGTGGGCATTGTTTATATTGCCCAAGGGTGCTCAAGTCGAACAGTTTTACCAGTCACAATTCTCCACGTGTTGATGATGTTTCTTTTTTTGCAAATTGCAGTACCAGTTGGGTTATTTATTTAGGCCAGTGTAGCTGTCGGGCATTTTATGTGGGACAGACTTCCCGGCCCTTTAAATTAAGGGTCGGGGAACATCCAAGTGATATAAAAAACAAAAAAGTTTCAAGTTCTCTATACAAACATATACTCAGCCATCCCACTGGGGCTTTCAGCTTTATGGTTATTGATCTTACCAAGTTTACGAATTCAGATGTCCATACATTGCACGAGTTATTAACCAATAAAGAAAAAATGTGGATTGTTAAATTGGGAGCCTTATTTTCACCAGGGTTGAATGAACAATTTTAACTATTGGCAAATAGTTCAATATATATACATTTTTTCACTGTACTTTTGTCATATATAGTCATTTTTGTTATATAATATTTATTTAAATATTTTTTGTAATACAGCTATGTAATATATTGTCATCCATTAGAGGGCGCTGCAGTATTGGGCATAAATTAATGTGTTTAAATAGTGTCTTCCATGTGTTACTTTTGCAGTGTGGTCACTGAGGAAGGCACTTGCCCACTGGGGTATTTTTCTATGGAGAAATGAAGAAATAAATACATTTTGCTGGAGGCTACAGTAGAGTGCTGGCATTTTTGTTGTTACCTACTTCTACAAGACAGGGATTTAACCATCCAAGTCTGCACTCAGCTAGGCATCACTATAAATTGGGAAAAGTCTGTCTTGTCGCCCTCTCAATATGTGACTTTTATAGGAGCAGAAATAGACACAGCCGCAGTGATGGCTCACCTTCCTCCAGACAGAGTGCAAAATCTAAGACAACAAATATACAGCCTGTTTCCCCAACACAAGGTCAAAGCGAAGACAGTGCTCAAACTTCTGGGAACCATGGCTTCCACTATAACTCTAGTTCCGCTAGCCAGACTACATATGAGAATTCTACAATGGTTATTCTTTTCCCAGTAGTCTTTTCAGCAACTGCCTGTGTCTCACCCCATTCTAATAATGGAATTTTGCAAAAAGGACCTTCGTTGATGGATCCAATCCAATCAACTAACGATAGGGAGACCATTCATTCCTCGCCAACCCGTTGCCACTGTGACCACAGATGCCTCCCAGATAGGGTGAGGGAGGCATTTTCTAGGAAGAACAGTCCAAGGCACATGGCAAGAACACGAGGCTCACTTGCATATCAATGTTCTAGGGATGAGAGCAGTGCTACTAGCGTTGCAAGCACTTCACATCTTTCTTCCTCTAGGGACAATAGCAATCCAATCAGACAATATTTCAGTGGTATGGTATATAAACAAACAAGGGGGAACCAGATCCTACCCCCTATGTCAAGAGGCTCTGCATGTTTGGCAGTGGGCAATATCTTCCCAACGCTTTCTAGTTGCAACACATATCCTGGGGAGAACCAGTGTGATAGCTGATGAGCTCAGCAGGGCAATCTTGATGCCTCACGAGTGGTCTGTTAATCAGAAAGTGACTGAACAGATGTTCCACAAATGGGGACAGCCTTGCTGTGATCTGTTTGCCACCCCAATGAACACCATTTTCAGCAGCTACTTCACCCTTACCCCCCCCCCCCCGGGGGAGACACCGAGAGACGTACTTGTCCACAATTGGCCCCCGGGACTTCTTTATGCTTTTCCTTCCTTTCCGCTAATATCGAAAATGATCCAGAAAGCAAAGACTTTGGGAAGCAGAATAATTCTCATCACTCCTTACTGGCCTTGTCAGATTTGGTTCCCTTTCTCGAGCCTCACCTTCTGGACGATCCATGGACTCTGGACCCAGTACCAGATCTTCTGACATGTATGTCCGGCGTGTTCCATCCCTGTCTCCACACCCTCAACTTGACAGCGTGGCTGCTCCACTTCCATCCCTAGTCAGGCTTCATGATTTCTTCCCTGCGGTTACACTTATCCACGGAAAATTGTACGTTAGCAAATGGAAAAGATTTTCTCTCTGGGCACAAGCTAGGAACATAGATCCATACACAGCCTTCATTCCCTTAGTCTTAGAATTTCTAACTGAACTTTTTCATCCGGGATCAGCTGCTGCTACAATCAAAGTTCAGTTAGCAGTTTTCTCCAATTTTCATTTGGGGGAACATGAACCTAATCTTATAGCTCACAGATTGTGTAAATCATTTTTAAAAGGCATTACCTTACTAAGACCTCCTTTTCAAGAACCTACATCTCCCTGGGATCTAAATTTTGTTCTTTCAAAACTTACCTCACCACCTTTTGAACCTTCACATACATGTGATTTAAAGTTTCTTTCATGGAAGGCAATTTTTCTGGTAGCCATCACGTCCGCCAGAAGAGTGTCAGAGCTGCAAGCACTCAGTCAAACCTCCTTACTTGATAATTCATAGAAACAGTTTCCCTTCGCACTAACCCTTCCTTTGTCCCCAAGATTCGTTCACAATCAAATATTAATCAAACTATTAAACTGCCAGTCATTTTTCCAAATCATACAAACAAAGCGGAATATAAGTTTCATCAGCTTGATGTACACAGAAAGTTAAGGTTCTGTCTACATAGAACCAAAGAGTTTAAGAGATCAGACCGATTATTTATATCTTTTTCGAGACTAGAAAAGGAATTCCAGTCTCCAAGATAACGTTATCAAACTGGATTTCAAATTGCATATCTTTTATTTACTCTTCTAGTGGCAAAGAACTCCCATTTAAAATTAAAGCTCATTCCACCAGATCTATATCCACATCTGCCGCGTTTCAAGCCAGAATTCCAATGAACAGTATATGTGCAGCAACTTGGGCTACCCCTCATATATTTATTACTCATTGGCCTCCAGGGGTAGAGCCTCCTTTGGTTCCACAGTTATTAGGAGTATATTCCCGTGAGCCATCCGAGAAAAAGGTACTAGGGATGCTGTCCCATATGTAAGAATGAAGGCGAGATAGAACTACAGAACATAAAGAAGTTATGTACTCGCCATAACATTCCATGTTTGTAGTCCATCTCTCCCTTCATTCTTACGAACCTACCCCCATCCATGTATCCTTGGAGGATCTGGAGATAAGATAATGTCCATCTTCCTTGGAGTTGGAGACCTTTCATCTTTGTTTTTCCTTGTGGAAATACTTTTATATCACTATTATAGACAGCAGCAAACAAGATCTGGGAATTGTTACTAGTGCATTATGGGATACCTACCTTGCCACGAGCCAACTTGGAGACTTCGAGCTTTGTAATTGGCCCAAGTCGGAGCTGAGGATCGGCTCCGTAATAATGAAGGGCGAGATGGACTACCAATATGGAACGTTATGGTGAGTACATAACTTCTTTTTTACAGGAAATAACATTTTTCTACCAGAAAACCTTCAGCCTACAGAAAAAGGCATCATTTTTCCAAAAGAAAAGGTAGAAAAAGAGGCAAGGGGCATGTTGAAAGTAAAAAATCAAAATTAGATGTGGAAGGGTTGAACATTACTGTAAGAAAAAAAGAGGAGAATGACAGAAGTTGACAACATGGCTCAAGCTGTGGATGTACAAAGCCAGCTGGATGAGAATTGTACGCATTCAAATTTAACAGTGAAGACAGTGTGATTAATAGCGATAATGGTCCTTCCTTTTTAACAATTGATAGAGCAGATATTATTAAATTAGAAGTTGAAAGTTCTTCAGATCTAGTCAGAAATATGTTCTTGTATTGGAAATTGTTAATAGAAGAAATGATACTTATATTTACAGAGAAGATAATGATCGTAGAATAGTGTTAGACTTGCCAGGAGCAAAAATAGAGGATGTGGGAAAGAGCTTAGAACATCTTAATGTAAGGAAGTATGGATCTGTTTTTATTCAAGTTGCTACAAATGATCTCATCCACAACGACTTTCTTATTGTTAGTAGGGACTTTACAGCCCTCTTTGATGGCATAGCTTGTACAGGTGTTAGAACATATTTTTCACAAATCACATTTAGAAAGGAGAGTCAGGTCACCATGAATGAAAATGTATATTTTGGGTAAATACCTACATGAAAAAAGCTTCTTATTTTAAAAAATGTGCAGAACATCCAAGCCTAATTTTGGGCATACATGTTTAGATAGTTTGGTGTGCGCTTGTCAAGTTCAGAGTAGAGAATTTTTGCAGCAGATATTTTGCAGTATTTGACAAATGGAAGGCAGGATTTTTGTTGGGTTGAACCTTTAACAGTTCACAGATAGCAACATTTGATGCATCCCTGGTTGTTACTGCTAGGAGCATTAATAGTACATTTTTTTTATTGGTAAATTTGCTATGTTCTCATAGGATTGATGGTTGTTTCTGATACATTGTTAAAGATCAGTGACTGGAAACCATTTATGTCAGTTGTGTTTTTACAGTAACAGACCTAACAAAAATTCAGGTTGAAGTGTTATGATAGAGACTAAAGATTATGAGACCTGTGATTATTACATGTTCAGTGATGGCACCAATACTGTAGATTGTGTAACTGATGATAAAGACAACCTTGGAACACCTAACAGCTGTTGAAGTGTATAGACCACCAAAGATAAGTGCTGATGACCTAGAGGAATTCAGACATTTCTTGCATGAAACACAGGCGGAACGAATAATAGTGGCTGGGGATTTAAATGTTATTTTAGTCTGTTTCTTGTAAAGTTATTCAACAATATTAGTAAGGAAATTATTTACAACATATGTTCAGGAACAACAATTGCTTTGCATTGTAAAAAATAAAAAGTCTACCAGGGAATGGAGCATACTAGACCATTGTTTGTGTTCCTAAAGAAATTAGTGTTACTGTTATTTCATCTCAAGTTTCACCACTGTCTATGTGCAGTGATCATGATGTTGTATAGGTTAATTTCTTGTTATATAATTCTTTTCTTTTTCCTTCGGCTGTTCCCATTAGGGGTTGCCACAGCGGATCATCTGTTTCCATTTTTTCTTGTCCTCTGCATCTTGCTCTGTCACACCAACCACCTTCATGTCCTCTCTCACCACATCCATAAACCTTATCTTAGGCCTTCCTCTTTTCCTCTTACCTGGCAGCTTCATCCTTAACTTCCTTTACCCAATATACCCAGCATCCCTCCTCAGCACGTCCAAACCAATGCATTATCGCCTCTCTGGCTTTGTTTCCAAACCGTCCAACCTGGGCTGACCGTCTAATATACTTATTCCTAATCCTGTCTACCCTCGTCACACCCAGTGCAAATCTTAACATCTTTAACTCTGCCACATCCAGTTCTGACTCCTGCCTTTTTGTCAATACCACTGTCTCCAACCCATATAACATAGCTGGTCTCACTACCCTCTTGTAGACTTCCCTTTCACTCTTACTGCTACTCATCTGTCACAAATCACTCCTGACACTCTTCTCCACCCTTCCTGTACTCTCTTCTTCACCTCTCTTCCACACTCACCATTACTCTGAACTGTTGATCCCAAGTATTTAAACTCATCCACCTTCGCCAGCTGTACTCCCTGCATCCTCACCATTCCTCTATCCTCCCTCTAATTCATACACATATATTCTGTCTTAGTCCTGCTGACCTTCATTCCTCTCCTCTCTAGATCATATATCCACCTCTCCAGGGTCTCCTCAACCTGTTCCCTACTCTCACTACATATCACAATGTCATCTGCAAACATCCTAGTCCATAGGGATTCCTGTCTAATCTCGTCTGTCAAACTGTCCATCACCACTGCAAATAAGAAAGGGGTCAGAGTTAATCCTTGATGTAATCCCACCTCCACCTTAACTGCATCTGTCACTCCCACTTCAGATCTCACCGCTGTCACACTATCCTTGTACATATCCTGTACCACTCTTACATACATCTCTGCCACTCCTGACTTCCTCATACAGTACTACAACTCCTCTCTAGGCACCCTGTCATATGCTTTCTCTAAGTCCACAAAGACACAGTGCAACTCCTTTTGACCTTCTCTGTACTTCTCCAACACTCTCAGAGCAAACATCACATCTGTAGTGCTCTTTCCAGGCATAAAACCATACTGCTGATCACTAATTATCACCTCCCTTCTTAACCTAGCTTCTCCTATATAATTCTGCCAGTCTGAAATCTAAACCAGTGAACAGAATATTAATAACCGATTATATAGAAGCAAAATGGTCCCTTTGTAAAACTAATTGGAGTAATGTTTTCAATGGAAGAACTTCAGAAAGAATGTGCAAAGTTTTGAAGGAGATTGTTTGAATGCCAAAAAAAAAGGTTAATATCAGGATCTAGGCACACAATGTCAGAAGGATATATTTTCATAAGAACAAGATATTTGATTAAGGTGAGAGAAAAAATGTAACAAATGGAAAAGAAGTTGAGCTACAACTTTGAAAACTAAACAAGCCGGACAGACAAATTAAAAATACTGTGAAATAAGATCAAGGAAAATTTGAAGAAAATTTATAATAAAGATATTGAGCATAATAAGAAACCATTTAATAGATACACAAGATATTGCAGGAGCAAAGACATACAAATTGATAAACTGTGTAAATTTTTAAATTTATTCTCTGGCACAACAGATTATAGATATATTTACAAAATCTTATTCTAAGCAGTTTGACTCCACAAAGAGGGTGATAAATTGTCTTAGTGACATCCGGGTAACCTCAGATACTGGAATCAAATTAGATTGCAGTGAAAAAGAGCTACATAAACTAGATCCAAACAAAGCACAGGGAAGAGACGGAATTGGTAATAATGACCTGCAAACACTTCAGCATGAAACTTGCAGTGCCTTTATACCTGTTGTTTACTAGGCCATACCAATATGGAGGGGAGTCCTCATGACTGAAACATGCACTTGTTAAATCTGTCTTTTAAGGGAAAAGGAAGTAGGACAAACCCAGAGTTATATAGGCCCATATGTTTACTTTCATGTTGTGGAAAAATAATTGAAAAAGTTATGTTGGATAAATTGTTGCCCAAATTGGAAAGGTTGTAACCTGAAACCATATATCAGCATGCATATGTTGAAAATAGATCTATTACCACTTCTAACATGATTTATAATAATATAATAACCGCTATGAATGGAAAAATGTGCTGTGATGTAAATTCTATAGATTTAACTTCATTTGATGGGGGCATACACAAAACACTGATCAATAAATTAGAACAGCTAGGTATTGGTATACTCTTGATAAGATGCATAGCTGTATGGCTTATGACTAGGACATGGCAAGTATTGTGCAGCAACTGGACAGGTGAAATTCAAGGTTATAGTCAGGGTGTTCCATAGGGATCTATCCTAGGCCCATACATGTTTAGGTTGTATCTTTCAGAGCTATCATTTTCATCTGGGGTGTTCTAAAGTCTATGCAGATGACTTGAAAATGGATAAATTGGCTACAGGTGTTCGAGACAGATGTTGTCTGCAAAAGAATGGGACTAAATTGACCATTTGTACACAGAAAAATAGTATGTTGGTAAATATCATATGCTTAGTTTTTCATATATTTAGGAGACAGAAATTGAGAAGTGTACTGATTGGTTCTCTGAGAGTGAGTAGCTGATGCATAGAGTAGACTACCAAATTACATTAAAGCAAGCACTAGTTCAGATGCTAAGAAAATCCTAGTCCGTTATTATGGGAACAACTATTCTGGTGTATTGGCAGGTTAGAAGGGCATTATTGTCCGTGCTGGAATGTGTATGTATGTATATAAGGCCATTCAACTTGTATTTGATTCAAGACACTGAATACATGCCTAAATGGAAGTACACTGTAGGCCTAGTGCCCAGTGAAGTAATGACAAGATCACACATGGCCATTTGGCATATTTAGGAAAGAACTATAAAGAGCATTATCCTCAGCTTTCAGTACAAAGAGGAAGTTAGACCTTATTAAAATAAAAAGGACACAGAAGAAAATGTAACAGTCATTTTGAGAAGAAATAACAAGTAAATGGGAGGAGATTATAAATGGGATGAGGAATTAAAATGAGATGTTAGACAACTGTTTGGATTTAGGAGTTCTGATCAGTTAATGTTAGAGGTCAGTGAAGATATGCGGAGATTGGATGATAGTTTTATTAAACTACAAATAATAGATTTCTTAATTGAAACTGTAACAAAAGGAGACACTGCCAGCCCAGCTATCTGGAATTTTGTAAATAATCATATGTCATTTGTGAATATCAACATGATTCATATGCATGTGTTACAAATGTATTAGAACTGTATGTTGTCTGTATATCAAGCTGCTGGTACAGAAGTGCATGTTGAAGGGTTTTGTAAAGTACTGAGCTTAAAGATGTATCCACAGTGTACCCTGCAGGAAAAGAGCAGAAATGTATATGCCCTATTGTGGCTGTATAGGTGTATATGTTTTAAAAGTGGAAACTGGAACACAGAGGGTTAACTTGCAAAACTTCAGAAACATGGTTGAAATTAAATTATTTTATAACTGTGCCATAAAAGGTGGTTTCAGTGCAGCAAGGAGACAGGATATCTAAACCTAGGGAGTCTTCTGCATTGTCTTGTAAGTGTTTTATGTCTTCCAACAGCTGCAAACATCTGAGGGTTATACATTTTCACAGGGAGATGCTAAATGCTGGTAGTTTCTGGCAATGGGGGTTTGGCTTGGAAATTAGTCAGATGACAAGAAGTGATGTCATCCTGCAAGTATCCCAGCAGCAATATTTAAGATGTTAATTTAAGAACTCTCAGAGACTGAGCATTTTGTATTTTGTCTTTGACCTGACAGCTTAGATGGAAACCCCCACTCACCACATCTGTCTTGCCTTACTCTGCAAGTAAGTTAACTAGGGTACAGTAATTTGTTAGATGCAGTCAGCAAAATAGTGAAGTGTAGCTTAGATGTTTTCTTTATTTATTTGAGACTGTCCTGCAGTGTTTTAAATATTTCCTGTGATTTTTGAACTCTGAAGTTACAGTGATTATTTATGGTGTATTTTCTTGTTCTTTTATTATTTATTATTAAATATATTTAAATCTGCCATTGTGGCTGATATTTATGAGACATATTTAAGTTCTGGGAGTACTTGCATATTTATTTGGTGACACTGTGGGCCACTCCTGATAGCCTTGCTCTTGGTCAAACTCCCATTTGGATTAATAGTGTCATTACACAGTCAGATTGGACACCCTTTGTTAAGGGCCTTAAAATAGCTGATAAGGAGGGGCTTGTGGCAGTCAAAACTTCCTTATAGTCTCTGCAGAAGTGGGCATACCTAGTAAACCTGTGCCACCCTTTCTCATGTGTGTGTGTCTACAAATCGTGTGTGTGTGTGTCAGCTACTTGGGCAGGGGCATGGAGCACTGGTTGGACAGAGAGGGTACTGGAGGTCTTGGCCTGGCCACTCAGCTGAGATCGCAACTCTATAGCTGTGCCCAGTGGGAGAGTCTTATTGGGGATCTGGAGAAAGAGGGAGAAACCATACCCAGACTGACTGTGGTCTCTGTGTGCTCTTAAGTGAAATTGCACTTGATGTAGAGAGCTGCATCTGGAAATACTGTGTGTGTAACTTGTCATCCTTCCAGTGTGTACGTCCCCTGCTGTTGCCAATGGTGAGAATTGAGGCTCCGTGATCACTGGGCCAGTGGTGGGGTGTCACAGAAGCCAGAACAGGAATAGGAGTCTGGAAAAGAGTAATAAATAGAACATTTAAGGTAGTATTAGATTTCAAATGACAGTATAGTACAATGGTAAAAATAGCCTGGAGTGAGCAATTAAATAATGTATTACATGTTATTAGCAGAAGGAAATTTGTCATAACCTTATATTTAGGACTGAATCTAGCATTTAGAATTTTTGCATGGAAATGTTTGCAGAAATCTTTCTGCACAACACGAGACTTAAGAAAATGTTCCTGTAGACAAGGAGCATGTCTGAGATATGAGAGTACAGAAGAGGTTCTTTTGCAAGTATATTTTGTAATGTATGGAGCTGTTTCACTAACAAAAAAAATGAGTAATGTACTAAGTCTTATAGTCGGTAGAGAAATTAACTTTAGTATAGAGATGTTTTTGTTGTAAAATCACATGTACTAAAGTGGTGAAAGCATTGCTATCTTTAATATTGATTGTGGCTAAAAAAGCTGGAACTAGAAAACGGGGAAACTAAATAAAACAAATGTTAAAGACAAACTGTCAATAAGAGAGATGAAAAAAGATGATTACAGAAGTAATAAATATGGAACTGAGAACTATTATCAAAAACTGAGCTCAATATTAAAAATGAGATGTATGGGATTCTGTAATGGGAACTGAAATTGAAGAAGACCGATATAGTTGCCAGGCTTATTCCAAAACTCGCATTATGTTGTAAAATTAAACTTTAGTGTTTTAAACAAGCAATAATGTGTGACAGGGTATGTATTAATGTGTGACAGGGTATGTGTTAATGTGTAATGAATGCCTGTCTACACCCCTGGAATGGTGTTAATTATAGCAATAACCCACGCCTGGGTGTGGGTAATGCTAAATTTACCCACGGTTGGCGTGGTTTGGTCCCGAGGGCGAAGACCAAACAAAGCCAACCGTGGGTAAATTTAGCATTACCCACACCCAGAAGTGGGTTATTGCTATTATACCATGACATTATTTAAGAAAATAAACTATTACTTTTCTTAAATAATGGCATAGTATAATGCCTGTTTACTGCCCTTCCGCAGATGTCTGGCATCCGCAGCAGTTCTGATGTACTGCGCGCCTGCGCAGTACATCAGAGCTGTGGGCAAAAGCAACGGAGAAAGCAAGATCTCCGTTGCTTTTTTTTTAGTGTCTCGCTATGTTAAATGAGTTTAACATAGCGAGACAGTTTTAAAATAAGCAACGGACATCTCCGTTGCTTATTTTAAAACTGTCTCGCTATGTTAAACTCATTTAACATAGCGAGACATAAAAGCAACGGAGATCTTGCTTTCTCCGTTGCTTTTAAACACTGTCTCGCTATGTTAAATGGGTTTAACATAGCGAGACAGCTTTTAAATAAGCAACGGAGATCCGTTGCTTATTTTAAAGCTGTCTCGCTATGTTAAACCCATTTAACATAGCGAGACAGTGTTTAAAAAAAAAGAGTTATACTAATGGAAAAAAGTCCGGGCGACCGGACCTTTTTCCATTAGTATAACTCGATTTACAACGGGCACGCTGGCCAATCAGCGTGCACGTTTTGGGGGGATCATGGTATAATACACAATAACACACACCCTGGAGGGCATTATTGCACTTGGACAATGGGCTCGCTGTAAAATTGTTGTGTTTTACTTGCTTATTTATTTTTTTAAGTACTTATATTATTATTTTTTATATATTTTTAATGTAAAATAGTTCCTCCATCTACTGTTTCAACCTTGCTGTAGTATATGTTAATGGTGTTGGAGGAAGCATTTTACGTCAAATATATATATAAAAAATAATATAGTACTTAAAAAATAAATAAGCAAGTGAAACACAACAATTTTACATACAGCCCATTCTCTCTCCCATACACACATACACAGTCTCTTCTGCTTTGACACACACACATACACTCTCCTCTGCTTTCAAACACACATTCACTCACACAAGGCCTCTCTCACCGTCTTTCTCAATCTCTCAATTCTCCAGCTGCTTTCATACACACGTTCAGTCTCACTCTCTCTTGATGTCTCTCACAGGCAGTCTCCTCTGCTTTACATGCATGAATTCACTTACACATCACTCTCACTTTCTCTCTCACTCTCCATCCATCTCTCTCTCTCTCTCTCTCACACCCACACATACACACACACACACACACACACACACACACACACACACACACACACACACACACACACACACACACTATCACTCTGTCTGTCTTACATACATGCATACACTATCACATACCTGCTGCATTTTCTTTTTTTTTCTCTTTTTATTTTATAATTTTCTAAAACAGCAAAAGAGCTGCTTAGCGAGTGTAAAATAACGGCTTGCTCACTCACCGACATGCACACATACACTCACACGCAGACACGCATACCTTTTTGTCTTTTTTTATATTTTACACTCGCTAAACAGCAAAAACGCTGCTTAGCGAGCGTAAAATAATGGCGGCCATTCCATTTCCTCAGTCTGAGCTCCACAGCGGCTTGATAAGCTGCCGTGAAGCAGTGGACTCTTATTTCACCGGGCATTGCTTGTACATTAATACCCTGCTAGAGAACGCTCGTTCTCCAATCAGGGTATTGATGTACAATTTGCCCATTGTCTTAATTGTTGTTTAAGGAGCAGTATTAAATCTGTGTTGAGATTAAGACTAAGTAGAAATCTTAATTGTGATAGGTTTACATGCTTAATGGCAAACTATTGAAAGTTGAATGTAAGCACTGATTATTTAAAGTAAGTCTAGTTTATTAATATTGTATAAAATCTTATTTTAAAATGGCTGTGGCAACAGTCACTGCTTTGGTACTAAGTGCACCATGCATGGGAATTGAGCAGTGTTAGTATGAAAACCTGGTATAAACTGTTTACACTGCTTTTAAAAAAAAGGGGAGGGGTTTCAGGGCTGGACATTCAAGACAGTATCAGTGACAAATGAGAAGGAGATTAATAGTACTGATTGCAGAGGGACTCCAGTAGTGATAAAAGTTAAAAATAAACACTGGTAGAATTGTGGTAGGGAGAAGTTATTGGCAAGGAAGGAGAATTACACTAGTATATGTTTATACTGCATTTTGGAGCGTCGTAGAAGTTTGGGAGAAATAAGCTTTCAGCAGGGAATACAGTTTATAATTTTGGACTGGAAATGGGAAATAAAACAAAAGAGGGTTGCTTTCTGGAGACTTACATGAGAATATTTGGTTTAGAGGATGTGATTACCTTGGTAAACAAATTAAATAATAAACATAAATGTAGTAGCAGGAACATAGAATTTACGTATTCCCCATACTGCATTGACTGGGCTAGGCTGGATAGAAGTAGTATTTCACATTCTCCTTTGTATTTTTCTAAAAGCTTTGAGACCTGTCCAGTAGCTGTATCACATCATACACAAACAGAAACTAAGCTAAAGGTGCAGGGTAATGATGTAAAATTGAGACCTTAGCACTTTCCTACTTTTATGTTAACAAGAGAGAAAACTAAGGAATGGCTAGTGGATATGATTCAAGAGTTGTTCGTGAAGATAGCTAGTGAGTGGGATAAAAATTAAAATGCAGTTTAAAAACCTGGTAGAAGTAAGAAGAGGTATAGAAAAGAATTAATAGGAATTATTTAGAGTGTTGAAAGGTTTAATGTATTGCAGAAGAAGAGGTGTCTTTCAGAATAGGAAACTGCTGCGAGCTAAAGGGAAAAATGAGTATATGGATAATATACATGAGTTTAGAAAGGTTGCCATTAAGCAAATGTTTTGATGACTCTGTTGTGTAAAAGCATTTAAGGCAATGACTTGGGCAGTTCATCAGGCCAGTCATTGATTATAATGCCCCTTTTGCATCCATTTGTCCAGACACATGCAACAACTGGAATTCCCACAGATGCCTTACTAAAAAGATACAAGGCCTAAACAACATGTTCTGTATGGACCAAATCAAAGCCCTGTCACTATATACACTTATTTCCCTGTCACTATATACTACTTATTTCTTTGTTGCACTTGAAAAAAAAGTTGCTGTTTGTCGTTTTTGCATTTAAGTTACCTGTAACACAGTCGTAGGCTACACACTCAAGTGCGCTAGCCTCCTCTGTGTATTTAAAGTAATTTAAGCTCTGCATTTCTGTTGTTTCTGAAAAAAAAAGAAACTCAAAAAAATTCCTTGTTTTCCTGCCTTTCTGAACTAGTCTAGTCCAGTTTTCAGGCTTTGCTGAATCCAGGACTGTGGTAAAGGTTCCTGTGTTGCTCATATCATACTTGGATAATTAGGTGGCTTCCTTGTTCACTGTGAGAGAGGGAACTCTGAGCAGCCCATCTGTCCCTGTAGGAGTGGTCCCAGCCCAGTAACTTGTAGCTCATTGGCCATTTTGGGCTAATTTCCATCCTTTTTGATCTCCCTGGTATAAAAACCGCTTAGCGCGGTTTTGCACACCGCGCAGTGCTGTTTAGCTGCGGTTAAACTATTCCAGGCTCCACGAAGTCTGCACTTCAGTTTTTCCCTTGAAACACTTCAACCCAGCACTAGAAATAAGGCAATTTAAGACCGGCACTTAGTAAAACTCACTAAAACTAGCACTAGCTTACAGCTTGCACTTCAGCCCTATACTCAGGAAGTATAAGGCTCTTTACTCATCCAATCAGCAATACAGTCCCAACCATTTATTCAGGCATGTTCAAGGGACAGCTTCAGGTGTGCTCTCCGGTCCAGCTGGTGAATCTGAGCATCCTGAGGCAATGTTACAATTGCCTCATGTACACAGACAACCCCCTCCTCCTGCCAACCAACACAAACATATGTGAGAGATGCAGCTACACAGCCAAACTGGAGGCTAAGCTCTCTCAACCCACAACTGGATCAACCAGTCACAAGGAGAAGGGCAACACTAGCACCACATTACCAGACTCACATAGACCAGCCATAGCTGCACCAGAAAACAACTCTCAGAAACACGCAAAAACATACTTGGAGGCTCTAAATAAGAACCTACCTAAACAACAGAGACTTCCTAAGCATACACCCAAGCAACCCCCACCCCACAACAGAAACCAGGTAACACATACGTCACAACGTCAGTGTGCCAAGCAAAAACAGCCCCTAAGGCTAAATAACACACCTAACACACTAGTAATCGGTGATTCTATCATCAGGCACACAGACGTCCCACTCACTAGACTGAACAAGGAGAAGGTTACCGTAAGCTGCCTGTCGGGTGCCAGAATCCGCCACATAACACATGCACTCAGGTCACTCCACAACAAGTACAAATATGACTCTGCTATTGTACATGTTGGCGTAAATGACCTGAGACGTACTTCCCTGGACTACATGAAAAGAGACATGGAGGAGCTCTCTGACCATGTAGCCCAGCTGGTATGACTCTGACTCTGAGTAGCATCCTGCCCTCACCTAAAATGATGCCAGCATATGAAGAAAAAATGATCAGTTTCAACAATTGGTTAAACTACTGGTGTCATTCAAAGGGGATCCAGTACTTGTCAGCCTGGGACGACATGCTTGACGAGCCACTTTGCTTCGCCAGAGACGGCTTGCACCTGTCGCCCCTGGGCTTTCGAATACTGGCCAAGGCTCTTGCCCCCTCGATACTGTCTTTTGTAGGCGAGGCTCAAAAGACAAACCCGCCTCCATAAACAACAATAATAAACAAAAACTGAGGGTAATGCTGCTCAACGCCAGAAGTCTAAACCTCAAAATGCACGCACTCGAGGCTCTCCTTAGTATGGAAGAAATCGACGTATGTGCAGTGACAGAAACCTGGTTCAAGGCTCCAGAGAGCACCCCAGCACTACCAGGCTATAACTCCTACCATACCTTTAGGTCCCAAAACCAGGACCGGAACACAAAAGGAGGGGGGGTGTCCATATTCATCAAGAACACCCACACCTCCAGGTTAGTAGCACAGCACGCGGAATCTGAGACCATCCAAGTGCAATTGACAGCGGGTAAATTGACTGTTCAATTTATAGCTTGCTACAGATCTCCCACCTTGCCTCAGGACCCTCACACAGCATTCCTGAGAACATTAGAAAGTATGAAGATTCTACCCAACACCATGCTACTGGGTGACTTCAACTATCCAAACATTGACTGGGAAAATTACTCCAGCTCAAACGCCCTAGCCCAATGCTTCCTTGAGTTTATAAACTCAAACACCCTTGAACACCTGGTCACCACTCCCACAAGAGGTGACAACATACTGGACCTGGTCATCACCAACATGGGGAACCTATGTTCCACACTTGAGGTAAACTCGTCATTGGTAAGATCAGATCACAAACTAATCATACTGGACATCCACATCCCGACCCCCCCCCCCCCCCCAATCAAGGAAATCAAGGTAAAAAACTTCTCTAAAGCCAACTTCACACTCCTCAAGACCGAGGTGGGAAGTTTCAAAGCTCCCAATCAAATGGAAAATGATGACCCATCAGCAGAATCCTTTACAAGTGCATTCTATGAACACCTTCAAGAATGCATGGACCGAGCCATCCCAAGTAAAACCAATTCCAACTCCTCAAAAAAGAGGAAGCCAGTCTGGTGGACCCCGGCCATAAATAAACTTTACAATAGAAGGAGGAAACTCCTGCAAGATGGAATAAAATCCCAAAATAAGAAGGCATCTCTGATTAACATCAGTAAAAAACTGCGCTCCCTCATTAAATCATCCAAGGCCAACTTCGAAAGAAAAATAGCCAATGACTCTAAGGATAACCACAAGGCCTTCTTTAACTATGTCAAGAGTCTAGGGGCAAACTCTCAGATATGCTCCGAGCTAGTGCATAATGGCCATAGATACACTGAACCAACCGACATTGCCAACATCCTGGCTGACAAGTTCAGTGCAAACTTCACCCCTCCACCAAAGGGGCTAGCACCCATCCCAGAAGAATGTGGCACTCCAGATATCTCAGACACACAAGTAAAGACAGCCCTTGCAAAGGCCAAAAACACAGCATCAATGGGACCAGATGCTATCCCAGGTTGTGTCTTACACGAGCTTCAAAATGAACTAACCCCCCCATCTCAAATCACTATTCAAACTCAGCCTCTCTACAGGCTATGTACCCAAAGAATGGCGTACAGCAACAGTCGTACCACTCCACAAAGGTGGTGCCACAACTGACCCTGGGAACTACCACCCTATAAGCTTGACTAGCTTGGTCCGCAAAGCCATGGAACGCATTATCATGGAGCTCATTAACAGGGACATTGGGAACCTCCAGACACTGGACCCCACCCAGTTCGGCTTTGTTAAAGGCAGATCGTGCCTCCTGAACTTGGTCGACTTCTTCGAAACCGTCACCAAGGCCATAGATGAAGGGAAGGTGGTCCACACAGCATATCTGGACCTCGCTAAGGCGTTCGACACCATCCCACACTCAGGAATCATAGACAAACTCACCAGCTTAAATATCAACCCCCATGTCACGAGATAGGTTGCCAATTGGCTCTCGGACAGAACCCACACGGTAAGAGTGGCAGGTGCCATGTCTGACTCTAAACCAGTCACAAGCGGAGTCCCACAGGGCTCAGTCCTGGGACCCCTCCTGTTCGGTATATATTTCTCCGAAGTACAGGCAAAGGCGGAGGGACTGTGGCTAACCAAGTTCGTAGATGACTGTAAATTGGGTGCAATGATTGACTCTCCAGAGACACAGATATCCTGCAAAAGGGTCTCGCAGAGACAAGCACCTGGTGTCAAAGTCACGGCCTCAAGCTAAATGCCAAAAATTGCATAGTAATCCCATTTGGGAAAAACAAAGTACCTACAAACTACCACATAGATGGGAATCCACTAAGTACAGAAGAAGTAATTCGGGACCTGGGTACCCAAGTAGATAGCATGCTCTCCTTTGATAACCACATAGCCAAAACGGTCAGGAAATCCTTCTATGTGGCACACCTGATCACAAAGGGTTTCTCATCCAGATCCAAGGAGGTGATTGTGCCCCTTTACTCCTCAGTCATTAGGCCCATAATAGAGTACAATGCCCTATTTGGGATGTACCTCACTAGACACCTGCAACAACTAGAAAGACCACAGAAGTATCTCACTAAGAGGATTAAGGGCCTTAAACAATTACCCTATGAAGCACAACTAAAAAAGCTCCAGCTCTTCTCAGTCGCTTACCGTCTGTTCAGAGGTGACCTATGCCTGACCTATAGGGCCATGTCAAACCCTGAACTAATGGACATGCTTCACCTCAAAAAAAGAGATCCCTCAGAACCACTCGTTCTAGTGACTTGAACCTATGTACAACAATAAACAGGACATGCTGGAGGGATAGATTCCTGTCCCAGCGGCTCCCCTCACTCTGGAATAGAATCCCAATCCATATTCGACAGAGCTCCTCTCTGACCCTCTTCAAGAGAAATCTTGATGAGTGGATGGGTAATCGTAAGTTCTACCCTGGGATCACTTCAGGAGCCCTGTTGACAGAGGCCCAGGTTACTAATCTAATGGGGAGGAGAAAGCCATCACTCTGTGGCTAGGCTTATAAATGCCCATGGGCAGATTGCCTAGTACTTACCTATGAACCTATACTTGGTATCCTACAAATTTCTAAGAGGTGACCAGTGTCTGGCATACAAAACATCATCTGACCCATTACTGATGGATTTACTGCACATCAGCAAATAAGCTGGCATCAGAAATACTCTTTTTAGGGATCTACACCTCTTCTGCAACATCAACCGAATGTTTTGGAGGGATAGGTATATTTTGCAGAGGATATCGCTGCTGTGGAACAGACTCCCCAGCCACATAAAACAAAGATGTTATGTAGTCCAATCTCGCCTACATTCTTACCCGTGGGTTCGGAGCTGAATGTCTGCTCCAACTTGGCCATACTTTAGCTCGAAGTCTTTCAATTGGCTGGGCTAAGATAGTATCCCATGCTGCACTGCTCTCTATCCCCAGATCTCGTTTGCCGCTCGTGTAGCTCGGACGTGGTCTCGCTCCTGGTGGTGGATAAGTACCCTTTCTTCTTTATGGCAGAGAAGTTTTTTGCAAAAAAGCTATTTTCATAGCTATTTGTCTGTGTTTCTTGAACTGTGTTGTCGAAAAGTTGTTTTTTCTTATAGCGTGTTCTTGTGGTATCCCAGTAGCTGTTTCCAACGGGCTATGTCCATTTCAGTTAAGAGGACCTAGTCTGTCCCCTTGCTTTCTTGTGTGCTAACTTTTTCCCTTGGACTAAAACCGTTTAAATTAGAGGAATTAGTCCGCCCCCTTGTACTTGTGTCTAGGACCGTTTTAGTTAGAGGTCTTTGTGGTGTACTGTTTGTTCTGTTCCCGTGCTTGTGGCTGTTTGACCATTGGTCTAGTTGTTGAGTTACTCGGTGTTTGTGGTAACTATGTCTAAAGACACTAAGGAGCATAAGCCCTCGGGCTTTAAGAAGTGCACCAAGTGTAGTTATAAGATGTCCATCACTGATGGACACAGTTTGTGTGTACTGTCTGGGAGCGATTCACCTCCAGGAATCATGTAGTTTTTACCATGCTTTTAGCCTGCGTGTTCTTCAGGAAAGGAAGAACAAGTTGATTTTGAAGGAACTTCTGAAACCCTCCTTCGAGGAGGGTTTGAAGAGTGCTTCCAGCTTCAAGTCTTCTCCATCAAAAGCTAAATCTTCCAAGGCTAAAACGCGATCCCCGGCTCCATCTGTATCATGGGAGCCGCCGGAGAAAACTGCAGAATCTTCAATGACATCCTCGGCTCCATTGTCCTTGGGACCGCAGGAAGTGTCAGTGTCTATGGAACCTGTTTTGGCTCCGATTTTCTTGGAGCCTGTCCGGAGCAGGTTGCCTAGCATTAGGCTGGTATCTCCTCGCAGCTCTCCTTCAGAGAGGAGGTCTCTATCTCCTTCCCTATCCTCCAAATCCTCCAGGACCTTATCGGATGTGGACGTCGATAGAGTGGTGCAGAGACTTCTTCAGTCATCGGTACTGGCAAAATTGTTTTCGCCTCCGAGCCAGTCGGCTCCAGAGCCGGTCCCTCTACCTACATCGATACTTCCTCCTCCGAGCGCATCTCAGCTTTCGGAGCCGGAGTGCTCGGCTCCATGTGATGTCCCTAGGCCGGTTCTGACAGCCCCTCCTGGCTTATTGGTTCCGACGTCATCTCCGACCCAGTTGGCTCCGTCCACGAGGTTCAGGACTCAGGATTCCTCTGTCAGACCTGAGGGAGAGGCTTCGGGACATCTCTCTGCTCCTAGTCCCCCTCTCGGTGCTTCGGCGCGGGGAAGCCTGACCCCTGTCTCGGCTTTGGAGGCTGGTCGATCTTCGGACCCGGGAGGATCAGCTTTTGAGACCGTGCGGAGCGTGCTGGCCAGGTCGTCAGCGGCATCCTACGGTTCAGTCGCTCTGTCCCCTACAGCACCAGTGCAGGTCTCTGATCGCTCTCTATCTCTTGAAAGCGGAGCCCCAAGGCCTCAGGGTATCCCCACGAGTGGTCCCCATATTTCTGAGGGCCCCTCAGAGTTTTTGACTGAGGAGCCACCCAGAAAGAGAATGTGCAAGAGGAAGCACATAGATTCCCAAGATGAGTCTCTCACATCGGACACCGACCTCGAGGAATCGGAGGGGTCCCCTAAGTCATCCTCTGAGGATGTTTCTTTCTCTGACATCCTAGACATTTTGAAGCAAAGAGGTGACTGGCCATCCAAAGCCCCCTCCGAAGAGGAGTCTGTGTTCCTGAAGGCCTTTGGTGCTCAGCCCTCCGCTTCCTGGGTGTCTCCACCCTTCCAGCTTCTGGATCTGGTTTGTCTAAGGGTGTGGGAAACCCCTGACTCTGTGGAACCAGTCCCCAGGAGACGCAATAAATTTTTATCTGCCCCTCCTGATAAGGAATTTCTATCCAAGGGAGTCCCTGTGAATGCCATGGTGGTGGCAGTGGCCACCAAGAAGGAATTAGCTGAGACTTATTCCACCGTCCATCCCCCTAACAAGGAGTCTAGGACTATGGACCGGTACGGGAAGCGTATGTTTTCTTCAGCGGCCTTTACTTTGCGGTCACTTAGTTACTTATCACACTTTGCACGGCTCCAGAGAGATCTCCTAAAGGAGCTTGGAGATACTCTAACGGGTAACGTTTCTGAGGCAGTGGCTCAGAAGGTCAACGCTCAAATGTCTACCCTCAATTCTATTCTGAACTCCTCCATGAGGCTGATGTCTCACGCAGCAGAGGGAGCGAGTAGGGCAGCAAGTTCAGGAGTCGCTCTTAGGAGACGTGCCTGGATGCGCCTTTGTCATTTCGCGGAGGCCTTCAAGTCTACATTCATCGCCCTGTTTGATGGTTCCTCTTTGTTCGGAACCAAGGTGAAAGACGCTGTCACTAGGTGTGAGCAAGAGGAAAAAACTCTCTGCCGTAGGAGTCCGTTTTTCCCTTCCCTGTAGGCCTAATCCCAAGGCCCAGAGTGGTGAAAAGATGTGGTTCAAGAAATCAGAGAGAGATTTTCCCGATGCACAAGGTGAGCCCCCCTCCAGAGGCAGGGGAGGGGGTGGTTATTCAGGTAGACGCCGCCCTAGGGGCAGAGGAGGCCCTCGTAACTCAGGAGACCGCGATTCCTTTTGTGGTTCTCCCTACTGCCGCTCCTGATGGGAGGCCCGACTGTGCGTTTCCAGAGCCAGTCGGGGGTCAAATCTCACTATACCCGGAGGCCTGGCAAGGTATCACCCAGGACCAATGGGTTCTACGAGTAATTTCCAGAGGATATGTCATTCCCTTCTCGTCAACTCCCCCTCCATTCAAGAAAATCCCGGATGTCCCACCCAGTCAAAGGGATTCCGCAGCTTCAGAGGTTTCAAAGCTGCTAGAAAAAGGAGCCATCCAACATGTCCCCTCAGACCAGATCGGATTAGGGACTTACTTCAGATTCTTTTTGGTGCCGAAAAGGACAAGGGGACCTGAGACCCATTTTGGATCTCAGTCGATTGAACACCCATGTGCAAAAGTCCAAGTTCTGAATGGTCACATTGCAATCTATTCTACCATTGTTGGGAAAACAAGTGTGGATGTGCTCCATCGACCACAAGGATGCTTATTACCACATAAAGATGGACAGGGTATCCAGAAGTCAACTACGCTGCCGGCTGGGAGCCAGTCACTTTGTTTCACGCCCTGCCCTTTGGTCTCACCACAGCCCCCAGGGTGTTTACCAAATGCATGGCAGTGAGACATCAGGGATTCCAAGTGTTTCCATACCTGGATGACTGGCTCCTTACTGCCACCACCAGGCATCTTGCTACTTCAGACCAGAGACGCCACTGTCAACCTATATCAACAGATGGACATCACCCTGAACTGGGAAAAATCTGCCTTGTTGCCCTTGCAGTGTGTCACTTTTATAGGCACCGAATTAGACACTGTCCTCATGTGGGCATTTCTACCACAGGAAAGAATCCGTGTCTTACAACAACAGATTTACGCCTTGCTCCCTCTGAGAAGAGTGAAGGCAAGATTGGTCCTTCAATTGTTGGGGACGATGGCTGCTACGATTATGTTAGTTCCCCTGGCAAGGTTACATATGAGATTCCTTCATGGCTACTCTTCGCCCAGTGATCTCTTCAACATCTTCCACTTTCTCACCCTATTCTACTCACAGGTGCAAACAGGATCTCAGTTTGTGGCTTCACATCGAAAACCTCAGTGCGGGAAAGCCCTTTGTTCCTTCGCCTCCGGTTGCCACGGTGACCACGGATGCCTCCCAGATGGGGTGGGGAGGCATTATCTAGGCAGGATAGTCCAAGGCACATGGCAAGAGCACAAGATGCATCTGCATATCAATGTCCTGGAGATGAGAGCAGTGCTACTAGCGTTGTAAGCACTTCAGAGCTTTTTTCCTCTCAGGACTATTGCAATCCACTCAGACAATGTGTCGGTGGTATGGTATCTGAACAAACAGGGAGGAACCAAGTCGTACCCCCTTTGCAGAGAGGCCATGCGAGTGCGGCAGTGGGCAGTGTCTTCCCAACGTTTTCTGGTAGCAACGCACATTCCAGGGAAGACCAGTGTAATTGCAGACAGGCTAAGCAAAGCTATTCTGATGCTTCATGAGTGGTCCCTGAACTGTCAAGTTACGGAGCGGATTTTCCGCAGGTGGGGTCAGCCTTGCTGCGACCTTTTTGCCAGCCCCCTCAATGCCAAATGCAGCAACTACTTCACCCTTATTTCCCCTCAGGGGGAGTCACACAGGGACGCTGTAGTCCACCATTGGCCCTCCGGTCTACTATATGCCTTCCCTCCGGTTCCTTTGCTGTCAAAGGTTATTCAGAAAGCGCAATCCTTGGGAAGCAAAATTATTCTGATTGCTCCACACTGGCCTCGTCAAATTTGGTTCCCCTTTCTCCATCCCTGTCTCATGGACGCTCCTTGGATTTTGGACCCACAACCAGACTTACAGACTCACATGTCAGGGCAGCTCCATCCCTCTCTTCGGACCCTCCAGTTGACAGCTTGGCTACTCCACTTCCGTCATTAGTTAGGCTTCACCATTTTTTGCCGGAGGTGGTTCATATTCTATCTTCCTCTCATAAGCCTTCGACCAGGAAGATTTATTACAGCAAATGGAAGAGATTTTCCATCTGGGCTCATGCCAAACAGATTGACCCTTACACAGTTGCAATCTCGTCTGTATTGGAGTTCCTTTCTATGCTTTTCAACCAGGGATCAGCTGCCACAACCATTAAAGTCCAGTTGGCGATTTCTACCTTTCACATCGCAGACGAACCTAGTCTAATGGCACATAGACTCTGTAAAAGCTTTCCTGAAAGGCATTTTGTTGCTTCGTCCTCCTGTCTCTGAACCTGTTATGCCTTGGGACTTAAACTTTGTTCTACAGGGTCTTACTTCACCCCCCTTTGAGCCTGCAGCCACTTGTGATTTAAAATTCTTAACTTGGAAGACTGTCCTTTTGGAAGCCATCACGTCAGCCAGACGTGTTTCAGAGCTTCAAGCTTTATCAATTAAACCCCCTTATTTGATTTTTCATAAGGACAGGGTTTCTCTCAGACTGAATCCTTCCTTTCTTCTCAAAGTAGCGTCAGTTAGTAACCTTAACAAATCCATTGAATTACCAGTGTTTTTTCCTCAGTTCTCGAACAAGGCAGAATTCAAATTTCATCAGTTGGATGTGCACAGACAATTAGGATTTTATTTTCACAGAACGAAGGACCTCAGAAAATCCTGATCAGTTTGTTTCATTTTCAGAAAACAGAATTGGGTCTCCTGTTTCCAAAGTCACGTTGTCTAGGTGGATTTCCAGTTGTATTCCTTTCATTTATACTTCAGGGGGAAGAGATTTACCGTTCCGAGTGAAGGCTCACTCTACCTGGTCTGTATCTACATCTACAGCTTTTCAGGCCAGATTGTCTATGGATGATATTTGTGCTGCGGCTACTTGGGCATCTCCTCACACCTTTGTTACTCATTACAAGTTAGATGTGGTATCTAGAGGCAGGCCTGTCTTTGGTTCCACAGTGCTCAGGAATATTTTCCACTGAGCCTCCCAGGATTTAGGTGCTGGGGACGCTGTCCCACGGGTAAGAATGTAAGCGAGATTGGACTACATAACATCAAGAAGTTATGTACTCACCATAACGTTCGATGTATGTAGTTCATCTCGCCTCACATTCTTACTTACCCCCCCACCTTCCCCCGTCCTGGAGGATCTGGAGGTTAGGCCTGGTTCCAGAGTTCCCTTCATTCTTGGTTTGTTCTTCCTTCCTTAGATGTTCTTATGCATGGAGAGTGAGTGCTGGTGTTTGCAGCAAACTAGATCTGGGGATAGAGAGCAGTGCAGCATGGGATACCATCTTAGCCCAGCCAATTGAAAGACTTCGAGCTAAAGTATGGCCGAGTCGGAGCTGACATTTGGCTCCGAACCCACGGGTAAGAATGTGAGGTGAGATGAACTACATACATCGAACGTTATGGTGAGTACATAACCTTGTTCATTCTTGTCCATTTCCAAGTGCAACTTAGATCTGTGGATGCGAAACAGAAAGTTTACCCCAGGACTGCCCCCTGTACTAACAATGGACAAATGCAGCTCCTAAATGCTTTATACCATGCATAAGTCAACTCAGTTTATCTATGGTATGACCCTAGTTATTATCTTTAGGAATGATATATAATTATCAATCATGGGTATTGGTTAAGATCAGTCTATAACCAAATGGGATAGGTTATTTTGGGCATAAAAAGGGAAACTGACTGACGAGGCTTAAAATGGCCCACAGTAGTAGCTAGCCTAGTACTTACCTGTGAACCAACAAACCTAAGAGTTGTAGCCAGACTTAGGGAGCCTATGACAAGAAAAATAAGCAGAGATTCTTTAGAGGTATTAGATGTTTTGGAAATTTTACGGAAAGTAAAAATTCTTGCCTGTTATCCTTAGTAGATCCTCCTCAACTCCCTTGTTCTATAAGGAGACACAAATTGTCATTAACCTGTTCATAAAATCTCAGCTGATTGCATTGAATGCTTTCTTTCCATCAAGTCTTAGCAGGAGTAGTGGCATTTTCTTACACCCTGATTTCCATCTGGATCATCATTTTATTAATGTGTCAAATATTTGCTCCCCCACCAATAAAACCACATTGATCTATATCTGTTAGTTTCTGTAACACCTTTCCCATTCTTCTAGCTTGAATAGGAATAAACACTTCCTTGTGACTGAAAATTTAAATGCATCTCTGAAGCTGGATCTCAAGTGTTTTTATCCTCTAAGTAATACAACTACCACTCTCCCCTTCTAAAACATTGTTAAACAAAACCTGCCAGATCTTTATCACCCCCCAACTACTAACCTTCTACAGGAATAATGTGTGCTGCTGATGACTCCCCTATTGAATATGTCAGTTTTATATCTCATCTCTTTCTGTCTTAGCTTTTAACTGTTGAGCATCATCTTCCTCTGATCTTTTCATGATTAAGTATTTCGTAAATATTTCAGTTTGTGTCTTAACTTGGTTTCCGCATTCCTCTGCTTTGTACCTATTTTCTTAACCTTTCTGAAATTTTTCTAATACCTCATTGGGATCTCTTTTTATCATGATTATTCTAGACTCTCTTCATATTGCTACAACTCTTTCTTACTTTCTTTTGCCTAAGTTGTGCTAAAAGTTTGTGCTCTAGTTGTTTTCAGAAAGTTGCTTATCAACCTTTCTAAATTCATGCGTATTATTATAATGCTTCCTTATTTTCCCTTTAGCACTGTGCATTACTTATCTTTTGTCCTATAATATTCTTCTACTTCAGCAATATTTTAGCTTTTGTCAACCCTCTAAACAATTCTTAGTATTTTTCTTATATTTCTCTGTCTCTCTCTCTCTGTCTCTTACTTGTATCACATTTTTTAAATGTATTTTCACTTACTCTGTCTCACAGCTATCCTTTCTGAAGCAATTTCTTTCTAATAACTCTTTCATCTTGTCCACTAGTCATTCTTTAAATTTCTTTCCTTTTAATAGACAAGTAGGAAAGTGCCAGTGTCTAATTGCATCTTTCTCGTTTTTTTTTTTTTTATTATTGCTACATGATTTGTTGTAGTTACTGCATGGATTTCAAAGCTTTCAGTTAAATACGTTCGCTTCTGTTTAAATAGAATTTCAGCCCCGTTATTATATCTTAGGAAATATGTGACTTCTGTCAAGTTCCTGCTGCTGAATTCACATCTTCCATGCAAAATATTCTCACATATTTCTTCAAAATTCTACCTTGTTTTTACTTATAGGTTCTCCTTGATAGTTCATCAATCCTGTTCAGTCACCACCCATAAACAGTATTGCATGCTCTAAGCTTATTTCTCCCAAAATGTTGCTGAACTTCATAATAGTTGTAGGTGGAATGTAAATACATGCCAGGGTAATCCCCTCTTGCCAGTAATCCCTTACTAATACAAATTTAATGTATTTTTTCTGCTTCTGTCATTATTGGTGCCCCTCTCAGTCTTTAATAGTTCCCTACCTATTCTGTTGATTTCCATCTTAAAATAATTTCAGTGTTAAAGTCAGTTGGTTGCTCATTTCTATTCAGGTATATCTCATGTAACATTTCTATTTAGCCTCTACATTTCTTAATGTACTTGAGTATTATTTGCTTTTTGCCTGTACCTGTAAGAACATTTACATTTCATGTTAACATTTGCAAAGTAGCCATTCTGATAAAAAGCTTTTACTTTCACATATTATACATGTCATTTTAAATATGTTTTTAACAAGCATCTTACATGCACAAACTTGTGGAAGAGACTGGTAGGACTAGTGAAGAAGGGTGTAGTAAGTTAGTTTAAACATTTCAGGGAAAAACGAAGAAAAAGAAGTGATAAGGTAGACAAAGCTTAGTGGATAAATAGGTGGTTTGGTTTTGGTTTTCTGATGAAGAAAGGACTTTTAGATAGAAAACAGGGCACTGTGACATATTACACTGTTTATATAGTCCATGGATTGTTAGAAAGTTATTTGTGTTCTGTATGATTATGAGGGGTCTAATTCTTTTCATTTTTTAAATAAATAGTAGGGCCATAGTCTAATGATACAAAGACAATAGTGATAAAATAGCAAGTGCATAAGAAAGAGATGTTTAGGCAGATTGTGAAAGTACTACAGTCAAGATAAAAATAAACAAACGTTGTGATGTCTGTTAGATCATAAGACCATCTGTACTGGACTGAGTTTGGATATGTGGCATGTAACTTAAGATGAGACAAGGTATAGTAAGCAAAACAGACAGTTATGGAAAATGTAAAGGTATTGTGACTGTGGATTGCATTATATGTAATATATGAAGTTCTGATAATATTAAAGGTTGAGGGTTTAAAAAATAGGCCTCATTACTGAACACCCCGGCAAACAGAGACTTTGGCCTATCTCCTCAGACCCCTTTTCCACTACTCTGGATTTTACTGCCTTGTAGTGCTCACTTTCCTACAGTAACTGAACTTTGAGTAAACTTTTACACTGACTTGCACATTAATTTCTGGGGAAAGCCAGCAGTATTCTCCAACACTAAAGCATTCTTTCTTGGCTCAAGGTAGTAAACTGCCAATCTCCTTTACGTCCAGATTACTTGATTAGTGAACTCTGCTATTGTTTCCAGTATTGGCAATAAGTGAAATAATTATAAACATAAATGGTACTGTACTGTGTGTAGTAGAGCATTCTAGCTGGTAGAGGTGGTTGCCTGCAGCTTGTTAAATTTAGCAACAATTGCACTCTTTTCAATTTATAAATAAGAAGAGATGAGCAGACACAAGCCATTTAAAAGTGAACACATGAAATATTTAAAAATCTTAGATAATCACTCTGAACAAATAGATTACAAGAAAAAAAATCAATCTACAAGCAAACCTTCTCGTAGCCATCCCTTAACTAAAAGAGTAACTGAGCCCTAAGTTACCCAACTGGATTTCCAGATGCACAGGCAGAGGCATAAGTGCAGAGAACTGGACTTAAACAGGTTTGTACATCGCAAGCTCCAGTGTATTTTTTCTCTTTGACTGTTCATTCAGCTGTGTAGCTTATGTCCTTCCCATAAACAAACTATAGATGCATTTAAGCATAGTTTTGCGTTTACCAATGTGTTTTCCTGCTCTTGGCTGTCTACTTTCAGATTTTTCTAATTGTGCTTTTACAGCTGTTTATGCTCCTTGCCTAAGAATAATCACAAGGCAGAATAATTATAAAATTACAGTTTTTATTTCACACACGTTACACATTTCACATCTTGCGTATAATTCCCGTATTTCCTAGTAGAACACAGTCGCACCTATATATGCGTTTTTAGTATAGTACATAAAACGTCACAAGTTTTTCCATCATCGCATGCTGCCAAAAAGGAAACATTACACACTGTTATTATTGCTGAGTCTTGATGCAGAGAAAGCATTTGACAGAGTAAGCTGGGACTTTATTTTATTTTATTTTTATTTTACATTTGTTAACCGGGATAGTCCAACTGGAACAGGTCCATTTTTAGTGGAGGCCCGGGGAGAAAAGCTCCAAAGTTACAATTAAGTGTAAAGAAATTGTTGCTAACAGCTACATATTACAATTTATATAATACAATGAGCGAAATATAATTAAATTATTATACAAGGCTAGCATAGTAGGAATCATCTTTATAAACTGCTTTGCATGACAGAGCTTTGGCTACATTACAGAAACCTAGAGAGGAGTGCAAGTGGATAAGAGGTGGGTAGTTAGGTAATACATGGGCAGATCCAGGTTTTTCCAAGATGTGCTTTGAGTAGTGATTTGAAGTGGGAGTTTGTGGTAGTAGTGGTTATGCTAGAGGGGAGTGTATTCCAGTATTTGGCTATTTTGTGGGAGTATAGGGCTTTGTCGGGAGTATTGTTGGCTGTGGTGATATTTAGGAGAGGTTTATTAGAAGATCGAAGACGAAGATTGGAAGAGTAATGGGTTAATAGTTGATCTGAAGTAGTTGACTTCATTCATTCTGCACATATGGGTATACGGATCCGATTCGGATCCGAGCCAGCAAAAACTTTTCAAGCATCAGCTCCAAGCTCCTCCCCTACCTTATATTACCTCACTTCCTCCTATCTAGTCCCAGATCTCGTTTGCCGCTCTAAGTCAGCGTCGTGGTCTCTGAGCTCTTAGCTAGGTGGTAAGGTTTTTGGTACTTTTTGCTATTTGTTGAGTGTGAATTCCTTCCCTTTTTCCTCCCTTACATCTTGTCGTTTTAAAAAAAAAAAAAAAAAAAAAAAAAAAAGTTTTTAGTTTGTATTCTCTAGTGGTAGTTTTGTGTTCTGGTTCCCGCCTAGGCCCATCCCGGTTTAGTGTCTGTGTGTGTGTGGTCTATTTAGGGCCTTTTTTTCTGTCACTGTTATGGCTGAACAGACCAAGGTTCTTTTCAAAAAGTGCACAGAGTGTGGTCATAAGCTTTCTCCAGCCGATGGCCACACTCTGTGTCGGGGGTTGCCCATCTTTCAGTATCCTGTGACATTTGTTCGGGGTTTAACCCAAGGGCATTGAAGGATCGTCGGGCTAAGCTTGTGGCCAAAGGCTTGCTACCTGCTTCTGCCCTGGAGTCTGCCTCAGTTTCGTCTCCAGTCAATGACTCGGTGCAGGCAGGGACTCAACCTCACGCCAGGCCTGCTTCTTCGGAGTCGTCCCAGAGAGGTAGGGACAAAAGGGAGAAAGAGAGGCGCCATAAAGAGAGAGACAGGCCCAGGAAAAGGTCTCCAGACAGAGACTCTTTTTCTAGTCCCTCTGCTAAGATATCTAGGTCTCGTTCTCCTCAGCTCCGCTCTCCCCGTTTCTTGATGGAGCCATCGGAGCCAAGGCACTCCCCTCTGATCCGACCCAGACCAGAGTCGGTCGCTTCCTCCAGATCGACTCAGAGTGTATCCGAGCTTGATATGGACAGGCTGATGAGGAGGTTCATCCCGAACCAGATTCAGATGGGGGTCTTACCAGGACCCTCTCCCATTCGTGAGGGTTCTTCTTCTGCTACTATGTTCCACCCTATTGCTCCTTCCCCGATCCGACCCGATGTTTCGGGGTTTTCGGGTCAGAGACCTTTCGGAGCCGTGGGGTCGGCGCCAATGGTTTTCGTTTCCTCGACGCTGGCCGTCACCTTGAGTTCCTCGGATCCAGGGGACTCTCGGAGCTGTGGTTAGGGAGTCGGACCCGAGATTAGGGAACTTGTTTTTTGGGATCCCACCCTCGGCACCCAGACTACCCCGCAGTCAGCTCCGGTTCTGGCTTCGGTGCAGGGGAGAGTCTCTTCCTTACGTTCTACAGAGGCGTGTTCTCCATCGGCATTCGGGGCAGTGGAAAGGGTCCTCTCCCAGGGGTTGAGACCACAGCTGACATCCTCTGATCCGGCCCAGACCCCCCCTGATTTTGGATTCTTCTCCCATTGCCCTGTCTCAGGGACAGCGCGTGCCAAGGCAGCCCCAGGCCGTTCCCCTCAGGGAACCCCTGGAGGCTTATAAATCCTCTCCAGAGAGTCACACTGGAGAAGAACCTCATAAGCGTAAGTGCAAGAGGAGGCACTTGGACTCCCCTGAGTCCATTACCACTGATATGGACTTGGATGAAGGAGAGGGTTCCCCCAGATCACCTCCCGAGGGCGTCTCGTTTGGAGGCATTATAGAGATCCTCTGCCAAAGAGGAGGTTGGTCAGCTCCCAGATCCTCTGTGGATGAGTCCGTATTCTTGGATGCCTTTGGCACGGGCCCATCTACTTCCTGGGTCTCCCACCAGCTGACCCTTTGGTGGACCTCATCACCAGTAGGGCATGGAAGGATCCTGACACCGCAGAGCCTATCCCTAAAAGGCCAGACAAAATTCTTTCTCCACCATCGGACAGGCAGGCATGGTCCAAGGGAGCCCCGGTAAACTCTTTGGTGGTTGCAGCTGCCACAAAGAAGGAACTAGCACAGGAGAGTTCCTCGTTTCATCCACCGGACAAGGAGTCCAGGTCGATGGATCATTTTTGGGAATCGCATGTACTCATCGGTGACATTTTCTATTCGTGCGCTGAATTACTTGGCACATGTCATTCGACTGCAGCGAGACCTTATATCGGAGCTAACTGAGCTGACCCGGAATCTTTGTCGCAGCAGGACAAGCATTCCTTTACTGCCAAGATGACTACGCTGAAATCAGTGACCAACTCCGGGGACGATAGCCATTCAATCAGACAGCATGTCTGTAGTCTGGTATATAAACAAACAGGGAGGGACCCAATCCTACCCCCTTTGTCACGAGGCCATGAGAGTTTGGGAGTGGGCCATATCCACCAGCCGGTTTCTCATAGTAACACATATCCCGGGACGTTCCAACATTCTGGCAGACAGTCTCAGCAGGGCTATCCTTCTTCCCTATGAGTGGTCCCTGAAACAATCGGTGGCGGAGAAGATATTCCGTCTTTGGAGTCAACCTTGCTGCGATCTCTTCGCATCTCCTTCCAACACAAAGTGCAGCAAATTCTTTGCTCTGATCCTCCCTCCAGGGGATGCCCCCAGGTATGCTCTAGTCCAGGCTTGGCCTCCCGGGCTACTGTATGCTTATCCCCCGTTACCTCTGATTTCGAAGTTCCTTCAGAGAGCTTGCCAGCTGCAGTGCAAAGTCATTCTCATAGCTCCCTTCCTGCCACGTCAAGTGTGGTTTCCCTTCCTATGGTCTCACCTGTTGGCCCCTCCATGGGCTCTAGATCCATGTCCGGATCTAATTTCTCACCCGTCGGGCTTGCCCCTGCCTAACCTGGACAGTCTCAAGCTGATAACTTGGCTGCTCCAGTTTCCATGATCATCAGGACTCCCGGACTTTCGTCTCCTGTTAAGAATATTCTGATAGCTTCTCTTAAGGCCTCCACTAGGAAACTGTACAATAGCAAGTGGAAATGTTTTTGGATTTGGGCCTCTCAGCGCAATCAGAACCAGTTTACAGCCCCTGTTCTGGTCATACTGGATTTTTTGACAGATCTTTTTCAGTCAGGCTCTACTGCTTCCACCATCAAGGTTCAACTGGCTGCCATCTCTAATTTTCATGTGGGTGAAAATAAGGTTGCTCTGGCTTCGGCCAAACTCTGTAAAGCCTTCCTGAAGGGCACTTTTTTATTGCGACCTCCAGTTAAAGAAACAGTGCCCCCTTGGGATTTGACTTTAGTCCTTCAGGCCTTGACCCCCCCCCCTTTCGAGCCAGCCGGTTCAGTTCCGATGAAGTTCTTGTCATGGAAGACAGAATTCTTGGTCGCCATCACTTCGGCTAAGAGAGTTTCTGAGTTGCCCCTTATTTGGTTTTTCACAAGGATAGGGTTTTGTTGCGTATGAACCCTTCTTTTCTTCCCAAAGTGTCTTCAGCAGCCAATATTAATCAATCCATAAATTTGCCAGTCTTCTTCCCAAATTTCCAGAATAGGGGTGAACGTAAGCTTCATTTGTTGGATGTCCATAGACAGCTTCGTTTTTACCTCCATAGGACTAAATTTTCCGGAAGTCGGATCAATTGTTTGTCTCTATTTCTAAACCATTTTTTGGCAAAGCAGTTTCGAAAGTGTCCTTAGCAAAGTGGATCACCCTGTGTATTGCGTAGGTCTATAAAGACAAAGGGTTATCTCCTCCTGTTGTATTGAAGGCTCATTCCACTAGAGCTATGGCCACTTCTGCAGCTTTCTGGTAGAGAGTTTCATTAGATGATATTTGTGCAGCAGCGACTTGGGCAAATTCGCACACATTCATCTCCCATTACAAATTGAATCTTATTTCTAGAGGGAGAGCATCCTTTGGCTCTGCGGTGCTCAGAAATATCCTTCCATAAGGGCCTCCCAAGAATTCTAGTAGCTGGGGACTCTGTCCCATATGTGCATAATGAATGAAGTCAACTACTTCAGATAAAGAAGTTATGTTCTTACCATAACGTTCCATCTGGGTAGTAGACTTCATTCTTCTGCACTTTCCCTCCCTCCGTCCCCCTCGCTCTTCAAGTTATCCTGTTTAGGGTTTTTGGTTACGTCGCTTTTTAGTGACAGCAAACTGGATCTGGGGCTAGATAGGAGGAAGTGAGGTAATATAGGTAGGGGAGGAGCTTGAAGCTCGGAGCTGATGCTTGAAAAGTTTTTGCCGGCTCTGATCCGAATCGGATCCGTATACCCATATGTGCAGAAGAATGAAGTCTACTACTCAGATGGAACGTTATGGTAAGAACATAACTTCTTTTTTAGTGATGGGGTCTTGTTTGGGTTGTTTAGGATGTTAAAAGCACATGGAAGCTGTTGGTAGGTAGGTAATTGTGGGAATTTGAGCAATTGAAGGTCAGTGAGTACTTTGCAATGGTGGGTTTTGAATGGGGAGTCGTTTGCAAATTTAGCAATTTTGTTGCAACATCCCTCGAATTTGTCGAGGTCTATTTTTCTAATATGGTTATAGTATGGGTGCAGCATACAATAGTGTGGATAAGAGATGGGTTTTGGCTAGGGTGATTCTTGCTTTATCAGTGAGAAAATGATTGTGTCTATAAAGAGTACCAGTTTTTTTGTGGACCTTCTGGATAGCTTGAGCTATGTGAATATTTAAGTACAGATTTTTATCAATCTCATCTCCTAGAAGTTTTGTGTGTGTAGTAGGAGAGATGACTGTGCCATTTCTAGATGTGATTGAGAAGGTTAGGGAAGTGGATCTGGATTTATTGGGGGTCAACGAGAAGTTTTGTTTTATTGGAATCGAGAATCAATTGGATGTCAGTGATCCAGGCTTCTACGGAAGAAAAGGAGTCTTGGGCCAGTTTGTTTAGGGTGGTAAGAGATGGGGCTGCACAGATAAGTGTTGAGTCATCTGTGTATTGTATTAATGTAGCTTGTTTGGAGGAGGTATGTAGGTAAATAGAGAACAAATGTGGGCCAGGTATTGACCCCTGAGGTACACCTATAGTGATAGGGAGGAGGAGTGATAGTTCACTTTGCCATTGGACAGCTTGCTGTCTATCTGATAGATTAAGTAGAGTCAAAGGATAGGGCGGAGTGGGCATCAAGTATTAAGGGATGTGACACCATGTCAAAAGCTTTAGAAAGGTCAAGGAAGATAGCAGATACAAAATTATTATTGTTTCTGGTCTGGTTAACTTCATTGATGAAAGACAAGAGCAGTAGTTGTGCTATGGTGTTTGCGGAAGCCATGTTGATTGATGGAAAGAAGATTATGTGAGGTTAAGAACTGCATAACCTGGGAATGAATACATTTCTCTAAGAGCTTGGATAAGGGAGAGAGTATGGCTATTGGCCGGTAGTTGGAACTTTCATATGAGTTACCACCTTTATGTAGTGGTAAGATGTATGAGATTTTCCAAATTTGAGGAACATAGGCTTCTTTGATTGACCGGTTGATAAGGATTGAAATGGGGTAAAATAAGTTGTCGGCTGCTATTTTCAAAATGTCTGCAGGTATACCATCTGCTGCAAGAGTTGTAGGTTTTAGTTTACAAATGAGTCTCTTAATTTTGCTAGTTGGAACAGGTGAGAGGGTAAAGGAGAGATATGTTATTTGGGAGTTTAGCTGAGTTACATGGGGAGCTATTTTTAGTAGTAGTGGGTAGGTCATTGTGTTTGGAGAATTGGGTGGTTAGTGTGTGAATTGAGTTTATGAAGTGATGGTTAAGCTAGGAAGCGATACTACTATTTTCATTATTGGGGGAGGTAGGGTGGGGGGTGGTAGTTTTACTTGGACTTAGCAATGAGTTTAAGGTGTGCCAACATTTTGTGTGGGGTTTTGAGTGCTTGTTTTGTAGACCGAGGAAGGAGTTTTGTTTGTCTAGATTGGTTTGTTTTTTGGCTAAGTTCCTAAGTTGTTTATAGTTTTGTTTATTTTGGTTAGAGTTGTCTTTTTTCCATTGCTTCCAGGCAATGTCCCTAGATTTTAATAAGGCTCTTGAATCTCTGCTCAGCCATGGAGCGCAGTTTGCTTTGGCTCTAATTTTTCTGATTGGGGCAATTGAATTTAGAACTCTGGTGAATGTTTTGCTGAAATAATCAACTACCTGGTCTAGGTCTAAGGGGCTCCCAGTTGCATTGTTTTAAAGTGTCATTTAGATCCTGTGGGTTTAAGTTTTTGTCAGCCCTGACCTGTCTATAGATTATGGGCTTTAGGATATCGATATGTTTCCTAAGGAGAAAAGTAGGGAGATGGTCACTTAGTCCATCTGGTAGATGTCCTGTGTGGTAGTTATATATGGGGTAGTTCACTAATGTCTATAATAGACTGTCTTTGGGATTTTTTGTCGATTCTGGTGGGTTCTTGGATTAATTGGGCAAATCCATAGAGATTTATTTGAATGGTGGGGTTAGTGGAGTTGCAGGCTAGCCAGTCAGTGTTTAGATCTCATAGTACAATTGTTTCATGTGGAAGGTTTTGACTGAGCCACTGGAGAATTTATTCTATAGTATGGGAGTTATTTCCATGAGGGATATAGCTGCATAGAATGTTAATTTGTTTTCATTGTTCAAAGATATTGTTGCACCTAAGATTTCCGAATTCTGAAATATGGGTATGGGGGTTTGAAGTTGCTGGAGGTTGAGTAAATTTTTGAAGAAAATGACAACTCCACCTCATTTCCTGCCAGTTCTGTCTAACCTTAGAATATTGTATCATGGTGGGAGAACTTTATTGTTTGTGATAGAGGGTTTAAGCCAGCTTTCTGAGATAGTAAGAATATCTGGGGAGTGGTGGGAAATGAGTGCATGTAGGTCTGGGAGTTTGAGATACTTCTGACATTGATATTTATGATCAGTAGGTCTGATTGACTTCTGTTTGCTATGGTAATGGGGCAGTGTCCTGGGTCTGGGTGTATATCTCCTGATATAAGAAGTATTGTACTGAGAATTATTATATGGTTAATAGTGTGTGCTATACTTGTATAGACTATATAAGGTGTTTTTCTATAGTAAGGATTTGGAAGGTGGGTCTTATTAGTATATAGTATTATGTTTTCCTTAAATAATGTTGGACAGATAGTAAATTTAATGTGTATTAGTAGGTGTTAAAGTATGTGTTGTATGGTAGGAGGTCCTATCTATGGGGTTGAATGTGTGTATGGATGTAATGTAGGTTAAGGAAGAGAGTGATGATAGGAGGAAAGACACAGTAAAAAGAAACATGTTAGGGTGTAGCAGGAAGTAGATGGTGTAGAGCCTTAGGACTGAGGAAAGGTTTAAGGTATGGTTTTAATGAAAGGAGTACGGAAGTTTGGCAATTTCTTAGGGGTGTGGCCAGTAGTTAGTAAGAGTAATTGGTGGAGGGAGGTGGAGAGGTGACAAAGAGCACAAATAAATATGAATGATGCAGTGGTGGGTGGGAATTGGGGGTAGGGTAGGGGAGCGGATTGAGCCGAGCGGTAGCGAGGCGAATGGAGTGGGGCACAACCCGACTGGGCTATTACAGAGCTAATCAGTATGTGCTGTTAATGTAAGAACAAACACAGCTTACCAGGGGTAAGGTCTTGCGGTTGTTAGTGTACATTTACAACTATATTTAATGTCTAGGAGTTTAGACTTCACACTAGATTTTAGTTAATAAACTATACACTATTTTGTACAGTAGCTATGGGGACCTAGGTGATTCTAGCTAGTGCTTCTGGTTCCCGGGGAAGGTAAAGCAGATTACAGTCTTTAAATTACAGCCAAGTAATAGACTAAGGTATTAACCGTGCTCCCTTGTAGAAAAAAGTTGAGATAGACTTTGGTGCTGCTGCCAAATAATTTATTAGTAGTGCAGCAGTCCTCTAACATAGTGAACCTTTCAGTGGGGTGGGCTGGGGTTGGGAAACAGCAGCCACACAGAGATTTTTGCTCCCTTGTAGAAAAAAGCCTTGGCTGTTGAGATAGACTTTGGTGCTGCTGCCAAATTTATTAGCAGGGTAATGGAAGCATTTGCATTTCTTGAAAAAAGTTTTAAGGTCAATTAGGAAGATATATGAGAAACTGGAGGTGAAAATTAAAGTGGGTGGGATCCTTTCTGATAATTTCTGCTTGAGCAGAGAAACCAGGCAGGGGTGTCCTCTTTCCCCTTTATTATTTGCATTATATTTAGAACCACTGGCAAAGAAAAGAAGGGACTTAGAAATTAAAGATATAATTGGTATCGTAATTGAGAAAAGCTGACTATTTGCAGATGATATTATTTTATACCTGACAGAACCAGAAAAAGACATTAGTGTTGTGGAACATTTTGAGACAGTTTCATATTTTTTTTGGGATACAAAATTAATGAAGCTAAAACAAAGGCAATAGCAGTAATTTATGTATCCACATGCAAACTGGTACAACAATATCCTTCTTTGTGGGGACATGATAAAATGAAGTGTTTAGGTGTATGGATTAAAATGATTCAGGTGTGGCAGCTAAGGATATGTAGGAATAGACTTAAAAGATAATACAAAAACTGAGAAAATTGAAGCTTTATTATATGGATATGGATAGTAAGAAACAAGCAGTCAAAATATTTTTTAGTCCCTTTATTCTTGTACACAGATCAGGCATATTTTGATTAACCAGAGGAGAAGTTGTGGATTGCAATTAATAAAGAGCTGAAAGACTTTATCTGTGAGGGGAAGATGTCAAAAGTCAAGTGGGATAAGCTGAGTCTTCAGTAGAACAGGGCAGATTGGGATTACCCAGTTTAAAGAAGTATTTCAGAGCTACACAGTTAATGCTCCTATGCATAGCACAAGCAGAAAACTATATTTCAAAGTGGAAAGGAATGATGTTGAAACAGGGAGAAAACTCAAGAAACAAGGAGAGACTGGGATTTTGGGTGCAGACCTTTAAGGAGAATAGCAGTAATCCTACAGAATATTATATCCATAAAGTAGCAAAGTATTTTAAGCACTAAGCCAACATGGGAATGGAAAAGGGAGATTCTGCCAACGGGGATGACTGCAATTAGGGGAATAGACAATAGGCAAGAGGGGGCTGGAATTTATTGGAGAAAACTGGCAATGGAACCAAGGTTTTGGGAGCAAATAACTAGAGAGGGAAATGTGATAGAATAGGAAGATGCCAAGAATTTATTTGGACTGCAGGTTAGAGATTGCCTTCCCTATCAAGGATTGATATCAGAGTATAGGCAAAAAGAAAGAAATGGGGGGTCCTAAATGAAAGACCAGCACTGGTAGAGTTTAGTAGAATGCAGAACAGAAGCTGCCATTAAAAAGGGAATAATTAGCAGAGCATATGTAATGCATAACTATAAGAATCAATCAGAGGAGGTTAGAAATGATTGGGAAGAGAGACTGGATAACCAGTTCACAAAGAAACAATGGAAGGATATATGTATATCTTCCAAACATGCAGCAAAATCCAGAAGATTAAGAATTTTTGCTTGGAAATGTTTACATAGATATTTTTATACCCAAAATAGACTGCAGACAATTTTTCCTAAGCTAGATAGCAAGTGTTGGAGGTGTGACGGGGAGGAAAGAGGTAATTGGGAACATATTTTCTGGGGATGCAGTGAGCTGGCAGACTTCAAGTATTCCCTACAGGATGCACTGTCAGAGATGCTTGGTGGGCAGATTGGTGTGACAAGGGAAATTAATTTTCTGAGCTATGATGCAGAATCGGAATTGCCTGTACATAAGGCCTTGCTGTGTCTAATAATGGTGGCTGCCAAAAAAGCAATTACTAGAAAATGGAAAACAAAATCTAAACCAGCTGTACTAGATGTAGTGAATATAGTAACAGAGATAAAACAGGAATTGAGATCTTTAGAAAAAGGTAGGAGCAAACTGCATAGAAAATATGGGAATTGTGGGAACTGTACATACAGCGGAGGAATGAGGTTGAAAAGAAGGCAGGACTTAAATGAGCTTTGTAATGTTTGAAAATGATTGGATAGATTATAAGTGATGTATAATGTTTACAACTGGGAGTGTGTCTATGGTTTGTGATGTAAAATCTTTGAAACTAGGATTGTATCGGTGTGATTTGTTTTCATTTATATAAATGTGTAATTGCTTATGTCGTAAGTGATGGTTTAATAAAGATGCTTTTTTAAAAAGGGGGGGGATTGAATAATTTATGTAATCTTGCTTAGGTTATATGCTATATAGCAATATATGTGAAGCATAGTGTTTGTTAATTTTAACTTAATACATTTCGATTACTTTTATAAATGTAAATCTGCCAGTGTCACAAATGATAATTTGATAGAGGTGTCTAAAAAAAAAAGAATAAAGAGGATGTGATTCTAATATATTTATTTACATGGGGAAATATACCCCCGGATTTTCAAAAGCTTGCACGGAGTTGTAGAGTAGTGTATGACGTCAAACAGGCAATATGTCTGCCGTGCGATCCAGGAACAGCCGGCAGGGGCGTGCACGAGAGCGGTTAAAGCTACTCTTGCATGGACAGCGTCATAGTATGCAAATTACCTCATTTGCTGGTGAAAGCTATGCAAATGAAGTAAATTTGCGATCTAGGAAACACTAAACACTAACCTGTCCATGGAAGATTAGTGTTAGCTGCAGAAATGTACTCCGTTGGTAACGGAGTACCGTTCTGCAAATAGCTAAACAGAGCTATGACAGCTCCAAATAAAGGATGCATACAGTTGAGGAAGCATGCCAATGGCCAAATATAAGGCCATTGGCATTTATAAATGTTTAAAAATATAAAAATCTAACTCCCCCCCCCCTGATCTCCGATGTTTAAGCATAGCTCAGCACAGCGCAAACGTGTGGTGCTTATAAAAACAAGAAAATAAAAAAAAAAGCCAAAAATAGGTATTTTCACTAAAAAGCTTATTCTACCATGCAGGTGAATAGCAGGCTGAAGACAACATGGCCACTGAGTAGTGGTTGCTAAGGGGGGGAAGCTCAGTGTCAGAGATGTAACCATGCATTAGTAGGCAATCCTATGCAAATGAGGATAAGGATAGTGAATCTCAATTTTCTCCAGCATGTGAGCCATGTCCCAAGAGTGTAAGAGTAGGAGTAGGTGAGTAGTAGAGTAGAATATAGGTGACATCATGAGGGTGTCTGTCAGACAGGCTGTAAGCTAATTGGAGCACAGTGGCTTATGTTTGCTTTGAGTTGCTCAGGATTGCAAGAGGCGTGCCTACAGTTGTCCTATTTGAAAACCTCAAGCCAAAGGTGCACAATGTTAAAAGATAGGAAACTCCTTGCAAGCATGCACACAGCGTGTGAGCGCGTTTGCACGGCGCTTCCCCCCCGGGTGGAAACAGAAAGGCAAAAGGAAGGAAAAGTAGTAGTAGGAAGTTAACCAAGGAGAACTAGCAGAGCTGCCAGGTGAAATATATCAGAATCAGCCAATTACACAGGCAGCAGACTAGCCCAGCACTTTAAACTCTGCAGACAGCATTCCCCCCCTGTTTTTCCCCAATAACTCTGCAATACTGCAGTATACGAAGAGGGAAATCTTAAAAAGCTTAAGTCAGACAAAATGTTAGGGGCTGCTATTGCTATCATAAACCAGCGTGTGCAAGGTGCTGAGGGTGGTGATGTTGTGAATGCTGCTGAGCAACCCACAGTAAGGAGACGAAGAAGAGTGTACAGACCCAGGGTAACCTACCAGGGGCTACATGAGCTGGAGATAGTGGAGCACTATAGGGTGGACAGAGACCTCCTACAGCAAATTGTTGAGCTGTGCTGGCCACGCCTCACATACAGAACCAACAGAGGGGAACCCATCCCAGTGGATACCAAGGTATGTGTTGGCCTAAGAATACTAGCTACAGGTACCTTCCAAAGACCAACCGGTGATATGATAGGGATTTCACAGGCATCAGCATCCAGGGTACTCCACCAGTTCCTGGATGCCATGTCAGCACATGTCGGTGACCACGTATATTTCCCCAATTCCCATGAGGCATTGACCAGCAATATGCGCCTTTTCCACCAAATAGCAGAATACGATGAGGTAGTGGGTGCAATAGACTGCACGCACATGCGCATCAAAGCACCACCCGGTGAGCGGGGTAGGGTCTACATCAATTGCAAGGACTTCCCCCTCCATCAACTGCCAGATCGTGTGCGATGCCCAGTGCATAATAATGAATGTGTGTGCTGGCTGCCTTGGAAGCTATCACGATTCCCACATCTGGCATCTGACACAGCTGTATCAGAGATTTGCCAATGGGGACATCCCTGATGGTCACCTAGTGGGGGATGCTGGATACGCACTGGAGCCGTGGCTGATGACACCCATCGGAAATGCACACACACCTGAACAAGAACTCCATAATGAGGCACACACACAAACAAGAAACATAATTGAGCATGTGTTTGGGATGCTCAAGTCACGGTTCTGGTGCCTGGACACATCTGGTGGAGCCTTGCAGTACTCACCAACTACATGTACCCAAATTGTTATGGTATGTGCCATGCTACACAATATGATCCTGCGGAAACAGCTGCAGCAGGAACAGCATGGGGCAGGGCTAAACAGCCCCCCACCATTGCCAAGGCCTGCACAGGCACAGCATGACTCGGAGGAGGAACAACCTGAGCCTGCCCCAGTAGGCAGAAGGAGGTGTGCCCAGTATGCCCTGGCCTTGGCAAAGAGGCAACGCATAGCACATAATACTGACTCAATAGGAACCCTGGAAATGACACCTCTCTCTGACTCGCACATACAGTAAAAGGGATACCTAACTTGACACTACCTGTTTTCAAACATGTATAGGGAGTGTACTATATGCATCCGACATAGGCAGCCCTGCAGCACCACCTGAGGCATGAGTGCCCTATTTTAAGCAATATAAAGCACTGCTAAGCAAATTTTACCAGTATTGAGCATATTTAAATACAATTGTGCATAGCGGCGCACCGTGCTAACTAGCGCAACGTTGGGCAATGTTGGGCACAGTCAAGCAAAGTCGGGTAAACACGCTCACACCTGCTTTACTTAACCAGTCATGTCTGCCCAGCAGGAAAATAAAAAGAGTTGACAGGGCTCGAACTCAGGATACTGTGCACTATAGTCACAGTACTGAACCACTAAGCCATGACAGCATTTCACTGGCACAGACACAACTTAAGTCACTCACACATACCAGTTGGGGGGGGACACATCTAACAGTCACAGCCAGCAGGACAATTGTAGACAAATGCAAACACAAACAAATGCTGTATCATGCACTCTGAAGAGGCATATGATTAACCACCCCCCAGGCCTGTGCAGACAGATAACAGCAGGCCAGGCAGTGTGATGTGGGTTGAGTAGGCTATGAAGTCACAAACTAATATGCGTGTAATTGGAAGCTAAAGTCTGTAGTACAGTGGTATGCCTCAAGCCAGTATGATAGGCAACAGTACAGACTGAAATGGAGTACCTGACAGCAGTGCAGGCCTAGCAAATGTGTATAAGTGTCAGGTGTACCCCTCATCCTATGTACACCCACAGTAACAATCAGGTGTACCCCCCTCCCGGTAGAAATGTGCAAATAATAGCTGTCCCCCCTGTATGTAGAAATGTTAAGTCTATGCAAATTGACTCATGGAAGCCCTGCAGGCACAGCGTGCTTCCTGTCGATGTACAACACAAAGGTGAGCACTGAAGTGAAAACCAAATTGAATTTTCACACACATGTATAGTATATATATGCCTATAGTGGGCATGCTCACACACACAAATAAATTTAGAAATGTCAGTCAACAACATACTGAAAGGTCATACTGGGCATGCTGACACACTTAGGCCATGTCTGAGTACAGCAGTGGGCCACACATCTGGCAGTTGCAATTCCTACTCCAGACACGTGTCACTATTCACCAATCCTGCCTTGCACACACAGTGATATGAAAACAGACCCATATAATATATTGGACCCCTGTCATAATCAAGCTATGTAATACAAGTACTTAAGTTGTCCAAAGAAAGTGAAAATCCAAAGATCATCAGTAAATCTCCGATCAGTATCATCAAGAAACAATGAGCACTCCTAACATTATCCAAGCCATGTTCTGGCAAAAATATTGCCAAAGAGTCCATAGAGAACCATGAAGCTTTCTTTAGCTATGTCATAAATATCAATGTAAACTCATATGTTCTGAGTCAGTGCAAAGTGTAACTGAATACATGTACATGACTGACTTTGCCAACATCTTGTCAGACAGGTTCATACATATTTACCCCCCTCTCACTGACTAAAGGGTCCATTACCATACCTGGAGATTGTGAAAAGCCAGAAATCACATCTACAATGGTTAAACAGCTCTATCCAAACCTAAAAACACTGTGTCTATGGGATGACATGGTGTCCCTGGCTGTGTCATATGTGAACTCCAAAACAAACCGACCCTGCACCTGAACAGTCTGTTGAGACTCACCCTCTATACAGGATATGAAACTGTTGAATGGGTTACAGCAACATTTGGCACACTCCACAAGTGTTGGTGCACAACAGACTATGGGAACTATTGTCTTATAAGCCTAATAAGCCTGATCTGCAAGGCCATGGAGTCCATCATTATGGAACTCATAAACAGAGCTATTGGGAGCCTGCAAACACCCAACCCTACCCATTTTGGTTTGGTCAGGGGCAGATCATGGTCCTTAAACCTGCTAGACAGTTTTCAAGGCAGTCACCCAGGACATACGTCAATGAAATGAGCTCCACATGGCCTACATAGACCTTGAAAAGCCCTTTTCCAACATCCCACACACATGTCGTATCCACAAAATCAATAACCTGTGCATAAACATGTATGTCATCTGATGGATTGCCAACTGGGGCACAGATCCCACAAGGTAAGAATTGTTGTCTCCCTGTTGGACTGTAAGCTGGTAACAACTGCTGTCCCCCATGGCTCAGTCCTGGGACCCCTCCTGTCTGGTGTATACTTTTCAGAAATACAGTCAAACACACAAGGGCTATGGTTAGCAAAGTTTGTGGATGACTGCAAAAAGGTTGTCATAATCGATGTTTGGGGCAACAGAGACATCCTTAAAAAGGGTCTCAGTCAGACAGATATGGTGTCAAAATTTATGGCCTCGAGCTACAGTCATACAAATACCACATAGGTGCCAACACCCTAAATATGGAGGTAATAATAAGGGATCTATGGACATGTGGATAGTCATCTCTACTTCCAGAAACACATTCACAAAGTGGTTAGAAAATCATGCTATGTGTTTCCACAAATTGCCAAGGTCTTTACATGTAGGTCAAAGGAGGTTCCCTCTACTCATCAGTCATCAGACCCATCAGAGAGTATCATGGCACACTTGCGCTGAATCTGACTAGGCACCTTCATCAGCTGGAAAGACCACTGAAGTACCTCAACAAGAGGATTACTGGCCTCAAGCAGTTGCCCCATGCAGCAAGACTGAAGTTAACTCAATCTGTACTCTGTTGCATACTGTCTATCAGGTGATCTCTGCCCAACAGACAGGTCCATGTCCAATGCAGAACTGATGTACATGCTCTATCTGAAGTAAACCCAAGCTCACTGTGCCACATGCTCTAGGGATATAATCATCACAACAATAAATAGAACATGTTGGAGGGATACATTACTAACCCACAGACTTCCCTTGCTTTGGAACAGGCTCCCAACCTACATTAAGCTGTCCCTCACTGACACTCTTTCAGAGGAGCCTTGATGAGTGTGTGTGAAACTGAACTGTCACACCATGGATCACTTCATCAGCTCTACTACACAGAGGAATAGGGAACTAACCCCATGTGTGGTGATAGCTGCACACTCTGTCCATACTAATATATGCCTTCAGGCAGATAGCCTATTACCTACCTATGTACCTATATATATATGTAGGGGGAATACAGTATAATAAGCCAAAGATGGATGGGCAGAGATGTGTGTAAGAGGGTGACCATGACAGGGAGCCATCCAGGACTGTCCCACCCAGCACACATTCCAATGGCACAAAAGACACGAGGTGCACATCTCACCCACTGTACATAATAGCCACCAGTATCTATAAGCATTACAGTGTATGTGGTGCGTGTGCCTGCTGTAAAACATGACTGTACAATGAAGTACACATCTACTATCTGTAGACATGTACCTGTCGCATAGTCTACTACATACCTATGAACCTATCTTCACAAAGGCATATATTAGCCTAGGCAAGTTGTGCAGCTTTCACCACCCCATTGGTTAGTTCCTAAACCCTAGTTCTAATAGTTAGTACCCTAAGACCCTTTCTAGCGGGGCTGCTGATGTGATGCCTGGCGTGAGTTGTCTGTTTCCCATCCACTCATCAAGGTTCCTATTGGATGTCAGCGAGGGGCTCTGTCTGATGTACATTGAGACTCTGTTCCACAGTAAGGCAAGTGTCTGGGATGGTACTCTATCCCACCAGCATGATGTATTCTTTGTGATGAGGTTCATATCCCTGGAGTGTGTAGTGCTACCCGGTTTTGTTATCCGTAGATGGAGCATGTTCAACAGTTATCCAAAAGCAGAACTAGTTGAGGACACACCACGACAATAGGAAGTTGACCGTTTATTGAAATAAAATAAAATACAGTAAAAACGAAAAATAACGCGTTCCCAGTAAGCGCTTTCACATTCCACATGAATGGAACTGTTAATGGAACACTAAATTAACCACCTTTTAAATATCGTATTACTGTTGTTTCACAACCAATCATATATTTTGTTTAAATAACACATTTAAATAGTATCATGTGATCGTATAGTGATACTTTCATTCAGCCTTCGTTCTTGTGCCTATTTAAAACAATTTAATCTCATCGATTGCTGTTTTGGAGGCACTTTACCCTTTGATTATTGCAGTTGGATATACAAAATGTTCAACAGTTGTGTTGGACATGGCTCTGTATGTTAGGCAGAGTGTGCCTCTGAGTAGGCGGTACGCAACTGAGAACAAATTTAGTTTTACCAGTTGTTTTGCATAACACAACTGTTTGAGGCCAGTAATCCTCTTGGTGAGGTACCTCTGTGGTCTCTCCAGCTGCTGGATATGCTTAGTCGAGTACATCCAAAATGGTGCATTGTACTCAATGATGGGTCTGATGACTTGAGTAGAGGGACACCACTACCTCTTTTGATCCTGATGCAAACCCTTTGTTGATTAGGTGGGCCACGTAGGATTTCCTAATCACTTTGGCAACATGGTTGTCAATGGAAAGATGACTATCTACTTGTGTCCCCAGATCCCTTATCACCTTGTCTGTTTTTAGGGGGTAACACCTATGTGGTAGTTTGTGGGTACTTTGTTTTAGGGATTACTATGCATTCTTTCACATTGAGCTTGAGGCCATGATTCTGACACCACACATCTGTCTCAGAGTCCCTTCTGGAGAATATTTGTGTCATCCGGGGAATCTATTATGGCAAACACTTTACAGTTCCCAGCAAACTTAGTCAACCACAACCCTCCTGTGTTGGCATGTACTTTTGAGGAGTCTATACCAAACAGGAGGGGCCCCAGGACTGAACCCTGGGGGACACCAGTTGTTACTGGTTTAGAGTCTGACATGTAGCCAGCAACTCTTAATTTGTGGGATCTATCTGTGAGCCAGTTTGCAATCCATCTTGTGATGTATGGATTTATGCCCAGGGTTGGTGAGTTCATCTATGATACCTGACTGGGGAATGGTGTCAAAGGCCTTAGCAAGGTATAGGTAGGTTGTGTGGAGCTCCTTTCAATCATCTGTAGCCTGGGTAATTGTCTCAAAGAAATCCACCCAGTTCAGGAGGCGTGATCTGCATTTGACAAAGCCAAACTGGGTGTGCTCAATTGTGTGATGGTTCCCAATGTTTTTATTGTTGACTTCCATTATGATTTGGCTCCATTGCCTTGCAGATCAGGCTCGTCAGGCTCATAGAGCGTGAATGCCAAGGGTCTTTTGTGGCCCCACCCCTGTGGAGAGGGAAGAACTTTGCTGTGCAACATTCTATGGGTACGTATCTTGTATAGAGGATGTAGAGAGAGGTGCAGTTATCCTTGATGAATATGGATACATCCCCACCCTATGTGCTATGATCCAGGTTCTGATGCTGGAAGGTATGGAATGAGTCATATCCTGGTAGCGCTGGTGTGCTCTCTGGAGCCTTGAACTAGGTTTCTGTTACTCCACAGATATCAGTGTTCTCCATACTGAGAAGTGCCTCGAGTGTGTGCATTTGGAGGCTGAGACTTCTGGCAATGAGTAGCATTTAGCTCACTTTGTGGTTATTTGTGTTGGTTACAGGGTTTGGTTTGGCCTGAGTGACCGGTGTTCCACACCTTAAGTCAATGCCTCATTGGTCCGATCCGACCATAAGCTAATTACCCTACATATCCACATTCTGCCCCCACCCCCATTAAGGAAACCATGTTAAAAAATTCTCCAAAGCCAACTTCATGCTTGTTGAGACAGAAGTGGTGAACTTCATGACACCAATGCAGATGGACAATATAGTTATGACTACTGAATCCTACACAGTTGCACTTTATAAGCACTTACATGAGTGCATGGATCGTGCTATCCCAAACAGAACCAAGACGCTATCCTCCAATAAAAGGAAGTCAATGTGGTGGTCCCCTGCCATAAACAAACTGTACAACAGAAGGAAGAAACTGTTGCAAAAGAGATTAAAATCCTATGAGTGGAGGAGCTCCCTGGTCAGCCTCAGTAAGAAGCTGCGATCCCTGAGAAAATCCTCCAAAGCTAGTTATGAAAACAAAATCGCCACTGATTCTAAAGACAACCACAAAGCATTCTATAGCTATGTCAAGAATCTCAATGGCAACACTCAGATCTGCTCTGAGTTTTACAGCACAATGGCACTAAATATACAGACCCAACTGATATTGCCAACATCCTGGCAGATAGATTCAGTGCTAACTTTACCCCCCCTCTCACCCATGAAAGAGCCCATCTCTATACTGGATGAATGCAAAGTTCCTGTAATCACGGCTGCACAGATAAAAACCATACTCTCCAAAGCCAGGAACACAGCATCTATGGGACCAGACAACATCCCAGGCTGCGTTCTACACGAACTACAGAACGAACTGGCACCACACCTAAGTACCTTGTTCAATCATAGCCTCACCTCAGGCTTTGTGCCTGCTGAATGGCAGAGAGCGACGGTTATCCCCACTCCCCAGGGGGGGAGCCACCACATACCCCGGGAACTAGCGCCCCATTAGCCTAGTGTGCCTAGTCTGCAAGACCATGGAACGTATCATCATGGAACTTATAAACAAAGACATTGGTAATCTCCAAACTCTGGACCCCAACCAGTTTGGGTTTGTAAAAGACAGATCATGTCTCCTAAACCTGATAGACTTATTTGAAGCAGTCACCAAACCCGTAGACAAGGGTAAGGTGGTTCACATAGCCTATCTAGATCTTGCCAAGGCTTTCGACACCATCCCCCACTCTGGAATTATAGATAAACTCACTAAACCAGGTATAAATCCCTATGTCACAAGATGGGTTGTCTACTGGCTCACTGACAGAACCCACACTGAAAGTAGCAGACTCCAAATCTGACTTCAGACCAGTGACAAGTGGAGTACCACAGGGTTCAGTCCTGTGTCCTGTCCTGTTTGGTATCTACTTCCCTGAAGTACAGGCTAACACAGAAGGTCTTTGGCTAATGAAGTCCGCAGATGACTGCAAACTAGGAGCCATAATCGGAACTACTAATGATGTGGACATCCTACAAAAGGGCCTCGCTGAGACAGATGCCTGGTGTCAAAGCCGTGGCCTCAAGCTCAGTGCCAAAAAGTACATTGTCATCCCCTATGGTAAAAACTCTGTACCCATGAACTACAACATAGGCGGTAGTATACTTAACACTGAAAGTGTGATGAGACCTTGGGACACAGGTGGACAGTAGTCTCTCCTTTGATAATCAGATCGCCACAATGGTCAGGAAATCCTTCTACGTGGCATACCTCATCACAAAAGGTTTCTCGTGCAGAAAAAAAGAGGTCATTGTTCCCCTCTACTCATCACTCATTAGATCCATTATAGAGTACAACTCCCCTTTTGGTATGTACCTCACAAGACATCTACAACAACTGGAAAGGCCGCAGAAATACCTCACAAAGAGGATTACTGGCCTCAAACACATGCCCTTTTTGGAGACTACTCACACCCCTCAGAAGTGGTATACGCATCTTTGTCAAGTATGGTGATGTCACCATCCTATACAAATATACCTGTGGAAAGGTGAAATCCCAGTAATGTGTATAGCGCATTGTGTAAATGCGTACTGCTGTAGTATCATAATGTAGTTAGGAAGGAGTTTGAATCTTGCACTTGCTGACTCTGTGTGTGTGTGTGTGTGTGTGTGTGTGTGTGTGTGTGTGTGTGTGTGTGTGTGTGTGTTCCAGGTGTGTGTGTGTGTGTGTGTGTTCCAGGTGTGTGTGTGTGTGTGTGTTCCAGTGTGTGTGTTCCAGTGTGTGTGTTCCAGTGTGTGTGTTCCAGTGTGTGTGTGTTCCAGTGTGTGTGTGTGTGTGTGTGTGTTCCAGGTGTGTGTGTGTGTGTGTGTTCCAGGTGTGTGTGTGTGTGTGTGTGTGTTCCAGGTGTGTGTGTGTGTGTGTGTTCCAGGGTGTGTGCGTGTGTGTGTTCCAGGGTGTGTGTGTGTGTGTGTGTGTGTGTGTGTGTGTGTGTGTGTGTGTGTGTGTTCCAGGTGTGTGTGTGTGTGTGTGTGTGTGTGTGTGTGTGTGTGTGTGTGTGTTCCAGGTGTGTGTGTGTGTGTGTGTGTGTGTGTTCCAGGTGTGTGTGTGTGTGTGTGTGTTCCAGGTGTGTGTGTGTGCGAGTGAGACACCGTTGATCAGTGTGGAGTAGGTTTTGATTTTTCTAGTGTATGACATAGCACAATGACAACTGTATGTGCATTACACATGTAAGGTAGCTGTGGGGCAAAGCCATATACATACATGTAACCTAAATTATTTCATAGGTGGGTACTCTGCTTTCTCCATGAAAGCATCTGTTATCTTTGCCAGAGCGTGCTGGCGCTTTCCAGACCTTAGGTCACTTCTGTATGCTCGTGACAAGCTTAGCTATTGCAGTGATCCCTGGGCTACGTCTTCTGTTTCACATCCACTCATCACGGTTTCTATTGAAGAGTGTGAGTGAGGGTTTATGCTTGAGGTATATTTGAATCCTGTTCCAAAGCAAGCAAAGTCTGGCAAAGATGACTAATCATTGTAGGTGTGCAACAACCTCTGTGGATCTGCATGCAAACCCTTTATTGCTTATGTCCTCCACAGAGGGAATTCCAAAACCCTTTGGTAATGTGATTATGAAAGGAGAGATGACTAAACACATGGCTCTATGTATACATTAGTACCTGTTCCACATTTTGGGGGCTACTACCTATGTGATACTCTGGGGATACTTTGTTTTCTAAAAGTGGATAACTATACTTTCTTTGGCTTATAGCTTTGCAGCATGAGTTTGACACCAGGTATCTGTCTCTATGATACCCTTTTGGAGGATGTGTGTGTCATCTGGAGAATAAAGTATAGCCCACAGTATGCATTCTCATCAAACGTGGCCAGACATATCCCTACTGTGTTTGCTTGTACCTAAGAAAGCTATATGCCAAACAGGAGTGGTCCCAGGACTGAGTACAGGTGAATATCACTTGTTACTGGCATAGAATTGTACATGGAGGCTGCAGATGTTACTGTGTGTCCTACATCTGTGCATCAGTTGTCAATCCATCTAACAATCGTTTATGGTCAGTCTGTTGAGGTTATTTATAATACCAGAATGTGGGATGGGTATGAATTGCTGGTGAGCTATAGCTTGGCCGTGTGGACCTCCCCTCCCTCACCTATAGCCTTGTTAACTGACTTTGAAGTCTACTTAGTGTAGGAGCCATGATCTGGCCTTTAGAGAACCTAAGTGGGTATGGTGCAGTGTTTGCAGGTTCATAATGTCTCTGTTAATGAGTTCCATAATGCTGTGCTCCATAGCCTTCCAGATAACATTTGTCTGACTTATAGGGTGAGAGTTTCCAGGATCTTATGTAGTTCTACCCTTAATCAATTTATGTTAACATTTGCACTGGGTGTGACGAGGGTGGACAGGATTAGGAATAAGTATATTAGAGGGTCAGACCAGGTTTGAAGGTTAGTAGACCAAGCCAGATAGGCAGGATTACGTTGGTTTGTACATGTGCTGAGGAGGGATGCAGAGTATATTGTGAAATAGATGCTAAGGATGAAGCCGCCAGGTAACAGGAAAAGAGGAATGCCTAAGATGAGGTTTATGGCTGTTGCGAGAGAGGACATGCAGGTGGATGGTGTGACAGCGCAAGATGCAGAGGGCAGGAAGAAATGGAAACAGATGATCTACTGTGGTGACCCCTAATGGGAGCATCCGAAAGAGAAGATGATGTAGCTCAACCCTTGTGGACTGTGAACACCATTACCATGTGTCATTCCACAAGTATGTAACCTGTATAGAGGCTGCATCTGGACAGAGTGTTTAGGTGAGTGGGTGACTTCATATGTCAGCTTGTGTATGACACAGCCAGGGACACTGTCCAGTACCATTGCCACTGTGGTTTGGACTTTGGTAAAGAGGTGTTTTAACTAGAGTGTCTGAATCATCAGGTTTTACATACTTCAGATCTGGAAATGTGGCCCTTGTGTAACGACAGGGTGGTGAAATCCACATTCAAACTGTCTGACAAGAAATTGGTAATGTCAGTCAGATGTGTACTTTGTGACCATTTACATTAACTGTGACCCGATCTGAGATTTCCCCTGTAGATTGTAAACAACACTAAAGAAAGCTTTAGTGTTGTCTTTGGAATCCTTGCCATTTTGTATTTTGAAGCTTGCCTTGTAAGTTTAATGAAGGCTTGTATTTTCCCAATGATACTGACCAGAGAGGTTATCCCTTCTTGGTATGTAACTCTTTTTTGGTACAACTTCACACCTTCTATTATACATTTAGTTTATGGCAGGGGTCCATGAGACTAATGCACTTTTACTGTATAAGTGAGAATTTGTGTTTGTGATATCACGGTCCATGCAACCCTGTAGGTGAACAGTGTGCATTACTAAAGGATTATGTAGCTGGGACAGTGTTAACCATAGTAATGCAAACCAATGACAGATAGCAACAACAGCATCACCCATAGCACAGTGTCAACCCATTTCATACACACAAATGCATACTCAGGTTCCAAAATGTGTGTGGTACAATGCGTACTGGCCACCAATAGAAACTATAGAGTGTTAACACTGGCCAATGCAGGGCATGCCACCCTGCCCATGTGTCCAATATGCATGTACATGCAGACAGTGCACCTCCACCATGTTCACAAATGGACACCTGCAAACGTGTTGCACACACCCCACACTCACTGTCCACTGTATAACGCATGCTGATAGAACTACACACATCAGCCAAGTGGCACATAGGCAAACAAAACACAACTGGAATAAACACTGGTGAAAACAATACAACATTGCTAATTACAGCTTTAATGCATCATGCCTGCTCAGCTACAACTTCAAGGATATCATTACACTTTACTGCTGACAGCATGCTACACATACAACCATTGCTGTACTTTATTAAAGTCACCCTGTACATCAGCACAATGTTAGCCTGTTCCTGCATCAGTGTTAGATGACAGGAGGTGTCACAGGTTTCATCATATGCACAAGGTGTGTTGTTGGTTTGCCAGAGGCCTACACTAAGCCATACAATCGATGTGTGTGTGTGAGGGCCATGAGTACTGTTATGGGCCAGTGTTGATGTCATGTGTGCAGGTATGTGTTTGCCCTAGGTTTCTGGTTTGTGTGTGTGTCTGCATGCACACAATTCCACCATGTGCACATGGTCTGCTTGGACGGTCTATGGACAGTCCCCCCCCCCGCCAACATTGCTTGGGCTGGTACTACGGGAGCGGCTGTGACTTTCTGGACGTCCACGGTGACCTCCAGCTGGTGATGTTGCTGGCATACGTTCATGTCGACGTCTCAACCATCCCGCACTGTCCTGACGCATGGACATGGCATTGTGGAGGACATCCAATGTCTCACCCAATGTCTATCAATGACCTCAGTGTAGTTAGGTATGGCACCTGCTAGGTCAAGGATACTGTCATTTACAGAGGTGTAATGAGCCCTCTGTGCCCTTAGCCCCTGTCTGGTGTACTACTCCATTCATGTTTATGCCTCCATGACAGCCTGGAACATGCGTGTGGTAGAAAGAGGTGTGGCACGTCTGCCAGGGGCATGATGACCAGCAGTGCTCTGACTAGAACCCCTGGGCATCTGCCTATGCGATACCATTCCAGACATCTGGCTATGTCTGCTGTGTCCTGATACATGTGCCATAGATACCACACTGTCCTGGCCAGTGCTAACCGTACACTGTCCCTCAGCTAAGGGCAGTGGTGATGATGGATGTACAGGCAGTATGACTGTGTGCATGGATGGGGTGGAGACTTGTGTACTGTCAATTGGTGGCCCAACAACAGACACTCACAAACCTGCCTGTGCCTCAACACACCTATCCTCGTCATCACTGTCTGTTTCAGTGACATCAGGTACCCTGCTATACTGAACCAAACCAGCCCCACATCGCCACCTGTGAGAGGAAAACAGGAAACGGACTTTAAGACCTGAATATGACTTCAGACCACATGCACACACACAAAACTACACTCCTCCTGAAAGCAGACACGCACGAAACCAGCGATCACAGAACATACACAATAGCAGGTGATGGGGGTGGGTATAGTATCACAAGCAAAACAGTCATATCACACATGTCAGCATGCAGGACATGTGTTGCTCAACAGCATGCAGTGCAAGGGTAGTCAAGTCCTTGTTACTAATGGTATACATGTCTTTGATGCATGTGTCTTATTAGGTGATGGCCCTCCCCCTGGAACACAATGCATACATATGTGTGTGTGTGTGAGGGCCATGAGTACTGTTATGGGCCAATGTTGATGTCATGTGTGCAGGTATGTGTTGGCCCTAGGTTTCTGGTTTGTGCGTGTGTGTCTGCATGCACACAGTTCCACCATGTGACTTTCATATACGGGGATTTGTGAGACAGCTACAGACTGTACCTGGCAGGCTTTACAGATCACCGTCTCTGGCCATGGATACGGAATCTGTGCCTGGCAGGGGTGCTACAGACAGTATCTGGTATTAATCCAGATTGGGTACTATCCGAAGAGGTTGACATATATGTCCACTGGATCCAGGTCCCTGCTGGGACTGGCCAGAGCCACGTGCACATGGTCTGCTTGGACGGTCTATGGACAGTCCCCCCCCAACATTGCTGGGGCTGGTACTGGCACTACGGGAGTGGCTGTGACTTGCTGGACATCCACGGTGACCTCCACCTGGTGATGTTGCTGGCATACATCGATGTCGACGTCTCAACCATCCCGCACTGTCCTGACGCATGGACATGACATTGTGGAGGACATCCAATGTCTCACCCCAACATCTGTCAATGACCTCAGTGTAGTTAGGAATGGCACCTGCTAGGTCAAGGATACTGTCATTTACAGAGGTGTAATGAGCCCTCTGTGCCCATAACCCCTGTCTGGTTTACCACTCCATTCGTGTTTGTGCCTCCATGACGGCCTGGAACATGCGTGTGGTAGAAAGAGGTGTGGCACGTCTGCCAGGGGCATGATGACCAGCAGTGCTCTGACTAGAACCCCTGGGTATCTGCCCATGTGGTACCATTCCAGACATCTGGCTGTGTCCTGATACATGTGCCATAGATACCACACTGTCCTGGCCAGTGCTAACCGTACACTGTCCCTCAGCTAAGGGCAATGGTGATGATGGATGTACAGGCAGTATGACTGTGTGCATGGATGGGGTGGAGACTTGTGTACTGTCAATTGGTGGCCCAGCAACAGACACTCACAAACCTGCCTGTGCCTCAACACACCTATCCTCGTCATCACTGTCTGTTTCGGTGACATCAGGTTCCCTGCTGTACTGAACCGAACCAGCCCCACATCGCCACCTGTGAGAGGCAAACAGGAAACACACTTTAAGACCTGAATATGACTTCAGACCACATGCGCACACACAAAACTACACTCTTCTCGAAAGCAGACATACACAACACCAGCGATCACAGAACATACAAATAGCAGGTGATGGTGGGGTACAGTATCACAAGCAAACAGTCATATCACACATGTCAGCATGCAGGACATGTGTTGCTCAACAGCATGCAGTGCAAGTGTAGTCAGTCCTTGTTACTAACAGTATACATGGCTTTGATGCATGTGTTTTATTAGGTGATGGCCCTCCCCCTGGAACACAATGCATACATGGACACAACATTGCTGTGCAGGTATTCATAACCCTGTGATGTACTGTGCACCATAATTCACAGGTGTACATACCATTGCTGGATGTGTATCTGTGTATCAGATAGGTATCCAATGCTGATTACAGCCTCTGTGTCTTTAGCAAATAATTGTGGACACATTTTTAGCACATGCATGGAGAGTATTCACACAACATCATCAGTGATGCATGGATAATTGATGGAATACTATTCGGCCACATACCCAATGTACGGTACTTGTGGTGAGTGTAGATCATATTGTGGACATGCCAGTCTCATACATGACGTGGCATGCTAAAATACAACTGCATATTTAAACACTACACATACCCAATATGTGTAAAATGACCTAGCCACTCAATAGCATCACAAGACATATATGTGTCAGTTGTGCAAATGATGATTGGTATGCATACTGTTTAGAGGTGCATGCATGCATCATTATGGTGTGTAGCAATGACATCTATGTGTAGTACTGTGGTTACAATAACTGGATGGGTTATAGTACCATAGGCCATCATCATGAAGCATCAGGTGGTCAGTCAAGGCTACAAGTGTTTCACAAACCAGCACTAATCATGCTGTGCCAGAACTGTACTACCTTGGCTAAAGTCACCATTTCACAACCAGTTGTTACGTGAGTTTGTAAGGAGGCCAATAAGGAACATTCCCTGACATGAATGTGTAGTGTGTTGCAGAGTGTTTAAATGCCCCAGGATAGGCCTCTACCCCTCAGGTATATTATGTGTAATGTGTGGATGAGATTTTGGATACTGGAGTGTGTCTTTACAGAGGGTTTGGGAATCCTTTGTGTAGTTTGTTAAAATGCTCTGTGTACGACATAGATATGTATGTTGTGTGCATGTTGAGTATCAACTGTGCCTATCCAATGGTCACTACAGTCTAGCCACATTTGTTTGAGATTTTCTGGGTTTTGCATGTGTTTGAGGCAGCTAATCACATTAGTGAGATGTGCGTGCTCTTACACCAAACATGCACAGCATGTATTATGGGTAGGTGTGTTGCGTGTGTACATGGCCTACACCTTAACTATGACATGCACTTTTTATTTACAATAATAAATGTAGAACACACTCACCAGCATCTGTCTGCTGCCTTGATGTCACCCCAGAGGGACCTACATAGAGATGAGACAGTTTGTCAGTGGCCACAACTGTGCCATTGCTACTGTGTTTGTAATCTTACAGTACAACAACAGTTTATGTTCACAGGGCTACAGATTATGTTCCAAATGATCAGTATTGCACAACAACAGGCACCACATCTTTGAATGACACACTCCACATCTCACATATGCATGATCTACCAATACAGATAACAGTAGTCTACAGATATGCTGTGTTACCTGCATGCTGCATGTGTGCTTGCTGGGTGGCTCCAACCTCCATCATGGTGCATGTCTGCTGCTGCTGTTGTTGTTGGGCAGGTGCCACCAGGCTCATGAGCAGCTCCTCCACTCTGGTGAGGGGGGGGATGGATATTAACACCACCTCCTGTTGCAAGCTGTTGTCTACGCACATCAGCGGCACGCTGACGGACATGTCTGAGAAGATCACTGCAGTGGTGGCGTACCTGCTCATATGTCCGGTTATGCAGGCCTACCTCATTGACCCTGCTGACAACATCTTGCCACATTGCAGTACGCTCCTGCTGGTCCTGGCTAGTTCGTGAGAACATGAGACGGTAGTGCTGAATCATACTGCTAGTAATTATATCATTTTTAGCACTACTGTAACTCGGGTTCCTGTGGTGGGCCATGATCACTGGAAGGCATAAATACAAAAATATGTCTGAGCAAGTCATATGGCACATTTAACATTATACAGTACAGATATCACTGAACTGCCGTATATAGCAACCTATAAGCTAACCGAGAGTGAAACACTGTAACTGCCACTTATCACTGCTCACCTCACAACTGCTTTAAAGTGCCTTGCTCACTCTCTATCTAATGAACCATGTTCTCCACAGCAACAAAATAAAATCACTATATAAGACTATACAAGAGTACCTGGCACACTGTATGCAACACGATGCACCACCTAGCCACAGCAGATATACATCAAGCTGATGTGTAAAGAAATATATCCTCCATCACAATCAGTGTAAGGTCCAGTAAATGTATTACTAGTATACCACACAACTTGTTAATGCCAAACACGTGGCCAAAATATGTGCACAATTGGGAATATAGGTCACATACTTCTGTAGTACACTATGAATTTTGCTAGATACGCAGTTATATGTATTACAACACATATGTCAAAGGACATGTTACAGGCATACCCACACACACATCAGACATAATTACTGGACACAAAGGTATGACAACCCAGAAAAGCTTTCAGTGTGTACTATACAGTACTGTGCGTCAGTACTTACACAACCTTAATCTTGAGAAATGTAATCTGTGATGAATACAGGGACCACACAAAACAGTGGATGCACGCAATGTGGATATACACCATACTTTGCTGTACAGGCCCAGAGCTTCAGTTAGTTCTCCAGTACACACAGGATTTGCATTCAACAACGGTACCAATCAATAATCATAGCTGTAGTGCTTTAGCCTCCAATGACGCACCCTAGTTAAAACCAAGGGACTTAATCACACTGTATGCAATAGCACTTGTTCTGGCTAGCAACAGAATACACAGCTTTTGCTAGGATCAAAGCAAGGACCCATAATACTATAACATAAACAGTTTCCCACTAAGCTATCCCACAGATACATATCTTTGACGTATTCACAAACATATTGTCCATCACAGTCAGTCAACAGTACAGAAAATCTATTGCAACAAGTAGATGTAGGTGTGTATGAGTATATATAAATATATAAATGTATATATGTATGTGTATGTATGTATGTATACATATATATATATATATATATATATATAATGTCTGCATATACATATATATGTAGGCGCATATACATTTATCCTTTCATAATGAGAATATCAATTATACAAAGGATGTAAGGTGTACAGTAATGTAATAAAGTTGCACAGTCTTGGGATAAATGCATTGAAGGTGTTCACAGCCCTTTAGCAGGCCTTACTGGCTTCAACGTTGCAAAACTGAACAGACCACCCACAGTGTTTAACCACCACATGTCATATACCAGCACTGCATGCTGTCTTGTTTGTCACACACTAAAACCTACATACAAATATGCACATACTAACCTTCACCAACATACATATCTCCCCCTTCGCAAACAGTTGCGATATGTCCCCTGCTCTATGCACATATACAGATGTGAATATATATGACACACATATATTTCTCCGTATGTGTGTGTCATACACACACATGGTCCACACTGTTGTAAGTCCCTGGATTTCACACCTAAACTGTTGGGCCTTGCTGCAACACAAACAGGTGTCACATATGAACACAGACTAACATTAGGGGGGTATATATGGCAATAGATGCTAGATAAGCATACTAGACTGCTACAGCAGTTGCCATTGCTAAGCTACACTTTAATATGACTATCATGCATGTGTTGTTCTGTCACACTCATGTTTATATAATGTCAGCGCTAATCCCCCCAACAGCCATTGGCCACACTACTGTACAGAACACAGATATCATGGATCAGATGTTTGACATTTAATGCTGAGCTACACATTTCACAGGTATGACCCACTGCCCACAGGTACACACAGTGTAGTCCATAGCAGTAGTTAAGCAGAACATCTGTGCATAAAGAAGTACTGCTGCCACATATGAATGTTTAACATTATGTAGACTATTCTTCAATAACATCTACTACATGCCAGTAAATACATATGTCTCACATACCTTTCCTTTGTATAATTTGGTAATATTTCTTTTTCCTTTTCTCTATCTCTCTCTGTCAGTCTCTGCAGTAGAGTGATTGAGTTTGTTGGCAGAGATTGCAGCCTGCTTTTGTAGGAATTTGCACATGAGCATGTGATGGCCTCTGCACCAATTAGTGGCCACCATTTGCTAATTGCATGCAGCCTGCTGTGTAGTAATTGCAGTAATCACTGTCATAGCAAGCCAGTACTATAAATTGCTGACTCATGTAGGCATGGCCCTTTCAGCTTTCCAAGATGGAAATTATCCTCGTTTGGTGTGGACATCCTTGTTTAAGACAGAAGGTTGGTATAGTTCTTATATCAGAAGCCAGGGGTGTAGCCAAAGATTTATATTTTGTACTCGGACCTAATGTTGCTGCTTCCAGTACCCACTTGTCAGTGTAGAAATGTATTCACCCCTCAAAATGCTACCCCAAGATACATGGAAAGATGTACTTTCTTTTCAACTGTTACAATTAACTGCTATACAAAGCTAGTTATAGAGATGTATTCCTTTGGCAAAAGAATTGTTTGTGAACTGCTATACTGTGAATATTCATTTACTCAGTTCTAAACAGTTTTTGCTTTTTTAGTGTTGACATTAGCACGAGCTGCTCAGGGAAACTGGACACATTTCAGTACAGTGAGTATGCTTACCTACATCCTTGGTAGACCCTGCACACACAGGTATATTCTACATTTGGGTAGGGTTGCAGAAGTACAGAGAGCATGAGTAGTATTGTGTGGATTTTATCTTGCTGGACTTACAGGGTTGCTGTGTACATGTTAGTTTATCAAGGCAAGTAGTCTGTCTGCGTAACTCCTAACTGTGGACCTATCCACATGATAGCCAGAGAATAGCCTGTTATTTTTTGTCTGTGCACCACGCAGGTTTTTTCAGCAATAGTGCAATGACATTCTTACAGTTGGTTGCTACCAGTACATGGCTACATCCATTTCTATTTGTGTTGTATTCCTACATAAGGGTATGCTTCCGAAACTCCTTCCAAAGCTATTTGCACAGTGTGTAACAGCAGAAAGGCTAATATGCTTCTGTGTTTCTGCCTCTGCCAGATCTCTCAACCAGTCAGGTACATATTTGAACAGACTCCGGGAAATGTCAAGAAAAAGTCAGGGACAATCAGTGACACCTTTAAAATATTAGTGCCATTAAGTTGAAACATTGAGAGAATCAGAGCATATGAATTAATGCACCTTTTCTGAAGTAAATGAAGTGTCTAACGCTTAATTATTGTCATTATTCATTAAGTGTAATTCACCACCTTTCTGGCCAAAGTCAGTAGTTTTAGGAGGGATTCCGAGGGACAGAGCTAAAATTTGTGTCAAAATCAGGGACATCCCTGAAAATTAGGTACAGTTGGGAGGTATGGCCTCTGCCCTAAACAGATATGCCAGTGTTTGTCCTGCTGTGATACTGTGTGGGGTTGTAAAGTGATGGTGCAACATTATTTTCTGCTAGAATGGCTGCTTCTCTTATCACAGTCATGTAATGTAATCCCACAACAAATGTTTGTCAACATCCACAGAACAAGTTGTTTGGTATGGTATTCCTAATTTTGCTTTACATTCACTCATTCTTATGCATGATATAATTATTTAAACACCAACTTGATGTATATCTACCGTGGCTTAGTGGTACTTCATTTTGTGTAGTGTTTGCAAGGTCCGAGGTTCGAGACTTAGAGGTGTTTTATTTTGCTCCTGAGCAGAACAAGGGCCCTCGCATACAGAGTGACTAAGGCACTTTTAAGCAGTTGTAAGCGGGTTTGCGCATTGCTTAGCCACGTGCAAACAAGCACAAATGCGCGCAAACCCGCTAACTACTGCTTAATAGTGCTTACTCCCGCTCAACCCCCGTGTTAATTTCTTTGAAAGAAAAGAAAAATGGGGAGATAGGAAAGTGGTGAAAAAGGGGCACAAAGAGGAAAAGACAGTATGGAAAATAGCTTGGGATGTGCAGGACGGGTGTAGGGAAGGTCCATAGCTGCCCATTTCTTCAACAGCTGTGCATATGCTATAAATTTGGGGGTAGATATGAACCCTTCAACCCCTGAGAGAGGGGTGAGGACAACAAAGTATGTTGCAATGCCAAATAAATAACGTTTCATGTGTCCAGTGGACATGTGTGCAAAATGGGCAGCTATGTATGGGGCATAATTTTTTTGGGGGGAGCAGATTGCCCTTTTTTTCAGGTGAGAGTGGAATGTGGGGTAGGGGAAGTAGGTATATTTGGGGAGGTAGGTTGGGTAGGTAAACAGACAAGACGCATACAGGGGCGGTATATGACACACGTGGTGGGTGAACACCTTTGACGGGGAGGGATGTTTGGAAATCGCAAGCCCATGAGCCCCCAGATGGAAACAGTGGGACTGAGGTCCCCACCCATTGACAGTCACCACTGCACCTTCATGGCCCAGAGGGTGGCTGTGCTGGGGGCTGTGTAGGAGGGACAGGCTGACCCAGGAGTTGCGCCACTTGGGCCTCAAGCTGGCGTAGAGGTTCTGCAACAGAACGTTCACTGTCTCTACGCACCACAGCCCGTATCGTTCGAAGGGTGATAAGTGCCCCTCCACCCACACTTGCACGGGGGGTGGCCAAGCCCCATCCCCTGAAGTGCTTCCACCCGAAGTTGGCACAGGGCAAACGGAGGAGGAGGTCCCATGCTGGCACCAGATCTGCTGGTACCAGGTGCCATGGCCAGCTGAGGTTGGACAGGTGGGTCTGCTGGGACCGGCCTTCCCATACAAACTATGTTTTGGAGAGTTTAATAAAGATATGGGTTAGTAACAGTCAACAGCATTCCCAATTAGTTATAACAGTATGCAGAAGTATTCCCATTAAACCAACACACCAGAATTTCAACAGTTGAAAAGCAAGCATAACACATGCATATATAGAACATTAGTGGACATTACAACAGCATGCAGGTTGAATTGATGGCAACAGGCCACCAATATTGTGGTATTTTAACAGGGCACATGCATAGAAATAAATGCAAATATTTATAAACCAATAGGACATATGTCCCAACAAATGTTTTGAGATTAGACATACCGATTGAGGTGTGGAATTGCATTTTTATGCACATACAGCAGGGTGGGAAAAGATAGCTTAGTTAACAACTTATATATCCTTCTAGTTTTCACTACATTCCTATTAACTGCAGTTATATGTCCCTTACATGTATTATTACACTACCCAATGTCCTTATATTGTGCAGTTGGATTTTGCTAGATCATTATATACACGAGCTGTATCTTGCATACAAACTGTTCAAGATGCAGATGTTACTGCAACATATTTTGAGAGTTGCGCGCACACACACACACACACACACACACACACACACACACACACACACACACACACACTACTGCTAAGATGGTACACTGACAGATCTACTTTCATATAATTATCTAGATATGTTCAGGTGAAAGTATCAGTTATATGTTAGCTCCCTACATTTCTGGTAGCACACTGACATTTCTGGGGAACACAATACCAAGCTACTCATGTGCCAGATTAACCTGTACATGCTGGCCATGAACCAACAGTTGAGGGCTGTACATATGCATACAAGCTACTGGCACTCCCTTCATCCACGTTATATGGGCCTACCCAAGTGTGGGTTGACACTGCCTAATGCAGCACTACTGTTTGTAGAATGCAGCAGTACAACAACATATCAAAGAAAATGACACAGATGCACTGCATGAATCACATTTATTAAAAGATTATTGCAACTTTATTTATTGGGTTAAAATAATTTTTGAAGGCTCTCTCATTTATTTTATGTAACAGCACATGCAGAATAATTACTAACCTGCCTGATGACGCAGCCTTTGCAGCCTGTCTTCATGGGCTTGCTGGTTCATAGCCCGGACACCTGCAGCTGTGGAGTAACTGCAGTGCTATTGAGACATACCTATCCATAGTATAGACAAGCATAGAAATTCTTAACTACTTAATACAATGGCTACTTACTCAGTACTGGGGCATTAGGCATTGTACGGGATTCCTGGATCCACTGGTCCAGTTGATCCTCCCTACCTCACTTCAGGTCAGAATAATGGTGTCTGACCTGCTCACCAGTCCAAGGAACACCAGTGGCACTGGTGAGATCACGGGCAAGACTGTTCCAGGCGTCTTTTTTATATTGAGTGCCCTGGTACTGGCCCACAGGAGTCTTTCCTCATGATTGTGGACAAGGAGCCAAACCATTACTTTAGACTCCTGGATGCCCCAGCGTTGCGCTCTAAATCGAGTGCCTTCTCCAACACCGACCATGCTGACTGCAGAAGGAAGCTACAACCAGTTATAGCAAGTATTCCTGCCTGTGGAGTTTAAATACACCTCATTTCCTGCACTTATTTGTGATTGGCCAGTTTTAGAAAAACTCAGCTGTAGGCACGCCTACTTAGCTGATGTTACAATCATGAAGATGATCAGCAACAGTTAGGTATATCCTTTTATTCCAAAACAGTGAAGCGCTTTTCGTCCGATAGGTAAACGAACTTCATCACATAAGGTAAAAAATCAAATAAAGGGGTTTAAATAGAAAGTGCATCTAGTCAGCTGGTACAACAGTATCAAGCATTAAAGCAATATTCCCCTTATAACAGATGTACTAAAACAAACTATTAATTATACATAAAAATGTTTAAAATACATTAGATATATGTTCTAATTTAAAAGAAACAATAGCAGCGGAAGAAATAGCAGCAAAAAAGCTTCTTTAAACAAATACTTATATATAAAAAATTAAAAATAATAACTTTAAATACTACACATTAAATAATCATTTCATATTATTGTAAAGATTATATTGCAACAATATGTTCATATAAAAAAATAAATAAATGTTATAAAAATAAATACATCTATATTATAAGATGTACAAAAATAACTAAAGTAATCAGTGTCCCATCCTATATAGGTTTACCTACAAAGACATTTTAATTTAAGAATAGCCATAATGGAACACATATCATTTAAGCCCTGGCCAGTTATATGCATATAACCTAATCTGCCACAACAGTTCACATTTTTCAAGTTCAATTTCAGTTGGGCTCCTTCTTATAGTAGGTATTAATATTCAAATACATGTTTAGCTAGTGCATTTTCTTGCCTATTTTTGTTTATGTTGTAAATGTGTTCGTAGATTCTCTCTCTTAATCTACGAATAGTTTTGCCAACATAAAAACATGGGCAAAGTTGGCATTTAGCTAAACACACTACCATTTTTGAAGTACATAAGAGGGGGCCCAATTGAAATTGAACTTGAAAAATGTGAATTGTTGTGGCAGATTAGGTTATATGCATATAATTGGCCAGGGCTTAATGATATGTGTTCCATTATGGCTATTCTTAAATTAAAAAGTCTTTGTAGGTAAACCTATATAGGATGGGACAGTTATTTTTGTACATCTTATAATATAGATGTATTTATTTTTATAACAGGTATTTAATTTTTTTATATGAACATATTGTTGCAATATAATCTTTACAATAATATGAAATGATTATTTAATGTGTAGTATTTAAAGTTATTATTTTTAATTTTTTATATACAAGTATTTGTTTAAAGAATCTTTTTTGCTATTTCTTCCACTGCTATTGTTTCTTTTAAATTAGAACATATATCTAATGTATTTTAAACATTTTTATGTATAATTAATAGTTTGTTTTAGTACATCTGTTATAAGGGGAATATTGCTTTAATGCTTGATACTGTTGTACCAGCTGACTAGAAGCATTTTCTATTTATACCCCTTTATTTGATTTTTTACCTTATCTGATGAAGTTCGTTTACCTATCCGACGAAAAGCGCTTCATTGTTTTGGAATAAAAGGATATACCTAACTGTTGCTGGTCATCTTCGTGATTGTAGCAGTGTTTTTCATTTTTGTTCGTTTTTACAGTTTGTATTATGGCTAGCAATCAGTTGGATAACTCCGTGGACTTGTCTCCCTTAATATTAAGGGCATCAGCTGGAGAAACAGCAACTGAAACTGGTAATAATAATTTATTTCTTGTGGTGCAAATGTTGGCACAACAAGTTGAAAAGTTAACTGAAAAGGTAGACACTCTTAGCGGTCTACATATACAACAACAGCAGCGGCAGCAGCTTGATTCCATTACGGCGGAAGGTAATGGAACTCCAATGAATTCAAATATTGGTGCCAATAATGGAACTCCAGTGAATTCAAATATTGGCGCCAATAATTCCGACACAATTTTATCAACAAGAGCAGTGCCAAATAACCAATCGCCATCACCGACATCTTTGGCTTCCATTCCATGTGGTCAATGAGTGGTTTCTCCTCCACTCACGCTTCCCTGCAATGGAAATGGTTTTCAGAGAGGAGAACAAGTAAACAGTAATAATAATAATGGCAATACTTTTAATTGTTCAGCAACAGCGGATGTTAATTCGAACCCAGGGCTTATTGGACTCCCCAACCTAAATGAATGGCTTTCTACATCGACGGGGTTAACCCAGACGAATATCACAAATGTAATGGTGAGTCCGGCTACGAAAAATTATAATTTACCCAACTTATTAAATGATTTTGACCATATTTTATTGAAATATAAAAAACTTTCTTTGGAAATAGAATATTTTAACGAGTGCCTGAGACTGCAACTAGTACCAAAAGGTTTACGAATCTGTCAATATCCGACGGGTCTCATTCCGGATTTTCATTTCCATCTGGACTTGGTCAAATTATTTAATAAACAGGGTCTAGAGTTAGTAGACCTAATGAAAACAAACTATAGTTTAATGGTTGAAGAACTTAAGGACAATATTACTTTACTGGACACTCAGATTAAAACACACCCTGACTTTTCTAGATACAAATTTGAGTATACACATGTATTTCAAACCATTGATTCTTTTATTAATAAGACAAGAGCAACTAAATGTAAAAATTACAGCATGATCGTCTGCAGTATGAGCAGGGCTTGGCTTATCCACACCCACCACCAGCTCAACAATGGAGAATGTATGGGAATAGAAAAGAAGGGCAAGGAAATAATAGTGGCAATAGCCTACAAACTGAAAATGTCCAAGACTATGTAAATTATGACCATTCCGGTCAAAATATGGAATCCAATAATGCCATTCAGGGGGCGTGTTTTAATAATGCACAACCTACTTCTTCAGACATTGAGGACACTAATAATGACGAGGGACCGCGTAGAAGCCAACGTCTTTTTTATCCATCCAAATCAAACCCCCAATATAATAACAATCAGTGGGGTAATAACCAACAGAGTTTTGAGGGGGAGAATCCAGAACAAGCGGAACCAGAGGAAGAAACACAACAAATAGAAATAAACTGCATGGTTCCGAATAGGACCCCCCCTGATTATTAAGAACACTGAAGGGGATTTTTCTGTCTACAATTACTCTTTAGTTTTTGTCCCTGTTGAATTGGCCAATTTGTTGGCAAAAGGACTTACGTTTATTCCTACCAAAAGACTTAATATTACAAACTGTATTTTGGACTTAAAAATGTATGTGAGGAAATTGAATTTGGCAGTTTTATTGGGTAATAGGAGTGGAATGGATAGAAATGAATTCAGAATTTCAAGTACTTACAACCTACCATTACACAATTCTTTGTATATATTTGAAAAAAATGTGTGAGCTTGATTTCAGACACATGGATTATTTAAGAAAGAATGATAGAATTAGGAATAATCTTACAAATGATGAAATTACCTGGTTACAATACTTGAAAGAAACTAAGGTCCTTATCATGAAACCAGGTAAGGGTGGGGGTCTGTTTTTTATGGACCAAGTTGATTATGAAAATAAAATTGAAATGATATCATCTGAATCCTATTCTAAAGTGTCTATAAATGAATATAATCAAGCAAATAATAGGGTTAAAATTTATATAAATGATTTATTCATTTCACAGAGAATTGATGTAGATTTGTATAATTACCTAATTATGCCATCACCCATTGCTCCACTTATATTTGGCGTGCCAAAGATACTTAAAAAATTAAGTGATCCACCTTTTAAACCCATTGTGGATGGTAGGAATAGTGCAACCTACGCTTGTGCAAAAGTAGTCGATGGCATATTAAAGAAATACGCAAGTTCCGAAAAATGTGTAAGCAAGGACTCTTGGTCATTTTTAGAAAGAATTAATGAAATAAAATTTGATGAATATAACAACCTACTTACAATTGATGTAAAAGACCTTTATACCTCCATACCACAAGAACTGGGTATTGAGTGGGTAATATTAAATTTAAAAGAAAAAGGTGCGCCCACATCAGAATTAGTTCTTGTAGAAAAACTACTTAATATAGTACTAGCACATCATTTTATTACGTTTAAGAACAACTTTTTTCATTAAAAAAAATGGTGTAGCAATGGGGTCACCTTGCGGGTCAAGTTTTGCAAACTTGGTCATGAATTATTGGGAAAGGTACTATATATTTAGTAGAGGACATATAAATTCTCAAACTGTGTATTACAATCGATACCTAGATGATATTTTTATATTATTAAAGGGAAATCAAAATAAGGCTGAAGACCTTGTCAAGTACCTAAATGAAAGTACGGAATTCCTTGAATTCGCATATAATTTTCAAGAAAAACAAATTGCATTTCTTGATGTATTTTTGATTAAAAACATCACGGATGAAAAATATGAAACAAAAATATATAGAAAACCATCATATTCCAACACCTTCTTACATTATTCAAGTGCCCATCCTATGTTTCAAAAAAGTCCGTAGTGAAGGGACAATTGGTAAGGGCAGCTGGAATGATTTCAAGAGAAGAGGATTTTAAAGAAGAATGCAAACATCTGAGGAATATGTTTCTTAGAAGGGCATACCCAGATATTTTCTTGGATAATATTATAGATGAAATTCAGGAGAAAAGTGGGAGGAGCATTTACACACCAATTGTGAGAGAAACTATAGAATAGTTATTTGTGAAACGACACTAAATACACTTGAAGACCATAATAGTCAAACATTGGATGGTACCACTAGTACAATAACTGGGGAGAGAACTTCCTCCTTTGAGTATAGCTTTACTTTGACTTTTAACACTGACTTTTACTTCCTGAAAAGTATTGTTTCAAAAAATTGGAACATTCTGAAGGAAAGTAGAGTTGATAGAGAAAATAGGAGAAATGCCTAAATTTACAGTTAGAAGAAACAAGAATTTTAAACAGCTATTAGAAAGTATTATTAATATTAATAACAATACTAAAAAACGAGGCATGCACAATTGAGGTGCTTGTTCATACTGTAAACATATTTTAATAAGTAACTCTATAAATATCAACAATTTTGATTTAAAAAGTAAGGGGAATTTCAATTGGAATTCAAAAATGGTAGTGTATTTAGCTAAATGCCAACTTTGCCCATGTTTTTATGTTGGCAAAACTATTTGTAGATTAAGAGATAGAATCTACGAACACATTTACAACATAAACAAAAATAGGCAAGAAAATGCAGTAGCTAAACATGTGATGTTAAGTTGTCAATCTCGCCTTCATTCTTGCTTGATGGGTTCGGAGCCGATCCTCGGCTCTGACTCGGCACTTGCTAAGCTCGAGAGTCACTTTTACCAGCTCGAGGCAGCCCCATATCCCATGATGCAAGGCGGTAAGTACCCAGATCTCGTTTGCCGCTTCGCTGATGAGGTCCTCCTTTTGCCAGCTCCTGGTAAGTGATTTAGATATTACTGTTTTAGCCCCCTTTTCAACTTAAAACTTTATTTTTAACGTTTATAGTTAATTTAAGTCCCTTTCTGACTAGAAAATCCCTCACTCCTTTATATTTTTAGTCAGGCCTTCTCCCCTCCCATCCCCCCCCCTTGTTAGGGTGTGTGTGTGTGTGTATTAGAAGTCAGTTATCTGACTATTTGGGATAACTATTTCTTGGGACTGTGTTGTGTGTGTGTGGTTACAACTATGTCCAAGGAAAGGGTCTCAGGCTTTAAGAAGTGTGACTCGTGCTGTCAGAAGATGTCTCTGACAGACTTTCACACTTCTTGCTTATACTGCCTGGGACCTCTCCACCTGCAGGACTCCTGTGCAATATGTCATTCTTTTAGCCAGAGAGTCCTGCAGGAGAGGAGAAATAAATTGATTTTGAGGGGCCTTCTTAAACCGGAGGGCTCTCCGGCTAAGTCGGCCCCGACTAAGACTTCTAAGTCTTCCAAGGCCCAGGCTTCTGTCTCTAAGCCTGCGGCCTCGGTTCCGACTCTTTCAGAGTCGAGATCGGCTCGGGCTGGAGCCGATCGTAGTTTGCACAAGCTATCGGTGCCGATACTGGTTCGGTCACATCGGTGTCGGCTCCGACTGGCTCCGACCACCATGTGGCTCAGGCTTCAGTGTCGGTGCCGACCGGCTCCGACACCGTTACTTTTGTGTCTGTATCAGCTCCGGCTGGAGCCGATACATCGAGACCTTCTGTCGGTGCCGAAAAGTTGTCGGCTCCGACAGCATCCATGGTTTCCTTGGCTCCGATGGTTCCTTCGAGGAAGAGGTCCAGGTCCCCTTCCTTGGAACCGATACTTTCGGCTCAGGCCTCTCCTCTCCTCTCGGAACGGAGCCATCGGAGCCGATCATCCAGGTCATCCAGGCTTTCTGACCATGATTTAGAGAGGGTGGTCAGTAGATTATTAAAATCACAGGCACTGGCCCAGATGCTACATAGTCCGTCTCAGCAGACTACTATTAGTCCACACCCCCTTGCAGTTCCTCCTTCGACTCTACCTCAGAGTTTGGAGCTGGAGTCTTCGGGAATGGTTTCTGCTATGGCTGAGGTACAAATACCCCTCCCTTCTGCTCCCTCAGCCTCTACTCTTAATCTCCTCTTCGAGACCTTCCTTAGAGGGATTCGGTGGTCGGGCTTCCCTGGTCTCCTCCGAGGGGGTGAGTGGCATCGGACCCTTGTCCGACCCCACTCTTCCCCTTGGAGCCTCGGCCTTGGTGAGCTCGGCTCCGACATCGGCCTCGGAGCCTTCCCTTTCGGTGGGCCCTGGAGTTCCTGGTTCTTCGGAACGGGTTCTCTCGGACCTCCCTGGGAGGGGAGCCTTCGAGGTGATGAAGAGTGTGCTAGCCACTGGACTCAGCCAGCAGTCTGTTCCCTTAGCTCCTCCCTCTACGGTTCCTGTCGATATCTCTGCCATCTCTCTTGCTCCCGGACCCAGAGATCCTCCGCCTCAGGTTTCCCCACTGGGAAGAACCCCCTCTTCCGAGGATTCTCCTGATCAGTCAGGGGATCCTCTGCGCAAGAGGACCTGTAAGAGGAAACACGTAGACTCCCCTGAGTCTATCACTTCAGATACCGACTTAGATGAGTCGGAGGGATCCCCAAGATCCCCCTCTGAGGATGTCTCCTTTTCAGACATCCTAGAACTCCTTAAACAGAGGGAAACTGGCCTCCAATAATCCCTCTGAGGATGAGTCGGTATACCTGGAGGCGTTTGGATCTCGGCCCTCCACCTCCTGGGTGTCTCCGCCTTCGACCCCTTATGCAGGTTATCGCCGAAGGCTTGGGCTGCTCCTGACTCTGTAGAGCCAGTTCCTAGGAGGCCTTCTAAATTTATTACTGCCCCTTCGGACAAGCAATTTCTCACGAAAGGTGTCCCTGCTGATGCCATGGTGGTGCTGCCACTAAGAAGGAACTTGCAGATCCTTCCATACCTGTCCATCCTCCTAATAAGGACTCTAGGACCATGGATAGGTATGGTAAGCGGATGTTCTCTTCAGCGACCTTTGCTATGCGCTCGCTGAACTACTTATGTCACTTCACCAGACTCCAAAGGGATATCCTTAAGGAGCTAGGTGAAGTAGTACAGGATCCCACAGCTGCAGGGGCTCAAGAAAAAATTGCTTCGCAGCTAGGAACCATTAATTCTATTAACTCCTCCATGCGACTGATATCATATGCAGCAGATGGAGCGAGTAGGGCCGCAGGTACAGGTGTGGCTCTTAGACGCCAAGCCTGGATGTGGCTCTGTAATTTTGCAGATCCCTTTAAGGCATCCTTCACAAACTCTCCCTTTGATGGGTCAGCTTTGTTTGGCCCTCAAGTGAAGGAAACATTGACCAGGTGTGAGCAGGACGGCAAGACTCTTTCTGTCAGGGGTCCGTTTTCCACCCCTTCTAGACCATACCCTAAAGGACAGAAGGGTGGCAAAATGTGGTTCCAAATCCCAAGGAGTCACGCGGATTCACGTGGTCAATTTACCCCTAGAGGCAGAGGGGTAACAATAACAGACGCTCTAGAGGGGCAGAGGGGTCCACAAAACCAGGGAAGCAGAGAGCCTCTCTCTGACAAGCCCTTTCAGCATCCCTGAGATGTTGCCCGACTGTCCATCCTTGGAGGCAGTGGGGGGAAGACTATCGCTGTACCCAGAAGCCTGGCTTTCCCTAACTCAAGACAGATGGGTACAGTCGATCATATCCGAGGGTTACAAAATTCCTTTCGAGGAAAGTCCCCTTTCTCACTCAAATTCCCTTCCAGATGTACCACCCGGTCTAAGGGAAATTGCAGAGTTAGAAGTATTCAAACTTCTACAAAAAAGAGCCATTCAGCCGGTTACAACAGACCATTCAGAGCCCGGAATCTACTCAAGGTTCTTTTTGGTCCCCAAAAGACGGGAGACTGGAGACCAATATTGGATCTCAGCAGACTCAACAAGTCTGTGAGAAAGACAAGATTCGAATGGTCACACTTCAGTCAATTCTGCCCTTCTTACAGAAGGACAACTGGATGTGCTCAATAGATCTTCAGGATGCGTACTATCACATAAAATTCACAGACGCTCCAGAAGGTTTCTCCGCTTCGGCTGGGGTCCAGTCATTTCCAATTCAGAGCCCTGCCCTTTGGTCTCACTACAGCCCCCAGAGTGTTCACCAAATGTATGGCAGTGGTCACGGCTCACCTGAGATGTCAAGGATTCCAGGTGCTTCCAGATCTCGACGACTGGCTCCTTTCAGCCACCACCAGGCATCAGCTTCTTCAAGCCAGGGATTACACAATAAATCTTTGCACTCAATTGGGCATCTCGATCAACTACAGAAAATCCTCCTTGTTGCCCTGCCAGTCTATTACTTTCATAGGCGCAAACTTAAACACTGTTCGGATGTCAGCTACCCTCACAGACCAAAGAATCTCAGATATACAAGGTCACGTGAGAATCATTCTAGCCAGCAAGAAAGTACAAGCCAGAATGGTTCTAAAAGTGTTTGGCCTCATGGCTGCGGCCATTACCCTTCTTCCCCTGGCTCGCTTCTATATGCGCCTTCTTCAGTGGATGTTGTTCACTCAGTGGCCTTACCAACAACTTCCGATGCGTCACCAAATACTGGTGACACAGATTTGCAAGAATCATCTTTCTTGGTGGATTACTTCTCCCCAGATTCACCAAGGCAGACCCTTTGTACCCCCAACCCCGGTAGCCACTGTCACTACGGATGCCTCCCTGATTGGGTGGGGGGGGCATTATCAGGGCAGGATGGTTCATGGGACGTGGCAACCGTTTGAATACCACCTGCACATAAATGTCCTAGAGATGAGAGCAGTGCTTTTAACGTTGCAAGCCCTCAACGACTTTCTTCCCTTGGGGACAATTGCAGTCCACACAGACAACATGTCTGTAGTATGGTATATCAACAAACAGGGCGGAACCAAGTCCTACCCCTTGTGTCGAGAAGCGCTCAGACTTTGGCAATGGGCGATCTCCTCTCATCGGTTTCTGGTAGCAATGCATATCCCTGGGAAAACCAACATTTTAGCGGACAGATTGAGCAGAGCTATTCTCATGCCTCACAAGTGGTCTCTCAAACAATCTATAGTGGAGGAGATTTTTCTAAAATGGGGTCACCCATGTTGCGATCTTTTTGCTACTCCCCAAAACAACAAATGCCCAGACTTCTTCTCTCTCTTCCCACTGCCAGGCCATCCCCCCAGAGACGCTCTGATCCAGGAATGGCCCCAGGGACTTCTTTATGCTTTTCCTCCCTTTCCTCTGATCCCACAAGTAATCCAGAAAGCCACCATTTTGAGAGCCAAAATGATTCTCATTGCCCCTTATTGGCCTCGACAGATTTGGTTTCCGTTCCTCCATCGTCACCTTTTGGTGCAGCCGTGGCATCTGGACCCAGTGCCAGATCTTCTGATTCACCAATCGGGTCAGCTGCACCGGTCTATCCCTTCTCACAACCTCACAGCATGGTTGCTCCACTTCCTTCCTTAGCCAGGCTTCCTATGATCTCTAATCCTGTTAGAGACATCATAGTAGCTTCCTTAAAATCCTTTACCAGGAGGATTTATACTAGCAAATGGAAACGTTTTTCTTATTGGGCAAAAGCCAAGAATATTGATCCCCTTCACTGCTCCAGTACAAGCAGTTTTGGATTTCTTAGCGGAAATTTTTCACTCGGGCTCCTCTTCTTCCACGGTCAAAGTTCAGTTGGCCGCTATCTCGAACTTTCATGTCGGGTTCGCAGATCACAACATTATGTCCCACAGGCTTTGTAGAGCCTTCTTGAAAGGAATTTTTCTCCTGAAACCTCCAATCAGGAGTCCTCCTCCTCAATGGGACCTAAATTTAGTGCTGACATCCTTGATTCTTCCTCCCTTCGAGCCAGCTGTTTCATGTTCCCTGAAATTTCTTTCTTGGAAAACTTTATTCCTGGTTGCTATTACATTGGCTAGGAGGGTGTCTGAACTTCATGCTCTATCTGTTCGCCCCCCCTATTTAGTCTTCCACAAAGACAGAGTATCATTGAGAACTAATCCGACCTTTTTGCCTAAGGTCGCCTCAAAGACTAATTTGAATCAGGCTATTGATCTTCCTGTATTTTTCCCAAACTATTCAAACAGATCGGAACAAAAATTACATTATCTTGATGTCCACCGCCAACTCAGATATTATTTGGACAGAACAAAACAACTCAGGAAATCCGATCAACTTTTTGTTTCTTATGCTGATAACAAGAAAGGCCTTCCTGTCTCAAAAGTGACCTTGTCTAGATGGCTTTCTTCTGTCATCTCTGAAATTTATCAGCTCAGGGAAAACAGCTGTGCTCAAAACCTAAAGCACATTCAACCAGAAGCTTAGCCACTTCCACAGCTTTTCAAGCTAGACTTCCATTAGACACTATTTGTGCAGCAGCCACTTGGGCCACTCCTCATAATTTGTTTCCCATTACAAATTGGATTTGGCCTCCAGGGACAGAGCCAGTTTTGGCTCTACAGTTCTCAAGAGTCTGTTCCATTGAGCCACCCAGGATAGAGGTGCTAGGGACGCGGTCCCATCAAGCAAGAATGAAGGCGAGATTGACAACTTAACATTGAGAAGTTATGTACCTACCATAACGTTCCATGTTAGTTGTCTTCTCGCCTTCTTTCTTCGACCCTCCCTCCTTCCCCAGGCCTGGACAGACCTTTCTCTCTACAAGGAAGTATGCTTCTGAAGACCATACAGTGCTGGTCCTTCTACCATCCTTCAGGTTTTTTCTCTCCTTCTTTCTTCCTTTTGGAAGTTATTATGCTAAGTGCTATTGCCTATTGTCATCAAACGAGATCTGGGTACTTACCGCCTTGCATCATGGGATATGGGGCTGCCTCGAGCTGGTAAAAGTGACTCTCGAGCTTAGCAAGTGCCGAGTCGGAGCCGAGGATCGGCTCCGAACCCATCAAGCAAGAAAGAAGGCGAGAGAAGACAACTAACATGGAACGTTATGGTAGGTACATAACTTCTCATTTGAATATCCCACACATATTTAAATTTTGGATTTTGGATCAATTAATACAGACTATAAGAGGGGGCCCAATTGAAATTGAACTTGAAAAATGTAATTGTTGTGGCAGATTAGGTTATGTGCATATAATTGGCCAGGGCTTAATGATATGTGTTCCATTATGGCTATTCTTAAATTAAAAAGTCTTTGTAGGTAAACCTATATAGGATGGGACACTGATTACTTCAGTTATTTTTGTACATCTTATAATATAGATGTATTTATTTTTATAACATTTAATTTTTTTATATGAACATGTTGTTGCAATATAATCTTTACAATAATATGAAATGATTATTTAATGTGTAGTATTTAAAGTTATTTTTAATTTTTTTATATCTAAGTATTTGTTTAAAGAATCTTTTTTACCTGCTATTTCTTCTGCTGCTATTGTTTCTTTTAAATTAGAACATATATCTAATGTATTTTAAACATTTTTATGTATAGTTAATATGTTGTTTTAGTACATTTGTTATAAGGGGAATATTGCTTTAATGCTTGATACTGTTGTACCAGCTGACTAGATGCATTTTCTATTTAAACCCCTTTATTTGATTTTTTACCTTATCTGATTAAGTTTGTTTACCTATCGGATGAAAAGCGCTTCATTGTTTTGGAATAAAAGGATATACCTAACTGTTGCTGGTCATCTTCGTGATTGTAGCAGTTTTTTTCGTTTTTGTTCGTTTTTACAGTTTGCTTAGCTGATGCTGGCAATGTTTAAAAATCCCTTTGATTGATATGTGTCTGTTGAAAATGCATGTTTATGAAATGCTGTCATGGCTTAGTGGTTAAGTACTGTGACTGTAGTGCACAGTATCCTGAGTTCAAGCCCTGTCACTGCTTTTTATTTTCTTGTTGGGCAGACCTGACTGGTTAAGGTGTACAGTAAAGGAGGTTTGATTATGTTTAACCGACTTTGCTCAACTTTGCCCAACGTTGCTCTGGCTGGTGAGGTGCACAGCTACGTGTAAATATGTTGCGTTTGCGCTGGTTAGCGCGGTGCGCAGCTATGCACAATTGTATTTAAATATGCTCAATAATGGTAAAATGTGCTTAGTAGTGCTTTATATTGCTTAAAATTAGGGTACTCATGCCTCAGAATGCATAACCATTTCACCTTCATAGATATATATATATATATATATATATATATATATATATATAGTTTGTTCACTACTACATTTAACATTTCAATGCTTTTTACAAAAGTTATACATAAAAAATGACAGGAAGTAATTTTGTATACAGATTTCCCACATAAATGGAACGTGTAGTAGTGGGACTCGAACCGGGAATGCCTCCTCTTTGTGCGAAGGCTCTAACCACTACGCTATCGCTATTTTGCTTAATTTGCATATATTTTTCTTATTATCCTCTTCTGGTGTCTAAGCTGCTAACTGTAGCTAAGCAATGGGAAAACCCACACAAATACGGGCAGCTATATCGGAAGAAAAAATTTTTTTTTTTTTTTTTAATTTTGTCTCTTTAACATATGGGGGGGGGTATAGTGTTACATTGTGCAAATGTGAGCGGACTCGCTCATGTAACTCGAAATTGCGGCATTTCTTCATTGCAGGGGAGTGGATTTTTGGACTGCTCGGCAGTCTGATGCCCCCTACACTCGTCCATGCTCCATGTAAGCTTTAGAGTTGAGGTAGCGCATCCTCATTAATATGCATGGCGTGCTGCCGCCGTACTCTTAGATTGGCACTTCCATGTAAGAGTAATCTAGTCTTACACGGAAGATTAGTAAATCCTGGGGATAGTGTTTGTGAGTGGGCAGGGTTCTTATTTTGGAATATGTTATAGAAAACTTTGTGGAGGTGACTGGTTTATTGTTATGATTGATTATTTGTTTGAAACAGAATAAGTAATACTTCTTTAGGAGTATTGGGATTGAAGCATCAGGGTGTGTAAATCTATTTGGAGTGGGGACAGTTCACTGTAGCATATGTATATAGTAAGATGGGTGTTGTTGTATGTTTGATCTTGCTTCCCTCAAAACCTTGCCCATTGACTTCTGTACCTTTGTCCATTTGGCTCATTAATTCCCAGAAAACAAGAACATTGTATTCCTGGGCTCGGGGAGAGCCTTGTGTCAAGTTTGTTCCTGCCTGGAAATCCCCATGAGCCCTCCATTCCCCAGTAAGTCAGACAGCAGGGAATCTGCAAGCTTGCTGGCTTCTGGGGTGCTCCATACTGGTTAAGTAGAGGACTTTGATCACTGACTTGGTTCAGGTAGAGTTGTAGAGCTGCAATCATAGAAGGGATGTCTGGGTAGGGGACTCTGATCAGTGACAAAATGAGTAATGAGGAATTTCAGAGCTGTGATTGCTGAGAGGCTTTGTGGGAGGGTTGAAAGAGAACTCCAGTCATTTGCACGATGGTTGGATGGATGTGTGGGAGTCTATTTTCCCCCAGGATGCACTAAGATCGTGGGGTGCTCTAATTTCCACCAGTGTGTGCTTTTGTTTTGAGGGGAATAATTGGTTATCAGGAAGGGGGTGTTGTACTAATTGCTGCAAGGTTGGGCAGAAGGCAACTATGTAACAGGAAGAGCATATTGATTTAGGTGTGGGAAACTTACAAGGTATCATATACTTCTTTTCTGTCTACTGCACCAGACTTCCACCAGTAGCATTAATTTCTATAAAGGCACACTGCCACAAATACTTGGTAGTATAATGCATAAACTTACTGTATCTTTGACTCAGGTCTGCAGGAGAACTGTTATTTTTGTGTATTGCGCAAGCACAGTTAAGAGGTTACTTAGGTCATCAATGAATTTCACCCTGTGTCATTAGGCTGAACCAGTAGTGGTCTTTAGCGACTTGCTTGGATTTATGCCAAGGTGGAGATGTTCTGTGGCCTAGTTTGCCAACTGAGAACTTCAGATATCTGAAGTTACAATAATCTGTTACATAATTACTAATTTTAACAGATCTGTTTTCTTTTTGTACATATGTCTAGAAATCTGTAGTTTCCCTTCCTGTTTTTGGAATCCTTGGGACACTATAGTTGTGAATAAGTGCATCCACACACAAATGTTGCTGCTAGTATTATGCTTAAGCATGTCCTTGGAAGCTACAGACTTGTTATACATTCTTAGGTTTGACCAGCATCTTTATGGATTATTAGAAAAGCACCAACTTCATTTACATTTTGTTTTGCAGATTTTAGTGGCTTTCAACTGCTGTAGTTGAATTACGGGTTTCCAATATCAGAGCTGTTTGTCTTCTTTAAAGTTCAAGTCTGAATGCATTTTGAAGTATGTTCACATTTTCAGATCTGCAGCTAGTATAGTGCTGGTAACATGCATTTACTGTCTACAGCAGTGCAGCCATTTCAGGTTTTATGAGTAATCTGCATTATGCATGTTTACAACATTGCAGTGATGGCACATTTGTTGTATCACAGGTCAGTTGAGAGCGTGGAATCCTAGTCTGTTTGAAAGCCCAAGAAGAACTTCCAGTCCTTATTCAGACGTTACAGAGAACCAAGTGCAGGCCATTTGGGAAGACATAGGAGTAGGCAATAATGGCTTTCTCAACAGACAAGAGCTTGCAGCTGTCTGTCAGAATATTGGACTTGGTGATCTCAAAACAGAGGTAAGCTTCATGCTCTTAAAACTGCAGAAACGTTTTGCTCACTTCAAATTTGATTCATCAGTTTTCCTTCTCACATGGCAGTGTACTTTAGATTGAGTTGTGCCATAAGAAATAAGGACCTGAATTTACAAACCCAGTTTTAAGACCAGATTTAGACAATCGTATAGTACAGTATGGCTGCTCAAGTTATGGAACAAACGTTCACCATGGCATTAGGCTGTCTGAGTACTTAAATGGTATTCCAAAATGATACTGATAATAGGGAAGAGACTTTAGCCTATTATCCTGAAATTAGGGAGTCCGTGTTCCTAGTTGCTCTTTAATCACATTGTTACCAAAGGTATGAATCTGTATTTGATGGTTGAAAGTGTTGACAAAGGGAAGAAATAAGTACTGTGTAGATTCTTTCATGTTTTGAGCAAGCTTCAGTTATGGGTGGTTATGTGCAGCAATATACCTATATGCATCAATCTTCTGAATATCCAAGCAGGTGCCTTGCAGCTTTTGGAGTGTACAGTCATTTTTTGAGTTGTAAATTCCTTTATTAAAAAATTACATCACAGAATTTCTTTTCTCATGAATATGGTTGCTGTTAACCCTTATACATTTTTTTTTGTATATGTACTGCTGAGTTTGTGATCTGTTTACCTTTTAAGACTGATCCTGTGTCATGGATGAACCCTTTTTAGCATCTGGTAACACTGTAGAGGTGGTACTTGATACAAAGGAAATATAGGTAATAGAGATATAATTGTGTTAAGTCACAGAGCTTCAGACAGACATTGTGTTAAGCCTCAGAGCATTCCGTCAGCATATCTAACAAGTTGATGTTTAACAGTGGCAAGCTGCTTTACAGCCCACTTTATTTTTTGAGATTGAAATATTTTGAATAATTTTGTGCTTTTTATGTTTTTGTTCTTCTTTCGGCTTTTCCCAGTTAGGAGTCACCACAGTGGAACTCCGGTCCGCTAATGATTGGCAGTAGATTTTTTATGGTGCCGAGGTGCCAGCTCAACGCCCAACCTTCAGCGAAGGCACACCCATTTACTCATGTCTTTCGAATGCCACTCGATCTGTGGGAGGGCATGCAGACTCCACACAGAAGGCGGTCTAGACGAGAATCGAACGGGAGAACCTCTTGCTGTGAGGCAGCAACACTACCGCTGCACCACTGCAGCTTCCTTTTTATGTAAATGCATGTAATCTCCACTTGCAATGAAAATAAAGTACTCTCAGTTTCAAGAATATAATTGGTATGATACTCCAGAAAAGTTTACCTTATGTATAGTTGACATTATTTTGTATTTGATATATACAGAAAAAGGATATTTTGGTGGTATGGAACATTTTGAGACAGTTTCATTTTTTTTGGATAAAAAATTAACGAAGATAAAACAAAGGCTGTAGCAGTTAACTATGTTCCAACACAATAACTGGTTCAACAGTACCCATGTTCATGAAGTATTTAAGTGGATGGATTAAAAAGGATTATGTTATGGCAGTTAATGGTATATGGGAAGAGATTAAACTAAAGGGAATATAAAAATGGAGAAATTGGAAGCTGTTGATTATGGATATAGTGCGCAAGATACAAGCAGTGAAAACGTTTTTAATCTCTTTAGTTTCTTTATACAGGTCGGGCATATTTTTGTCAACCAGAGAAAAAGTTACGGACTGTAATTAATACAGTTAAATTCATTTATTTGGGTGGGGAAGAGGGCAAAAGAGTTAAATGGACTAATCTGTACTGCGAAATTTCTCTCTAAATTCTAAGACCTTATGCAACGATCCTTTTTATCGACTGAAACATGGCTAAATCATTCAGAGCTATTTCTAAACTCTAAAAAACATAAATTACTGCTTTTCACCCCACTACTAAAACAACACTGTGCACTGTCTACTCTGCCAACAACACCATGATAAAAGAAGTAAACCACACAGTGTCATCACAGATAACTAGTTGAAATTCGACCACCATTTATCACATTGTTAAAAAAAAAATCCTCAAAAACTAGGTAATTTATATAGAGTAAATCTGTCTCCCCTCTGTGCTCCCTGAATCTTCGCTAAACTTCAAGTCATATAACTAGAGCACACAACTGCCCAGTCGTAAGAGATATAAACTGGTTAGAGCCACAATATCACCTAGCTTTCTCGCAGCTAACCAAAATATACAGACTTTGCTATAACCCAGTTAATTACCCAGCCCTTAACATCTTTGTGATGTGAGGTAGTGCCATCTGTGCTAGGCAGAGTAGGACAGTCATGTATACATATGCCAGCATAACTAGCTGGAGTTTGTAAATAATTTTATGTTGTTTGACTATCACACTCATTTGTACAGATGTTTGAGTTAAAAATATATTTACAAAGTTACCTGTGTTAAAAAAAAAAAAGCATTAACAGTAGCTCCTGCTGGACCGAGAGAATGGTTGCATGTATATTAGTTGTATTGTTGTAACTGATCAAATGTGTATGTTTATCAGAGAACGCTGGAAGGGTGGAAAGTTTGAAATCATGTTATAGCTTTCAGATGCTGCTACAGATATTAGCAAAGCTCCATGTGTGTATTGTACCAGAGTCAAGTGACTGGAGGTGATATATTCTAGCCAGCATCTGGTCTCTTTGGAACCCTCACAGCAGCACTTCAGAATCTTACAGGAAATATTTCTGACAGAGTATATATCTCACACATCCACACAGACCAAGAGAGACATAAATTGGCTTTTGCTGTGATAAGACACTACATCAGCTTGCCTTACTTTAGTAAGTAGTCAGGGAACAGTAATTCTTTAGCCAGTCAGGGACATTTAGTGTAAATAGTTTAGTATTGTTTCTGCATCTGAGAGAAACTATTCAGCTGTATTATTTTTATATCTGTGTAGTTGAAACTGTGTTTATTGTATTCAATATTTTTCTGTTTTCTGTTTTATTATTTATCATTAAATATTTTAATACCTTTGGTTCTGGCTGGTCCTTTAGAGAATACTTTTAACATATTGAGAGTACGTATGCTTGTTGTAGTGACACTGGCCACTCCTGAAAGCCTTCTTGCTTTGGTCAAACTCTCCCATTTGTATTAGTATTAATCTTACACATTATAATTGGGTACCCTTTGTACGATCCTTAGAGTAGCTGACTGGTAGCAGTGTGATTACTTCAGAGTCTGAGCAGATAGGGGTACAGCTAGTAAACCAGTGCCAGCTTTTCCCAGGTGTGTATGTGAAACTCATATGTGAAGTTGTTCTATCTCACAGTTTTGTTCTTGCACATGGGTCGAAGCCGATCCCTCTGCTCCAAATCGGCCGCATTTGAAGCTCAGACTCTCAGAGAAGCTAGAGACCCAGTGAATATCCCATGTTGCCCTGCTATGAACCCCCAGATCTAGTTTGCCGCTGCAACGGATCAACAGCTCGTCGGAGTTAGCTCGGGCCAGTGACTTTAAATTTCTAATTATTTCATTTTTCTTAATTTTTTTTTTTTTTGCCTAAGTATTAGATATATAGTCGAGTGTTTAATAGTATAGTGTTAGGATTCTGGTTAGTTTAGTTGCTAGAACCATTAAATAGTTACTTTTCTTCAGGCCTTTGGCCTTTCTTTGGGTGTGACAGGGCTCTGTCGGCCGTTTTCTGTGTGTGGTTTTCTTATATACATATATATATATATATATATATATATATATATATATATATATATATATATATATATATACAGTAAGAGTGGTAGTTCATATATATTTCTTAGCTAATAGTAGTAAAGTTTATTGGACATTTAAAACTCTATATTTAGTGTGGTATAGTAGATTAAGACATATCTTTACCTATATCTAAGGTTTGTTGTTGCTATTGTTAAACCATGTCTGAAAACCAAAAATCAGGGTTTAAACGGTGTGAGTGTGGTCAGAAGATGTCTGTTACAGACAATCACTCCACCTGCGTTTACTGCTTAGGCTTGGTACACCTACAAGAGGTGTGCTCTATCTGCCATTCCTTTACCACCTGGGTCCTCCTGGAAAGGCGCAGGAAATTGGTGGGTAGAGGACTCCTAAAGCCTGAATTTTAGGCTTCTTTAGGTAAGGCTGACACCTCTTCCAAGGCTTCGAAGGGGTCGAAGTCTTCCAAAGGATCCTCTGAGCCCAAGTCATCGGCTCCGAGTTCCTGTAGCATGATCCATGCATCGGCTCCACAGTCCTTGGAGCCGTGTATTGAGTCCTTGCCTCGGGGTCCAGTTGTGGAACCGATATTGGAGACCCCTCAGTCTCCAATCCTTCAATCGGTTCCATCTTCGGCCCCTTCGACCCATCCCCCGACTCATTCTTCCAGGCTCTCCAGTGTGGATCTGGACCGAGTGGTTAAGAGGCTCAGCATTTTGGCCAGGGCCGGGTTCTCTATCTGCTTCGAGCCACTCTGCTTCGAAGCCTGAAATGCCCCCCCGTGGCTTCTCCACCTCCTCCTCCTCCGAAGCCAATCGAGCGTTCGGAGCCGGGTCAGACGGAACCGATATTGGTGGAACCCTTGGAGCCGAGGTTTGATCCTCCTCCCTTGGCTCCATCGACCTTGATCTCCTCGGTTCCGACCGAGGAATCTCTGGGCCGACAGTCCCTCGCCGGCTCGGGGGTGGAGAGTCGAACAGATACTTCAGTTCCGACTCTTCCACTTGGGGCTTCGGCGCAGGTGGCCTCTGCTCCGTCCTCTGGATTGGAGCGGAGGGTCTCGGTCCGAGGAGAGCTGCCAGTCTCTTCAGAGCCGACTGACTTCTCGGACCGGGATTCTGGTGCTTTCGATGCCATGAAGGAAGGTCATGGCTGCCAAGACCACTACCTCCTCGAATCTGTCTTCCCCTTCCCCTAAGGGGCCTCGTTCTACCTCTTCCCCGCACATCCCAACAAAGCGTTGAGATCCAGGGCCTCCGGTATCCCCATTGGGTGGCCCCTCCTCTCCAGGAACTTCATTGGATGCCCCCCCACCGATGAAATCCCTAGGAAGAGATTGTGCAAGAGGAGGCATTTGGATTCCCCACAAGAATCTCTAACATCAGATACCGACTTGGAGGAGTCAGAAGGGTCCCCACAGTCCCCCTCAGAAGATGTCTCCTTCGCAGACATACTGGAAATCCTAAGGCAGAGTGGTGATTGGCAGTCCCTTGCCCCCTCTGAGGACGAGTCTGTTCTCCTGAAGGCCTTCGGATCTCAACCATCCACCTCCTGGGTTACGCCGCCCTTCGATGAGCTGATGGAACTGGTTGCTCGAAGGGCGTGGGAATCACCTGTCTCAGTGGAACCAGTCCCATGCAGGCCCAATAAATTTATTACTTCCCCCACCGACAAGGCCTTTCTTACAAAAGGAGTCCCAGTTGATGCCATGGTGGTGGCGGTGGCCACCAAGAAAGAGACGTCGGAAACCTCTTTGGCTGTCCATCCTCCTAATAGAGGTTCTAGGACGATGGACAGATATGGGAAACGCATATTTAGTTCTGTGGCATTTTCCATGAGGTCGCTCAACTACCTGACACATTTTACCCGCCTTCAGCGAGATCTCCTAAAAGAGCTAGGAGATACTCTTCAGGGTAATACAGCTGATGCAGTCTCGGAAAAGGTGACTGCACAACTCAACGCCCTTAATTCAATAGTAAACTCATCCATGCGCCTCATTTCATATTCAGCCGATGGATCGAGTAGGGCAGCAAGCTCAGCAATAGCTCTTCGGAGGCAATCCAGGATGCGCCTTTGCTCCTTTGCGGAAGCCTTTAAATCTTCATTTGTCAATACCCCATTCGACGGGTCCGCCTTGTTCGGACCCAAAGTTAAGGAGACACTTACTAGGTGTGAACAGGAAGGGAAGACTCTGTCTGCTGTAGGGGTCCATTTTTCCACTCCAACCAGACCGTACCCCAAAGGGCAATGAAGTGGAAAAATGTGGTTCATAAAACCTCAAGGAGCTTCCCAGAACACACATACTGATACCCCCTCTAGAGGCAGAGGAGGGGGCAGAAGTGGACGACGCCGTCCAAACGGCAGAGGCGGTCCACAGAACCAGGGCAACAGGTATCAGTTCTCTGGTAAGCCCCATCAGCATTCCTGAAAGGAATCCCGGCTGTCCTACTCTGGAGGCAGTCGGGGGTCACTTGGCTTTATACCCAGACACCTGGCTAAACATTACAACGGACTCTTGGGTAAAAAGTGTCATTGCCAGAGGTTATTACATCCCCTTTATAAAAACCCCACCTTTATGTACAAGGATCCCAGACGTACCACCCAGTCTGAGAAAATTAGCAGCCGTAGAAATCCAAAACTGCTGGACAAGAGTCATCTAGCCAGTCCCGGCGGACCAAATAGGATCCGGAACTTACTCAAGGTTCTTTTTAGTTCCAAAGAAAACAGGGGACTGGAGGCCCATACTAGACCTCAACAAACTCAACACCTTCGTCAAGAAGGAAAAGTTCTGGATGGTCACGTTGCAGTCAATTCTCCCGTTCCTGGCAATGGGCGATTGGATGTGCTCTAGAGATCTCAAGGATGCTTACTACCACATCAAAATGGACAGATCATCCAGGGATCACCTGCGTTTCTGGCTGGGGGACAGTCATTATCAATTCAGAGCCCTGCCCATTGGTCTCACCACAGCCCCCAGGGTGTTCACCAAATGTATGGCAGTGGTCACGGCTAACCTGAGACGGTTGGGATTCCGGGTGTTTCCATATCTGGATGACTGGCTCCTCACCGCCACCTCCAGGCATCAACTAATCCTAGCAAGAGACTACACCATACACCTTTGCTCCCAGTTGGGGATTACCCTCAATTTCGAAAAATCTGCGCTATCGCCCTCGCAGCATATTACATTTATAAGGGCAGAACTAGACACAGTCAACGCAAGAATCAGGTTGCCCCAATCAAGAATCGCAACACTAAAAGATCAATTATCCAGGTTCTTAGCCCACAACAAAGCTCCAGCATCCCAAATACTACAGCTTTTAGGCACAATGGCAGCCACTTTGATAGCAGTCCCGTTAGGCCGCATGCACATACAAATTCTCCAGTGGTTACTTTTCACGCAGTGGTCATACCAGCAGCTACCCATGTCACACGAGATCCGATTAACCAATATTTGCAAGAAAGATCTCAGCTGGTGGTTGCACAGCGACCAAGTAATAATAGGACGTCCCTTCATTCTTCCCCAACACACAGCCACAGTGACCACGGATGCTTCCCTGATAGGGTGGGGCGGGGGGCTATTTCAGGGAAAGACTGTCCAAGGCACTTGGTCAAACATGGAAACGCACCTGCATATAAATGTCCTAGAGCTGAGAGCGGTGTTCTTAGTGTTGCAACACTTTCACGACTCTCTTCCTCCGGGCACAATTGCTATCCAGATGGACAACATGTCGGTTGTCTGGTACATCAACAAACAAGGGGGAACCAGATCGTACCCTTTATGCCGGGAGGCCCTAAGGATTTGGCAATGGGCTGTATCCACCGGACGCTTTCTGATAGCAATGCACATCCCGGGGACATCCAACTTGATAGCGGACAAACTAAGCAGAGCCATGCTGTTGCCTCACGAGTGGTCTCTCAATCAACAAGTAGCGGAAAACATTTTCCGCAGATGGGGCCAGCCTTGCTGCGACCTATTTGCGTCTCTGATGAATGCCAAATGCAGCAGCAGCTTTGCCTTTTATCCCCCACCGGGGAAGGAACCGAGGGATGCGCTCATACACTATTGGTCCCCGGGTCTCCTATATGCTTTTCCGCCAATATCTCTAATTCCCAAATTCATGCAGAAAGCCAAAAGTCTGGGAAGGACTGTGATTTTAATAGCCCCGTCTTGGCCTTGGCAGATTTGGTTTCCCTTCCTGCGGAAATATCAACTGGAAGAACCATGGATCCTGGACCCAGTGCCGGATCTTCTGACTCCATCGGGAGTTCTCCATCCCGTCCCTGAAACTGACAGCTTGGCTGCTCCGATTCCCACACTAGCCAGGTCACATGAGTTGTCTTCTGCGGTCCAACATATTAGTTAAATCTCATAAGCTTTCTACCAGGAAACTATATAACAGCAAATGGAAACGATTCGTTCACTGGGCTTCTCAACACAACACAGACCCTTATGTAGCACCTATCCATATCATTTTAGACTTCTTGTCGTCGTCGTTCCATGATGACGCGGCTGCTGCCACCATTAGAGTTCAATTGGCTGCTATCTCAAACTTCCATGTAGGCTTCAATGGGTGTAACATCATGTCGCATAGGCTTTGTAAAGCATTTTTAAAAGGGACCCATCATCTCAGGCCACCTATTAGACATCCTGTCTACCCCTGGAATTTGAATCTGGTTTTATCCCACCTGATGCTTGCCCCCTTTGAACCTGCTTCATCTTGTTATTTAAAGTTTTTGTCTTGGAAAACCTTATTCCTGGTAGCCATTTGTCCGTCTCCGAACTTCAAGCCTTGTCCTTCAAACCCCCATATTTGATTTTTCATTCTGATAGGGTGTCTCTCAGGACAAATCCTACCTTTCTTCCCAAGATCTCTTCGGAAAGTAATTTGAATCAGTCCATTGAGCTCCCAACCTTCTTCAAACACCATACCAACAAACTGGAATATATGTTACAGAAGCTTGATGTACATAGACAGCTGAGGTTCTATCTGGATAGAACAAAGGATTTCAGACAATCTGATCAACTCCTCGTGTCTTATGCAGAAAATAAAAAAGGTGTCTCAGTATCAAAAATCACATTATCCAAGTGGCTCTCTGATTGCATCAGATTCATTTATGCTTCTACTTATCAGCCATTAGAAACCAATGTCAAAGCCCATTCTACACGAGCTGTTTCTACATCATTGGCTCATGCAGCTCGTTTACCTTTAGATACTATCTGTGCAGCTGCCACATATTCAAAACCTCACACATTTATCACTCATTACTAAGTGGATAAGACCTCAAGGGACAGGGCTACGTTTGGTTCCACTGTGCTCAGGAATGTTCTCCCATGAGCCACCCAGGATGAGGGTGCTTGGGACGCTACCCATGTGTAAGAACAAAACGGCGAGATAGAACAACTTCACATAAAGAAGTTATGTCCTTACTATAACGTTCCATGTGAGTTGTTCATCTCGCCTTTTTGTTCTTACATTCCCGCCCAACTTCCCCCTCCAGTCGAGTGAGATGGTTGCCTTGGTAGATTGGTCCAGCTTGTCAGTCTGTTTAGACATTCCAGCTCTGCTTCTCTCTCCCTACTGTTTTAGTTTTCTAAGTACGTAGACTTTATAGTTTTATTCTGTCCGTAGGCTGTCTTGGTTGCAGCATACTAGATCTGGGGATTCATAGCAGGGCATCATGGGATATTCACTGGGTCTCGAGCTTCTCTGAGAGTCTGAGCTTCAAAAGCGGCCGATTCGGAGCAGAGGGATCGGCTCCGACCCACGTGTAAGAACAAAAAGGCGAGATGAACAACTCACACGGAACGTTATGGTAAGGACATAACTTCTTTTTATCCAAGTGTGTGTGTCAGTTACTGGGAACAGGGACACAGAGCTCCAAAGTGGTCAGTGTCAAGTTTTGTGTGGGACTGGAGAGGAAGAGCATCCAGCCCCAGCTCTGGAACACGTTCCCTGTGTGCTGTTCAGAGAAATTGCATTTGGTGCAGGGCGCTGCATCTGAAAATACTGTATGAATCCATCTTTGCTTTATTCTTCTAGGTTATTGATGCTGGCTGACCATGGCTATACTTTTCATATCAGTGTAGACAGTTTAGTCAGATTCCACAACTCAGTTTGAATAGCCTCCAGAATATTTTAAACTCTACCACATTCAGTCTCAACACTTTTTGTTACTATTACCTTAGGTTACCAAACATTGTGACCACCATCACCAGTTCTCAGCTAACATCTTCTTAATATTCAGATTCCACTATACACTCCATTTCTTCTGTCATTGGCTGAAAGATGACACCTTCACAGTGCTGCAGACTGAAAACCAATTTGAATAAGTAACTTTGTTATTGGTAGTTTTAATATCTAGTAGTTTTAATATCTAAAGAAATGGAGCAACTCAGAGACAGCAGTCTTCATTCGGCAAGATGCCTGCGTTCTTGTCTTCATCATATCTTAATATTATGTGCTGTATTAATGTTTCAGGATCACTTTTAAATTGTTATATTTAGTTTTTTATACTTCAGAAGTGGCAATCATGATCCTTGCCATACTAATGTGATTTAGTTTTTCATAGCTTTCATTTTGTTTCCATAGTGCGATTTGTGTTTTCTTTAACTCATGCTAGACTCAATAAAGATTTCTTCTTTCAGTGTTGTTTTTTTGCTCTGTCAGGTGTTTGTTTTAATTAATTTCCATAATTTATTTCTTACTGAGAGCTGCTGCAGAACTTTTCAGCAAAAACAGGCTAGTGAAACAGCTACTTGAGTTATGGCACACTCCAATGGTGATGTGACTTTGGGATTATCCATACAAGAAAACTGCAGTAGAATGAAATATTCCTTCTGAGAGTGTTGTGCTTTTATGCTGGAGACAGTATTGATTAGCTTACTTGTTGATGTGCTGGGTGGTTAAAGCTGCAGCTCTGAATTACTCCTGGCTTAACCACACAAAGTCCAAAGGGAGCTTAAACGTGGAAGCTGAAAACTCAGTCAGTAGAAAGATGCCACAACAGTCGCATAAAACCTGTCTGGAATTTATTCTTGATTTCATTTAAGAAATGAATGGAAAGATGTACAACTTTGTTGCTAATTCTGCGACCAGAAATTCCAGGACATAGGACACTTTAATGGAGGGGTCAGACTTGATCCTTCAGGAGCACCAATAATAAAATTATTATCCAACTAAGGTGGAGGCATACTTAGAATTGATCCTAGAAAGACAAATTGTTAGTAAGAGTTAGGCCTAGAGGAAAAGCTTAAGGATAATAAAGGTCCAGGCGAAGGTGGAAGCAAAGGATTGTAGTGCTTTCATACAGCAACTGGTTGCCCTTCTGCTTTGTAGTGCAAATGCACTGCAGTTGCTGAATCTTGGCTGGCTCGGAGCACCAGCAGGTGAACACCTAGTGTTCCTGGTACCATTTAACTTTCTGTGGAGTTACAGCAGCTTTATTACTTCATTGCTGTCCTGCTGTGTTACTCATGCTAATGGTTGTCTTTTTAGATGAACTTCCACTGTAAATAAAAAAAGAAATGAAAAACCAGTTAATGTAGGTGGTTACTTGGTGTGTGGGGATTTCTGCATTTACCTGTAACCTTCCCGTGTGACATATGGTACACTGGCAGTCTTATCTTTTAGCAGGATGACTGAAAAACATAAGCAATGTGGTTCTGAACTGATTAGTCTTAAGTAACTATGGCCACCATTGGACTAAACTAAGTTATCCAGGATGGGTTGGGGACTTCCATGCCAGTTATGGCCATCCAGAGGTGCCCCATACCTGTAATGGCTGCCCAGTCACACTGCTATGCTCAGGGCCTAGTGACCCAAGTGTTAATCTTCTGTTAGCATCTTTCTTACCTCTGCTTTGTCCATTACAAGTGGCTTTTCCATTAAGGTAGTTGGCATGCTGGCAATCACATTGTCAGAGCTGCAGCTGTAGAATTTTGCCACTATGGCGTTGAACTGATGAAATGAGTAGACATGGCTGCCATTGAACAGTGAAGAATGCACCCGATATAGTGCAAGATTATCTCAGGTTGAACATTGGGATTCTGAAGGCAAAGCAGCAGCATGCCATGAGCAGATGTACTACACGGAAAAGTACAAAGGAGTTGAAGAAACGCCACTCCACTAAGTTAGCTGAGACAGGAAGGGGACTTCCATGCCAATTGTGGCCATCTGCAAGTGTCCCATATGTGTACCAGCTGTCCACCTGTACTGCCGTTAGTGTTAGTGACTTGAGAATTCACTTGCTGTTAGCCAAATGTCTTACCTGTCTTTTATACCGCCTTCCACTAAGGCAAATGGCACAGTGGAAACTACACATTTCAAAGCCGAAACTGAAGAACATGCCTGTTGTGGCTGTGAACTGATTGAATAGCCTGATGACTTTGACTGCAAAGGGTGCACTACATACAGTAAATGTGGATAAGGGTATTCTGAAGGTAAAACAGCAGCATACCGTCTGCAGATGTGGTTAAGGTGGCACTGAGCTGATCAGTCTGAGTATTCACTAGACTGGTGAGAACTGCACCTTTGAATATATGGATGTGCTACAGCATTTGCATGCAAAATCACTTATCATAAGTCTTGACTCACTTCATGCATATCCAGGACAGGAGCTCAAGAGGAAATGAGCTGAAATGATTCCGCGTACCTACTACCACATATGGGCACAATCAGTGTCCGCTGTTTTGCTTTACTGTTTGGTACTTTTTTCATGATGTGATTTGTGTACCCAAATCCACCCTACACACCAGCCTGAGACACTTCTAGCAGTCTTTAGTTGACAAGGCTGCTGTGCTCATGGTACTTACCAAAGTACTCCACATAGAGGTTGCTCTGTGTTGGACACCTCCAGGAAAGCCCAACATGTTTGCCTTTCAGTGCACATTTTTTTATTCTGAATTCTCATAATTTCCGTTGGAAGTTGGCTCTGGTTTGAAAGCAGCTCATGAGCTGTTGCCCAGTAATGTCAGTGCACCTGTTCTTGTAATTGACAAGACTGTACATTTCCTAGCATCCTGTGAAAGTATTTTGTATTGCATGAAGAATGTGGCCAATATGGGAAACCAAGTAGTGTTTTTTAGTCTCATAAAAAAAATGAATAAATTCATTGGGAACACATCCCATAAGAACCAGAACATATCCAGCCGTCACTTGTAGCCTTTCTGCATGGTAAGGATACTGATGTGATAGTCTCATTCCACCACAATTATGTGTCACAGCTGATGGACATGAGACTTACCACCTTTGTTCTGTTATGTTTTTCCTGCATGTAGTAGAGGCCGACAAAGTGGAGTCACTGTTGACAGCAAAAATACTGGAAGGCTATCCTTCAGTTTTGTTGCCACTACTGGGCCACTGTTTAGCAGCTTTTAGTATGCAGCAGAGTTATGCCCCCTCTGAGTCTGTGGCTATCTAGCAGTATTGGTGTGCATGGTTCCATAGCAGTATAGGCCATCCTGGAGTTGTTGCTGTGAGAAACAAGTTATTTAACTAAGCATAAAGATTTCTTTTTTCTTAGTCAAGCCCCTTGCCAAGTCTGTGATAATCCAGTGTGCTAGGCCGGCTTTAATTTGCTCTCCCTTCGTGCAACAGTACACTTGAACTTCACTTAAGCACCTGTTCCGTTATGTCCTACCTCTTTTGAAGTTCAGGGATGTACTGCCTAAACTCCTGCCAGCCAGAGAATCCAATTATTGTTTGATCTAACACTGCTTAGCTGCAGGTTGTAGCACATCCTGCATGCACAAAGGGCATTCCGGAAGATATCTGTATATGCTGTACTGGTACACTGTAGTGTTTTCCATTGTGGTGCTGCCTGTGTAACTCTTAGTAATACCATCTACAGTGGGTATCTATTGCTAAAGGACATGCGTACCACTGTTGATGGGATTGCCCTGCATGATCTTAAGTTTTGATAATCCCTTAAAATAATTCCTATTACTTCTTTCCCATATGTCTTTCTATCTCATTTCTGCAATATTTTTAAATATATTTTTCATTTTATCCCACTCCTCGGCTATCCATTTTGAAGAGATGTTTACATTCCTAGTCATCATTTTCACTACCCATTCCTTAAAATCATCTCTAATAGGTAAATAGGAAAGCTAATGTCTCTTTTTTACGCGATCTTTAGGCTTTATTGGTGCATGGTCTAAAGTAGTTTTTGTGTGTTTCAAAACTTTCTTAATTAAATACCCATGCTCTTTTGAAATATAGATGTTATGTGATCCTATCTCGCCTACATTCTGAATGATGGGTTCGGAGCCGATCCCTCGGCTCCGACTCGGCACGCTTATGCCAAAGAGCGAAGTCTCTTACTGGCTGAGCTTACCATATCCCAGGATGCACCACTACCAGTCCCCCAGATCTCGTTTGCCGCTAACAAGTGAAGACGTGGTCTCGAGCTGGCTGAGTTAAGTAGTGATTATTTCACTAGTTTTTCTGTCAGGTTTTTTCTTCTTTTTCTACAAAAAGCTGTTTTAACAGCTATTCTTGTGTTTTGAGTGTGTTTGACAAAATTCACTTGGTGAATTCTTGTGTTGTGAGTGACTAGGAGTACCTCTTGTCTGGAAAGGCCTTTCCCGGTCTTTTTGTTTGTAGGTGACTTCGGTTCTTTTTTGAATCATTTACTTTTCTCTTCTTAAAGAACTAACGGAGAGAAATTATTATATTACAGAGTTTGTGCTGTGTTTGACTAACTCACAGTTTTGCGAGTGATAACTGTAAAGCCTACTCTAGGTGTATTACCATTGTTCTTTCAGTTACCTTTGAAAATTTCCATAATGTCTCAGAATCCCAGGCCTTCGGGCTTCAAGAAATGTGTAAAATGTAGCTTCAAAATGTCCATCACGGACGATCACTCGCTATGTGTGTATTGCTTAGGGGCAAAGCATTTACAGGAATCATGTAGTGTATGTCACGCTTTTTCCTCAAGGGTCCTCCAGGAGAGGAAAAATAAATTAATTCTTAAGGGATTAATTAAACCTTCTTTCGAAGAAGCTTTGGCATCCTCTCCTTCTCCGGCCAAAGAAAAGGCGGCTCCGACCAGTCCGTCGGATCCGATCGCTAAGAAACAAAGGCAGGCCTCTCCTTCGGCTCCAAGGACTTGGAGCCGAGGTCGAACGGTCTGCCTCGATGCCACCAGTATCGACTCCTCTGGCTTCGGAGCCGATAGCTGGGGCATCGAGGCGGGTCATCTTCGTCGGCTCCACTGCTCTCGGAGCCGACAAAGGTTGCCCGCTCAGACACTTCCTCCTCGGCGCCGAAGTCCACCACGGCACCGATGGAAACTGGTGTGTGTATTCCCTCGGCGCCGATACTCATCGAGTCGCCTCGGAGCCGGTCCCCTAGCCCTTTGGGGCCGTTGGAGAGGCCTTCTCGGACCCGTTCTGTTTCCTCTCGGTCTTCGAGGATGTCAGATTCTGATATAGACAGGGTGCTCCAAAGACTGTTCCAGTCCCCAGTCTTCCAAAAATTTGTTTCAGTTCCAACCCAGTTGGCTTCGGAGCCGATGACCTTGGCCCACCCCATTGCCATTCCTCCTCCGACTGCTTCGGCTCCGTCGGAGCAGGTGCTGTTGGAGCCGATGGAGACCTCAGGGTCGGCTCCGACCCTTACTCCAACCCGGGCCTTCGGGTCCGAGTTTGGTACGCGGACGTCTTCGGCTGGACCCGGGGGTGATGTTTCGGGACCTATGCTTTCGGTTCCGAGCCTCCCCCTCGGTGCTTCGGCTGCGGGTCTTCCGTCGACTATCACGGCTCCGGAGACCGGACACTCCCAGGATTCTGGGGGTCCGGCTTTCGGAGCCATGAGGAGTGCCTTGGCCAAGTCCTCTTCGGCCATCTCCCCGGCTTTACCGGCACCTTCCCTAGGCGTGGAGACTGGGTCTTTGGCAGTTCCCCTGTCCGTAGTCAGCGGAGCCCCGGGGCCTGAGGTTACCCCCAGTGGGGGTTCCCCTCCTCCTGAGGGTTCTTCTGAGCTTTCTTCGGAGGAACCCCCAAGGAAGAGATCGTGCAAGAGGAAGCACGTGGACTCCCCCGAGTCTATTACTTCAGACACTGATCTGGATGATGCAGAGGGGTCCCCGAAGTCGTCCTCGGATGATGTCTCCTTTGCAGACATCTTAGAGATCCTCAAACAACGAGGCGGCTGGATATCCAAACCCCCCTCTACTGACGAGTCAGTGCTCCTCAAGGCCTTTGGGGCTCAGCCCTCCGCCTCCTGGGTGTCTCCGCCCTTCGACGAGCTTCTGGATTTAGTTTGTCGAAGGGCGTGGGAACATCCAGATACCGTGGAACCAGTCCCTTCTCGTCCAAATAAATTTTTGTCTGCTCCCCCCGAGAAGGAGTTCCTCACTAAAGGCGTGGCTGTAGATGCCATGGTGGTGGCATCTGCTACACAACAGGGCGTGGCAGAGGCTTCAACGTCCATCCATCCTCCTAATAAGGAGTCTAGGAGTATGGACAGGTGCGGAAGCGCACCCTGACTTCAGCGGCCTTTACTTTAAGGTCTCTGAATTATTTGGCACATTTTACCAGGCTTCAGAGGGATCTGGTCAAGGAGTTGTCAGATTCCTCTCGGGTAACCTACCTGAGCAGCTAGCCCAGTCGGTCAGCTCTCAGTTGGCTATCCTTACGTCAATTTCTAACTCGTCCATGAGGCTCATTTCCTATGCGGCTGAAGGGGGTAGAGCGGCAGGCACAGGCGTGGCTCTCGGAGACAAGCCTGGCTCTGTTTGTGTCAGTTCGGAGGCCTTCAAGTCTTCCTTCGCCGACGCTCCTTTGATGGGTCCTCCTTGTTTGGACCCAAGGTTAAAGACACCCTTACCGCTGTGAGCAAGAGGGAAAAACTTTATCTGCCGTAGGTGCCGTTATTCCACTCCCTTTCGGCCTTACCCCAAGGCTAAAGGAGGGAAAATGTGGTTCCGCAAATCCCGTAAGTTTTTCTCCCAACAGCAGGAAGAATCCTTCCAGAGGCAGAGGACGGGAAATTTTTCAGGGAGACGCCGTCCCAGAGGCGGCAGAGGGCCCGCAATTCTGGAGACCGCGAGTCCTTTCGTGGCTCTTCAGCCTCCCACACGTCATGAGGGATTGCCCGGCTGTGCTGCTCGAGCCAGTCGGGTGTCGTTTGCCAAGCACCTAAAAGCCTGGGAGTCAATCACTCAGGACAGATGGGTGCTTGGATCATTGCCGGAGGTTACACCATCCCATTCACATTCTCGCCCACCGTCCAAAAGAATCCCGGACCCACCACCCAGTCAAAGGGAAATGGCAGCCGCAGAAGCTTTAAAGCTGCTAGAAAAGGAGTCATCCAACCGGTCCCCACAGACCAGATCGGATCAGGAAATTACTCCAGGTTCTTTTTAGTGCCAAAAGACAGGGGACCTGAGACCAATATTGGATCTCAGCAGACTGAACCAATCCGTCACGAAATCCAAATTCGAATGGTCACGTTACAATCCATTCTCCCATTGTTGGAGAAGGATGTTTGGATGTGCTCCATAGACCTCAAGGGCGCCTATTATCACATACCGATACATCAGGCGTCCAGAAGGTATCTGCGCTTCAGCCTGGGAGTCAGTCATTACCAATTTTGCGCTCTGCCCTTTGGTCTCACCACAGCCCCAGGGTGTTCACCAAGTGTTTGGCAGTAGTGACGGCTCACCTGAGAAGTCTTGGATTCCAAGTGTTTCCCTATCTGGACGACTGGCTCCTGACTGCCACCACCAGGCATCTACTAATGGACAACCTCAAAGCCACTATCTCCCTGGGTGTTACCCTGGGGATTACATTCAATTGGTCAAAGTCTGTCTTGCTGCCCTCTCAACGCATAAAGTTCATAGGAGCAGAAATAGACTCAAGATTGATGCGTCTTTCTTCCTGCCGAAAGGATCCAAACTTTACAGGGCCAAGTTCAAGCTCTGATCTCGAGATCCAAAGCCCCAGCCAGGATGGTTCTACAAGTTCTAGGCTCAATGTCTGCCACGGTTCTTTTAGTCCCTCTGGCAAGATTGCACATGAGGATTCTTCAGTGGCTATTGTCAACGCAATGGTCCTTTCAGGATCTTCCCCTCAATCATCACATCATGATTACGGATATATGCAAAAGGGACCTTCGCTGGTGGCTTCAGACATCCAACTTGGATCAAGGAAAACCCTTTGTTCTTCCCTCTCCAGTGGTTACCCTGACGACAGATGCCTCCCAGATAGGGTGGGGGGGGCATTGTCTGGGCAGGCTAGTTCAGGGCTCCTGGCTTCCAGACGAAGCTCTTCTCCACATCAATGTGTTGGAGATGAGGGCTGTACTTCTATCCCTACAAGCCTTGCACAAGTTTCTTCCTCAGGGCATCATCGCCATCCACACAGACAACATGTCGGTGGTTTGGTATCTGAACAAACAAGGAGGGACCAGATCATACCCCCTTTGCAGAGAGGCCATGAGAGTGTGGGAATGGGCTGTAGCTACCAACCGCTTCTTGGTAGCGACCCACATCCCGGGAAAGTCAAATGTATTGGCAGACAAATTGAGCAGGACAATTCTCTCTCCTCACGAATGGTCTCTAAACCACACAGTAGCAGCTCAGGTTTTCAGGAGATGGGGGACGCCGTGCTGCGACCTATTTGCAACTCCATTAAACACCAAGTGCCAAAGGTTCTTCTCCTTGATCCCACATCAGGGAGTACCAGCCATGGATGCTCTAGCACAACCTTGGCCAACAGGGCTACTTTATGCCTTTCCTCCAATTCCGCTTCTTCCCAGAGTTATTCAAAAAGCCTCTCAACTGGGGTCTTCAATGATACTGATTGCCCCATACTGGCCTCGTCAGGTATGGTTTCCCTACCTGAAGAAGCATGCAGTGGACGATCCGTGGACTTTAGACCTGATTCCGGACTTGCTAATCCATCAGTCGGGACTTCGACATCAGTCCCTTCAATCTTTGAAATTGACAGCTTGGCTCCTCCACTTCCGACTTTAGTTAGAAGGCACACACTAGACCCGGAAGTTGTTCACATTTTATCTTCGGCCCACAAACCCACCACTAACAAATTGTACCTTAGTAAGTGGAAGAGGTTTGCTATCTGGGCTCAACTCAAGGGCTTAGACCCTATCACTGCTCCTGTCCCAGAGGTCTTGAAATTTTTAACATCCCTGTTTAATCAGGGATCTTCTGTCTCAACTATTAAAGTCCAACTAGCGGCTATCTCTAAATTCCACGAATCCATGGATCCTCCTTTGATGAGCAGCAGACTATGCAAAACTTTCATTAAAGGTGTGAGCCTATTAAGACCACCAATTTTTCATCCTGCACCTCCGTGGGATCTTGACTTGGTGCTTGGCATTAACATCTCCCCCTTTTGAACCGGCTGCTACATGCGAGTTAAAATATCTGTCTTGGAAAACTGCCTTCTTAGTTGCAATTACTTCGGCAAGAAGAGTTTCAGAGCTTCAAGCCCTGTCTATTAAGCCACCGTACTTGATCTTCCACAAGGATAGAGTATCACTTAGGCCTAATCCATCCTTTGTCCCAAAGGTCTGTTCTAGTTTCTGCCTCCAACAATCTCTAGAGCTACCGGTTTTCTTCCCAAAATTCTCCAATGAAGCAGAATACACTCTTCATAAATTGGATGTTCACAGGCAATTACGCTTCTATTTAGACAGGACTCAGCAACTTCGTAAGTCAGACCAGTTGTTTGTGTCCTTCTCAGATAATAAACTGGGCCAAACCATCACAAAAGCTACTATCTCAAAATGGATCAGAGATTGCATAACTCAGGCTTATTCTTCTTCGAATAAGCAGCTTACAACATCTATCAAGGCTCATTCTACCAGAGCTATGGCTACTTCTATAGCTTTTCATTCCAAGCTCGCTATATCGGAAATCTGTGCTGCGGCTACTTGGTCCAATCCGCACACTTTCATTTCCCACTACAAATTGGATGTGGCATCTAGAGGACGAGCTTCATTTGGTTCCACGGTACTCAGGAGTGTTTTCCAGTGAGCCACCCAGGATTCAGGTGCTAGGACGCTGTCCCATCATTCAGAATGTAGGCGAGATAGGATCACATAACATCTTTTAGTTATGTACTCACCATAACTTCAGATGTTTGGGATCCATCTCGCCTACATTCCTAATACCCACCCTCCTTCCCCCTGCCTTGGAGATCAGAAGAGATTGAACGGTTTTGAGTTCTACTGTTTTATCTTGTTTCATCTGACGATGTTATATAAGCAGGGTATGCATGTGTGCATGTATGCGGACAAACTAGATCTGGGGGACTGGTAGTGGTGCATCCTGGGATATGGTAAGCTCAGCCAGTAAGAGACTTCGCTCTTTGGCATAAGCGTGCCGAGTCGGAGCCGAGGGATCGGCTCCGAACCCATCATTCAGAATGTAGGCGAGATGGATCCCAAACATCTGAAGTTATGGTGAGTACATAACTAAAAGTTTCTGTCCAATATATTTTATTCATTGTACCATAGATAATCGTATGTGAATTCTGTTTTGGTTCCCACTAATAAGTTCACATCTTCAGTTCCAAATATTGTCATTTATCTCTCTAGAAATCTACCCTCTTTTGTTACATTTTCCCTTCTAAGTATCCCTTATGCATATTCACTGTTGCATGTCATGTTCCTCCCCACCCATGAATAATATTCCCTGCTGGAAGCTAATTACCTTTTCCATAGTTCTCTAAAGTTCTTCAATAGTTTTAGGAAAAATCTAAATACATGTCATTGTAATCCTCCTTTCTTGACGGTAAGCCCTTATTACCACAGAAATCAATCCTTGTCTTTCTCCTTCACTTTCACTATTGGAACCCCTTTTGCTTTGTCCTTGATACTGTGCCAATAACTGTTTTGGAGTCCTCTGTTAGTGAAACTCATATGCTTATTTTTATGCAAGTGCCAGTGTTTCCTTCATTCCAGCCTTTGATTTCTGTAATTTTATCAGCTCATCTGAGTAGCTACTTAAAGTTGCTTCTATTTTTTCCACTCTTTTGGCATTTGACTGTCATTTATTTTAAAATTCTCTGAAAGAACTCATTTTCTGTACTGAAACCTGAAATGATTTTGCTGAACAGCTGCAAAGCTATTTTCATCCAGAGTTTCTTTTAATTCTCCTTTTTTTGCAGAATTTCTCGTACTTTCTCTGCGTTTCATAGTTGCTGACATCCAGGCAGTATAGTGACTAATAAGTTACTGAATTTTACCCAAATATGTATTTTTTTCTGACTCCAAAGTTTTTGTTTTCACACTGGGAAAGCTCTAATTGACCTGTTGATATGTGTGCAACCATTTTTGAAGTTCCAGTGGCCTCAAAAATCCTAGTTGTCAGGGTAGACCTGAATAGAGACAAGCTGGTAGTCCTGAAAAGGACTTTTGGTACTGGTTTCCTGCTCTTTTGAAACTGGAGTTGATTTAAGATTGCAATGAGTGGTTTCTCTTACTGAGTATCAGTTACCACTGCCTCATTCCTCTTCTAGTTGAAAGGATGCAACGTAACCTTAAATCAGTTTTCAAATAAAAGCTTAGACTAGCAGCCCTGTCTCTGTAGTATTCAGTTTTTCATAATTCCATAGGGAATCTAGTCTTGCCTTTCGAGCCATGAGAGGTCTGGTCCTCTTTGATATTCTCTTCCTTCGCAGAACAAATAGTCCCTCAAATACAAAGTTAAAAATCTTCATCAACAGATAAATTAAGACATAGTGTGATAAACTCGTATCCTAATGTATTCCCTACCTCTGGAACGCACTTCTACAACTTGACAGTCGGAGTAGCACCCTTGTCACCTTCAAGATAAACCTAGATAACTGGATAGACAGTCTCAAAGTCACCCTAGTCTGTCTTGTGTTCCCATCCTAGAGGCTGGAGAATGCTTTGGAGTATGAGTTATTGGCTAGGCTTGTCAGTAAATCGTTAGTCAGTGATTTCACACTTTTCAGTGTCTGACATTCTCGTATTTGGTGTGATAATGGCCCACAATTTTGTTAGTTAAGAATTGTGGATATTTTCACAAAAGTAGTAATTACAGCATACGACCTGTTCATCAAGATATATGCTGTGTAGTGTTGATATTTGTTCCAAACAACAAGATATCAGACAGTGCTACTCCCTCCTGTCCTCCTCTATTCTTTGCAACTTACTCAGGCTAGTTCTGCCACTTACAGCATTCTGTTATAACTAGATCTATCCCCTTTGTGAAAAAATCTGCAAATTATTTATAAATTAATTTTACAGCACAGTGAGTAGGTAATGCATTTGAGCTTGTAACAAAGCCATTGCGTCTCTACACAACATCACTGAAGCACATAAACAGAAAGGAAAAGGCAGTATTCCATGTACTTATGTGTTTTTTGCTACCAGTAGCTAAAAAGCACCCTGAATGTACAGCACTTAGAGTGGGTGCAGGAATGCTGACTTTTTTTTTCCATTTGGACCCTCTATTTAAAGTAGTAAATTAAAGCAGCACTTAATACATGGCCATATACACTATAATGTGAAATATAAAATGTCAGCTTCACTTGCTTGCCCCCCCCCTCCCCCCGCAACATACACATCACAACTGCAGTTGAAGTAGTACAGTACAGCTGTACTTATTACCACAGAATATCATTATATTGTAAACATTTGTTGTCTGTGATCCAGATATTTAGTGTTACTTTACTCAAAAAATGCAACATGTTTGTGGAGAACTTAATTAGATTCTTCTTTAATTTCTAAAGCACAGTCCTACAGTTCCCAAGATGCACATCTTTATATTCTGATCAGGTGTTCTCTGTTCCATCCTCAACTGATGGGGTCTATTGGATCCATATACTGATCAGACTCCAAGGCTCAGTCCCCTCCTCTACATATAATTCCCTTCCATCAACTGATAACCTCAGATCTCATTTGCCTGTTAAACACGTCAGATGTGGTCTCCTTGAATTAGTTCCCATTTGTTGGATAAGTGAAAAAAATTCATAGTTCTTCAGGCTTTTTCTGCCAACTTATTCCTTATGTACTTGCTTGCTATTTTTTTCTCCTTGGAGGAATTTTTCTCCATTCTGTTTTCCTCCTACATTACAAAAGAGTCTTTGTAAATATCTGTAGAACTTTTCTGTTCTGCATAGATATCTGTGTGATCAAAAAGCGCTGTTTTGACGTTGGTTTTGGGGGCTTGTTTAGGAGTTTCTAAAGTATTGTATTGCTGTATGTTATTTTCTGGTGGTGCTTGTGTGTACTTTGCCTTTTAGCTATAATGTCTGACAAGGTCTCTGGTTTTAAAAAGTGCATTTCTTGCGGGCACAAAATTCCCTGTGGGATGCACACTTGAGAGTTTTATTGTTTTTGGGCCCCTCATCTTGATTATTCTGCATGCTCCTTTTTGGACAAGAGCTGCTCCCAACTAGGGGTCAAAGCTTGCTTTGAAGGGACTTCTTCCTGCCACTGAGAGGAAAGTAACACCTAACTGTCTACTTTTCCCTTTAGCAGTAGGATAGGCGAGAAAAGCAAGGGAGAGAATGTAAAAGAAAAGAACAAGGAAAAAGGATCAAGATATGGTCTGGGAGAAATCTTCTGTGACACACTAGGAGAAAGAACCAAGGAAAAGGTCTCCCACTCAGTTGGGCCTGCCACCAGAGATGCCTAAACTTTTCGATCTTTCTTCAGTACTGAAGTTGATCAGGATCAGGTCACTGAACACTCCATTTTCCAGATCTAGATTTTCATTGGAGCCAGTTAGTTCTTGTGTGTGTTCCCCCCTTCTACAAGAGAAGTCTTCCCATTGCATCCTCTGGTCCACCTTCGAAGGCATCTTCCCTAAGGTCAAAGGAGTCCTCAAGGAGCATGTCTGAAACTGATGTGGACAGGATAATGAGGAAATTACTGAGGACCAGAGTCAGTTTAGGGCTCCTCCCTACACCACCCACTGTTGATGGGACAGGAGCTGTACGTTCCACTCCTTTAGTGATTACTCTTCTCTGATCTGACCTTCTGATCTGACCTTTGGATCTGGTTCAAATGTTCTCCGGGGATTACCACTGTTGGATATAAAACACTGGACTTGTTTGACTTTGACAATAATTCTGACTCTGTCAGCGCCATCAGTGTTTGATCTTGGGTGGGTCTTGAAGTAGAGAGGTTGGTACTGGTGCCTTGGGGTCAGGATTAACTCTGAGATTTTCAAATCCTTTCATTCCTCTCAGCACTACAGCCCCCAACAACTCTGCTCCACTGTTGGCTTTGAACCTGAACTGATCAGGTCTATGAATGTGCCCCTTTTGGGGGGTTTGAATCTCGTAAGGCTTGCTTCAGGACCAGTTTTAGGCTAAAGCTTTTTAGGAATTTGAGAGGGCTCTGTCTAAATCTAAAGAGCAGGTCTCCCTTTCACATTCCGAGCTATCCCATCCCCTTCTGATGTTTTTGGTTTCTCTATCTCCTCTTCCTGCTATCACAAGACAGATAGCCCCCAGAGGTCTCAAGACAGTCCATATTGTGGATTTCTGTCTAAGTCTGTCCTGAACATCCCACCTTGGAAGTGCATAGGAAACATGCTTGCAAAAGGAAGCACCTGGACCCCCCTCAGGAGTCTCTCACTGAGTATACTGACTGTGATGAAAGGCAGGGTCCTCTAAATCCCACCTTGTAGGATGTTTCCTTTGAGATTCTAAAAATGGTGAGAGAGAAGGGAAGGATGGTCCACAGATGTCCCCTCCCAATAGGAATATGTGTTCAAGGCCTTCAGAGCTGACTCATCTACTCCTGGGGAGTCCTTCCTGCTGACAGACTTGTGGATTTGGTTTCAAAGTGGGCTTAAAAGGAGCCATTCATGGTTAAACCAATTCTCTGTAAACCAAATAAGATCTTAGACTCCCCTAAGGATGGACCATTCCGAAGTAAGGGTCCCATGGTAGATTCCGATAGCGACTACAAAGAAATAGCTTTTGGAAGAGAGCCCTACTGTCCATCTCCCTTGCAGTGAGTCCAGGGTTTTGCACAGGTTTGCTAAGTAGGTTTATGCTTCAGTGGCCCTTGCATTAAGGGCACTAAACTACTTGGCTCATCTAACACGTTTTCAGAGTACTTGACGAAAGAGCTGTCCAAGTCTCTCTTGGTGACCTTACCTATGGAGGCCTGTAAATATGCAGTCGGCTGTGCTCCATCCGCTGATGAACATTTTCATGCCCCTAGTACCCATTGCAGCTGATTGCATGTTAAGAACATCGGGCACTGGCATTGCCAATTGCAAGTATGCCTGGATGTGTGTCTGCAGTTTTGTGGAGCATTTTGAGATGTCTTGGATCAAAGCCCCTTACGAGTCCACCCTCTTTGGACCAAAGGGGAAGAAGACTCTGTCTAGAAGTGTGCAGGATTGCATTACCCTATCTTCCAACAAGAGCTGCCTTTCTTCCACCCAGATTACTTTTTCTAGAAACCAGAAAAGGAGTAAGAAGCTTTGGTTCCATAAATCTCAGGGGTTTACACGTGATACTTTTTTAGCAACAGGTCTTTAGAGGCATAGGGGGGAATAAGCACCTCTACCTTTATCCCTCCATACACCACACCCACTGCTACTCTACTCCAATCACTAACATACATCTAGGCACACCTTCCTTTGTTTTCCCGCCAAAACCAGCCCTCATACAAACCCCTATCATCATCTTTCCTGACCTAATACCACTCCTTCCCACACCCACACCACCCCTCCCATATAGGAAATCTACCTGCTGCTCTATACTTAGTGTCCTCTATACACCATATAACTCTATTCACTAGTATTATTCTGTCATCTTTTTCCCAGCATGCTTTCAAAACTCTGTCTCATCCCCCTTTTTCTTTTATTTCTCCTCTCTTCATTCTATTGCCACCATCTCTCCCAACCCACTTTTCCCCTACACTCCCAACACTTTCACATAACTAATTATCAGAACTCACCTCTCTCACATTCATACTCTATTATTTCCTCCTTTTTGTATCCCTCTAACACTCTCCTTCTGTTCCAATACAAACTTTTCTCCTACCATACATTCCCCATTTTTATAACTACTAGCAAATCCCTCCAATTTACAACAGAACCCAATCTCTTTACCTTGCTATCTGCCCACATAAACTGTTCCATACTACATCTTATTAGCACTCTCATTTCTGGTGATATCCACCCTAACCCAGGCCCCTCCCCTATAACAGCCACAAATAAATCATTATTTTTTACTTCCCTAAACTCCCAAAGTATAGTAAATAAAGTCCCAAACCTCCATGCTTGGCTCATACACAATAAACCTGACATCCTGTCTATTTCTGAAACCTGGTTAAAACCACATATAAATGACTCTGAGATCATTCCCCCAAACTACTCCATCATTAGGAAAGACAGGTCTCTCAAAAGGTGGAGGGTTGCCCTCATATATTCATCCTCCCTAGCAGTCACTCCCTACAATAAACCTACTCCGCACTTTAACAATGCTGAACTTCTCCTTACTCTACTACAAATCAACAATCACAAACACATATGTCTAGCTTCCCTTTATATACCCCCAGGGGATAATATCCCCACTCTCGAACTTATCCTTTCTTGGATTTCTAGTAACATTAGCAACGAAACCATAATCCTAGGAGATGTAAACATCAACTGGGCCTGTATTCAATCTCCAACAAACTCATTAAATATTAACCTTTACAATTTCTCTCAACTAATCAACTCAGTAACTCGCCCTGCAAAAAACCTCTCCAGTGGAAGTATACTGGATTGGATTCTTGTCTCCCATCCTCACTATTTCTCCAACAGTGGCACCCTTCCAGACTCCCTTAGTGATCATTCACCCATATTCACTAACCGACTTCCCACTGTCCTTCAACAAACCCACAACTACATTACTATCCGTGACCAGAAAAAGTTCAATCCAACTACCTTTGTAAATTCTTTACAAGCAATTAATTGGAACTGTCTAAAAACACTACCACTAGACATGGCAGTGTCACACTTCAATACAACATTCTTAAAACTACTTGACTCACAAGCTCCCTTAAGGACAAAGAGAGTAAAACAAAATCAGCCCCCTGGCTCTCTAAACATACTCTTGCTATGATGAGACATAGAGATAAAGTCTGGGCACGCTACCAGAAACTTAAGACAGATCTGCTCCTTAACGAATATAAAATGCTTCGAAACAAAGTAAAGAAACTCATCACTTCTGATCGACAAAACTATTTCTCTACACTCCAAAGCCATAACATAAACAACCCTCAGAAATTCTGGAAAGGGATCTCTAGTCTCCTTCGTCCTAGTACTCCAGCTACTCCCACCCCTGACTCAAATGCCTCTGAACTTGATCTGGCCACCCAATTTAACTCATTTTTTATTGACTCTATTTCCAAATTGACCTCTTCATTCTCCAACCCCACCATAGTCTCTAACACCCCCTCACCCCCCCTCACACTCTATCTTTCCCCACTTCTTCTTCCTCCTTCCCATCCTCTAGCCCCTCTACCTCTTCTACTACCCAACCTTTACCCCAAGCACCTCCACCTTCCAACTCTTCCAACTCCACTATCCTCTCATTTAATCCCATGCCTACATCTACTATAAAGAAACTCCTTCTGAAATTGAAACCATGTACCAACGCCCCTGATAATATCCCTTCCTACTTTCTTAGCATAGCTGCTGAAACACTTGCATATCCCATTAGCATCTTAATTAACCGCTCCCTCAAAGAATGCACAGTTCCCCAAATTTGGAAACAGGCATATATTATTCCCCTCCACAAAGGGGGCAACAACAACAACATCACTAACTTCCGTCCTATAGCCATTCTGTCCCCCATTTCTAAAATCCTAGAAAATGTGTCCATCTTCAACTTCTCCCTCATCTCCTAGAAAATCATCTTATAACTCCCACACAGCATGGCTTCAGACCTAATCACAGCACTATGACTGCCCTCCTCTCCTTCCTTGAAACAGTAAATAGAGCTCGTGACTCTGGCCTGTATGTTTCTACCTTACTTCTCGACCTTTCCAAAGCCTTTGACACCATCTCACACAGCCTGCTCTTAACTAAACTCTCAGAACTTAACATTTCTTCCTCTTCCCTACACTGGTTCTCTAGTTACCTATCCAACCGAACTCAAGCAGTAAAATGGAAAAAAGCTACCTCCTCATTCCTTAGTACCCCCAAAGGTGTTCCACAAGGCTCCATTCTAGGTCCCATTCTCTTCAACATATTTATAAATGACTTCCACAAATCAATCCCATTCTCTAACATCATCCAATATGCAGACGATTCAACTATCATCTGCTCATCCGCCTCTATCACCACACTTCAAAAACTAACTCAAGATGCTTTCTCTACAACAGAGCAATGGATGTTAAATAATCACCTAGCTCTCAACGCCTCCAAGACCAAGCTTATGATATTTACTCCTTCTAAAACTACTTCTCTCAATATGAATACATTTTCTATCAGTAGCCAAAATAACTCACCCCTAGAAATGGTTTCAGAGACCAAGCTACTTGGGGTACAAATTGACAACCAACTTAAATTTACCTCTCACTTACAAGAAAATATCAAAAACCCATCAGAAACTTGGCATGCTTTATAGACAAAATGCCTACCTTACCTCTGCTACTAAAATAACTCTCGCAACTTCCTTCCTTATCCCCTCCCTTCTCTATGGCCCACTCCTAACTAATCTTCAGTCCTCTCTCAAAAACAACTTTCCTCTTGCTACAACAAAATTGCAAAATTCGCCACCAGCCACAAGTCTTCCACCCACCACTGTCTTTCCCTCCAGAAACTAAAATGGCTAGAACTTCCCAATCAATTAACTTACACTCAACTAACTCTAGCCCATAAGTTTATTCTCAACCCCTCCCTCTGTCCTTCCCTCTCTACTGCCTTTAAAATGCACCTACCCAATAGAGTATTAAGATCAAACAATCAAAACCTACTCATAGTCCATAAACCTATACATCCCCCAGGCAAAAACCTTCTATCCTTCAACCTAGCTCGCCTCTGGAACTCCCTTCCTCCACTCATCCGCACCACCTCTAGTCACTCTGCTTTCAAAAAATCTCTTTATACACATCTAGCTTCCCAGTGGGAATGCTCATGCTCCCACCCTACATAACCTACTCTACTCTTTCTCACACCCCTCCTTGCTCTGCTCACATCTTTAATATAACCTGAAAATTCTATAGAATTTATTAAACAAGTCCTTATGTTTCTTCCTCCCCCACTATATTATGTCTTTGTATCTCCTCTTCCTTTTACTAACTATGTTTTCCTAACTTTTCTGTATAAATGGAAATTTTTGCTGTGCTGAATAGTTAATATGTTTTTCTGTACAATGTATTTAACTGTATACCTGCTGTACTATTTGATATTGTCTTCTTTTTACTATATGTTGTACCTATTATGTAACTTTGAATGTATTTTGGAGCTTTTCTCCCCAGGACTCCATTGAAAACGGGTTCATCTGGCCCAATGGACTATCCTGGTAAACCAACTGCAATAAATAAATAAATAAATAAATAAATAAATAAATTACAGTGGACATCACCCTTGCAGATAGAGATGGACTGCAGTCCTGAGAGCTTTAAGGCCACTTGTCTGACAAACCCTTCCAGCACTTCGTGAAAGGCTGCCTGATTTCATTCTGGAAGCAGTCGGGGGGAGGGGGGGTGTTTCTCTGCATTCGTCAACCATCACTCAAGATGTGTGAGTGCAGAGAATCATAACCAGAGGCTACACATTCCCCTTTCTTATTCTACCCTCTCGACTCAAAAAGTCTTCCCAATGTCCCACTCCCTGCAAAGGAAGGCTACAGCACAAGAAGTAAGAAAGATGCTAGAGAGGCGAGTTATCCAGGAGGTCCCACCAGACCAGCAAAGATCCAGAGTCTATTCAAGGTTCTTTTTGGTGCCAAAGAAAAATGGGGACCTCTGGGCCATTTTGGTCCTCAGCCAAGTAAACCAGTATGTAAAACAGATGAAATTCTGGATGGGTCATGGTTCAGTCCATCTCGCCTCTTCTAGGGGGGAATAACTGAATGTGCTTTGTGGACTTCCAGGACATGTGCTACCACATAAAGATAACCAGGTGGTCCAAAAGGTTCCTCCACATTTGGCTGGGAGCCAGTCATTTTCAGTTCAGGGCCCTTCCCTTTGATCTCATCACAGCCCGCCAGGGGTTTACCAAGGGCATGGCAGTGGTAGCAGGTTGCCTCAGCTACAGGGTTTCTGTGTGTTCCCATACCTGGACAACAGACTTATAACTGTCTCCATCAGGAGTCTATTACTTCAAGCCAAGGATTCCTTGCTACAGTTATACATTTAAAAATCATGATCAGTATAGAACTATATGTTGGTACCTGTTCAAACAATATAGTTCATTGGATCCTATCAGGATACAACATTACAAATAGCGAGATATCCTGATTGAATTTTAACCCTCTGCCAACAAACAACAGTTCCCCCCACCAGAAGCCCTCAGCCAGGTGCATCCTGTATCTCCTAGGATCCATTACTCTTGTCCCTTTTGCCAGAATCTGTGTGAGAGTGTTACTGTGGACTTCTGTAGTTCAGTAGTTGATGTTCTAACAAACCCATGCATTTTCCTAGTATATGCAGATAACATGTTCAGTGGTGGTTGGACTTCATCCAGGGTAACCCCTTTATTATACTGCCTCCTTAGGCTACAGTGAATACTGATGCTTATCTGCTGGGGTGGGGATGGGGGCATTTAATGGGTGAGATGGTCCAAGGCACGTGGTCCTCCTCAAAGGCCAGTCTCCACATCATTGTCCTGGAGATAATGAGGGTAGTCGTCCTTGCATTGCAGGCTTTCCAGGACTCCTTCCCCGGGGGGTGTGATTTCAATCCGGACAGACATGTATGTAGTTTGGTACATGAAGAAACAGAAGTAAAACATGCCCATATCTGTTATGTCAAGAAACCATGAGGGTTTGGCCGTGAGCAATATTCTCCCAGTGCTTTCTAATTGTAATGCATGTCCCGGGGCAACCAGTTTCCTGTGGGCAAGCTGAGCAGATCCATTTTTCTACCACACAAGTGGTCACCAAATCAGGCTGTGGCTTCACAAATCTTCATCCACAGGGGCCAGCCGTACTGTGACCTGTTTACTGCTCCTTCCAAGTGCAGCAGCTACTTTGTCCTGATTCCATGGAGGGGGAGTCACAGAGGGGCACTCTGGTCTACACTTAGCTCCTGTGTCTCCTATATGCTTATCCACACACTCCCCTTATAACAGAGTTTCTTCCGAAAGCCATGTAGTGCAAGGCAGAAGTGATCCTCATCACTCTGTTTTGACCTGGGCAGGTATGGTTTCCCTATCTCTGGCCTCACCTGATACACCACTCATGGGTGCTAGATCCTATTCTGGACCTTGTCTCTCACCCATCTGGCAAGCCTCATCCTGACAATGCAGCCCAGAAATTAATAGCATAGTTATTCCATTTCCAATTATGGACAAGACAGTACAGGCTTTTTTCTCAGGTACTTCATATCCTAATGTCCTCTCAGAAATCTTCCACCAGAAAGGTTTATAGAAGTAAATGGAAAAGATTTTCTCTATGGAGATCCAGTAGGGGCATGGATCCTTTTTCTTATCCCTGATGTTCTTCGTCTTTCACTGTTGCAGTCATTACATTTGGGTAATCCTGCTGGCAGGTTGCCCTCAGTCGACGTGAATTCCAAAGTCTTGAGTCCTGCATCGGTTGCTGTCAACCCTTCCCTGAAGTCAGGGGTATAAAAGATGCAGCCAACGCCATTTTCTTCAGTCTTTCTTGCCGTGCGGTGCCCGAAGCAGAAGCAGTTCGCAAGTACCGGTCGGCTGACTCCTGAGATTTTTGTATTCGAATTTCAGATCCGAAGTCTTCATTAAAGCTAAGTACCCCATTGGGGAAACTTTTTCTCTTGCTCCAGACCGATGTCAGAAAAAGTTAATAATTGTATTTCTTGTGGAAAGCAAATACCTCATAAGGACTTTCATTCTTCCTGTATTCCTTGCCTAGGCCCTGACCATAACATTTCAGGTTGTCAGTTTTGTGCTAGATTTAACCAACGCACTATTAAGCATTGGTATGATTTTGCATTAAACTATTTTGGACGCAGGTTTAATTATTCAGAAATGTCGTCAGATAGCCATCCGACTACCGGAGTTCACAAAAAACGCAAAGAAAAAGATAAGACAACCGAGGCCCAGAACTGATGACGAAGCTTCTCCTAAGCCATTCGCCGGTTCTCAGTGAGATGCTTTTTTAGCCCCTGACGCCTGCCACTTTAGAGTTGCAGGCCGCTACTGACTCGCACGTGCAGTCGGCAATGCCGCTGGAAACTCAAGGTATTGGAACCTCGGACACTATTCCTTCAGATGGGTCCGGAGCTGCTGTGCAGGCACCGGCTTCTGAGGGTGTATTCAGACCTAAACATCTATACATCAAACCTACTTCAGCTCAAAGGCAAAGACTAAAGCACCTTCAAAGAGAAAGAAACAAATTCAAGAGCCACGTGGATAGGCCTCCATGCCCAAAATACAGATGCTCAAAATGGCCGAAGACTTGATTACCTTGATCAGGGGTTCCCATCCCCCTCCTGATAAGAGGCCTAGACAAGAGACAGACTATGAATCTTCAGATCAGGTTTGTATTTCTTCTGATCAGGAATATTCTCTTCCCCACATGAGGATTCTGATGCTGAAGAATCTATTCCTTCAGCTTCTCCTCCTGAGGACTATTCTTTTGGGGAACCTTGCATACCATGAGGGAGCACGTCCACTGGGAGAGCCAAGATTTTTCAGAATCTAAAAAGAGGCTCAGGGACTTCCTTTTACTACCTCAACGCAGGCCTCTAGCCATTCCACCTGTGTTAGACATTGTAGATGATGTGTTTTCAGAGTCTAGTCTGACCACTGACTCCTTTTCTCCAGCTCCTGTTAAGCCTGACAGATATTACAGGGTTCCTGACTCTCATAAATTCCTTTTCAAAAACCCTGCTGCAGACCCAGAAACTATTTCACAGGGTCCCAAAGGGGTTAAGGCTTCTGCTGCAAAAAAACCCTACCCCCTCTGACAGAGATTCTAGGGCACTGGATAGATGGGGAAAAAAGGTTTACACATTTGCTACCTTGGCTATAAGGGCCTTAAACTGTCAGTTTCATATGCTCAAATATCAGCAACATGTCATGGCATTGCTTAAACAGAAAATGTTGTTAAACTCTGAATGTGCAGAAAACAAGGAAATGTAGGATTTATTGCATGCAGCCGAACAAGTTGGAAAGCATACTTTGCAATGTGGTTTTGATTCTCTGGAGGCCTACTGCAGGGCCGCAGTTACGGGTTCTGTAATTAGGAGGCATGCTTGGTTGTTGTTGTTTTGTCTTTCGGCTTTTTCCCGGTTAGGGGTTGCCACAGCGGAACTCCGGTCCGCTAATGATTGGCAGTAGATTTTTACGTACCGAGTTGCCAGCTCTGACGCACAACCTCCAGCGAAGGTATGCCCATTCGCGCATGTCTCCACACAGAAAACGCTCTAGCTGAGAATCGAACGGGACAATGTCTTACTGTGAGGCTACAACGCTACCGCAGCACCACCACCGCAGTTAGGAGGCATGCTTGGTTAAAGGAGCAAAATCTGCCTGATCATGTCATAGTTAAATTATTAGATGCACCTTTATAGCATGATACTTTGGTGTTAAAGCAGAAGAGTTGTTAAAGTAAATGGAGGACAAAGCTAAATCTATGCAAACTGTCAAAGATTTTTTGCAAGTACAGCCACCTAGGTTTAGTAGACACTGGCCTACAAAGAATTGGTCCTTTCCTGTGTCAGACAGACCTCAAAGGGGCAGATCCAGACGCCCTAGAGGCAGATCCCAGGCACAAGGTTCATACAGGTCAAAGCAATGGGGTGCTTCTGCCTCCAAAAGTGGAGAAGACAAATCACAGCATTACAGGAAACAGTCCCAATGACTTCCCCCTGCCTGCACCAAACGCATATCTCCTGGCAGCACCCTTAGGGGAACAAATAGCACTTTTTTCTCAAAATTGGCACATAACCCAGGACAAGTGGGTTCTAAACATAGTGTCACAAGGCCTCAAGTTCCACTTCCATACCCTGCCAAAGGCAAATGGTTGGCCAGATCTGCCAAAAAATCATTGGGCAGAGGCACAAAAACAAGTCTCATCCCTCATGGACATGGGGGCCATACAACAAGTACCAGAGCAAGAGCAGGGACAAGGATTTTACTAAAGACTGTTCTTGGTACCCAGAAAGGACAAAGCCTGGAGACCAGTACTGGACATATCTATTCTAAACACATTCCTGGATATACCAAAATTCAAAATGTTGATCTTGCATCAGCTTCTGCCCATGCTGGGCACGAAGGCTTGGTTATGACTTTAGACCTATAAGAGGCATACCTGCATGTCCCAATTGGACAATCATGCAGAAGATACCTCAGATTCAAGGCTGGCTCAATGCATTACCAATTCTCTGCACTGCCCTTTGGCTTATCTACTGCTCCCAGGGTCTTTACAAACTGCCTAGCACCAGTAATTGCATTCTGCAGACAAGGAGGAATACAAATATATCCTTACTTGGACGACTGCCTAATTCAAGCAGAGAACAAGGACGTTCTTCTACAGCATCTGGCATTTGTGAAAAGACCTCTAACATGCCTAGGGTACACAGTCAACGAAAATAAATCAAAACTAGTGCCCTCTCAAGAGATAATATTCCTGGGTGCAAGCTTAAATACAACTGCCCAGATGGCAACAAAGGCCCAGTTATCTGCAAGAAAAAATCTGCAGGCTTTGGGCTTCATGGCATCCTGCATCCTACTAATTCCATATGCAAGACTGCATATGAGGAAACTTCAATGGTAGCTAAAAAGTGTTTGGACTCAGCATTGCCACAGCCTGGAAACAATGAATGTTATGTGATCCTATCTCGCCTACATTCTGAATGATGGGTTCGGAGCCGATCCCTCGGCTCCGACTCGGCACGCTTATGCCAAAGAGCGAAGTCTCTTATTGGCTGAGCTTACTATATCCCAGGATGCACCACTACCAGTCCCCCAGATCTCGTTTGCCGCTTCCCTGCGAAGACGTGGTCTCGAGCTGGCTGGGCTGAGTAGTTATTTTAACTAACTTTTTCTGTCAGTTTTTTGTCTCAAAAGCTGTTTTAACGGCTAACGCTTTTATTGTGTGTGTTTGGATTGTGAAAACTTGTTGTGTGATTGGGTTGAGTTGATTTCGGCCCCCTCCTTCTCTAGGGCCTTCCCGCCTTCGGGCTTTAAAAAGTCAGTCAACCCTTCTAAACTTTACAGGGTTTCAGAGTTCCCTGTCATTTAAGCTATAACTGTAAGCCTATTTGTTTAGGTTGTCATCAGTAAATCAGTACTTGTATTTTTTCCTGTCAAGTTATTGGAATTGTTTATTATAATGTCTCAGACTCCTAGGCCTTCGGGCTTTAAAAAATGTTCAAAATGTGGTTTCAAAATGTCTATCACAGACGATCATTCGCTCTGTGTGTATTGTTTAGGTGCAAAACACTTGCAGGAGTCATGCAGCGTATGTCACGCTTTTTCCTCAAGGGTCCTCCAGGAGAGGAAAAATAAATTAATTCTTAAGGGGTTAATTAAACCCTCCTTTGAAGAAGCCTTGGCATCCTCTCCGCTCCGCCAAAAGAAAAGGGCTTCGGTTCCGACCAGTCCGTCGGATCCGACTGCCAAGAGACTTAGGCAGGCCTCTCCGTCGGCTCCAAAGACTTCGGAGCCGAGGTCGGAACGGTCTGCCTCGATGCCACCAGTATCGACTCCTCTGGCTTCGGAGCCGATGGCTGGGGCATCGAGGCGGGTCACCTTCGCCGGCTCCGCTGCTCGGAGCCGACAAGGGTCGCCGCTCAGACACTTCCTCCTCGGCGCCGAAGTCTACCTCGGCACCGATGGAATCTGGTGTGAGTATTCCTCGGCGCCGATACTCATCGAGTCGCCGAGCCGGTCCCCTAGCCCTTTGGGGCCGATGGAGAGGCCTTCTCGAACCCGTTCTGTTTCCTCTCGGTCTTCGAGAATGTCGGATTCTGATATAGACAGGGTGCTCCAAAGACTGTTCCAGTCCCCAGTCTTCCAAAAATTTGTTTCGGTTCCGACCCAGTTGGCTTCGGAGCCGATGACCATGGCCCACCCCATTGCCATTCCTCCTCCGACTGCTTCGGCTCCGTCGGAGCAGGTGCTGTTGGAGCCGGTGGAGATCTCAGGGTCGGCTCCGACCCTTACTCCAACCCGGGCCCTCGGGTCCGAGTTTGGTACGCGGACTTCTTCGGCTGGACCCGAGGGTGATGTTTCGGGACCTATGCTTTCGGTTCCGAGCCTCCCTCTCGGTGCTTCGGCTGCGGGACTTCCGTCGGCTATCACGGCTCCGGAGACCGGACACTCCCAGGATTCTGGGGGTCCGGCTTTCAGGGCCATGAGGAGTGCCTTGGCCAAGTCCTCTTCGGCCATCTCTCCGGCTTTACCGGCACCTTCCCTGGGCGTGGAGACTGGGTCTTTGGCAGTCCCCCTGTCCGTAGCCAGCGGAGCCCCTAGGCCTGAGGTTACCCCCAGTGGGGGTTCCCCTCCTCCTGAGGGTTCTTCGGAGTTGTCTTCAGAGGAACCCCCAAGGAAGAGATCGTGCAAGAGGAAGCACGTGGACTCCCCCGAGTCTATTACATCAGACACTGATATGGATGATGCAGAGGGGTCCCCGAAGTCGTCCTCGGATGATGTCTCATTCGCAGACATCTTAGAGATCCTCAAACAACGAGGCGGCTGGATATCCAAACCCCCCTCTGCTGACGAGTCAGTGCTCCTCAAGGCCTTTGGGGCTCAGCCCTCCGCCTCCTGGGTGTCTCCGCCCTTCGACGAGCTTCTGGATTTAGTTTGTCGAAGGCGTGGGAACACCAGATACCGTGGAACCAGTCCCTTCTCGTCCAAATAAATTTTTATCTGCTCCCCGAGAAGGAGTTCCTTACTAAAGGCGTGGCTGTAGATGCCATGGTGGTGGCATCTGCTACACAACAGGACGTGGCAGAGGCTTCAACGTCCGTCCATCCTCCTAATAAGGAGTCTAGGAGTATGGATAGGTACGGGAAGCGCACCCTGACTTCAGCGGCCTTTACCTTAAGGTCTCTGAATTATTTGGCACATTTTACCAGGCTTCAGAGGGATCTGGTCAAGGAGTTGTCAGATTCCTCTCGGTAACCTACCTGAGCAGCTAGCCCAGTCGGTTAGCTCTCAGTTGGCTATCCTTACGTCAATTTCTAACTCGTCCATGAGGCTCATTTCCTATGCGGCCGAAGGGGCGGGTAGAGCGGCAGGCACAGGCGTGGCTCTACGGAGACAAGCCTGGCATCGCTTGTGTCAGTTTGCGGAGGCCTTCAAGTCTTCCTTCGCCGACGCTCCCTTTGATGGGTCCTCATTGTTTGGACCCAAGGTGAAAGACACCCTTACCCGCTGTGAGCAAGAGGGTAATACGTTATCTGCCGTATGGGCCCGTTATTCCACTCCCTTACGGCCTTACCCCAAGGCTAAAGTAGGGGGGAAAATGTGGTTACGCAAATCTCGCAAGTGTATCGCCCAACAGCAGGAAGATTCCCGTCCAGAGGCAGAGGGCGGGGAAATTTTTCAGGGAGACGCCGTCCCAGAGGCGGCAGAGGGCCCCGCAATTCTGGAGACCGCGAGTCCTTTCGTGGCTCTTCAGCCTCCCACACGACATGAGGGATTGCCCGGCTGTGCTGCTCCGGAGCCAGTCGGGTGTCGTTTTTGCCAAGCACCTAAAAGCCTGGGAGTCAATCACTCAGGACAGATGGGTGCTTCGGATCATTGCCGGAGGTTACACCATCCCATTCAAATACTCACCACCACCGTCCAAGAGAATCCCGGACCCACCACCCAGTCAAAGGGAAATAGCAGCCGCAGAAGCTTTAAAGCTGCTAGAAAAGGAGTCATCCAACCGGTCCCCACAGACCAGATCGGATCAGGAAATTACTCCAGGTTCTTTTAGTGCCAAAAGACAGGGGACCTGAGACCAATATTGGATCTCAGCAGATTGAACCAATCCGTCACGAAATCCAAATTCCGAATGGTCACGTTACAATCCATTCTCCCGTTGTTGGAGAAGGATGTTTGGATGTGCTCCATAGACCTCAAGGACGCCTATTATCACATACCGATACATCAGGCGTCCAGAAGGTATCTGCGCTTCAGCCTGGGAGTCAGCCATTACCAATTTTGTGCACTGCCCTTTGGTCTCACCACAGCCCCCAGGGTGTTCACCAAGTGTTTGGCAGTAGTGACGGCTCACCTGAGAAGTCTTGGATTCCAAGTGTTTCCCTATCTCGACGACTGGCTCCTGACTGCCACCACCAGGCATCTACTAATGGACAACCTCAAAGCCACCATCTCCCTGGGTGTTTCCCTAGGGATTACATTCAATTGGTCAAAGTCTGTCTTGCTGCCCTCTCAACGCATAAAGTTTATAGGAGCAGAGATAGACTCAAGATTAATGCGCGTCTTTCTTCCTGCCGAAAGGATCCGAACGTTACAGGGCCAAGTTCAAGCTCTGATCTCGAGATCCAAAGCCCCAGCCAGGATGGTCCTACAGGTTTTAGGCTCAATGTCTGCCACGGTTCTTTTAGTTCCTCTAGCAAGATTACACATGAGGATTCTTCAGTGGCTCTTGTCAACTCAATGGTCCTTTCAGGATCTTCCCCTCAATCATCACATCATCATTACGGAAATATGCAAAAGGGACCTTCGCTGGTGGCTTCAGACATCCAACTTGGATCAGGGAAAACCCTTTGTTCTCCCCCCTCCAGTGGTTACCCTGACGACAGATGCCTCCCAGATAGGGTGGGGGGGGCATTGTCTGGGCAGACTAGTTCAGGGCTCCTGGCTTCCGGACGAAGCTATTCTCCACATCAACGTGTTGGAGATGAGGGCTGTACTTCTATCCCTACAGGCCTTACACAAGTTTCTTCCTCAAGGCATCATCGCCATCCACACAGACAACATGTCGGTGGTTTGGTATCTGAACAAACAAGGAGGGACCAGATCGTATCCCCTTTGCAGAGAGGCCATGAGAGTGTGGGAATGGGCTGTAGCTACCAACCGCTTCTTGGTAGCGACCCACATCCCGGGAAAGTCAAATGTTTTGGCGGACAAATTAAGCAGGACAATTCTCTCTCCTCACGAATGGTCTCTAAACCGCACAGTAGCAGCCCAGGTTTTCAAGAGATGGGGACGTGCTGCGACCTATTTGCAACTCCACAAAACACCAAGTGCCAAAGGTTCTTCTCCTTGATTCCACATCAGGAAGTACCAGCCATGGATGCTCTAGCACAACCTTGGCCAACAGGGCTACTTTATGCCTTTCCTCCAATTCCACTCCTTCCCAAAGTTATTCAAAAGCTTCTCAACTGGGGTCTTCAATGATTCTGATTGCCCCATACTGGCCTCGTCAGATATGGTTTCCTTACCTGAAAAGCATGCAGTGGACGATCCGTGGACCTTAGACCTGATCCCGGATTTGCTAATCCATCAGTCGGGACATTGGCATCAGTCCCTTCAATCTCTGAAATTGACAGCTTGGCTCCTCCACTTCCAACCTTAGTTAGAAGTCACACACTAGACCCGGAAGTTGTTCACATTTTATCTTCGGCCCACAAACCCACCACTAACAAATTGTACCTCAGTAAGTGGAAGAGGTTTGCTATCTGGGCTCAACTCAAGGGCTTAGACCCTATCACTGCTCCTGTCCCAGAGGTTTTGAAATTCTTAACATCCCTGTTTAATCAGGGATCTTCTGTATCAACTATTAAAGTCCAACTAGCTGCTATCTCTAAATTCCATGAATCCACGGATCCTCCTTTGATGAGCAGCAGACTATGCAAAACGCTTCATTAAAGGTGCGAGTCTGTTAAGACCACCAGTTTTCATCCTGCACCTCCGTGGGATCTTCATGTGGTGCTTTGCGCATTAACATCTCCCCTTTTGAACCGGCTGCTACATGCAATTAAAATATCTGTCTTGGAAAACGGCATTCTTAGTGGCTATTACTTCTGCAAGAAGAGTCTCAGAGCTTCAAGCCCTGTCTATTAAACCACCGTACTTGATTTTCCACAAGGATAGAGTATCACTTAGGCCTAATCCATCCTTTGTCCCAAAGGTCTGTTCTAGTTTCTGTCTTCAACAATCTCTAGAACTACCAGTTTTCTTTCCAAAATTCTCTAATGAAGCAGAATACACTCTCCATAAATTGGATGTTCACAGGCAATTACGCTTCTATTTAGACAGGACTCAGCAACTTCGTAAGTCAGACCAGTTGTTTGTGTCCTTCTCAGATAATAAATTGGGCCAAACCATCACAAAAGCTACAATCTCAAAATGGATCAGAGATTGCATAACTCAGGCCTATTCTTCTTCGAATAAACATCTTACATCATCTATCAAAGCTCATTCTACCAGAGCTATGGCTACTTCTATAGCCTTTCATTCCAAGCTCGCTATATCGGAAATTTGTGCTGCGGCTACTTGGTCCAACCCGCACACTTTCATTTCCCACTACAAATTGGATGTGGCATCTAAAGGACGAGCATCATTTGGTTCCACGGTACTCAGGAGTGTTTTCCAGTGAGCCACCCAGGATTCAGGTGCTAGGACGCTGTCCCATCATTCAGAATGTAGGCGAGATAGGATCACATAACATCTTTTAGTTATGTACTCACCATAACTTCAGATGTTTGGGATCCATCTCGGCTACATTCCTGATACCCACCCTCCTTCCCCCTGCCTTGCAGATCAGAAGAGATTGAACGGTTTTGAGTTCAACTGTTTTTATCTTGTTTCATCTGACGATGTTATATAAGCAGGGTATGCGTGTGTGCATGTATGCGGACAAACTAGATCTGGGGGACTGGTAGTGGTGCATCCTGGGATATAGTAAGCTCAGCCAATAAGAGACTTCGCTCTTTGGCATAAGCATGCCGAGTCGGAGCCGAGGGATCGGCTCCGAACCCATCATTCAGAATGTAGGCGAGATGGTTCCCAAACATCTGAAGTTATGGTGAGTACATAACTAAAAGTTACTCTCATTCCCTGCCTGCAACAGGAGTTTTGATGGTGGACGAAGGCTTGTCACTAGAACAAGGGACAGCCATTCACATTACCCCCAGCCAGGCAAAACCTAAAAACGGATGCATCAGATTATGCCTGGGGGGCCCACATGGCAGGAAGATGCATTCAGGGCACATGGTCCGCAAACCAAATGCATCTACATATCAATCAAAAAGAGATGCTAGCTGTTCAAAATGCCCTGACAGCCTTCAAGGACCTACTTCATCCGGGCCAACTACCGATAAAGACAGACAACACCACGGTCATGTGGTATAAACAAGCGGGGGGGGGGGCACACATTCTTACCCCCTTTGCAGACTAGCCATGGCTTTGTGGGACACAGCATTGACTTACCAAGTTCATCTGCAGCAAAATTCCTGCCAGGAAAGGAAAATACTCTGGCAGACGAACTAAGCAGAAACCTCATGGATACCCACGAGTGGCAGCTGGATCCACAAGTCTTCAGCATGATGATAAGGAAATGGGGATGCCCGGACATAGATCTATTTGCCTCCCCTCACAACTACCAACTAAAAAGATTCTGCACAAGGACTTATCACAGACAAGCATGGAAAGTGGACACCCTATCAGTATATGCCTTTCCTCCACTGCCTCTCCTCCCCAAGGTACTCCTAAAGGTCAGACGGGAGAAGCCAAAGATGATACTGATTGCCCCAGACTGGCCCCACCAGTACTGATATCCAATCTTAAAGAACTTGTCTCAATGCACAGCCTGGACCTTACCTCAAATACCTTATCTACTGTCCCAACAAAACAATCAGATCCTGCACAGCCAACTTAGGACTCTAAACATGGCAGCATGGCAGATAATGTAGGCATACAAAGCACACCTCTCAGTAAAGCTGTGATGGATGTCATTTTGAAAGCCAGAATGCCTAGTACTAGAAAATCTTATGCTGGAAAATGGAAAAGATTTTGTGCTTGGAACCAGACACAGGGAACTGATGCAGCTGTGCCAAATATTCCTCAGATTTTGCAATACTTGACTGAGATGCTGGACAAAGGTCTATCTTTTTCATCAATTAAAATTCATGCCTGTGCCATTTCAGCTCATTACAATACAGAGCCACCAATCTTTTCTTATTTTTTTATTAAGGCAGTACGTCAGAGGAGCCAAAAACTTAAGGCCTCCAAGGAGATCACCAGTACCTGCATGGGACCTCAACTATGTCTTGGAAAAACTCACCCTGCCTCCTTTTGAGCCAGCTGCTACTGCTGATATAAAGTTTTTATCTTGGAAAACAGCTCTGCTCCTAGCAATAACTTCTGCAAGACTAGTATCAGAGCTACAGGCACTCATGGCTGTAGAAACTTTTATCATTTTTTTTATCCAGACAGGATCTATCTGAGGGACAAACCCAACATTTATGCCTAAGGTGGTGTCCAGTGTGGCCCTTAACCAAACTATTCATTTGCCAACTTTTTATCCAAAACCACAGAACAAGGGAGAGAGAATTCTGTATTCTTTGGATATACACAGCTTAGATTCTGTTTGGACAGAACCAAAGTTTTCAGGAAGACAGAGCAATTGCTACTAGCATATGCTGCAAGATCACAAGGAAAGGCCATCTCCAAGCAGACTATTTCAAAGTGGATAGGCCACTGCATTCGTTTCTGCTATTTACAGCATGGCAAGCCAGTGCCTAAGGGCATTAGGCCACATTCAACCAGAGCTGCAGCCACTTCAGCAACCTTTCTCAGGGAAGTACCAACCAAAGACATTTAAGAAGTTGCTACTTGGAGTTCAGTGCACACTTTTACAAAGCATGATCATCTGCCACTCTACTCTAAATCCAGGGCAGGCTTTGCCACTGCAGTTCTGCAAGGCCTCAAAGCCGCTCATAATGCTATTTAGCTCCAGCCTCCCAACCATAGCTTTGGGACTCTACCCAAATGTAATGACTGCAACAGTGAAACAGGAAGAACATAGTACAGTTGTGTACACTTACCATAAATGTAGATGTTCGGGTGTATTCACTGTTGCAGTCCAGGTTACCCACCCACCATCCCCCTTATTTCTGCTGGAACTCATCTTTCCTTCTCTGATTTATGCAACCTATGTGATGTGTTTGCTTGTAGATGAAGGTAAAGTTTATATTGGTGCATGTGTTTTTATATATAAATATATATAATTTTGGCCACCCTTTAGGGGCACCTGACATCTGGGGCAAGAAAAATTGAAGAAAATGGCATCTGCTGCATCTTTTATACACCTGACGACCTGACGTCAGGGAAGGGGCGACAGCAACCGACGCAGGACCCAAGACTTTGGAATTCAGGCCGACTGAGGGCAACCTGCCAGCAGGATTACCCAAATGTCATGACTGCAACAGTGAATACACTCGAACATCTACATTTATGGTAAGTGTACACAACTTTACTTTCCAGCTATATTAAACATTCTAGCTGGTCATTTTGAAGAAAGGGCTAGCTGTTCTGCTATTAAAGTTCAAGTGTTTTCTGTATAAAATTTTATGTGTGTTAGAAGCAGACCCATATTGCTTCTGTGAAATGGTCTAAAGTCTTTTTAAGGGGTGCCTTTCTTCTTTGTCCCCTTAAGGGGCCCTATTCCACTTTAGGTTGTCATGTTTTTTCTTCTGGCCTTGATATAGCCTTCATTTGAACGTTCCACAACTCTGGAGTTGAAGTACCTTTCTTGGAGGATGCTTTTTCTCAATGGATCATAGGACGTTACTAGGCTAATAGTCCTAGGGCCCTTACAAGCCTAGCCAAGTTGTACCCTTATTTCCACGATTAGCACCTGTTGCCCCTGTCCAAAAGGGACACAGGTGGAATCCTGGGGCGAATTTACAGCAACACATCCAATTGTCCAGACTGCATTTGAAGAAGCCCAATGAGGTGCTCTGTTTGACATTAAGTGGGAATCCGTTCCAAAGGTGTGGTAACCCCTGGGAGACAAATCTGTCCCTCCAGTAGACTCTGTTAATGTCACATACCAGGTTAAGGTATTTAGAGTATTTCCAGTAAAGCAGGGTCTGAGATTGCCTTGTATGCAAAGCAGAGATCACCTTTGAGTAGTCTGTATGAAACAATATAAAGTGACAGTGATTTCAGATGATCCGCATAGAACAGATGCTGAATTTTCCTTGTGAGGAACCTTTATGGTTTCTCCAATTGCTGCAGGTGCTTGGAAAGGTTGATACCAAAAGGGGTGATGTACTCTATTATTGGCCTGATGAGGGAAGAGTACAGGGAGGTTGTAACTTCCTTTTTTTCTGGAGACAATGCCCTTACTTATGAAATTAACAATATTGAATGTCCTTCTTACTACTGTGGAGATATAGTGGTCAAAGGTAAGTTTGCTGTCAATCTGTGTGCCCAGGTCTCTCACAACTGAGTGTGTACTTAAGGTGCCACTCTTGATGTGGTAGTTAGCAGGAACATCGTTCTTACCAAAAGGGATGATACATTTTTTGCATTGGGTTTAAGGCCATGACTTTGGCACAAATCATTTGTTTGTATAAGACCCTTTTTTAGGATGTTGACTTCATTTGTTTGTATAAGACCCTTTTGTAGGATGTTGACTTCATTTGGAGATTCTATGACTGCTCCCAGTTTGCAGTCATCAGCAATCTTTGTTAGCCACAGACCTTTAGTTTTTGCTTGTACTTTGGAAAAATAGATTCCAAACAGTACAGGTCCCAGGACTGATCCCTGTGGAACACCACTGGTTACAGGTCTTCTGTTGGAGGTGGATTCTTCTATTTTGACTATATGGGTTCTATCAGTGAGCCAGTTAGCAACCCATCTAATGATACAAGGGTTGATACCTAGCTGGGTGAGTTTGTCAATGATGCCTGAGTGGAGGATAGTGTCAAACACCTTAGTTATGTCTAGGTAGGCTGTATGCTCAGATTTCCGCTCGTCCAGGGCCTTGCTGACTGTCTCAAAGAAGTCCACCAGGTTTAACAGGCATTTTCTCCCTTTGACAAATCCAAACTGAGTTAGGGTCAAGTGTTTGGAGATTACCTATGTTTTTGTTGATGAGGTCCATGATAATTTGTTCCATGGCCTTGCAGATAAGGCTGGTCAGGCTAATAGTAATAGGTCTATATTTCCCAGGATCAGTGGATACACCACTTTTGTGCAAGGGAATAACTGTGGCCATTTTCTATTCAGCTGGGACAAAACCAGTGCTTAGACTATGATTGAAAAGAGTACCCTAATGGTGTTGCTAATTCTTGTTGGAACCCATGTAGGATGCAACCTGGGATGTTATCAGGTCCCATAGATGCTGTGTTTTTGGCCTTATTACGACCTACTCTTTAGAGACACAAGGTGGTGGTAGGGATGTCATAGGGTACATGTGGCAGGGACAGGGGAGTGAAGTTTTCACAGAACCTGTCTGGGGTTAGCTATGTCCACAGTCTCAGTGTATGTGGTATCAACTACCAATTTGGCACAAATCTGTACCTTTCCTTTTAAGTTATGGGTGTAACTAAAGAATGCCTTATGGTTGTCCTTAGTTGGGGAAGCTAGTTTGGATTTGTGGTTTACTTTGGAGGACTTCACAAGAAGTCTTTTTCTCTTGTTTAAGCTGTGGAGGGAGTGTGTCCAGTTTAGGGCTTCCTCCCTTTTACTCTGCAAATTTTTCCTCTTATTATAAAGCCTGTTAATGGCAGTTGTCCACTAGGCAGGTTTGCTCTTCCTTGAGGAGCTTATTTTGGTCCTATCAGTTACGGCCAAGTCAGTGCAGTTATACAGGTGTTTGTATAAAGCATTGGTGTAGAACTTTGCATAGTTGTCACTTCCATCGGAGGGGGGAGGTGCAGTGAAGCTATTTATACCATCCCATTAGAGGTTATAATCTGCTTTGGAGAACTTTTTTTAGTGTAGTTGCTGCTGGGGGGGGGGGGGGAGTCAGGTGTAATAGTTACTTCTAATGAGAATGTTTTGTGGTCAGCTCTCACCAGGGAAGACCTCACAGTGGGGATGCTACAGTGGTCCCCCATATTGGTAAGCACCAGATTCAGGATGTTGGCACCCTTTGTGGGGGTATCAACCAGCTGGTCCAGGGTACTGGATTTAACTAAGTCGAGGAATCTTTGGACAAGTGAGTTTGAGTATGAGTAATTTACCCATTCAGTGGATGGGTAGTTAAAATCGCCCAAACCCATGATGTTCGGATGTGTCTTGATAGACTTAATTAGATCCAAATAGGCAGAGTGGGTGTTCTTTAGCTGACAATGACCTAAATAGGTGTCCTACTAACAGTTAATTGCACATGAAGTATCTCTGGGAAATCATACTGTTTAACCAATCTGGAGATATATTTATCTTTAATGAGTATTGATACACTGCTTCCTTTAGTTTTTCTCACCTTTGGTTTGTGGTCTGAACATGTGGAAGGTGGTGTATTCTGGTATGGCTGGGGTGCTGTTCAAGCCTTGAACCAGGTTGCTGTGAGTGCAGTGACTGTGCAAATGTCTGCATCTTCCAAGATGAGGACTGCTTCTAGTGAGTGCAGTTTCATGTTAAGACTCCTGGCATTTAGCAGCATAACCTTGAGGTTGTTTTTACGTTGAGAATTTTATCTTTGAGACACTGCCTAAAAAGGTACTTTGGGGGTGTCATGAGCCATAGCCAGTAACCAAAATCCCAGGGATGACAGATAGAAATTATTTCTGGCGACACTTTGAGGTATGTCAGTCATGTCAGCCCCAGTTGACAGATAGTGGATCCACTTAGAATGACACCAGAAACTAAGCCAGTTATTGAAATCAGTCATTTCTGTTTGTACTGAGGCATCATCCTAGGTGAAGGTAAAATGCTACTTAAGGCTAGGAACATGCCTGTGTGAGACACATAGTCCAAGAGCCCAATCATGTCTCCCTCCATCTAGTCTAGAGAGGTACGTCTCAAGTCGTTCACACCAACATGGACCATGACGGAGTCATAACAGTACCTGTTGAGAGACTTCAGTGCATGTGTGATGTGACTTATCCTGGCACCTGTCTGGTAGACAGCTGTCTGGTAGCTATCACCTGCCCTTGAAGACTTTCAGAACTTCCTGCCCTTTCTTGTAAATGCCCCTGCTTGATATTCCCCAAAGAAAGGGTTTCACTAAGGAATAACCCTACATCTCGTCCCAAGGTTGCTTTGGAATTTACTTTGAATAAGATGATTAACTTAAGCTGTTTTCTTTTCATATTTCTCCATTAAGGGGTTGTGTATACTTTATATTTGATAGATGTACATCTCCAGTGTATATTACATTGAACCAAAACAGATCAGCTTCTTTTCGGTTTTTCTTTAGCCAAGTTGAGAAAGGTGTTTCTAAGGTAACCCTTTCCAGGTGGTTGTGTGAATATATTTCCTCTCTATATAAGAAAAGAGGCATTCCTAAGGCTCATTTTACCTGGACAGTTGCCACTTCAACAGACGTCTTCTTACAGGGCCTTATTTGATGGCATCTCTGCAGTGGCTACCTGATCTACTATGCATGCCTCCATATCTCACTACAAGTTGTATTTGCATTCCAGGTCTAGGACCTCATTTGGTTCCACCATCCTCTGGAATATTCTCCCATGAGACCTCTTAGGGGTTAAGTAGCTGGGGAACTCTATCCCATCAGTTAAAGATAGACTGAAAGGGCAGCATGTGATAGGAAAGATTTGTACTTTCTATAATGTTAGATCCATGTTGGCTTCTTCTGTCCTCCTCATCTTTCCCTCCCTATGTACCCCTGTTATGTAGAATGGAAGTAGAGTTTTGACTATTTCACTGTGAACTGTACTGTTGCTGATCTCCCTTGTAGACATGTTGACCAAAATATAAAAAAAGTTATTAGTTTTTGTGATATTAAAAAGTATCTGCAAGTTCACTAGAGACTGTCATTTTATCAGTGGAGAAATTACTTGCACTAATGTCAGCTTATAAATGGTTCTTCAGCCATTATGCTGCCAGACTTCCCTGCTGATATTAATGAAAATTAAAAGTGTCTTAAATTTCATAACCTAGCAAGTAATGTGATATTTCTTCTGAAGTATATTAGCATTGATTAGCTAAAGTCTGAATGGCTTTATGCTTTTTTTTTAATTATTTAAATTGTACATTCTTATTTTAATATAAAGTGTCCACCAACAATTTTTTTTCAGTAGAAGTATGTACCAAAATAAAAAGAAAAGTGTTTGAAAATCTAAGCATTGTACACCTGTTTTTTGTAGCCATGACAAAGTTAATTTGCATTATGCAGTGTGTGTTCAAAGGATGGAGTGTCTTATAAAACATACCTGGTGAGAGAAGAAGAGATTAAACAGCAGCAAGGCCAGTGTATTAAACCGGTTTGGACTGAAATGTTTTTCAACCACAGTGTCAGTGGTTGATGAGTAACAAATATTTGCTGGAGCCTCTCTTCCTTTTGAGAAAATAAACCCATTTGGAAACAAGTGAGGACAGTCTTGTTTTTAATCTTGAAAGTCAAATAATCCAAACGGTTTGCAAATCAAAGGTTTTTGTCATTAATTTTGGGTCAGCGTCAACATTTTTTCATAATTATAAAAAAACGATCACCACTGCACTTTATTAAGTACATATTGCTTTACTACTATGAGGTGGCTTACAGGTAAGTATCAGGCAACAGCAGATGGGGCAGAAATTACTTGTGTCTTGAGAGCAGCAGCTGGGACATGATTTTCTCAGCCTCTGGCATCTTATAACTTTTGTCATATTGGCACATTTTTAAAAGGATTTGATATTCAAAATGCGTTTTTGGAAATGAGACATGACTGCTATAGACAGATGCAGTCAGGATGCATGAGGCAGCTTAGAGTTGCAGTTATTGTACTGGCATATTTTTAATTGTGGAGCAGGTCCGCTAGAGTCAGAAACTGACCAGCCTCCCATGCACATAATGGACACATCAAAATTTTACTTGTCAGCACTCAATACTGGTGTGTTGCCGTTTATCTGATTTGGTGAGTTGGGCCACTGCTAGCATGCTTCTGGAGTGGCCCACCGGTCCTGTATGATGTCTTCTGTTCTGGCATTCTATGCTTGTGTGCTGTCTGGGGCAGTTCTCTTTGGTTACCCACATTGACACTCTGCCATCCTGCAGTGATTTATTGCAATCTGCTGCTTAAATATCTTCAAAGAAGGCTTTTTTAGCAGGACATTCTTCAAAATCAGTTGGGCAGTGTTGCCCCAGGAACCTTTTTGCGCTACCTAAGAATAACCAAGATTGGTAAGATCAGAGGTTGACGTGATCCATGAGTGGAGGATTGGATTGCATGAAGCCGATGGGTTTTCGCTGCTTACCTCACCACCTGTAGGCTTCAGTAATATATCTGGGCTGCATTTGGGTTAATAAAGTTAATTAGCCCATTTGCTATCTCCAGATACTGTTACAAGTTCCCTCCACCCATTTGCAATGCAGTCCCTTTTATAGGTTCATAGGTAGGTACTAGGCTATCGGCCCAAAGGCCTGAGTAAGCCTAGCCAACAAGGTTCCCTGGCTTACGCCACCTAAGAAAGTTAATTTCCTGTGTCACTGTCGAGCAGAGCCACAGCAGTGATCTCTGGGTGTATTTCCTATTTCCCATCCACTCATCAGGATTTTTTTTTTGAAGAGTGCTAATGAGGAACTTTGCTTGACATAGATGGGTAGCTTGTTCCAGAGTATAGGAAGTCTCTGGGACAGGACTCTATCCATCCAGCATGTCCTGTTTATTGTGGTGACAAGGTTTAGGTCCCTAGAGCATGTAGGTTAGAGGGTTTGGGATTTCTTTAGGTGTAGCATATCCAACAACTCTGGGTTTAACATAGCTTTATATGTTAAGCAGAGATCTCCTTGGAGTAGGTGATATGCTACAGGATAAAGCTGGAGTTTTTTTGAGGTGGTCAGTGTAGGGCATCTGTTTGAGGTCAGTAATCCTCTTTGTGAGGTACTTCTGTGGCCTTTCCAGCTGCTGCAGATGTCTTGTGAGGTACATTATAAAAAGGGGTGTTGTACTCTATAATGGGTCTAATGAGTGCCGAGTAGAGGGGAACAATGACCTCTTTTTTTCCTGAATGAGAACCCTTTTGTGATGAGGTGTGATTATCAAAGGAGAGGCTACTGTCCACCTGGGTCCCAAGTTCTGTTATCACACATTCGGCGTTAAGTAGACTTCTGTTTATGTGGTAGTTCATGGGTACAGAGTTTTTACCAAATGAGATGACAATGCACTTTTTGGCATTGAGCTTGATGCCATGCCTCTGACACCAGGCATCTGCCTCAGTGAGGTCCGTCTGTAGGATGTTCACATAATTTGGGGACACTACTATGGCTCCTAGTTTGCAGTCATCTGTGAACTTCGTTAGCCAGAGGCCTTCTGTGTTAGTCTGTACTTCAGAGAAGTAGATACCAAACAGGAGACGTCCCAGGACAGAACCCTGTGGTACTCCACTTGTCACTGGTTTGATGTCAGATTTGGAGTCTGCAAATTTTACAGTGTGGGTTTTGTCAGTGAGCCAGTTGGCAACCCATCTTGTGATGTAGGGATTTATAGTTAGTTTAGTGAGTTTAGCTATAATTCCAGAAAGGGGGATGGTGTCGAAAGCCTTGGCAAGGTCAAGATAGGCTGTGTGAACCACCTTACCCTCGTCTACGACTTTGATGACTGCCTCAAAGAAGTCTGTCAGGTTCAGAAGGCATGACCTGCCTTTCACAAACCCAAACTGGGTGGGGTCCAGAGTTTGGAGGTTACCGATGTCTTTGTTTGAGTTTCATGATTATACGTTCCATAACCTTGCAGACCAGGCTCGTCAAGCTAATAGGGCGATGGTTCCCAGGATCAATGGTGGCTCCCCCTTTGTGGAGTGGGATAACTGTTGCTGTGTGCCATTCATTGGGCACAAAGCCTGACGTGAGACTATGATTGAACATGGTGCTTAGGTGGGGAGCCAGTTAGTTCTGAAGTTCATGTAAAATGCAGCCTGGGATGTTGTCCGGTCCCATGGATGCTGTGTTTTTGGTTTTAGCGAGTGCAGCTTTTACCTGCATAGATGTGATGACAGGGACTCTTTTATGTAGGTGAGGGAAATCTTTTTGCGTGTTCTAACATTTCTGTCTGTCTACCAGAGGAATGAATTAATCCTTTCTTCCTTCTTAGACATCCCAGTGACGTTCTCTTCCAGAAGGGGCCCTCTTGAGTACTATAAGTCTTATTTTCACCCAAGTTCTGTTACAAGGCTAGATTGTGCAAAGCTTTGTCTTCACTTCCGTGACTTTCATGCTTGAATTGTCCAAGAGCCTTTTCTCCCTGAATTTGTTCTTATTGTTTCTTCAGGTGTACTGAAGGTCACTGGCCATGCATTACCCAGCCAGATTATGTAGATCAAATATTCTGTACAGAGACCCGACGAAAGGCAGAAGTTTTATAGTTGGTAGTCCTGTCATTCCAGCCAACATACTTCCAAAAACTACATCTTTCTTTATTTCCCGTCTCATGTGTTTTTAACAAGTTGCTCTTAAATCCTCTTGCTGGACTCCTCTTTTCCTGTAAGATATTTCACCTGATTTGTACAGTCAGACTTTCAAAAGACTGACAGTTAAATATGTGTAGCCTCTGTTAAATGTACATCTTCTAAGGTATACTAATCCACCACATCCCCTGTCAAAATCAACATTTCCCCTGCAGGGGAGTGTAGTCAGTCGTAGGAAACTATCTGTTACTTCTGATAGCCTATTTTCCCCTTTTCAATATAGATTCTTTTGAGAGTGCATATTGTTTGCCGTCACTCTAAGCTGCAGGTCTTGGCTGATTGTTCATATTTGGATCTTTCAGCTTTTTTCCTGTTAAGCCTGCAGCGGGATCATCTGTTTTTATGCATGCATACTCACAGGCAGCTTAGAGTTCATTTGGATATAACTGCTCTTCTCAGAAACCTTTGATGTTATGTAGTCCAATCTCGCCTATATTCTTACCCGCGGGTTTGGAGCCGAATATCGGCTCCGACTCAGCCAAACTTTTCTAGCTCAAAGTCTTCTATTGGCTGGGCTAAGCAGGTATCCCATGGCGCACTGCTCCATATCCCCAGATCTCATTTGCCGCTCTTGTAGCTCAGACTTGGTCTCGCTCTTGGCTCTGGCTAAGTACCCTTTTTTCTTGTCTTTGAGAAAAATTTTATAAACGAAAAGCTATTTTCATAGCTATTGTCTTTTAGTGTTGTTTTAGGTTTTTAGTAGTGTGCTTGTGTTTGTGGTATCCCGCTAACTGTTCCCTCGGGCTAGGCCCGTTTCAGTTAGACGACCTAGTCCTCTTGTCCTGTCTGTTCGTGCTAAACCGTTTAAGTTAGAGGTTTGGTGTCTGTTCCCTTACTTCATGGTCATTAACCGTTTTAGTTAGAGATTTTTACCTGGTTTGTCTCAGTGTGTGTTCCCCAGTGGGTGTGTACTGTTACAGTTCATGTCATGTTCCCGCGTTTTTTGTGGTGTTGCGCGTCTGTGAGTTTCTTGTCAGACCGTTTCTTGGGTTGTGTTGTTGGTGTTGAGAAATGTCCAAGGAGCACAAACCTTCGGGTTTCAAAAAGTGCTCTAAATGCGGGTACAAAATATCCATCACCGATGGGCTTTCAATTTGTGTTTATTGTCTGGGAGCCATTCATCTGCAGGAGTCCTGCAGCTTTTGCCATGCGTTCAGTCCCAGAGTGCTCCAAGAGAGAAAGAATAAGCTGATTTTAAAGGGACTCTTGTAACCCTCTTTCGAAGAGGCCATGGCCTCTTCTCCCAGTGCTAAGTCTAAGTCATCCAAGTCTAAAATGAGATCTCCGGCTCCGTCAGCTTTATCAGAGCCTCCGGAGAAAATCACAAAACTTGCACCGACCTCCTCGGCTCCACTGTCCTCGGGGCCACAGGAAGTGTTCGTGTCGATGGAACCGGCGTCTGCTCCAATTATATTGGAACCTCTTCAGAACCGATCGCCCAGTCTTAGACTAGTTTCTCTTGAGAGGAGATCTCAATCTCCCTCCCTGTCCTCCAGGACTCTCTTGGATGTGGATGTTGATAGGGTGGTCCAGAGGCTCCTCCAGTCACCAGTTTTGGCAAAATTGTTTTCGGCTCTGGCCCATTCGGCTCCAGAGCCCGTCCCAACCCCTTCGATCATTCCTCCTCCGAGTGCATCTCTGTCTTCAGAGCCAGAGTGTTCCATGCCGTGTGATGTTCCTAGGTAGGTTCCGATGGCCCCTCTAGCCCTATCGGTACCGACATCAGCTCCGACCCAGTCAGCTGCATCCCCGGGGTTCGGGACTCGAGATTCTTCAGTCGGGCCTGAGGGGGACATCTCGGGACATATTTCGGTTCCGAGTCTCCCTCTCGGTGCCTCGGCTCGGGGAACTCAGACTCCCGTCCTGGTCTTGGAGGCTGGCCTGCACTCAGACTCGGGGGGGGGGGGCTGCCTTCGAGGCCATGTGGACTGCGCTGGCCAGATCGTCAGCTACATCAGGCGGGTCGGTCACTCTGTCTCCCACCACTCCGGTGAGAGCCTCTGATCACCACCTATCCATAGACAGCAGAGCACCAAGGCCTATGGATACCCCCACGAGTGGTCCTCAACTTTCTGAGGGCCCTTCAGAGTTCATGCCTGAGGAGCCCCCTAGAAAGAAAATGTGCAAGAGGAAGCACATAGACTCTCAGGATGAGTCTCTCACCTCTGATACTGACCTCGAGGAATCTGAGGGGTCCCTCAAGTCATCCTCTGTTTCCTTCTCCGACATCCTGGAGATACTGAAACAAAGAGGTGACTGGTCATCCAAAGCCCCCTCTGAGGAGCGGTCTGTCTTCCTTAAGGCCTTTGGTGCTCAGCCCTCCGCCTCCTGGGTGTCCCCACCCTTCGACGAGCCCTAGATTTAATTTGTCGGAAGGTGTGGGAAAACCCTGATTCTGTGGAGCCCGTACCCAGGCGTCCCAACAAGTTTCTTTCTGCTACCCAGGTTAAGGAGTTTCTGTCCAAAGGAGTCCGTGTAGATGCCATGGTGGTGGCGGTGGCCACTCAGAAGGAAGTAGCAGAGACCTCTTCCTCCGTCCGTCCTCCTAACAAGGAGTCTAGGACCATGGACTGGTACGGGAAGCATACCCTCTCGTCAGCAACCTTTACCTTACGGTCGCTGAACTATCTGTCTCATTTCACTCGGCTCCAGAGAGATCTCCTCAAGGAGTTAGGAGATATTCTTGCAGGTAACGTCCCTGAGGCGGTGGCCCAGACGGTTAACGCCCAGGTGTCTACCCTCAATTCCATCGTCAACTCCTCCAAGCGGCTCATTTCATATGCAGCCGATGGTGCGAGTAGGGCAGCAAGCTCAGGAGTCGCCCTTAGAAGGCAAGCCTGGCTGCTCCTTTGTCACTTCGCGGAGGCCTTCAAGTCTTCCTTCACTGACGCCCCCTTTGATGGTTCTTCTTTGTTCGGAACCAAAGTGAAAGACACCCTCACCAGGTGTGAACAAGAGGGAAAGACCCTGTCTGCTGTAGGGGTCCGTTTTTCCATTCCCTCTAGGCCTTACCCCAAGGCCCAGTGGGGTAGGAAGATGTGGTTCAAAAAATCACAGAGGTTTTTTCCTGCCGCACAAGGTGAGTCCCCCTCCAGAGGCAGAGGAGGGGGAGGTTATTCAGGGAGACGCCGCCCTAGAGGCAGAGGGGCCCCCGCAATTTGGGAGACCGCGATTCCTTTCATGGCTCTCCCTGATATCATTCCTGAGGGAGTGCCCGGCTGTGCTTATCCGGAGCCAGTCGGGGGTCGAATTTCATCCGGAAGCCTAGAAAAGCACCACCCAGGACCGATGGGTATTACGAATAATTTCCGGAGGTTATGTCATTCCGTTTACGTCAGACCCCTCTTCAGTCAGAAAAATCCCAGACGTTCCACCAAGTCAAAGGGATCAAGCAGCCTCAAAGGTTTCAAAGCTGCTAGGAAAAGGAGCCATCCAGCGTGTCCCCCTCAGACCAAGTCAGATTAGGGACTTACTGAAGATTCTTTTTGGTGCTGAAAAGAACAGGGGACCTGAGACCCATATTTGATCTCAGCCAACTGAACAACTATGTACAGAAGTCAAAGTTCCATATGGTCACACTACAGTCGATTCTCCCATTGTTGGGAGAGGAGGTATGGATGTGCTCCATCAACCTCAAGGATGCTTACTACCATGTCAAAATGGACAGGGCATCCAGGAGTCACCTATGCTTCCGGCTGGGAGCCAGTCAATTCCAGTTTCGAGCCCTGCCCTTTGGTCTCACCACAGCCCCCAGGGTGTTCACCAAGTGTATGGCGGTGGTGACTGCTCACTTGAGACGTCAGGGATTCCAAGTGTTTCCGTATCTGGATGACTGGCTCCTTACCGTCCCCACCAGGCATCAACTACTCCAAACCAGGGACGCTACCATCACTCTGTCAACAGTTGGGCATAACACTAAATTGGGAAAAATCTGCCTTGTTGCCCTCGCAGCGTGTCACCTTTATAGGCGCAGAATTAGAGAGGAAAGGATCAGAGTCTTACAGCAACAGATACACACCCTGATGCCCCTGAGGAAAGCAAAGGCAAGATGGGTTCTTCAACTCCTGGGGACCATGGCAGCAACAATTATGTTGGTCCCTCTAGCACGATTGCACATGAGACTTCTTCAATGGCTCCTCTTTGTTCAATGGTCTCTCCAAAAATTTCCAGTTTCTCACCCCATTTTGCTCACGGACAGATGCAAACAGGATCTCAGTTGGTGGCTTTGCACCAACAATTAGGACGGGGGAAGACCCTTCGTTCCACCTATCCCGGTTGCCACAGTGACCACGGACTCCTCCCAGATGGGGTGGGGGGCATTATCTTGGCAGGAAAGTCCAGGGCACGTGGCAAGATCACAAGATACATCTTCATATCAACGTCCTAGAGTTGAGAGCGGTGCTACTTGAGTTGCAGGCACTTCAGAGCTTTCTGCCTCTGGGGACAATTGCAATACACTCGGACAACATGTCAGTAGTGTGGTATCTAAACAAGCAAGGGGGAACCAGGTCTTACCCTCCTGTGCAGAGAGGCCATGTGAGTGTGGCAGGTTTCTGGTGGCAATGCACATTCCGGGGAAGTCCAACGTGATAGCGGACAGGCTAAGCAGAGCTATTCTGATGCCTTACGAGTGGTCCCTGAATCGACTAGTTGCAGAACAAATCTTCAGCAGATGGGGTCAGCCTTGCTGCGACCTTTTTGCCAGCCCCCTCAATGCCAAATGCAGCAGCTACTTCATGCTGATTCCCCCACGGGGACGCTCTATTTTACGATTGGCCCTCCGGTCTGCTTTATGCTTTCCCTCCGATGTTCTTCATACCACATTGCTGCAGTCCTAACACTTGGGTAGTCCGCTGTCCCAGTCGGCCCGAATACCAAAGTATATGGCTGACGTCGGTCAAGGCGCATTAGTCTGACGTCAGGACGTCAGGGTACAAATGCGCATGACCGACGTCATATCCTCAGTCTTTTTTGCCGCATGGTCCGATGCAGAAGCAGTTTTGCAAGTGCAGGTTGGCGTTCTGAGATTTTCCGAAGTCGGAGTTTCAGACCGAATCCGAGTTGGCTAAGTACCCCGTTGGGGATTATTTTGGTTTTTTCTTGCCTCAGTATTTTACCGGATGTCAGAAAAAGTGAATAACTGTATTTCTTGTGGGAAACAGATACCTCATAGGGATTAGCAAACCTTGTGTGTACCTTGCATAGGGCCTGAGCACGGCGTTGTTGGCTGTCGCTCTTGTGCTAGATTTAACAAACGCACTATAAAGAGAAGATTAGATTGTGCCAGGTTAGTTTTGGGAAGCGGTGCAATTATAAAATGCCGTTGGATGCTCCGACGCCCGCTTCCTCAAAAAAGCGCAAGGACAAAACAGCAAAGCCTAGGCTGGAAGAACCGTCCGTCCCGGACGTCGGTTCTTTAGAGGGCTCGGTGGAGCCAGGGGTTCAGCCAGAAATTTCTTTGGAATCCCAGGAGAGACTTTATTACTGCAAGATGTGACCTCTCAGGAGGTAGGCCAGGCGGAAGGGGCTTCTCAGGTAGCTGTTCTTCCTTCCCTTCCTAAGGTGGTTAGGCCCTCCCCTGCTGTTTCCAAGGCTTCTCCCAGGGGCAGGCCAGGTATTGTTTCAGGAGTTACCCCTAGTTCTTCAGGGTCTGTACCTAAGAAGCATATGCTTAAGATGGCAGAAGATTTGATTACAATGATTAGAGGTTCTATGCCCCCTCCTGATAAGAGGCCTAGGGTGGAACCTGAGCTTGGGAGTTTTGAGCAGTGTTCGGATGCTTCTGAGTCTTCGGCTGATGACTTGCAGGAGTATTCCCCTTACTCTGATTCTGATGTAGATGATTCTACTCCTTCTGCTTCTCCTCCTGAGGATTTCTCATTTTCAGAGACTCTTCATTCCATGAGGGAGCATTTTAAATGGGAAGGTCAGGATTTCTCTGATTCAGGAAAAGGCTTAGGGAATTTTTGTTTCTACCCCAGCATAGGCCTTTAGCTATACCTCCTGTTCTAGATGTGGTAGAGGATGTTTTGCAGAGGCTTCTCTGAACCCTGACTCTTTGCCTCCTGCTCCAGTTAAACCGGATAGATATTATAGGGTACCTGAAGCACATAAGTATCTTTTAAGAGTCCTAGGGCAGACCCAGAAACTGTTTCACAGGGGCCTAAAGGTGTTAAGGCTTCTGTTGTTAAAAATCCTGTTCCTCCAGATAAAGAGGCTAGGGCTTTGGATAGATGGGGAAAGAAAGTGTATACTTCTTCCACTTTGGCCATGAGAGCTTTGAATTGCCAGTTTCACATGTTGAAATACCAAAATTATCTCCTTTCACAATTAAAGTCTAAGGTAGATGCTTTGGCGGAAGGTATTGAGTGTAAAGAGTTGCAGGATTTAGTTCATGTTTCTGAACAGGTGGGTAAGCATTCTTTGCAATGTGGTTTTGATGCTGTGCAGGCCTCTTCGAGGGTGGCTGCCACTGGTTCGGTTCTTCTTGAGGCACGCCTGGTTGAGGGATCAGAATTTAGCTGAGCATGTGAAAACAAGGATTTTAGATGCTCCTTTACAATCTGATGTGTTGTTTGGTTCGCCTGTGGAAGCAGTTCTAAAGAAAATGGAAGACAAGGCTAAGTCTATGCAGACTGTTAAAGATTTTTGCAGGTTCAGCCTCCAAGTTTAGTAGAAATTGGCCTACCAACGGGTGGACATATCCTGCTTATGATTCCCAGTCTAGGGGTAGGTCTAGACGTGGTAGAGGCAGAGCTCAAGGTTCTTTTAGGCCTAGAACAGGGAGTTCACCTGCTCAGTCTTCTGGTGAGGGCAGGGGTCAGTCCTTTCGTAAACAGACACAATGACCTGCCTTTTCAGCTGCCAGACTCTTCTCGTCTGGCAGCACCTTTGGGAGGAAGGTTGGCACTTTTCAAAGAAAACTGGAGTTTAATTACCCAAGACAGATGGGTATTGGATATCATTCACCACGGTTACAGGTTTTATTTCCATACCTTGCCTCCTTTCAAAGGCATGCCAGACGTTCCTCCTCAACAAAGGAAAGAGGCTCACAAGCAAATTTCTCTGTTGCTCCAAATAGGGGCCATTCAGCCGGTTCCTGTGCCAGAAAGGGGCCTAGGATTTTATTCTCGCCTGTTCCTAGTACCAAAAAAGGGGAACACGTGGAGACCAATTTTGGATCTGTCTATCCTCAACACTTATCTGGACATTCCCAAGTTCAAAATGTTGACGTTACAACAGCTTTTACCTCTGCTGGGCAAAGATCACTGGATGGTAACTTTGGATCTCAAGGAAGCTTACCTTCATGTTCCTATCAGACTAATTTGCAGGAAGTATCTGCGTTTTCGAGCTGGGAATTCTCACTATCAGTTCTCTGCATTGCCCTTTGGCTTATCTACTGCGCCCAGAGTATTCACAAAGGTTCTGGCTCCAGTGATAGCTTTCTTCAGGCTAAAAGGAATACAAATCTATCCTTATTTGGACGATTGCCTGATTCTGGCTCAAGGAAGGGACGTGCTTCTTCAGCATTTGGAATATGTGATAGCAGTGCTAAGATGCCTAGGGTATTCTGTGAGCGAAATAAAGTCCAGTCTAGTACCCTCTCAAGACATGTGCTTTCTGGGTGTGAGACTGAATACAGCAACCCAGATGGCCTTTTAACCCCGGACAAACAAAAGAATCTTTCTCTTTACTTCCATCAACTATCTCATCAGTCCGGGCTGACTGCAAGGACAGTCCTTCAAGCCTTAGGGTTCATGGCATCTTGTATTCTGGTACTTCCCAATGCCAAACTGCATATGAGGAAGCTACAATGGTATCTCAAAATGTATGGACACAGCACTGCCAGGATTTGGACACTGTCATTCAAATAATACCTTGCATTCAAAAGGAATTTTTGTGGTGGGCTCAGGAATGTCACCTAAACAAGGGACTCTCTGTGACCCGGCCAGAGGCGAGTCAGATTCTAACGACAGATGCCTCAGACACAGCTTGGGGAGCTCATCTGAATGGAAAGTGGATACAAGACAAGTGGCCTGCCAGACTGCAGCATCTACATATCAACATGAAGGAGATGTTAGCAGTCCAGTTTGCATTACTGGCTTTCAAGGATTTACTTCTTCCAGGGCAGGTGTTGATTCTAACAGACAACACAACTGTCATGTGGTACATCAACAAACAAGGGGAACACATTCTTATCCTCTATGCAGGCAAGCAATGATTTTGTGGGAGACTGCGTTAAGCTTGCAGCTGAATCTTCAAGCAAGGTTTCTGCCAGGAGCACAGAACTCCTTAGCAGATGTGTTAAGCAGGCAAATCATGGATCCCCACGAGTGGAAACTGGATCTTCATGTATTTCAGACATTGACAGTGTCATGGGGAACTCCAGACATAGATCTGTTCGCTTCTCCACTAAACCACCAGCTGCCAAAGTTTTGCACGAAAAGGTTTCATCACACAGCCTGGAAAGTGGATGCTCTTTCTTTCAGTTGGAAAAATCTTCATGTGTATGCCTTTCCACCTCTGCCTCTCCTCCCAAAGGTACTTCTAAAGGTCAGACAAGACAAGCCAAGGATGATTTTAATAGCTCCAGATTGGCCTCGGCAACACTGGTACCCATTACCGAGGAGTCTGGTAAGGAAGCCTCCATGGCCCTTACCTTTGATTCCACACCTGTTGTCTCAGAAGGACGGGCATCTGCTCAATGTCAAGCTTCACTCTCTTCATCTAACAGCTTGGCATATTCTGTTTTGAACCATAGCAGGTCTCAGCTTCCTCAACAAGTTTTGAATGTGATTATGGAAGCCAGAAGACCTAGTACAAGGAAAGTGTACGCAGGAAAATGGAAGAGATTTTTATTTTGGTGTGCAGCAAAGGATTTGGATGTTTCTGAGCCAAATTTGAGTGTGGCTCTTCAATATCTTACTGAGTTATTGGACAAAGGTTTGTCTTTCTCTTCCATTAAGATTCATGCTGCAGCAATTTCAGCTCACTATGATTGTGACCCACCATTGTTTTCTCATCCTTTGTTCAAGCAATTTCTTAGAGGGGCAAAGAATATAAGACCCCACGTAGAGCTCCTACTCCTGCTTGGGACCTCAATTTTGTGTTGGAGAAACTCACTCTACAACCTTTTGAGCCTGCAGCTACTGCTGAATTGAAATATTTGTCATGGAAGACTGCTTTTTGTTAGCCATTACATCTGCAAGAAGGGTGTCTGAATTGCAGGCCCTTATGGCGGTTGAGCCTTTCCTGATTTTTCATAAGGATAGGGTATCTTTACGCACTAATCCTTCCTTTATGCCTAAAGTGGTTTCTAGTGTGGCTTTAAACCAAACTATTCATTTGCCTACCTTTTATGCAGATCCCTAAATAAGGGGAAAAGATTTTGCACACTTTAGATGTACACAGGCAGTTGCGTTATTATTTAAGCAGGACTAAGGATTTTAGGCAGTCTCAGCAGTTGTTTGTTTCTTTTGCTTTGAGTTCTCAGGGCAAGCCTGTGTCAAAACAAACTATTTCTAAGTGGATTGGGTTTTGCATTACATTTTGTTATTCCCATCATGGCAAGGAGATTCCAGCTGGGATTAGGCCTCATTCCACTAGGGCTACTGCCACTTCAACAGCATTTCTAAGGGGTGGCAACTAAGGATATTTTGGAGGCAGCTACTTGGAGTTCAGTGCATACTTTCTCTAAGCATTACCACCTTCCTCTCTACTCTAAATCTAGGGCTGGTTTTGCCACGGCTATTTTGCAGGGCATGTTGTCAGCTCCTGCTTCCTTATGATTTGCCAGCCTCCCTTACCTCTGCTTTGGGATTCTACCCAAGTGTTAGGACTGCAGCAATGTGGTATGAAGAACATAGTACAGTTTTGTACCTACCATAAATGTAGATGTTCGAAGATCCACATTGCTGCAGTCCAATCCCTCCCTCCTTTCCCTCTGTGTTTAGGGGTGGTTGTGTGGGTGAGGTTATACTCTTGTAAATTTGTATATATTGTATATATATTTGGTGCAGGAGTGTGTGGTGTTTTTTGGTTTTAGCCTTATCTTTTTAGGGTCTTCTGACATCTGGGGCAAGAAAAGACTGAGGAAATGACGTCGGTCATGCGCATTTGTACCCTGACGTCAGACTAATGCGCCTTGACCGACGTCAGCCATATACTTTGGTATTCGGGCCGACTGGGACAGCGGACTACCCAAGTGTTAGGACTGCAGCAATGTGGATCTTCGAACATCTACATTTATGGTAGGTACAAAACTGTACTTTTCCTTTGCTGTCAAAAGTGATTCAGAAAGCTCATTCCTTGGGAAGCAGAATGATTCTGATTGCTCCACATTGGCCTCATCAAGTCTGGTTCCCCTTTCTCCAACCATATGTTGTGGACACGCCTTGGATTCTGGACCCTCAACCAGATTTACTGACACACATGTCGGGACAGTTCCATCCCTCTCTGATGACCTTCTGGTTGACAGCCTGGCTACTCCACTTCCATCGTTAGTTAGGCTTCATAATTTTTTGCCAGAAGTAGTTCACATTTTATCTTCCTCTCATAAGCCATCTACTAGGAAGATTTATTCTAGCAAATGGAAGAGGTTTTCTATTTGGGCGCATACCCAAGGAATTGATCCTTACACAGCCCCGATTGCTTCAGTCTTGGAGTTTTTGTCTATGCTTTTCCATCAGGGTTCCATGTCAGCTACCATAAAAGTTCATTTGGCAGCGATCTCTAATTTTCATTTTGCTAATGAGCCTAGTCTCATGGCTCACAGACTCTGCAAGGCTTTCCTGAAGGGTACTCTGTTCCTCCGTCCTCTAGTCTCCGAACCTATCATGCCCTGGGATCTCAATTTTGTTCTACAAGCCCTTACTTCACCACCTTTCGAGCCTGCAGCTACCTGTGACTTGAAATTCTTGACCTGGAAAACAGCCTTTTTAACAGCAATCACTTCAGCAAGGCGAGTTTCAGAAATTCAAGCCCTTTCTATCAAACTTCCTTACTTAATCTTCCATAAAGACAGGGTTCCTCTTAGACCAAGCCCTTCTTTCCTTCCTAAAGTGGCTTCCGTATCTAATCTTAATCAATCTATTGAGTTGCCTGTATTCTTTCCTCATTTTTCAAACAAGGCAGAATTTAAATTTCATCAATTGGATGTACACAGACAGTTACGTTTCTATCTGCACCGAACAAAAGATATCTGGAAGTCTGATCAACTGTTTGTCTCCTTTTCGGAAAACAAAATTGGGTTCCCTGTCTCAAAAATCACCCTATCCAGATGGATATCTAGTTGCATCTCTTTCGCCTACTGCGCAGGAGGAAAAGACCTGCCATTTCTGGTCAAGGCTGACTCTACTCGGGCTGTTTCTACATCCTACAGCCCATCAAGCCATATTGTCAGTGGATGATATATGTGCTGCAGCTACTTGGGCTTCTCTTCACACATTTGTTTTCTCATTACAAATTGGACGTGGTATCTAGGGGCAGGTCGTCCTTTGGTTCCACAGTACTCAGTAGTATTTTCCTATGAGCCACCCAGGATGTAGGTGCTAGGGACGCTGTCCCACGGGTAAGAATGTAGGCGAGATTGGACTACATAACATCAAGAAGTTATGTAGTCACCATAACGTTTGATGTATGTAGTCCATCTCACCTCACATTCTTACTTACCCTCTCACCTTCTCCCTTCCTGGAGGATCTGGAGGTTAGGTTTCTTTTTTACCTGGATGTTGTGTATGCGTGGGGTATGAATGAGTATTCGCAGCAAACTAGATATGGGGATATGGAGCAGTGCACCATGGGATACCTGCTTAGCCCAGCCAATAGAAGACTTCGAGCTAGAAAAGTTTGGCCGAGTCGGAGCCGATATTCGGCTCCGAACCCATGGGTAAGAATGTGAGGCAAGATGGACTACATACATGGAACGTTCTGGTGAGTACATAACTTCTTGTTTTCTTCACCTTCAAGGTTTTTCTTAAGATGGTGACTATGCAGCATTGGATCTTCACCCTTTCCCTTGTGTAAGTAGCATTGCTGGATTTATGGCAAACTACTGTAAGAGGCATGGGAGATCATGTCTCAATGTGTCGTTTTTCTTGCTTTCATTTTTATCATTACTTAATAAACCCCTCTCTCAAATGATTCTGTGGCCTTTACCTGTGCATATGTTCTATGAACATCTCTTTACCTTAGAATGCTGTGTAAATGAGATATATTTTTATAGTTTGAGATTTACCTTTCAAGCTTGCACTTTCCAGGTCATTCCTTCACAAAGATCCACCAAAGGGAATAAGCTTGGGCCTCTACCCTAGAGGTAATGGAGATGAAACATCCTACGTCAGATAGAAACGTTGTGAACCATGATAAAAATAGATCTGCATTTGCACTTTCATCTCCATCACAATTCTTACTGTCCTTCTGGCCTAGAAGGCCTACTGGATGTTGTACTGTGAGGTTTCTGTTTCTGGTTTATTATTTTTCTCTTCACTTTTCTCCTCCTCTGTGGGCTTCAAAATTACAACACAGGATTGTTGAGAGTCTAAGCATTTAGAGAAATCAATTCAACTGAAGTGTTTCATTTAAAAAAAAATCCAGTTCTAAATTGTTCTTCAAAACGAGACTAACTCCATATAATTCCTTTTATAGGTTTATTGGGATAAGCTCTTTCAACCTTGTAGACTTCTTCAGATCCAGTTCCTGCATCTAAACTTTCTATTCTATGGTCACGATTCTACTATAAGTAATATTAAAGGGAGGAGTAGTACACTGTGGAACAACCCAGTTCCAGCTGATTGGCCTTTCACCTGCTCAGAATGAAGACATCCGAAAGGATATTAGATCCACCCTCATTTGTGGGGGGGGGGGGGGGGTGGCTTCCTTTTTTTTTTTTTTTTTTTTTTTTGTGTGGTAAATAAACATCAGCATGTTGTTTTAATAAATATTCACTGTCTAATGGCTGGATTGTGCAAAATTATTTTTTTTTATTTTCCATACAGCTGCTTGGGATACTTCTATGGAATTCTGGTCAAGAGTCGCACTCAAAACCAAACATATTCGAAAATCAGATTAGAAGTCAAGATTATTATAACATGATGTATTCTCATAATTTTTACTTTAGTATTGTTTTATTTTCTCTGCTGCATCCTGAAGTAGCATTATTATTTCTCTTCAGTGCAGTATTGTGAACTCGCGTCAGTACAGTTAATACTTTTATACAGTCCATCCACTGCATGATTCATAGGCTATCTCAGGATATAAGGAAGCTTGCTGGCAAGTGAAAGGATTACTTGGTTACCAGGATCCTCCAACAAGCTCTGTGGTTGTTTTGTTGTTCTGGCAGTTTAAAAGTTTTTTAGATGGTGAATGTAAACATAGTGATGTTTGACTGTAAAATTCAGTCTGGAAGGCACGCCTGTAAAATTGGTTGTGAATTTATACATGAAAAAAGTTGGAGTTTTAACTAATATAGGGGACTGATCAATAAAGTTTAGCTACACATAAGAGTTTCACACACATGGGCTTTTACAAGCACTACTTGTGAGCATCCCAGTTCAGATAAGAATAGGTCTTAACATCCTATCAAATGTCTTTATTCTGAGCATGTGAAGGGCTAATTAGGTGGAACTGGTTTGTGCCAGAGTAACAGTAGTTATAGTTGCTTCATAATTATAGAGAGTTTAGATGTAAGAAATGGATCTGAAGAAGTTCACAAAAACAAAAGCAGTTAACCAAATTAACTTGTAGAAGGAGTGTTCTGGAGTCTCTCTCTTTTTAGAAGGAAGATTTAGAACTGAATTTTATTTCTATAAAGAAAATAAATCCTTTAGCCGACAGGCTTGCTCTAAGTACTTGGAGTCTCAACAATCTTGTGTTGGAATTTTGGTTTGTCCTGACATGTTCCCTGTATGCAGCCAGGTTGGATTAGAGATATTAGAGTCCCCAGCCATGTGTTACCTTTGCTGTCTTTGTGAGCTTCACAGCTCTCAAAATGGTTCCTTGGTTACAGAGGATTGTGGGTAGGAGGGAAGGGGCTTGAATAACTTTGAGCTGTGCTACATACTTCCTGATCCTAGACCTAGAGGTGACTAAGGTACAGATGCTTATGCAGATATATCATTATGGCAGGTACGTAGCTTTCATTTTAAATATTTACAGTTGAAGTTTCCTTGTTAGACTCGCCCTGGGAAGATGTGTTTGTCTTGAATTATGTTACCTAGGAATGAGATGTAGCATGTTTTTTAGTGTGTGTGTTTCCCAAGGCTTTTGACAACTAGAGTTAAGGAATATTATGTCCACCTTCCTTGCATTTCAAGAGGGAGTAATTTAATATGATGCATTGAAATTGTATGGCAGTGTTTAGATATACTGTGGAGTTGTAGGCAGTTTTTGATGCCCTGTTTAGGCATACATGTTGCACATTGTTCATATACTGTTGTCTTTAAGGATATGAGCATATTAGGAACAGAGTTACCGAGGTGTATTTTTTACTTCACTAGATTTAGAATAAATAGGATATTAAGTACAAGTTAGTACATTTACGTGACAATGTTTTTTCATACTCATTCAGTATTAATCTCTCTAATCATGCTTTGCTGGATTCTGGGATGTGTTGGCAGCATGAGAGCTCTTTAGAGAAACACTGGAGAATTGCCTCATACTTTTGGAAATAGGAGCCCGTTTTTTAGTGCACATAAAGCAATTTTGACAGAATGTATTGTGGAGGTCAAGGGAAAGGAACTGACTTGGTCCATAATCATGATGATTTTAAACACTGGTAGAGAATATCTAACAGCCCCCAGAATGGCTGCAACAAAAATCCAAAGCCAAATTAGAGGAGAAAATACAACTTTTGAGGAGGTTTACTTGTAGCAGTCAGCAGGGCTTCTCACAGATTAATTTGAGTAGGCTATAGAGAGGATTCTTGAGAGGGAAACATGGATCTCTTAATGAGGGTTTGAAAGATCTCTTCTTCCAGAGTTCCCTGAAACATCAAACGTCTTTGTCATACTTTGTCAGCAAAGGGTCCAGTGTCTAGTTCAGACATTGTATTTACCAGACTCTGACCATAAAAGTATATGCCCCCACCTGCAATTTTTATAAATTATTTTTGACTGTTATTGCACACTGTATTCAGTGAAAGACTGGGCAGTACACAACAAAACTGGATGTATGAATACTTGGGACAGGTCCATCTTCCAAGCTTACCACAAACCCAGGTGTATAGTCTGATGGTGTTGCTTGTATTTGAGGAGATACAGAAGATTATGGATAGTAGGCCTTTGTTAAAGCACCAGTTCCTAATTGAATGCTCTTGGACTTGTGGATAATTAATAAAGAAAAGTTGTACCATCTCTTGGTGAAGTTGTTTACCAATATTGTATGTAATTGGAAAGGACCTGTCAATGGTTGAAACCATTCTGATGAAGTCTCCGTTGTAGGAGACGAAAGCGCTTAATCGACCCAGATTTTGGTTTATGGACTTTGGTTTTTGTGACATTTTGGATTAAAGTATTTTGCACCTATCGAGTGGTCTGCCTGCTTTAACTGTGGAAGGATATCCTTTATTGTGCCGGAGACTTTTTTCGTTTACATCTGTTGGTGTATTGTTTTTGAAATAATTTTTTGACCAGCCTTCAACTAATAAATTAATGTAACTGTGTATGCAATACTTTCTCATAGTAGCAGCCACTAGGGCTGTGCTTGCAATAAGAAACAAATTATTTCCACTCTTGTTTTTCTTTAGTTTTATTTTCCCTTTTCTGTCAGATCCAGGCTATTGCCCACTTAAACTTATCTCTCTCAAGTAGTTACTGAAAAGATCACTTAAAATCTTTCCCTGGGATTCACTAAAATGCTTTCTGCATGCACTAATTGCCCATTGTGGGTCAGTTACCATGAAGGTGAGAAAGTGAGATTCAGAGACAGATATGGTTGAAGTGAGAAAGACTTTATCACTTTGTTACAAATCCATACATCGCATTAGCAAAGCCACCCCTCACACGCACACTAGACACCCCAAATACACTTGTCACATCCAATCGTATGCAAATGAGCCCCACCACATTTGCTCACACTACGGAAACACTTTCCCATTCACTAACATTCAGTGCAACATGCACACATACACTTTGTTTCTCTGTTCCCTATTTTAGCCACCCAGGCAGACGCACACTTGCACAGACCATTGTGCAGACTCATTCATGCCCCTATGGACAAGCTTACATATATATTCATACACACTAACACATCCTCCACTGCTAGGTCTTTTCTGAACTTAGCTGTCCTACGAGTACTCCTTTAGGAGTGAATGGGCAATCACCATATTTTTATTATAGACTTTTTCCCTCCGAGTAAAATTTTACTTTTGCCTAAGCAAATCAGGACCTGTGGACATGTCTAGTTAACATTAACAACTGCCCTGGACTGCTGCTTCAGCATGGGGGTTCACTCATGACACAGCTCTCTGTCTCGTGACTGTGCACACAAAAAAAAACCTGCATGGTAAGAGTAGTCTCTGAATTTAGAAGGCTTAGTGCAATGAGAACATTTAGAGCTAAGACTTCTGCATTGCATTAAGCCTTTCTGAATCCCGTGGACTCTCTAGTCAGTTTCTGATTGATGTCAACCTTCTCAGATACACATGGTTACAGATACCTTCTAAGCTTTTTACCATTTATAAAAACATCCAATCCGCTTGCAGAATACAACTGCAGTCACCAGAAAAATAGCAGCCTGAACTTGAATTTCTTTATTATTAGTGCTTTTGTCCACTAAAAGTGAAGTGTTGTGTTTAACAGATAATAAACTCCCTCAACACAGTTGTTTAAAATAACACAATCCTCTAGTGCCATCTTGTGGCCAGTTCATAAACATACAATTGTTGTTGTTTCGGCTTTTCCCGTCCTTAACTCAAAAACATCTTATAATGAAATTCCCCAAAACTTAAAAATCCATATACACATATAATAAATTAATATACGGGTGAGTTGAATTAATAAAAAATTAAAGACTTTTTAACTAATAATAAACTATGAAATTATACCCTATAATACGCGGAGGACTCTCTCAAAGGGGCAAACCTTTTCTAATACAAATAGAAATTTTTTTTAAATTCTCACATTGTTCAGAATGTCTGAACAAAGAATCACTAAAGTACTTTTTTCTGATGGCATAAATATGTTGGTAAATTCTAAGCTTTAAAGCCTTCACAGTCTTACCACATGGCATGCTGGGCATGTACTGCATTATGCTAAGTAAATCACACCTGTGGTGTTAAATTAAGCCTCCCATTTGGATAAACGGTTTTAGGGAAAGTACCTACTGTGAAACTTAACACCCTCAAAACTATACGTACCCCACATTTGGACATTCCTTTTGCACCTATATTGTTCTCTCACCTGTTGCAACCATTCTCTAATCTCTTCTTCAAATTAATCTCAGTTTAAAATACCAAAATGTTATCCAAACCTTGGGCTGTAGTAAACCTAGAGCTATTTCTTGATAAACTGTTCTTATCATCCTTACTGGCAGTACGGATACTACACAGAAAAGCCGAGGAGAAAGAACTGACTTCTGCTACCGCAGTGCTCCCTTTACCCCCGGCTGCAGGAACCACCACATTTAAATTGTCCTTCGGGACATCAAGACCAAATTTCAAAATAGGTTTATAATGGGTAGATCTTCCTTTTACCTCTTCCTTAAACTCTTGAATAATGTCTAGGGGATAATAAATAGCCTGAAATATCCTACTTAAAAAATTTACTTCAACATCAAATTTATCATGGTCAGAAATCTGTCAAAACAATCTAATGAGTTGTGCATTGACAGCATTTCTTTTTTGCCCCACAGGATGATAACTGTTAAAGTGCAACAAAATATTGGAATAGGTCTCTTTCCTAAATATTGTTGGAGCAAAACAACTTTGTTCTTAATCCTTAAAAATTGTGACATTTAAAAAAAATAAAATTCAGAAAAGTGAAACTATGGATTTAATGCAAAAATTCATCTATTTTATGGGGATTCCCTGACCATAAAATAAAAATTTTGTCCAGAAACCTGAAATAAACCTTGATGTTGCTAACAAAGGGGAGGAACATTTTTTTTTTTACCACCACCACAGTATGAGTAAAAAAAAAAAAGGCCTACAGATGCCCCCATAGCAACACGTATTTGGACTAAAAAAATACAAAATTATTAGTGAATACAACTTCCATAGCTTCGACCACAAACTTGATAGTATTCGAAGTTAAGCTAGTACCACAAGTTAAAGCTTCTTGAAACAACTGCAAGCTCTATTGGTGTGGGATGACCAAGAATAAATCTTTTACATCAGTTGTTAAAAAAAAAAACAAGTCACATCTTAGTCGAACTGGACCTGGTGCAACTTATTCAAAAAGTGCCAAGTGTCTTTAGGGACATATGTTTTATTGTCAAAAAAGGACTTCAAAGTAAAATCTATGAACTTTGCCAAAGGCTCAGTTTTTAAACCCCCTGCTGCCACAGTAGGACGAAGTGAGGGGGATCTTCAGACTTGTGCACTTTGGGGATGCTGAAAATATTCAGTATCACAGGTTTATCAACACTCAGATATTCAGAGATTGCACTGTCCATTTTAATGTTTGTGGTAACATCCTCCAGCCAATAGTGGATGTGTTGGTAAGCTATATTGATCTCATTTTTACTTACACCAACAAATAAATTCCCCATTGTGAAGGTATTGTAACATTTTTTGAAGTACAAAAAAAATTCCATCAATACAGCACCACCCCCTTTATCTGTTTTCATTGTTCTGATAAAATGATTAGCAGTCAATTCCTTCAACAAATTTCCCTCTTTAGACAGATTATAATAACCAAAATCCATTCTCAAAGCTCACATCTTCTCACAAACTATCTCAAAAGATGCCAAGGCAGGGTTCAGTGGAGGGATAAATAAACTTGGTCTTTGCAAACCATTACTTAGCTCACCTCTTGCTCATTGCCTTTGTAAAATAAGGCCAGGTATAACTTATGGACAAAAAGTTTCAAATTCAGAAGATGGTCTACTAAATTAAACTTCATGGCAGATACAAAGGGGGACCCTTTGCAAAAACAGCTCACCATAAATAGAAGTAATAATCAGGTGACTGTAATTATAGATGTTAAAGCCCATAAAATCTAACACAGCACCTTGACATGGAGAAATACCATCCAGAAGCATCTCTGTCACTGTTTCTGATTTACATTCTGCCTCTTTCCAGACTGATAATTTGCCGTCTGTGGTCCATTCACTTAGGGTTAACAGTCTATCTGGTGTTGTGGCACCCTATTGTTCCTGTTTCCTCAGTGAATGTCATGGCCTTTGGTTTCATCTAAAAAATCATCATCTCCATTGTCAGCCGCTATGTCTATAAACGGCTCAGATGATTATCCCTCAACATTATCCGTAGTTGGTCGCCAGTCTATTTTAAACATCAAGGTAGGATGGAGATAAGCTGAGTTGGCTTTAATACTGGTCACTATCTCTTTTTACCATTCATTACAGTTCATAATATTGTTTATTTAATCACATAGGTTTATAAGCAAATACTAAACTATCAGTATGTAGACTATTATAAGCCTAGGCAATAATCTGAGGTCAGAATGAAACCCTGCACCTTTTATCTGCGAGATAGACCTCAGCCATTATGCCAACCTCTTTTAACTGATTAAAAATTAAAACCAATAGACTTGGTTACTTTTTTCTTGCCCATCCTTTCCTTGTTGCAGCTAAAACATAAAGTGAGATTGATACTTTAGTTTGTTAATAGTGTAACACAGTCACCATAGTTTAAAAATCATTGCATTGCTTATCATACTTCAGCTGTCCAATTACTTAGTCGTAATGTAATGAAATTAATCATTGCGACTTTCGTACATTTCTTTTTTAAAAAGTTCACTTTGTCTTCCATATTCTTTCTGATCTTCATCCTCTGTTAGTGCCAGCATGTGGTTCAAATCCAAGTTTTTCTTCATTCCTCTGGTCGAGTCCGTCTTCTCTCTTTCTTTCCTGTATTTTTCTTTGAAAGAGTGGTAAGAGTTCCACTGGCCTAGTGTCTCCTTGGCACCATTTACCACTAAGAAGGCTGAGAGGCCAAATCCTATTTAGCTTGCTGGTTTGCTTTTGCTTGACCAAACTTTATTTCCTCTACTGATTGCTTTTGTTTTACATGTATGTCTTTGTCCAACTAGAAAAAAGGTCTCAAAACTGTTACATATAACAGCTGAATCTCAATCCATCCTCTGTAGGGATGAATTTATTATTTTTTTTTTGTCTGATGTACAATGAATACTTAATTTTCACAAAATCTCTGGTGTCAACAACTTTCAACAGCTTTCCTTCTTCTATGCCACATTTTACACAGAGGCATTTCCTTCTGTCAGTATGTTTGCATCTTCTCCAGAATAGGTTTAGCCTTTTTTTCTAATGGCAAGATTTGGAACATACAGAATGTGCTGTCAGCTAATACTTACTCTAGAACACCAGTCCACTTATTTGTGCCCTCATGAATTTCATATATTCTGCTGTCTGTAGTTTTTGACACTGTTCCTTCTGGGAAGCCCCATTTTCTGTCATTCTTTCCTTTATATTAATCTGTGCCTTCTGCAAATCAGTAACTTCATTTCAGTGTTTACTTAGTATTCCCTCTATTTTTTCTAGCCTTTCATCATTTAAGTTCATGTGTTTTTTTGAATGTCATACTTATTTGGAAAACTTGAGTGCTTTTGGTTTGAGTTTTTTTTCTTTTGTGTTGATGGAAGCCATTTCATTCACTAAGGTATGAATTGGGCTGCTTCCCATTGATCAGCTTCAAAGGTATTCTTAATTAAATTCTTTACTTCTTTTTCATTGACTTTCCTTTGTTTTCCAGTAGTGTTCTTTTCTGACATTCAGGCATTTTACTCACTGGCCATTAACCAAATATCCAATATCTACTTGTATATGCTTGTTTACTGAATTCTCAGTTTTCCTACTGTGAAAGCTGCCATCTTATGACTCCTGAAGAAAATTGTCTTTACTCATTGTCAGAAAAAATAGTTTTTTTGTGGTAGTGTACAGGTAGGCTTTCATAAGAAACTGGACAACTGAAACTAAAACTTCATCTAATATTGATGAGGTAAAGTTGATAAATGAAATAGGTAATAGAAAAAGGAAATAGTAAGGAAAGGTAATAGTAAAAATACTGGAGTATTCCTAATCTGTCAGAGTGGTCACATGCTGGGCTTCTGGCCTACAGTGGGACATTACATTATTGATCATAAATTACCAGGTGCCACAACTGTGTATTTGCAAATCAGTGCATGTAAATTAGATGATGTGTTTAGCAATGGGTGATGTGAGTTGATAAGTTATGAGGAAGATATTGATTCTCTAAAAGATCTCATAAAAATGTGAAATTCTCACTACACCTTCCTAAACATACTGGAAAATACTAAGATACAACCAAAAACTCTAATACTGGGTGATTTCAACTACCCTGCCATTAATTGGGAAAACTACTTGGGTACCAACTCCTTTTCCCAACGGTTCTTGGAATTCATAAATTCCAACGCCCTGGATCAACTAATCCATTGTCCCACCAGGGTCTCCAATATCCTAGACCTGGTCATTACCAACATGGGAGATAGATGCTCCACACCAGTGGTCACCCCCTCATTGGTCAGGTCTGACCATAAGCAAATCACCCTTGACATCCACATCCCACCCCCACCCCCCAGTAAGGAAACCTCCTAAAAAAACTTCTCCAAAGCCAACTTCATGCTACTGAAGTCAGAAGTGACAAACTTCACAACACCCACGCAGACGGGATCTGGAAGTTCGACTGCAGAATCCCACACTAAGGCACTGTACGAGCACATCCACTCGTGCATGAATCGTGCCATCCCAAATAGAACCAAGGTGCTCTTCTCCAAAAAAAGGAAGCCAATCTAGTGGTCCCCTGCTATAAACAAATTGTACAACAGAAGGAAGAAACTGTTGCAGAAAAGAGGAAAATCCCAGGATGCAAAAAACTCCCTCACCAGCCTCAGTAAGAAGCTGCGATCCCTCATAAAATCCTCAAAAGCTAGTTACGAAAATAATTGCCAAAGATTCCAAAGACAACCACAAGGCATTCTATAGTTATGTCAAGAATCTAAATGGCAATGCTCAGATCTGCTCTGAGCTACAACAGAATGGCATTAAATATACTGATCCCAAGGATATTGCCAGTATCCTGGCAGATCGATTTAGTGCCAACTTCACTCCCCTCTCGCCCCTAAAGGGCCCATCTCAGTAACAAAAGATTGCCAAATTCCGATAATCACAGCCACACAGGTAGAAACAGCACTCTCCAAAGCTAAGAATACAGCATCCATGGGACTTTATAACATCCCAGGCTGTGTACTACATGAACCACAAAATGAACTGGCACCCCACCTAAGTGTCATGTTTAATCATAGCCTCACCTCAGGCTTCGTGCCCACTGAGTGGCGCTCAGCTACAGTTATCCCACTCCACAAGGGAAGGATCCGCCTTGGATCCCGGGAACTACCGTCCCATCAGTCTGACAAGCCTGATCTGCAAGGCCATGGAATGCATTATCATGGAACTTATAAACAAAGACATTGGCAACCTCCAGACACTGGACCCCACCCAGTTTGGGTTTGTGAAGGGACGATCTTGTCTCCTGAATCTGATTGACTACTTCAAATCGGTCTCCAGCGCTGTGGACAAGGGTAAGGCGGCCCACACAGCCTATCTGGACCTCGCCAAGGCCTTCAACACCATCCCCCATTCTGGAATCATAGATAAACTTACTAAGCTGGGCATAAACCCCTACATCACTCGATGGGTTGCCAACTGGCTTACTGACAGAACCCAGACTGTAAAAGTAGCTGACTCCAAATCCAGCTCCAGACAAGTGACAAGTGGAGTACCTCAGGGTTCAGTCCTGGGACAGCTCTTGTTTGGCATCTACTTCTCTGAAGTACAGGCCAACACTAAGGGACTCTGGCTAACTAAGTTTGCAGATGACTGCAAACTGGGAGCCATTATTGAATCCCCAAATGATGTGGATATTCTACAAAAGGGCCTTACAGAAACAGATGCCTGGTGCCAGAGCCATGGGCTCAAGCTTAATGCCAAGAAATGTATAGTTATCCCCTTTGGAAAAAAACATGTACCCATGAGCTACCACATAGGTGGCAGGACACTAAACATCGAAAGTGTGATGAGAGACTTAGGGACACAAGTGGACAGTGGTCTCACTTTCGATAACCACATCGCCACAACAGTCAGGAAATCCTTCTACGTGGCACACCTCATCACTAAGGGCTTTTCATCCAGAAAAAAGGAGGTCATTGTCCCACTATACTCATCCCTCATTAGACCCATTATAGAGTATAATGCCCCATTTGGTATGTACCTCACAAGGCATCTGCAACAGCTGGAAAGGCCACAGAAATACCTCACTAAAAGAATCATAGGCCTAAAGCAGATGCCATATGCTGACCATCTAAAATAACTCCAGCTATACTCTGTGGCATATCGTCTACTCAGAGGCGATCTCTGCTTAACATGCAAGGCCATGTCAAACCCTGAGCTGTTGGACATGCTCCACTTAAAGAAATCCCAATCCCTCAGAGCCACACGCTCCAGGGATCTAAACCTTATCACAATGAACAAAACATGCTGGAGGGATAGGTTCCTGACCCAGAGACTCCCCATACTCTGGAATAGACTGCCTTATATGTCAAGCAGAGTGCCTCATTGGCCCTCTTCTAAAGGAACCTTGATGATTGGATGGGAGATGGGAAATTCACCCCGGGGATCATGTCAGTCGCCCTGCTAGACAGGGGCCCAGAGAAGTAAATATTGTGGGAAAAAAATTTCCAGGGAATTGCTATGGCTAGGCTTGCAAAGGCCTTAGGGCCGATAGCCTAGTACCAACCTATGAAATGTTCATATGATAGGAATGCCCTTATCTTGTTTTCCTTTATTTTTGAAGTTGGGTTTAATGTTAAAAGTTCTTACTGGTTAACTTCTGCAAATGCACTAATTTAGCATTCACAAACAACAAATAGCTAATTTTGTTATTTGTGTATAAATAAAGTTTGTGGTTAGGAATACTTTGTGGTTAAGTAGCTAAATAGGAGAGTTTAGTTAAGTAGTCAAATTTCTATTGCTTAAACAATTGTAATAGATATCGCCATGTTTCTTGGGTGTTAGACTTGTCAGTTCAGTGTAGTATTTCTTGCTTATTCATTTATAGACACCAGTTTTCCCTTCACAGATGGTAAGGATTGCGTTATTTTTTGTCAAACTGTCCTTAAGTTGTCTGCATTTACCTACAGAAAAGCAATACTTCACTGGCTAAAATGTAATATTTGCCACTTTGTTTATCCATCAGATGTTTTTTGTGTTGCAGTGCAACTAACTCATTCTTCTTCACTTAGAGTAATTAAAAATTATTTGGAAAAGGGTTTCGGTTTCACTTTGTATATCAATGTGATGTTCATCATATTCATCACTGCTCCTGTAGCCTAAGCTATATAGGCTATATTCTGCATAAGATGTAACAGCTGGTCAGTTTCCAAAGCTTTAGGGTACCTTCCATATGCCCAAACATTTAGTCAGCTCGAGTTGCGCTGATTAAAAGACAGGTTTGGGTGTCAAGCCCTTCGGAGCTTTCCTGCTACCAAAGAGAAAGTTAGTGGTCTGCTTCTGCTATTTCATTGCTTGGCAAATACTTACCCTTAGGGTGAAAGGGTGATGCCTTCCATGTATTATTTTTGTTGTTTAAACTTTCCTCTTTAGGAAGGTATATTTTAAGCTAGGAATATTTGATGTTATGTGGTCCTATCTCGCCTACATTCATTACTGACTGGTTCAGAGCCGAGAATCGGCTCCGACTCGGCCAACTATTTTTCTAGCACGAAGTCTCTAATTGGCTGGGCTAACCCGGTATCCCAGGATGCACCTCGCCCCAACCGCCAGATCTCGTTTGCCGCTCGTTGAGTTAGGACGTGGTCTCACGCTTGGCTGTGGCTAAGTACACTTTTACTAAACTTTCTAAAGTTTTTGTACTTCTCCTTTATATAAAAAAGCTATGTTCATAGCTATATTGTGTTTTGTGTGTTTGAGCCTGTTCGGTTTAATTTGGAGAGTGTGTGTGGTTTCCCTTGTGTTTGGCGAGCTAGGCCCATTTAATTTAGAGGGACCTAGTCCTCTCCATCGTAAATCGTTCTGTAGTTTGTTTTTGTCGGTTTTTCTTCCCTAGGGAACGTTTAAGTTAGAGTTCCTGTGTCCAGTAGTGTTTCCCGCCTTCCTACTGTTAGTTGTTGAATGTTTGGTTTTTTGCCTGACATGTCCAAGGAGCAGAAGGAGCATAAACCCTCCGGGTTTAAACAATGCTCTAAATGTGCTGACAAAATGTCGATTACAGATGGGCATGCCATCTGTGTTTAATGCCTTGGTGCGATTCACCTACAAGAATCATGCAGTGTCTGCCATTCCTTCAGCTCTAGGGTGCTGCAGGAAAGGAAAAATAAACTGATTTTGAAGGGCCTAGTTAAGCCCGCCTTTGAAGAGGATCTAGAGTCTGCTTCTTCTACTGGCAAGTCTAAATCTACCAGAACTAAGAAAAGATCTCCGGCTCCATCTAGTTCTTCGGAGCCCCCGGAGAAGATTTTGAAAGTAGTTACTACCTCCTTGGTTCCTTTGGCTTCAGAGCCGCAGGACAAGCTCTCTGTTTTGGATACTGCCTCCTCGGCTCCATTGTCCTTGGGGCCGCAAGAGGTATCTGTGGTACTGGAGTCGACCTCGGCTCCGATCTTTTTGGAGCTAATTCGGAGCCGGTCACCCAGTGTTAGGCAGGAGTCCATAGGTAGGAAATCCCCATCTCCTTCAGTTTCCTCCAAATCCTCCAGGTTGTCTGATTTGGATGTGGATAGGGTGGTCCAGAGGTTCCTTCAGTCGCCGGTGTTAGCCAAATTGTTTTCGGCTCAGACCCAGTTGGCTCCGGAACCTGCCCCCTTGTCGGTACAGATGATTCCTCCTCCGAGCACCTCTGTGTCATCGGAGCCGGAGTGCTCGACACCAAGTGATGTCCTTGTGCCGGCTCCGATACCCCTGGCGGGTTTATAGGAGCCAACTTTGGCTCCAACCATTTCGGTTCCGTCATCTGTTTTCGGCACTCTGGTTTCCTTGGTCGGGCCCGAGGGGGAATGCATCGGGACTTCTGTCTGCTCCGAGTCTCCCTCTCGGGGCTTCGGCTAGGGGGACCCCGACCCCGGTTGTGGTCTCGAAGACGGGTCAGTTCTCTGATTCGGGGGGGCCCACCTTCGAGGCCATGAGGAGCGCACTGGCCAGGTCGTCAGTGACATCACTTGGATCGGTCACTCCGTCTCCATACACCCCGGCTAGAGCTTCTGATGCCCCCCTATCCGTGGACAGTGGAGCTCGAAGGCCTGAGGACACCCCCATGAGTGGTCCCCAACTTTCTGAGGGCCCCTCAGAGACTGTGCCTGTGGAGCCTCCCAGGAAGAAGTTGTGCAAGAGGAAGCACATAGACTCCCAAGACGAGTCCATCACCTCCGATACCGACCTCGAGGATGCAGAGGGGTCCCCTAAGTCGTCCTCCGATGATGTCTCTTTCTCCAACATCCTGGAGATATTGAGGCAGAGAGGCGACTGGCCTTCCAAGTCCCCCTCTGAGGAGGAGTCGGTATTCCTCAAGGCCTTCGGAGCTCAACTTTCCGCCTCCTGGGTGTCTCCACCCTTCAATGAACTCTTGGACCTGATTTGTCGAAGGGTGTGGGAGCACCCTGATTCCGTGGAACCAGTACCCAGTCGTCCAAATAAGTTCCTGTCTGCTCCCACAGGGAAAGAGTTCTTGACAAAAGGGGTCCCCGTAGATGCCATGGTGGTGGCGTCAGCCACTCAGCAGGAAGTTGCAGAGGCTTCTTCTTCCATCCATCCTCCTAACAAGGAGTCCAGGAGTATGCATCAGTATGGGAAGCATACCCTGTCTTCAGCGACCTTTACACTGCGGTCACTGAATTACCTTTGTCACTTTACTCGGCTCCAGAGAGATCTCCTCAAAGAGTTGGGAGATATCTTGATGGGTAACATGCCTGAGGCGGTAGCGCAGACTGTTAATGCCCAGTTGTCTACCCTTAGTTCCATTGTCAACTCATCCATGAGGCTCATATCTTATGCAACCGAGGGGGAGAGTAGGGCAGCTAGTTCAGGTTTGGCTCTTAGAAGGCAAGCCTGGATTCGCCTATGTCACTTCGCGGAGGCCTTCAAGTCTCCTTTCACTGACGCCCCCTTCGATGGGTCCTCTCTTTTCGGACCCAAAGTGAAAGACACTCTCACCAGATGTGAGCAGGAGGGTAAGACCTTATCTGCCGTAGGGGCCCGTTTTTCTCTTTCCTCTAGGCCTTATCTCAAGGCTCAGAGAGAAGGGAAGATGTGGTTCAAGAAGTCACAAAAGTCTTTTTCCGCCACTCATGGTGAGACCCCTTCCAGAGGCAGAGGAGGGGGGGAATTACTGTGGAAGATGCCGTCCTAGGGGCAGAGGAGAGGCCCCCGCAATTTGGGAGACCGTGACTCCTTTCGCGGATCTTCCTATCAGCATCCCTGAGGGATTACCCGACTGTGCTATTCCGGAGCCAGTCGGGGGCCGTTTTTCGAGGCATCCTCAAGCCTGGGAGAGCATCACCCAGGATCGATGGGTGCTTCGAATAATTACCGGAGGTTACACCATTCCCTTTACTTCACCCCCTTCCCCAATCAGGAAAATCCCGGATGTTCCACCCAGTCAAAGGGATCAAGCAGCACTAGAGATATCAAAGCTGCTAGAAAAAGGAGTCATCCAACCGGTCCCCTCTGACCAGATCGGATCAGGAACTTACTCAAGACTCTCTTTGGTGCCGAAAAAACAGGGGACCTGAGACCCATTCTGGATCTCAGCCGATTGAATCATTACATCCTGAAGTCCAAATTCCGAATGGTCACTCTTCAATCCATCTTCCCATTGCTGGGAGAGGGAGTATGGATGTGCTCCATCGACCTCAAGAATGCCTATTTACCACATCAAGATGAACAAAGCATCCAGGAATCATTTACGCTTCTGGCTGGGAGCCAGTCATTTCCAGTTTCGTGCCCTGCCCTTTGGTCTCACCACAGCCCCCAGGGTGTTTACCAAGTGTTTGGCAGTGGTGACAGCTCACCTGAGACGTCTAGGATTCAAGGTGTTTCCTTACCTGGACGATTGGCTCCTTACCGCCCCCACCAGGCATCTCCTCATTTGAGCCAGGGAGGCTACCATAACCCTTTGCCAAAGGCTAGGAATTACGTTAAACTGGGAAAAATCTGCCTTGCTGCCCTCACAGTGTGTTGTATTTATAGGCGCAGAGCTAGACTCTGTTCAAATGAGGGCCTTTCTACCTCTAGAAAGGATAAGAGTGCTGCAATCTCAAGTTCAAGCTTTGTTGCCCCTCAAGAGGGTCCAAGCCAGGTTAGTTTTTCAGCTATTGGGATCCATGGCGGCTACCATCATGCTAGTGCCCTTAGCCAGGCTACACATGCGGATCCTCCAGTGACTCCTTTCAGTCCAGTGGTCCTTTCAAAAATTCCCCCTCTCTCATCCAATTCTCCTCACTGAACAATGCAGACAGGATCTCCGTTGGTGGCTATGTTCCTCCAACCTGGACAAGGGGAGGAATCTAGTTCCTTTGTCTCCTGCTGCCACAGTGACCATGGACGCTTTCCAGATAGGGTGGGAGGGCATTATCTGGGCAGAACGGACAAAGGCACGTGGCAGGATCACGAGGTACACTTACACATCAATGTCCTAGAGAGGAGAGCGGTGCTATTAGCGTTGCAAGCACTCCAGAGCTCTCTTCCCCAGGGAACGATTGCAATTCACTTGGACAGCATGTCAATTGTGTGGGACCTGAACAAGCAAGGAGGAACTAAGTCTTACCCCCTTTGCAGAGAAGCCATGAGAGTGTGGCATTGGGCAGTGTCTTCCCAACAGTTCCCAGTGGCAACGCACATTCCGGAAAAGTCCAACGTGATAACAGACAGGCTAAGCAGAGCTATTCTGATGCCTTACGAGTGGTCTCTGAACAACCGAGTTGCGACTCGGATCTTCAGCAGGTGGGGTCAGCCTTGCTGCGATCTCTTTGCCAGTCCTCTCAATGCCAAATGCAGCAACTACTTCACCCTGATCCCCCCACAGGGGGAGTCACCCAGGGACGCACTAGTCCACGGTTGGCCTCCCGGTCTGCTCTATGCCTTTCGTCCGTTTCCTCTGTTACCAAGAGTGATTCAGAAAGCCATATACTTAGGAAGCAAGATGATTCTAATTGCCCCACACTGGTCCTGCCAAGTCTTGTTCCCCTTTCTTCAGCAGTACACAGTGGACGGTCCTTGGACTCTGAATCCAGTGCCAGACCTATTGACTCACATGTCGGGACAGTCCCACCCCTCCCTACAGTCCCTCAGGTTGACAGCTTGGCTGCTCCACTTCCATCATTAGTTAGACTACATTCTCTTTCACCTGAGGTGGTGCATATCCTATCGTCGTCTTACAAGTCTTCCACCAGAAGAATTTACTCCAACAAATGGAAGAGATTTTCCATCTGGGCTCAGGCCCAAGGTCTGGACCCTTTCACAGCCCCTATATCGGCGGTCTTAGACTTTTTAGCTACGCTCTTCCGACAGGGCTCTGCTCCCTCGACCATTAAAGTGCAGCTGGCGGCCATTTCTAACTTCCATGTATCCTACGAGCCCGCTCTTATGGGCCATAAACTTTGTAAGGCCTTTTTGAAAGGAGCCTGGTTACTTCGCCCTCCTGTGTCAGAACCCATCATGCCATGGGATTTAAATCTGGTGTTGCAAGCCATTACTTCTCCGCCCTTTGAGCCGGCTGCCACTTGCGAACTAAAATTCTTATCCTGGAAGACGGCATTCTTGGTTGCCATCACTTTGGCTAGAAGAGTATCAGAACTTCAAGCGTTGTCCATTAAACCCCCGTATTTGATCTTCCATAAGGACAGGGTATCCTTGAGATTTAATCCGTCCTTCATTCATAAGGTGTCTTCCATGTTTAGCCTCCACCAATCCATTGAGTTACCAGTGTTTTTTCCAAACTTCTCCAACAAAGCAGAGTTCACATTTCACCAATTGGATGTGCATAGACAACTGAGATTCTATTTACACAGGATGAAACATGTAAGGAAATCGGATCAATTGTTTGTGTCCTTCTCAGAGAATAGAACGGGTGGCCCTGTTTCCAAGTGCACAATTTTTAAGTGGATTAAGGATTGCATTTCCTTTATTTACTCATCAGCAGGAAGAAATTTACCATTCCCAGTTAAAGCTCATTCCACCAGGGCAGTCTCGACTTCGATAGCACATCATGCCAGGCTTTCCTTGGACGACATTTGTGCAGCGGCCACCTGGGCTCCTCATCATACCTTTATCTCTCATTACAAGCTGGACGTGGCGTCTAGAGGCCGGGCTTCCTTTGGTTCCACGGTTATCAGGAGTATTTTCCTATGAGCCTCCCGGGTTAGAGGTGCTAGGGACGCTGTCCCGTCAGTAATGAATGTAGGCGAGATAGGACCACATAACATCAGTTAGTTATGTACTCACCATAACGATCGATGTATGTGGTCCATCTCGCCTACATTCTTACGTACCCTCCCACCTGCCCCCTTCCTGAAGGATTTGGAGAAAAATTGCTCTGAGACCCTTCAAAATTGGTTATTTGTTTCTTTTTCCTGGTTGGCGATATTCCTCTTAGTGAGGGTTGTGTATGTGGAGTGATTTATGCAAACAAGATCTGGGGGTTGGGGCGAGGTGCATCCTGGGATACCGGGTTAGCCCAGCCAATTAGAGACTTCATGCTAGAAAAATAGTTTGCCGAGTTGGAGCCGATTCTCGGCTCCGAACCCGTCAGTAATGAATATAGGCGAGATGGACCACATACATCGATCGTTATGGTGAGTACATAACTAACTGTTTTTATTGACTGTCATGTGACTTTACTGTACTTTTAAGTGAGAGAGCACTTTTGTTTCTAGCAGTTTAAAAGTTTCTTTAAACACTCTAAAACGTTTTTTTTCCTGTGGAGAAACTGCTGCAATTAAAATTAAATTACTTGGGGTGTGATGGTGTATTCCAAGTGATTTTTACTGTCCTCTAACTGGAAAAGTTAGTTTTAACTACTTTTTAAATTTTACCTGATTGTGATCCATAGTTTCCCGAGGAAAGAAGCACCATTTCTGGATTGATTGTCTCATTCCACAGACTGTCCTTATTCCAGCTGCAAAAAGAAAGTTAACTAAACAGCCTTTGTCACCACAGCAGGCTAGCAGTTTACCTCAACCACAGATGCGTGACCAAAGCTGGATGTTCATAGTGTTTCACTGTTGCAGTCATTACTCTTGGGGTTATCCTGCTGGCCGGCTACCTGCAGTCGGCCAGAATTCCAAAGTCTAGGTCCGGCGTCGGTTGCTGTTGCTATCGCCTCTTCCCTGACGTCAGTGCATCAGGGTTATAAAAGATGCAGCCGACGCCATTTTCTTCAGTCTTTCTTGCCGCGTGGTGCCCGAAGCAAAAGCAGTTTGCAAGTGCCAGTCGGCCGACTCCTGAGATTTTCAAATCTGAATTTCAGAACCGAAGTCTTCATTAAAGCTAAGTACCCCGTTGGGGAAACTTTTTTCTTGCTCCAGACCGATGTCAGAAAAAGTTAACAATTGTATTTCTTGTGGGAAGCAAATACCTCATAAGGATTTTCACTCTTATTGTATTCCTTGCCTAGGCCCTAATCACAACGTTGCTAGCTGTCGGTTTTGTGCTAGATTCAACCAACGCACTATCAAGCGTCTGTTCGATTTTGCATTTCATTACTTTGGCTGATGATTTAATTATATAATACTGACAGAACAGCCGACAACCGGAGTTTACAAAAAGCACAAGGATAGGCATCTGAGGTCCAAAACCAATGACGAAGCCTCTTCTAGGCCAGTCGCCGGTTCTCAGTGAGGCGCTTTCGCAGTTCCTGGCGCCCGCTACCTCAGAGCCACAGGCTGCTACCGACTCCCACGTGGAGCCGACTGGGCCTCTGAAAACTCAAGGTATTGGACAATCGGAAATCAATCCCTCAGATGGGTCTGAAGCCGCTGAGTGGGCATCGGCTTCTGAGGGTGTCTTCAAAGCGACACAACTATATGTTAAGCCATCTTCCAAAGACAAAGACTAAAGACAAAGAAACAAGAACAGCATTCTCCTATTCAGACTTTCATGCCTAAAAAAACAGATGCTCAAAATGGCCGAAGACCTAATTACTTTGATCAGGGGCTCCCATCCCCCTCCTGATAAGAGGCCTAGGTAAGAGACAGAGTATGCTTCTTCTGATCAGGTTTCTATTTCCTCTGATTCCTCTTCTGAACAGGATTACCCCATGCTTTCCTATGAGGATTCTGATGCTGAAGAATCCATTCCTTCAGCCTCTCCTCCTGAGGACTATTCTTTTGGGGACACACTGCATACTATGAGGGAGTATTTCCACTGGGAGAGCCAAGATTATTCTGAGTCTAAGAAAAGGCTCAGAGACTTCCTGCTTCTTCCTCAGCACAGACCCCTAGCTATTCCACCTGTTCTAGACATTGTAGATGATGTATTTTCAGAGTCCGGCCTGTCCCCTACTCTTTACCCCCTGCACCTGCTAAGCCAGACAGATACTACAGGGTCCCGGATTCTCATAAATTCCTATATAAAAACCCCGCAGCAGACCCAGAAACTATTTCTCAGGGTCCCAAGGGGGTTAAAGCTTCCACTGCAAAAATCCCTGTCCCCTCTGATAGGGATTCTAGGGCTCTAGACCGATGGGGGAAAAAGGTTTACACTTCTGCCACCCTGGCTGTAATGGCTTTAAATTGTCAATTTCATATGCTTAAATATCAGCAATATTTAATGTCACTACTTAAACAAAAAATGTTGACAAATACTGAATGTGCAGAGAACAAAGAATTGCAGGATTTATTGCATGCAACTGAACAAGTGGGCAAGCATACTTTGCAATGTGGTTATGATTCACTAGAGGCCTCTTGCAGGGCCGCTGTTACAGGTTCTGTTATTAGAAGGCATGCTTGGTTAAAGGAACAAAATCTGCCTGATCATGTTAAAGCAAAATTATTAGATGCAGCATTACAGCATGTTTGGTACTAAAGCAGAAGAGGTGTTGAAAAAAACGGAGGATAAAGCAAAATCCATGCAGACAGTAAAGGATTTCTTACAGGTACAGCCACCCAGGTTTAGCAGAAACCGGCCTTCTAAAAATTGGTCCTTTCCAGTCTCAGACAGACCACAAAGAGGCAGATACAGATGTCCCAGAGGCAGATCTCAACCCCAAGGCTCATACAGACCTAAACAATGGGGTGCTCCTACCTCAAAAAGCGGAGAACACTAATCACATCCTTACAGGAAACAGTCCCAATGACTTTCATCTACCAATTCCAAGCAGTTTTCTTTTTACAGCCCCCTTAGGGGGAAAACTAGCACTTTTTTCATCAAATTGGCAAATGGTTACCCAAGACAAATGGGTTCTGAACATAGTGTCCCAAGGCTACAGGTTCCATTTTCACGCACTACCAAGGTCAAAGGGTATGCCAGACCTGCCACACAATCAATGGGCAGAGGCACAAAAACAAATTACAGCCCTCATGGACATGAGGGCCATTCAGCAAGTACCACAACAAGAGCAGGGGCAAGGATTTTACTCCAGACTTTTTCTAGTACCCAGGAAGGACAAAACCTGGAGACTAATTCTGGACCTGTCTATACTAAATACGTTTTTGGAAGTTCCAAAATTCAAGATGTTGACTCTTCAGCAGCTACTGCCCATGCTGGGCAAGAGGGCTTGGCGCGTAACTTTGGACCTAAAAGAGGCATACCTGCATGTCCCAATCAGACAATCTTGCAGAAGATACCTCAGATTCATAGCTGGCTCAATGCATTACCAATTCTCTGCACTGCCCTTTGGCTTATCTACTGCGCCCAGGGTCTTTACAAAATGCCTGGCACCAGTAATTGCGTTTTGCAGACAAAAAGGAATTCAAATATATCCCTACTTGGACGACTGCCTAATTAAAGCAGAGAACAAAGACACTCTTCTACAGCATCTGGCATTTGTAAAAAGATTACTTATTGGCCTAGGGTACACAGTAAACGAAAAGAAATCAAAACTAGTGCCCTCTCAAGAGGTAATATTCCTGGGTGCAAGCTTAAATGCAACTGCCCAGGTGGCTTATCTCACGCCAGACAAACAAAAACAACTGACTACTTACTTCAAGAAATTGGCAACAAAAACCCACTTATCTGCAAGGAAAATCCTGCAGGCCTTGGGTTTCATGGCATCCTGCATTCTACTAATTCCATATGCCAGACTGCATATGAGGAAACTACAATGGTATCTGAAAAGTGTTTGGACTCAGCATTGCCACAGCCTGGAGACAGTAATTGCACTCATTCCCTGCCTACAAGAGGAGTTTCGATGGTGGGCAGAAGCCTGTCACCACAACAAGGGTCTGCCATTCAGTTTACTGACAGCCAGACAGACACCGACAACGGATGCATCATATTATGCCTGGGAGGCCCTTATGGCAGGAAAATGTATTCAGGGCACATGGCCTGCAAACCAGATGCATCTTCACATCAATCAAAAAGAGATGCTAGATGTTCAAAATGCCCTGACAGCTTTCAAGGACCTGCTTCATCCAGGACAATGACTGATAAAGACACACAACACTACGGTCATGTGGTACATAAACAAGCAGGGAGGTACTCATTCTTAGCCCCTCAGCAGACAAGCAATGACCTTATGGGACACAGCATTGGCTTTTCAAGTTCACCTACAAGCAGAATTCCTGCCAAGAAAAACAAATACTCTGGCAGACGAACTAAGCAGAAATTTCATGGATCCCCACGAATGGAAACTGGATCCACAAGTCTTCAGGATGATAATAAGGAAATGGGGATGCCCAGACATAGATCTATTTGCCTCCCCTCACAACTGTCAATTGCAGAGATTTTGCACAAGGATTTACCACAAGCAAGCATGGAAAGTGGACGCCCTATCATTCAGCTGGAAAAATCTAACAGTATATGCTTTTCCTCCTCTACCTGTCCTTCCCAGAGTACTTCTAAAGGTCAGACAAGAGAAGCCAAAAATTATTCTGATTGCTCCAGACTGGCCATGCCAGCACTGGTACCCAATCCTAAAAAGCTTGTCTCAAGGTCCAGCATAGATATTGCCTCAAACTTTTCACTTGCTGACCTAACAAAACAATCAGATCCTGCACAGCCAACACAGGACCTTAAATCTGGCAGCATGGCGGATAATGTAGCCATTCAGAAAACTCCTCTTTCAAAAGCTGTTATGGATGTTATCTTGGAGGCCAGGAGGCCCAGTACCAGAAAATCTTATGCAGAAAAATGGAAGTGATTCTGTGCTTGGAACCAGGAACAAGGCATTGACACGTCTGTACCAAATATTCCTCAGTTTTTACAATACCTAACTGAGATGCTGAACAAAGGCTTTTCTTTCTTATCAATTAAGATTCATGCCTCTGCCATTTCTGCACATTACAATACGGAACCACCTATCTTTTCTCATCCTTTAATAAGGCAGTACCTCAGAGGAGCCAAAAACATTAGGCCTCCAAGGAGAGCACCAATTCCGGCCTGGGACCTCAATTATGTTTTGGAAAAACTCACACTGCCTCCTTTCGAGCCAGCATCAACAGCAGATATTAAATTCTTATCCTGGAAAACAGCTCTGCTCCTAGCCATAACCTCTGCAAGACGAGTCTCGGAGTTACAAGCACTCATGGCTGTGGAACCTTTCATCATTTTTCATCCAGACAAGGTTTCTCTGAGGACAAACCCTACATTTATGCCTAAGGTGGTGTCCAGTGTGGCCCTCAATCAAACCATTCACTTGCCTACCTTTTACCCAAATCCACAGAACAAGGGTGAGAAAATTCTGCATTCTTTGGACATACACAGGCAGTTATGCTTGTACTTGGACAGAACTAAAGCTTTCAGAAAGGCTGAGCAACTTTGTGTCGTATACTGCAGGATCACAAGGAAAGGCTATATCAAAACAGACTATTTCTAAATGGATAGGCCATTGCATCCGTTTCTGCTATTCTCAACATGGCAAATCAGTGCCTAAGGGCATTAGGCCTCATTCCACCAGAGCAGCAGCCACTTCAGCAGCCTTCCTCAGAGGAGTACCAACCAAATAAATCTTAGAGGCTGCAACTTGGAGTTCAGTGCACACCTTTACAAAGCACTACCACTTGCCTCTCTTCTCTAAGTCCAGAGCAGGCTTCGCCACTGCACTTCTGCAGGGCCTCATAGCCTCTCCTAATCCTATTTAGCCCAGCCACCCATCTTCAGCTTTGGGATTCAACCCGAGTAATGACTGCAACAGTGAAACACGATGAATATAGTACAGTTGTGTACCTACCATAAATGTAGATGCTCGAGTGTATTCACTGTTGCAGTCCAGGTTACCCACCCACCATCCCCCTTTTTCTTTGTTGGGACTTATCTGCACTTCTCTATCCTATACAACCTTTTTGGTGTATTTGCTTGTAGATGAAGGAAATGTTATTTTTGTGCATGCATTTCTTATTGCTATATTTTTCAGCCTATCTATTTGGGGCACCTGACATCTGGGGCAAGAAAAACTGAAGAAAATGGCGTCGGCTGCATCTTTTATACCCCTGGCGCACTGACGTCAGGGAAGAGGCGACAGCAACAGACGCCGGACCTAGACTGGAATTCTGGCCGACTGTGGGTAGCCTGCCAGCAGGATAACTCAAGAGTAATGACTGCAACAGTGAATACATTCGAACATCTACATTTATGGTAGGTACACAACTGTACTTTCCTCAGATCACTCATCTTTATCCCCAGGTTCCTCTGGTGTTGTCCATGCAGCTGCAGTGCACCAAAGGCTAACCACTTCCTCTGCAGCAATTGGGGGTCTCCTCAGTGAGCAAGAGAGAGAGTCAGTCTTGTTGAGAGAAGGGGTAGAAGTATGCCCTGTTTAGCCAGAATGTTGTGCTCATCCCTGGGAAAGCTGTTGCTGCTATTTATCTAATTTGCTCTGATGTTTCTGTAAAAAAAAAAATTATTAAACTAAACATTTATTATCTCTAGCACCAGTTTCACTGACAGTAGTAGTTTACTTTATCTGGTTCTGGGTCTTGTCAGGTGATTCCGGATAAAAGAAAAGGGGATTCCTCTTTTCCTGAAGAGATTCAAGAAGGAGAATCTGGAGAGGAATGTGACAAATGGTTTCTGATTCAGATTCCGATGAGAGCATCCCTGTTGAGGATTCTCTTTTTTTCTGAGATTATTTCCAGAATCTGCCATTTTTTTCAATGGGAGAACACTCCAGATGTTCTTCTTGTTTTACTGTTGCAGTTATTACATTTGGGTTATCTGCTTACAGGTAGCCCTCAGTCAGCCTGATTAACAAAGTCGTGGATCCTGCATCGGTTGCTGTTCCTTCTTCCATGATGTCAGGTCGTCAGCGGTATAAAACTTGCAGCCGATGCCATTACATCAGTCTTTCTTGCCGTGCAGTGCCTGAAGCAGAAGCAGTTTGCAAGTGCCGGTCGGCCGACTCCTGAAATTTTCGTTTTCGAGTTTCAGAACCAAAGTCTTCAACTAAAGCTAAGTAGTGGTCAGGAAATCCTTCTACGTGGCTCATCTCATCACAAAAGGATTGTCATCCAGAAAAAAAGAGGTCATTGTTCCCCTCTACTCATCACTCATTGGACCCATTATAGAGTACAACGCCCCTTTTGGTATGTACCTCACAAGACATCTACAACAACTGGAAAGACCACAGAAATACCTCACAAAGAGGATTACTGGCCTCAAACAGATGCCCTATGCAGACCGTCTCAAAAAACTACAGCTTTACTCCATCGCATATTGCCTACTCAGGGGTGATCTCTGCCTAACATACAAAGCTATGTCAAACCCAGAGCTGTTGGACATGCTCCAGTTAAAGAAATCCCAATCCCTCAGAGTTACACGCTCTAGGGACCTAAACCTTGTCACCACAATAAACAGAACATGCTGGAGGGATAGATTCCTGTCCCAGAGACTTCCCATATTCTGGAACAGGCTGCCTATCTTTGTCAAACAGAGCTCCTCATTAACACTCTTCAAGAAAAATCTTGATGATTGGATGGGAAATGGGAAATTCATCCCGGGGATCACTTCTGTGGCTCTGCTCGACAGGGGCACAGGAAAATAATTTTCTTGGGTGGCGAAATCCAGGGTACATTTTTTGGCTAGGCTTGTATGGGCACTAGGTCCAATAGCCTAGTTACCTACCTATGAACCCCGTTGGGGAAACTTTTTCTTGCTCCTTAACAATGTCAGTAAAAGTTAATAATTGCATTACTTGTGGAAAGCAAATACCTCCTAAAGATTTTCATTCGTACTGTATTCCTTGCCTAGGCCATGGCCACGGCGTATCTTGATGTCAGTTTTGTGCTTTATGTAATCAGCACATTATCCATTGTCTGTATATTTTTGCCTCTAAATATTTCGGTTTTCAGTTTAATTATCCAGAAATGTCGTCGGTAAGCCATCCAACTACCGGGATTCCGAAAACATGCAAAGATATAGACAGGCTGCCGAGGTCCAAAACTGCCGACAATGCTTCTCCTAAGCCAGTCGCCAGTTCGCCGGTACTCATTGAGGTGCTTTCGCAGCCCCTGATACCCGCTACTTCTGATTCGCAGGCCTCTACTGAGACCCATTTGGATTGTATGCTGCGAGATGCTTCAACTATGGAACACGTGGATGTCTCTACCTTGGATGGGTCTGGAGCCGCTGTGCAGGCACCGGCTTCTGAGGGTGCATTCAGGCCTACGGACTTGCATATTAAACTGACGCCGCCTTCTTCACTTAGGCCTAAATCTCAAACCATGCCTAAAAAACCGACGCCCAGGTCACATGCTCAGGCCTCTTTTCCTAAAAAACAATTGATAAGAATGGCTGAAGATCTAATAACTCTAATCAGGGGTAGTCAGCCCCCCCTTCTAAGAGGCCTAGGACTGAAGTTGTTTATGAATCTTCTGAACAGGATTCTGTATTTTCTGATTCTTCTGATGACCTGGATTTGCCCTTCTCTACTTATGAGGATTCTGATGCAGAGGACAACATTCCCTCTGCTTCCCCTCCATAGGATTTTTCTTTTGGGGAAACCTTACATACTCTAAAGGAGCATTTCCACTGGGAAAGCCAGGATTTTTCTGATTCAAAAAAGAGGCTTGGGGATTTCTTACTCCTACCTCAGCATGGGCCTTTAGCTATTCCTCCTATACTAGACATTGTTGATGATGCTTTTTCGGAATTTAGTTTGGCCCCTGCTTCCTTGCCTCCTGCTCCCAGAAATCCTGACACACATTACAGGGTCCCTGAGTCACACAGGTTCCTTTTTAAAAATCTTATTGTGGATCCAGAGACTATTTCACAGGGGCCCAAGGGCATTAAGGCTACTGCTAAAAATCCTACCCCTTCTGATAGAGACTCCAGAGCGCTGGATAGATGGGATAAGAAGGTTTACACTTCTGCAACCTTGGCCATTAGGGCTTTAAACTGCCAGTTTCATATGTTAAAGTATCAGCAACATGTTATTGGATTGCTTAAGCAGAAAAATGATGATTCCTGACTGTGTGGAAAATAAAGAATTACAGGATTTAATGCAGTCTGCTGAAAAAGATGGAAAACATACTTTGCAGTATGGTTTTGATTCATTAGAGGCCTCTTGCAGGGCTGCTTTTACTGGGTCTGTGCTCAGAAGGCATGCTTGGTTTAAGGAGCAATCTTTGCCAGATCATGTTAAAGCTAAATTGTTGGATGCTCCCTTAACTCAGGACCATCTGTTTGGCAGCAAGGCTGAGAAAGTTCTTAAAAAGATGGAAGATAAAGCTAAATCTATGTAAACTGTTAAAGATTTCTTACAAGTCCAGCCTCCTAGATTTAGTAGGCACTGGCCCTCTAAGAATTGGTCCTTTCCAGCCCCTTCCAGGTCTCCTCAAGCCAAACCCAGACACAGCAAAAACCCCAGGTTTCAGTCCCAGGGGACACACAGGACTAAGCAGTGGGGGGGGCCTCCACTTTCAAATCAGGGAGTAATAAGGTTCCCTCCTATGGTAAACTGTCTCAATTACTTCCTTTTAAAAATTTACAAGCACTTATCTACTGACTGCCCCTTTGGGGGGGAAAGATTGCTCTTCATGCAAAGAATTGGGAACCCATTACCCAGGACAAATGGATTTTAAATATAGTGTCCCAGGGATACAGATTTCACTTCCACACGTTGCCAGCACCAAGCGGGTGGCCGGACCTACCCCAAAATCAGTGGGCAGAGGCCCAAAAGCAAGTACTTTTTCTGTTAAGCATGGGGGCTATTTAACTGGTACCAGAAGAGGAAAAGGGACAAGGTTTCTACTCAAGACTTTTCCTGGTACCCAGAAAAGACGATTCATGGCGTCCTGTCCTGGACCTGTCTACTCTAAACACCTTTTTGGAGATTCCAAAATTCAAGATGCTGACTGTTCACCAATTACTTCCTATGCTAGGCAAAGATGCCTGGTTGGCAACACTAGATTTAAAAGAAGCATACCTGCACATCCCAATCAGGGAATCTTGCAGAAGATACCTATGCTTCAAAGCAGGCTACACGCACTATCAGTTCTCTGCACTGCCCTTTGGCTTATCTACTTTCCCAGGGTATTCACCAAGTGCCTAGCTCCAGTTATTGCATTTTGCAGGCAAAGAAATATTCAAATATACCCATACCTGGACGATTTGTCTAATTCAGGCAGAAAGCCGGGACATACTTTTGGATCATCTGGCCTTTGTGCAAAGAGTTCTAACTTGTCTGGGGTACACCATAAACGAAAATAAATCACACCTGGTACACTGTCAACAAATTATATTCCTGGGAGCAAGCTTGAATACAACTTCCCAGATGGCTTATATCACGCCAGAGAAACAAATTCATTTGACAACCTACTTCAAACAAGTGGCCACAAAAACCCTGCTTATCTGCAAGACAAATACTGCAAGCCTTGGGGTTCATGGCCTGCATTCTTCTAATTCCATATGCAAGACTGCATATGAGGAAACTACAGTGGTATCTAAAAAGCCTATGTTGTCAACATTCTCAGGATCTAGAAGCAGTGATTCCTATCATACCTTGCCTAGAGTTCCTTTGTTGGGCAGAGGCCTGCCACCAAAACATGGGATTACCTTTCACACCACCCCCTGCCACCCAAACCCTAACAGACACATCAGACTATGCATGGGGGGCTCACCTTGCAGGGAAGTTTATTCAGGGCAAATGGAACCCAAGTCAAATGCACCTGCATATCAATCAAAAGGAAATGTTAGCTGTACAGAATGCTCTGACAACCTCCAAGGACCACATTCTTCCAGGACAACTAATGGTAAAGATGTACAACACGACTGTTATGTGGTACATAAACAAGCAGGGGGTACACATTCTTACCCCCTCTGCAGACTAGCCATGGCATTGTGGAACACAGCCTTGAGCTACAAAGTGCACCTACAAGCTCAATTCCTGCCAGGAAAATTAAATACACTGGCAGACGGACTGAGCAGAAACCTCATGCACCCACATGAGTGGAACCTGGAACCAAGGATTTTCAACATGTTGACAAGCAAATGGGGGTGCCCAGATATAGACCCATTTGCCTCCCCCCAGAACTACCAATTGGGCAAATTTTGCACAAGGACTCCCCACAAACAAGGCTGGAAAGTGGATGCTCTGTACTTCAGCTGGAAAAACCTATCAGTCTATGCCTTCCCGCCTCTGCTCTCCAAAGTACTACTAAAAATCAAACAGGACAAACCAAGGATGATTTTGATTGCTCCAGACCGGCCACGCCAACACTGGTACCCCCTCCTGCGCAGTATGTCACGGTTTTCCCCATGGCACCTGCCTCAGACTCCTTCCCTGTTGTCCTAGCAGGAGAACCAGATTCTGCACCCTCAGCGTCTTAACACTGAACCTTGCAGCCTGGCTAATTACGTAATCTCTCCTTTACCATCCCTCCGCAAACCTGTGATGGATATTATTTTAGAGGCAAGGAGGCCTAGTACTGGAAAATCTTTTATGCTGAAAAATGAAAAAGATTCTGCGCCTGGAACCAATCTAGAGGGATGAGCACAGCAGCGCCCAATTTACCTCAGATTTTACAATACTTAACTGAGATGCTTCACAAGGGCCTGTCTTTTTCCTCCTTTAAAATCCATGCTTCAGCCATTTCAGCTCATTATAACACAGAACCTCCCCTCTTCTCTCATCCACTGCTCAAGCAGTTCCTCAGAGGGGCCAAAAATTTGAGACCACCCAGGAGAGCTCCAACCCCAGCCTGGGACCTTAACTTTGTTTTGGAGAAACTCACTCTTCCTCCTTTTGAGCCAGCTGCTACTGCAGACTTAAAATTTCTTTCTTGAAAAACAACTTTCCTTTTAGCAATCACTTCAGCTAGAAGGGTATCTGAATTACAGGCCCTTATGGCAGTGGAGCTTTTCATCATCTTTCATGCGGACAGGGTGTCCCTCAGAACCAATCCATCCTTCATGCCCAAGGTGGTTTCCAGTGTGGCTCTTAATCAGTCCATTAATTTGCCAACCTTGTTTCCCAATCCACAGAATAAAGGGGAATGGATACTGCATTCCTTAGATGTGCACAGACAACTTAGATTTTACTTGGACAGGACTAAACCTCAAAGGAAATCTGAACAACTGCTGGTTGCATTTGCTGCAGGGGCAGAGGGGAAGGCTATTTCAAAGCAAACCATTTCTAAATGGATAGGCCATTGCATTCATTTCTGCTATAAGCACCATGGAAAACCTATCCTCCAGGGGGTCAGACCTCACTTCACCAAGGCTGCATCTACTTCTACAGCCTTTCTCAGAGGTGTCCCTACCAGGGACATCCTAGAAGCTGCTACCTGGAGTTCTGTACATACTTTCACCAAGCATTATCATTTGCCAATTGTCTCTAAATCCAGAGCTGGTTTTACCTCGGCAGTTTTGTAGGACCTTATAGCCGGTCCTAATGCTATCTAAATTCCTCCTCCCAACCATAGCTTTTGGAATCTACCCAAATGTAATGACTGCAATAGTGAAACACGAAGAACATTGTACAGTTGTCTACACGTACCATAAATGTAGATGTTCGAATGTATTCACTGTTGCAGTCCTGGTTACCCTCCCTCAACCCCCCTAACTTCTTTTGGCTATACCTCTACTTTCCTTTACTATGTTTAAAAACCTTTTTGGTGAATTTGCTTTTTTCTTGGAGGTATATGTTTGTACTTTTATATTTAATTGCTTCCCATGTCGGCTGCATGTTTTATACCCCTGACGACCTGACGTCATGAAAGAAGGGACAGCAACCGACGCAGGACCCAAGACTTTGTTAATCAGGCCCTTTGAGGGCTACCTGCAAGCAGATAACCCAAATGTAATGATTGCAACAGTGAATACACTCGAACATCTACATTAATGGTAAGTGTACACAACTGTATTTTTCTTAGTCCCGCAGAAAATACTATCATCTGTTACAACTTGAATTCAAAGAACCTTCACTCATACTGCCAGTGCTGGCAGCATTGGATGATGTGTTTGCCACACCCATTGTTTTCTCTGACAGCCATCCTTCTGCACCTAAGAAAGCAGATTATACTAAGTTCTACAGTCCTTCAAATTCATGTCCACTCATCTTACTTAGTATAATTTGTCTGCTTTCTTAGGTGCAGAAGGATGGCTGTCAGGGAAAACACTGTGGATAGATCTGCATTGTATGATTTAGTTTTTTTCAATCTCTCAGATTACTATTTATTGTTTAAAGTGTGTATATGATTCTGTAGCAGAGCTGGATCCAGCATTAGACAACCTAGGCAGTCACCTAGGGCCCACTGGCTGGGAGGGGGGTGGGGCCCACTGGTCGTGGAGAAGGCTCACATTTATTTTGTTAATAAAAAAAATACATTTTTTAGGGCATTCTTCTTTAAGAATGCTGTCTGCATCCGTGCATCCTTCTGTGCATTGTCATTGTACCCACTCATCTACTGCTTGCTTCTTCCTTTCCGAACTTGCATGCATTGTCATCCTGTTGCTTCCTTTCCACATTCTGCTTGAAGAATTTTAAATACAATAAAATCTTCTACGTCCTGACTCTGAATGCACTCAGCATTTGCTGTGACCTCCTTCTTCCATTACAGATGGAGATAAATGTGTGTGTGTCTGTGTCTGCCTGTCTGTGTTTGTGTAAAATGCCCTAGTTAGGGATGCCGGGTTAATTAACTTGCTCAGGCTCAAACCCTTTACCTTAATTACAGGAGATAAGAGCCTGAATCCTCTACATCAACTACCAAACTGCTCAACATTGATTTACCAAGAAGATGGGAGTTTTTGTTCACTTCCCTTGTAAATAAATACATAACTTGCAAAAACCTGAAGGTTGAGTGTCTCTCTGAAATATGACATTTGCAGGCAATTTTGATCACTAATATTAATAACTTTGAAAGAAAAATAATTTGTGCTGTGGAAAGATTTGAATTGGAGGTAGAGTATTTACTCCCTAAGTTGGAGAAAGAGTTTGGAAAAGATTTATAATATGCAACCCACAAATTGTGAAGCTTAGGGTTTAACTGTAATCCCTTGCAACTCTGAAGTGCTTCTGCTGTGTACTACAATTTCTACCGGTCTGTAGGTGGGCAGCAACTGCTGTTTTTGAACCTAAAATGGAGAAGGGGTGTGCGATTGTGCGTGAGAGAGCAAGTGTGCGTGACAGTGTGTGTGCGTGTGAGAGTGCAAGTGAGTCTGTGTGTGAGCGTGCGCGAGTGTGAGTGGGCGAGTGAGTGTGCACGTGTGAGTGAGTGTGTGCCTGTGAGAGGAGTGCGCGTGTGCGTGCGAGAGTGTGCGTGCGAGAGAGAAAAATGCCATAGTAAGGGATGCTAGGTTAGTTAATTTGCTCAGACTTGAACCCTGTACCTTAATTACAGGAGATAAGAGCCTGAAACCTCTACATTAACTACCAAGCTGCTCAGAAATATATGACTTCCGGTGCATTTTCAAGGATTTGCACTTCAGTGCATTTTTCAAAGAATTCTGAGCTTCAAGGGAAGAGAAGTTTACTGCTACTCATGCTAAGTCTGTTTAGAATGTGCAGTTGTTTTGTTTAGCAAATGGTCTTTACCGTTGTGTTATAAAATTTAAATGCATTGTTAATAGCACAACAGGTAGCATACTTGCTTTTGATGCAGAAGGCTGTGGGTTCATCTCTCACAGCATGTAGATGGATTTCTGGTACTGTGTTGCACTTTAAAGGGGGGAGGGTGTACTGCAGTCCTGAGTATGTTCTCCTTTGGATGAGATGCTTACTAACTATGAACTTCTTGTTGGTTTGCCATCCACTCTCTATTGCAGTATTACCACATTACCAATTTTTGTTCAATGTAACATATGCATTTTATTCTTCAAATGCAACAGGCACTAGATGAAAACACTGAAATATAAAGTTGTTTGCTAGCAGTAACCTTTTTATTAGTTGCAGATCTCTGATGTGGAATTATTCAGATGATGTTTACTTCCACAGAGATTGTGATATTGACTGATATTGGTGGATTGTAATGACAGAAGTTGGAGTGGCCTTTTATGAAAGAAATGTTCTAAATTAAACAGTTGGTTCATAAGTTTTGTTTCATTGCTTACTGGAAAAAGTTCAAAACTACAAATTTAACACACACTGTTAACAAGTGATGTTGTATTATACAAGGAATATGATTTAATGCAAATTAGGAAGGTGAATCAAAGAACTCATGCAGGTATGCATGGTTCCATAAAATGTGTGCAAGGGGTCTATGGTTTGACAATATCCCAAAAGTAAACTTTATCCGTCACTAGCCAAATGCATTTTCTTTGAATCTGGATTTCAGTGACGTTTCAATGAATGCGAGTGTCAAGGGCAGAGATGTTTACTGTTAATGTTAAGTTTGTTTTCATGTTAAGATTGTATTGTTTTGCTTAACAAATGTCTATCAGTGTTTGTGTTATAAAATTTGAAGTAAAAGTTTTAAATTAAATCCAAATGTCTGTCATCATTGTAGGCGTAGAAAATAGAATGTACACTGAGAGGTTTGAACAGTGTTTATGGCAACTGGAGAGAAATAGCCAAGTAATGGGACACTAAAATGGCTGGGGTGCTGTGTATGGAGGCCCTGATCCATTACCCTAATCTGGCTCTGCTCTGTAGATACTGCATCTAGGTGCTGTTGCCACTGGTACTGTTTTGAGGAGGTTTGCTTGACTGCATTGTCAGAATTTCCAGGAAGATGTAAAATGAGATTTTAAATTCTTTGGATAGAGATTTTGTTTTTGGATCCTCTGCTGCAGAGGTTATCAGTAAATTTGATGAAAGAGGCAAAATGATACAAGGAATTGTTCAGATTTTTCATCCCTCCTTCTCCAAATTTCCTAAGGAACTTTCTGCTCTCTTGTCCAGTTTTGGCAAGAAACAAAATAAGCAGTCTCACCAAAATTCTGTTAAGCAGACATTTAAAACCATTGGTAGGGAGGTTTCAAAAAGAAAGTAGGAACCCAGAGAACAAAGGGCAGTCAGGTAAAGCAGAATGACTGTATGAGGAACCTTCTCCCACCCTGGAAGTCCCTTATCCCTTCCAGAAAGTCTGAATCTCCAGTTCTCTCTTTGGCAATAGATTGTTTCAGGCAAAAGGATTCTGAAGCTGATTCAGCAGAGCTACAGATGGCAGTGGGAAGAAATCCCTCCATTTCAGGGAGTTATTCCACATCCACCAGACCAAAGCTCTCTATTCCCTCCTGTCCTACAACACATGCTGTTTCAGTGAGTAATAGAAAGAGTTCCTACTTCTCAGTTGGGAAAATGTTTTTAGTCAAGAATGTTTTTGGGGTGCCAAAGAAAGAAAATTCCTGGAGACCAGTTCTGGACCTTTCTTTCCCAAATCAGTATGTTTGGTGCCTGAGTCCAAAATGCTTTAATTTCACAACCTGTTACCCCTTCTTCATTATCTGATTTTTTTTTGTAACCTTAGTTTTAAAAGATGCCTATAATTGTATTCATATTCATACAAACTTTAGACATTTCATAAGGATTTGTGTATGTGGATCACATTATCAGTTCTCTGCCTTACCCTTTGGCTGAACTGCTTCAGGAGTGTTCACAAAGTCCCTAGCTCCTGTTATAGCCTATCGAAGGCTACAGGGTATTCACGTTTTTCCATATTTAGGTGACTTACTAGTCTTTTTCAAAGTGTTAGGAATCTGTTACTTGGGTGAGATCTCCTATACTGAGATTCCAAGAGAACATTCAAGTATTTCTTGATTACATCACACAAGGTTGTGTTCCTAGGGTGTCTGCTAGACACCTCTGTAGAAAGAACTTTTCTTCCACAGTTAAAAATAGATCTATCTTTAAATCTATTTCAGGGGTTTTCCACTCAGACTTCGGTCACTGTGAGGGAATGTCTCAGAATTCTGGGTCTCATGGCATCTATGATTCTCATAATACCTGAGGCAGGACTCATAGGTGTTTACTAGGCTAATGACCACAAGGGCCTTTTTAAGCCTAGCCATGCATCCCGAATCTCTGACAAGTTTCTGATGCCCTTGATAAGTGTAAACATGGGACTGGGAGATTGAATCATTTACAGGTTACCTATGTCTATTAAAGACGTAGGTGCCAAACCAGGGATGAATTTCCAGTTTCCCATCCAGTTGTCCAAATTGAACTTGAATTGGGTTAGGGAGGAACTATGCTTCACGTTGATGGGGAGCCTGTTCCATAGACTGGGTAGTCTCTGAGGTACATACCTATCTCTCCAGTAGGTCTTATTTATATCACAGGCAAGGTTTAAGTCTTTAGAATGAGGAATTCTGGTGCTGTTTGTTTTGTGGATATCCAGGAGGTCCATTAGAGTGGGGGTCTGACAATGCCCTGTATGCCAGGCATAGATCTCCCCTCAAAAGCCTGTAGGAGACAGAATACAGGGACAGACCTTGAGGTGGTCTGTGTAGGACATTTTACTTACACCCTGCGTTCTTTTAATGAGAAATCTCTTTGGAATCTAATTGTTGGATATGCCTGGTTAGGTACATACCAAAGGGGGCATTGTACTCTGATAGGTCTGATGAATGCCAATTACAGTGGAACAATTACTTTTTTGGCCTTAGATGCCATACCTTGTTTATAAGTTGTGCAACATAGAGTGATTTCCTCACCACTGTAGACACATGATGGTCAAAGGCTAGATGACCATCTATGTGTGTCCCTAAGTCCCTGACTGCTGGGTCAACTCTAAGGGGTGTGTTGTCAATAGGATAGTTACCAGAGATGGATGACTTCCCAAAGGATACTATTATGTATTTCTTGGCATTTAGTTTTAGTCCATGGCTATGACACCAGTTGTTTGGCTGTGCCAGCCCCTCCTGGTGAACATGTGTCAGTGTGAGATTCAGTGATAGCTCCTAATTTGCAATCATCTGAAAATTTAGTCAGCCAGAGACCATGGACATTGGCCTTGACTTCTGAGAAGTAAATGCCAAAAAGGAGAGGTCCAAGGACTTGATCCCTGAGGGACTCCACTTCTGACTGGCCTGTTGGTAGAGATGGACTCCACTTTTCTATCCTCCTTGGTCCTGTGAGCCAGCTGGTTATCCACCAGGTGACATAAGGGTTTGTATCTAATCTCTTGAGTTTGTCAACAATGCCCGAGTGGGGTATTGTGTCAGATGCCTGGCCAGGTCAAGGTAGGCAGTGTGAATGATTTTGCCCTCATCCATTGCTTTGGTGACCTTCTCAAAGAAGTCCACCAGGTTGAGTAGTCGTGATCTACCCTTGACAAAACCAAACTGGGTTGGGTCCAGTGTATGGAGGTTTACTGCATCTCTGTCGATCATCTCCATGGTAATTCTTTCCATGGCTTTACATATAAGACTAGTGAGATTTATGGGTCTGTTGTTTCCAGGGTCTGTAGATGGCCCACCTTTGTGCAGAGGGATGAATTGCCTTTCTCCATTCATGAGATATGAAGCCTGTTTGGAGGCTGCAGTTAAATAGAAATTCCAGAGGCCCTGATAGGGCATGTTTCATGCTATTTAGAAGGCATCATGGGATATTGTTTTGGGCCCATTGATGCAGTGTTCTTGGTCTTAAAGAGAGCATTAAGGACTTGTTCCCTAGTGATAGTAGGGAGAGAGTTAGATTTGATGATATTTCCTGAGGGAAGGTTGAGGGGGAGAGAGTGGTGAAGTTGGAGCTGCATTTATCAGCCAGGAGGTTTGCTATATCTTCTGGCTCAGTATAGGTGGCCCCATTTACAATGAGCTCTGCACATAACTGTGTATTTCCTTTGAGGTTGCAGACATAGCTAAAGAATGCTTTGTGGTTGTCCTTGGCCTGGGAAGCCAAACATATCTCAAATTTGGTAGACTTTATTTGTCCTTTGAGCTGTTTGTTTAGTTTAATGAGAGTGCTTTTATCCTGCTGGGTCCTGCACTTCATAATTTTTGCCATGATTTTCTTCCTCCTGTTATACAGCCTATTGATTTTGTGATTCTACTAGGGTGGCATGTTTTTTGAGTTAGCACTTCTTCCTGGTGGGTACAGCTGCCTCTATGCAGCTCTTAACATGCTTGTACAGGGTTTCTGTGAAAAGTTCTGCATAGGCAGCAGTGTTCTCAGAGTTTATGGGGGTTTGAAATTTTGCCAGGTTCTCACTTAATAGCAGGAGGTTAGCCTTAGAATAGTTCCAGAATAGTTCAGATTTAACTGGGGTCCAGTTTTATTTTTACTTTAAAAGAGACCTTTTGTGGTCTGACCTTACCAGGGAAGGCATTACAGTAGGGGGTGTACAGCAGTCTCCCATATTAGTGAGGACTAGATCCAGTATGGCTGCACCCCTGGTTGGTGTATTAACTGTCTTGTCCAGGGAGTTTGTATTTACAAAATCCAGGAATCTCTGTACATGTACGTTTGGTGGGTTTCACTTAAAACCGTCGAATTACCACTGAAATAATCAAGAACAGACCGTCGCAAACTTAGATCAGCGAAAACTGAATTCATCGAGATGCATAACATCGAAAACACATTCCCCACATGTTAAATTGCGAACATGCCTACAAACAACATTCCTAGTATCAAAACATCGAATTATGGACTGGCGATAACACAAGATTCCCTATAAACGTACCCTTCAGTGACAAATACAATAGACACAGTCACATACGAGAAGTAACGTCCGTCCTCTCCATTATATAACCATCTTCACCCGTAGTTGCAGTCTTGCCACCATAACAATTCCACACAGTAAGTGTATTCCAACAAATATAATAAAATTCAAAGTAGCACATGACAATGCAGACAGCAGCAGTATGTCAAAATAATATAAAAATTCCTACACCACACCGATTCTGCAACACGCATTATGTACAAGTATGTGAGATCAAAGCTTGAGTAGCCCAGCAATAGCCTCCAAATAGCTGAGAATATCATAGGAGTCTCTACTGTCTAATACTGTCTGCAACCGCTCTTCGCGTACAATAAGCTTACGTCTTTTAGGTGATGGTGGACACCCTGCTGCCATACGAACATGTAATTCCTCAGATGTCCTTCATGGATGCATCTGCAGTCATAACAAATGGGTTGTCCTGTCGTCAGGCAGCCCTTCGGTCGGCCGGATTCCAAAGTCTGGGTCTGGCTTCGGCTGATGTCGCACTTCACCCGACGTCATCTCTGCTGGTCTTCGGGTATAAAGGCATCAGCCGACGCCATTTTCCTCAGTCTTTCTTGCCGCGTGGCGCCCGAAGCAGAAGCTGTTCGCAAGTGCCGGTCGGTCAGATCCAGAGATTACTACTACCGAATACTACTTCGAAGACTTCTAAAAGCTAAGTACCCCGTTGGGGACTCTTTCTTGCCTCAGCCGATGTCAGAAAAAGTCAATAACTGTTTAACTTGTGGGAAACAAATACCTCATAAAGATTTCCACTCTTACTGTTTGCCTTGCTTAGGCCCAGACCACGACGTAGCAGCCTGTTCGGCCTGTGCTTCCTTCAACCGACGAACGCTTAGGTGTCGGCCGGAGTTTGCTGAACAGTTTTTCGGCTCAGATTTTGCGTACATTATGCCGTCGGATCCTCCGACTACCCAAATTGTTAAAAAACGCAAAGAAAAAGACCGACACTCGTGGTCCGCGGTTTCGGCCGAAACCACGGTTAAGCAAGCTGCGAGTGTCTCTGTTTCGGCCAAAACCGAGAAAACTGGTCAATCTTCAGCCGAATCCATGACTACTACTGAGGCTCCTGTTACCTTACCTGAATCAGCCTCAGAAATTTTGCCTACAACTGTGGTTCCTACTGATTTATCAGACACCATCCCTTTGGATATCTCTACTCCAGCACGTGTTGCTGCTTGGCCTCCTGCAGCCATGTCTATTAAGGCCTTTGCCAGGGCTAAAGCAGCCAAATCAGCTAAATCAGTGCCTGTTAAACCACCCACACTCAGGCCCACTTCTAGTTCACAAATGCTTACTCTGGCAGAAGATTTAATATCCTTAATTAGGGGATCCCAATCTCACCCAGACAGGGCCTCTCAGCCTCCAGAAAAGAGACCTAGAGCAGAGCCCCCCGAGCCTGTGTCCTCTGATGATTCTGCGGATGACTCAGACATTACAGACCAGCCAGAGGCTCCTTTTTCCCATTATGAAGATTCAGATGCTGAAGAATCCATTCCAGCTGCCTCTCCACCAGAGGAATTCTCCTTTGGGGAAACCTTACATGCCATGAGAGAACAATTCCAATGGCAGGGACAAGATTTCTCAGATTCAAGAAAAAGGCTTAGGACTTTTCTGCACTTACCACAACATAGGCCCTTAGCTATACCTCCTGTCTGTTGTGGACGATGCATTTAATGATGTCTGCACTGCACCTGATTCTTTACCTCCAGCCCCTGCCAAACCAGATAGATTTTACAGGGTGCCAGACACTCATCACCACCTATACAAGGCCCCACTTGCAGACCCCGAAACTATATCCCAGGGACCTAAGGCAGTAGCCTCGACCACAGCAAAAAACCCTATTCCCTCTGAAAGGGAATCCAGGTCCTTAGAGAGATGGGGGAAAAAGTCTACACCTCTGCTACTCTCTCAGCTAGAGCTTTAAACTGTCAGTTTCACATGATCCAATACCAAGAGTTTATGCTTGATCAGTTAATTAAAAAGCTGTCCTCTGATGAATCTTTAGATAAGAAATATGTATTAGAAATGGTGAATAACATCCAACAGGTTAGTAACCATTCATTAAAATGTGGCTATGATGCACTGGAGGCTTCATTTAGATCAGCCATGACTGGCACAGTAATAAGAAGGCATGCATGGTTGAAAGAACAGGTCTTACCGGATCATGTTAAAGCTAAGCTATTGGATGCTCCTATGGATAAGGCCAGTCTATTTGGGGAACCTGCCCAGCAGGTAATGAAGAAAATGGAAGAGAAGGCAAAATCTGTACAAACAGTTAAAGATTTCCTACAGGTTCAGCCCCCAAGGTTTAGCAGGAACTGGCCTGCCAAAAATTGGTCCTTTCCTGACTGCACAAGATCACAAAGGGGCAGGAACAGACGCTCTAGGGGCAGAAATCAATCCAGAGGAGGTGCCTACAGAGGACGACAGTGGCAAGGCAATAACCGAGGCACAGACACAACCACTGCCACTGCAACAGGACAATCACAGTGACTTGGCTCTGACTCCGCCTACCAGGGAGCAAAAAGCAGCACCATTAGGCGGAAAGTTAGCCTTATTCTCGAAAAATTGGCACTATATCACAAAAGACAAGTGGATTTTGCAAACCATAGACCAAGGCTACGGTTCCACTTCCACACTTTACCAGTAAAAGAGGAATGCCAAACCTGCCCCCAAATCAAAAATAGAAGCCCTGCACCAGATAGCGGAATTAATAAAGATGAGAGCTGTGGAAAGAGTGCCAATAACAGAACAGGGCAAAGGATTCTACTCCAGACTCTTCCTAGTACCAAGAAAAGAGAAAACTGGAGACCTATTCTCGACCTGTCCATCTTAAACACATACATCATCGTCCCAAAATTCAAAATGCTGACCCTACAGCAACTTCTTCCCATGCTGGGCAAGGAGTGTTGGCTGGTAACTCTAGATCTCAAGGAGGCATACCTGCACGTCCCCATTCGACCAAATTGCAGAAGATACCTCAGATTTCTTGCAGGATCAGAGCATTATCAATTCTCAGCATTGCCCTTTGGCTTATCTACTGCGCCCAGAGTATTCACAAAATGCCTGGCATCAGTAATCGCTCACTGCAGAGTACAGGGAATCCAAATTTATCCATACCTGGACGACTGCCTGTTACAAGCGGACAACAAAAGCAAGCTGACAACAGATTTACAAAGGGTCTTTTACTTGCTTCAAGCCCTGGGATACACAGTCAATTTACAAAAGTCAAGGCTGATACCATCCCAGACAAAAACCTTCTTGGGCGCGGAATTGGACACAGTAAAACAGATGGCATTCCTAACTGCAGAAAAACAAAAAGAGCTCCCTCTTTACTTCTTGGCATTAACCAAGCAGAACAAACTAACAGCAAGAAAAGTTCTGCAGGCCTTGGGCTTCATGGCATCATGCATAATCTTGGTCCCACATGCCAGACTGCATATGAGAAAGTTACAGTGGTACCTAAAGAATTTATGGTCTCAACACAGGCACAGCTTAGAAACAGAAATACCACTAATCCCATGCTTAAAACAGGAGTTCCTATGGTGGGCTCGGCATGCCAGTCAAACCCAGGCTTACCCTTCCACAAATTTCAAGCAAACCAAACCATCACAACGGACGCCTCAGACCTAGGATGGGGGGCACACATGCTGGACAAATGCGCATAAGGACTGTGGACTCAGGACCAGCTGCACCTGCACATAAACCGAAAAGAAATGCTGGCAGTAAAACTGGCAATCCTAAAATTCAGACCATTCCTCAAAGAAGGCCATTTGATGATAAGGACAGACAACACCACAGTCATGTGGTACATCAACAAACAGGGAGGCACTCATTCTTACCCCCTATGCAGAATGACTTTGGACCTTTGGAATCTGGCTCTCAGCTACAACATCCAGTTACAGGCAATATTTGTACCGGGAAAAGAGAACACCCTAGCAGACATTTTAAGCAGAACCACCTCGGATGCTCACGAATGGATGCTACACCCGGACATCTTCAAGGCCATCACAAAGAAATGGGGAATGCCACAAATAGATCTATTCGCTTCCCCACAAAATCACCAGCTCAAAAAATTCTGCACAAGGACATTCCACCCACTTGCATGGAAGGTGGACTCACTATCCTTCAGCTGGAAAGGCCTGACAGCATATGCATTTCCACCTCTTCCCTTGATGCACAAGGTACTAAAAATCAAAGAGGAACGTCCAAGGATAATTCTGATAGCTCCGAACTGGCCAAGACAACACTGGTACCCATTGCTGAGGAGCATGTCTCGGGAGAAAATGTGGTCAATACCCCTGATGCCCCTGATGTTAACTCAGAACAACTACAACATCATACATCCAAACCTAAAAACCTTGCAACTGACTGCCTGGAACATCACATAGCAGTAACTAACCCAGACCTTTCACAAAGGGTTAAAGACATTATCCTTGAAGCCCGCAGACCTTCAACAAGAAGGAACTATGCAGGAAAATGGAAAAGGTTCGTCATTTGGAGTACTGAAAGAGGAAAAGATGTGTCAACATAGATATTGCTAACATTCTGGAGTACTTGGCAGAGCTTCTACATACAGGCCTGTCCTATTCCTCCATCAAGATACATGCATCAGCTATTTCAGCAGAATACAGCTTTGATCCTCCTGTCTTTTCACATCCTCTACTCAGGCAGTTCCTCAGAGGGATCAAGAATGTAAAACCTCCTAGGAAACCACCATTACCAGCATGGGACTTGAATTTTGTACTAGAAAAGTTGACACTCCCTCCGTTTGAACCAGCAGCAACAGCAGATCTACAACACCTGTCATGGAAAACTGCTTTCCTACTGGCTATTACTTCAGCAAGGAGGGTTTCTGAACTACAGGCCTTAATGGCAGTGCAACCCTTCCTAATCTTCCATCAAGATAGGGTGTCCATGAGAACTAATCCTACATTTATGCCTAAGGTGGTATCCAGAGTGTCTTTAAACCAGGCAATCCACCTCCCTACTTTCTTTCCCAATCCATAAAACAGAGGTGAAAGAATAATGCATACCTTGGATGTACATAGACAGTTACGCTACTACCTGGACAGAACCAAAGGTAACAGAAAAACTGACCAGCTCTTTGTAGCCTATGCAACAGGAAGGGAAGGAAAAGCAATTTCCAAACAGACAATCTCCAAATGGATAGGAAATTGCATAAGATTCTGTTACTCCTACCATGGAAAACCAATTCCACAGAACATAAGACCTCATTCTACAAGGGCTACAGCCACTACCACAGCTTTCTTAAGAGGAGTGGCGACCAAGGACATTATTGAGGCGGCTACTTGGACCTCTGTGCATACATTTGCCAAGCATTATAATTTACCTCTATATTCTAGATCCCGAGCAGGGTTTGCCACTGCTGTACTGCAAGGGATCCTGACTACACCATAATTTTTATTCCTCCTCCCCTAGTTTGGCTATGGTATTCTACCCATTTGTTATGACTGCAGATGCATCCATGAAGGACATAGTACAGTTTTGTACCTACCATAAATGTAGATGTCCGAACTGGATAGCATCTGCAGTCAGGATTACCCTCCCTCCTTCCCCTCTGTGGTACTCCTAGGGTATTTACCCTCCTAATAGCTAGCTGGGGGGGGGGAAGTCTCTTATGGTGTATTTGTTTGTATATATGTACATACATGTTTATTTTTTGTGTTTGCCTTCTACTATTTTGGAAACATTGGCATTTATCCAAAATTTAGCTTTCCTAGAGGGCAACTGGCATCTGGGGCAAGAAACACTGAGGAAAATGCCGTCGGCTGATGCCTTTATACCCGAAGACCAGCAGAGATGACGTCGGGTGAAGTGCGACATCAGCCGAAGCCGGACCCAGACTTTGGAATCCGGCCGACCGAAGGGCTGCCTGACGACAGGACAACCCATTTGTTATGACTGCAGATGCTATCCAGTTCGGACATCTACATTTATGGTAGGTACAAAACTGTACTTTCTGTTTTGTTCTCGGGCCAAAGTGCACATAAGCACTGACAAATCAGTAGCACGAGCTCCCAACATACTCTTCAAACGGTGATGCCATCCCTCTATGCTGTTTTGTGTATGGGGTAAACATTGCAAGTTAAGCTGTGAAATATTCCAGAATTCCTTAGGAAGTAATGGTGGAAAACGAACAAATGCTGCAGTTCTAGTTGTGAGCTTCCTGGGTTTACCCAATAAATACTAATCTGTAAAGTATTTTAATAACGGTTGTCCCTCTTCAGGGAATGACTGCTTTAACAAACTAAAAGCAGGAAGTACATCATCTTCTGGTAAAAATGACAATGCGATGAGACACTTTACAGAAATCTGGAAACTATGGCATTTGTTATATAATGCAGCTAACCCAAGACTCTGCAATTTTTGCCATATGTTTTTGCTAAAATGAAATAAACATGGGCAGCGCAGTGGTGCAGCGGTTAATGCTGTCACCTCACAGCAAGAGGTTCTCCGGTTCGATTCTCGGCTGGGGTGCCTTCTGTGTGGAGTTTGCATGTTCTCCCTGTGTTCGCGTGGGTTTCCTCCAGGTACTCCGGTTTCCTCCCACATTCTAAAGACATGCTTCTGGAGCATTTCTCCCCGGGCCTCTGCTGAAAACAGGATCTGTGGAACCTAGTCGGACTTTCCCGGTCAACAAATGTTAAATAAATAAAATAAAAATAAAAAACATCCTTTCAGTACAGTACTGTTCAAATTCATTCGTAGACTTTTTATAACGGCTATTTCAAAGTCGCACAAAACGTACTTCAAAGTCGGTACAATGTTTTCTTCAGCCATCAAAGATAATATACAATGCCACATGACATTATAACTTCTAAGCAACTTTCTGGTCATGAGTGTATACAACAACGGCATTGTTCTTGTATAACAGCCGAATGACACAAAGCCATGCAAACTGTACAACTGCCTACAGATAACCCCTTTAAAGAAGAATGTACCATCCATTAACCAAATTGTACACTTGCTCAGATCACATAGGTTTTTTACTGTAGTAATCACTAACAGTCAAGTCAGTAGATTTATCTACAAACCTCTTACTAATGAACGCACCTTCTTTCAACTGATATTGTGATATGTCAATATTTTCAAGTGTTACTGTACCACTAGTTGAAACTCTACTCTACATTCTACGTAATCTACCAACCTGTTGTAGTAAAGCTTTTCTGCTTGGTAGGTTAGGAACTGTGTCTAAACTTCTGGTAGACATAACATCATCTACTATTAAACAAGGTGTATCTCGGGACATAACAGCCTTTTGCTTTAGCTGAGTACACATCTCATATCGCTGTACCTCAGATGGATTTCCACTATGACTGTGAGCAGCAGTTTTACATAACTTCTCACCATCGGACATTGAAATCGTTATACAGCGTCCCTTACATTTAGTAATATACTTTTGTTTACAGCACCAGTATCTCTTTATATCTACAGCATGCTCTAAGTTATAAACATATCCGTCGATAATGAGGACATCCTTACCATGTTGGGATTTTGTAACAGAGTATAAACTGCCTAGTATTTCAGGGCGAAATGTTGTGTTCTCCACCATGTTGGTTAGCTGAGATCTGTTTCTTAAAGTGACTACAACCCTTTAAATATATAGTTATAGCGGGAATTACAAAAGTAGCTGGGCATAAAACATTATACACAGTTCTCTGCACTATATTCAATGTTATGCAACTCGATGAATTCAGTTTTCGTTGATCTCTTGATGATTTCAGGTTCGACGATGTGGTAATTCGACGGTTTCAAATGAAACCGTTTGGTGTTGTGTAGGATTCCCAGTTAATAGTGGGATAATTAGTCACCCTTGAATATGGTATTAGGTTGGATGCTTGGTGTTTCTAACATGTTTAAGTACATGGTATGGGTTTCATTGGTCATAGAGGGGGACCTATAGCTTGCAAGGAAGTGGTATTGGATTTTACCTATGGTGATTTGAACATGGAGCAGCTCACGTGCATTGTTCTGTTTGACCACCTTGAAGTATATTTATTTTTTTATGTAAACCGGCACCTTCACCTTTAGTCTCTGCCTGTGAAGTAGCTAGCCTAAATGTGTGAAAGGCATTGTGTAACCTTGCACAGTTGGTGTAGTCTCTATGGCTTTAAACCATGTCTGAGTGACTGCACAGACATCAGCATTCCCTAGAGTAAAGAGATTCTAGGGAGTGGAGTTTTTTGTGTAGACTCCTAGCATTGAGCAGTAATACCTTTAGATTTTCTTGGTTTTGATTTTTTGTGTCGGAAGTACTTTCAGTTTGGCATTGCCTAAAAATGTACTCTGGGGGAAGACAACGTTTTAGCTAATATTCAAAAGTCTAGAGGGGAGAGGTGCAGACCATCCCTGGCAAAGCAGTGTGGTCTGTTGACCATCTCCATCCCTGCTGACAAATATTGCACCTTCTTAGAATGACACCAAATTTCCAAACTCTGGACCCTACCCAGTTCGGGTTTGTAAAAGGCAGATCATGTCTCCTAAACCTGATAGACTTCTTTGAAGCGGTCACCAAAGCCGTAGATGACGGTAAGGTGGTTCACACAGCCTATCTAGAGCTCGCCAAGGCTTTCAATACCATCCCCCACTCTGGAATTATAGATAAACTCACTAAACTAGGTTTAAATTGCTATGTCACAAGATGGGTTGCCAACTGGCTCACTGACAGAACCCACACTGTGAAAGTAGCAGACTCTTAAATCCAACTTCAGACCAGTGACAAATGGAGTACCACAGGGTTCAGTCCTGGATCCTCTCCTATTTGGTATCTACTTCTCTGAAGTACAGGCTAACACAGAAGGTATTTGGCTAACAAAGTTCGCAGATGACTGTAAACTAGGAGCCATAATCAAAACTCCTAACGATGTGGATATCCTACAAAATGGCCCACTGAGACAGATGCCTGGTGTCAAAGCCATGGCCTCAAGCTCAATGCCAAAAAGTGGATTGTCATCCCTTTTGGTAAAAACTCTGTACCCATGAACTACCACATAGGCGATAGTATACTTAACACCGAAAGTGTGATAAGAGACCTTGGGACACAGGTGGACTCATTTGATAGTCACATCGCCACAGTAGTCAGGAAATCCTTCTGCGTGGCACACCTCATCACAAAAGGTTTCTCATCCAGGAAAAAAGAGGTCATTGTTCCCCCTATACTCATCATTCATTGTACCCATTATAGAGTACAACGCCCCTTTTGGTATGTACCTCACAAGACATCTACAACCACTGGAAAGGCCGCAGAAATGCCTCACAAAGAGGATTACCAGCCTCAAACAGATGCCCTACGCAGACTGTCTCAAAAAACTCCAGCTTTACTCTGTCGCATATCGCCTACTCAGAGGTGATCTCTGCCTAACATACAAAGCTATGTCAAACCCAGAGCTGTTGGACATGCTCCTCTTAAAGAAATCCCAATCCCTCCGTGCTACACGTTCTAGTGACCTAAACCTTGTCACCACAATAAACAGAACATGTTGGAGGGATAGATTCTTGTCCCAGAGACTTCCCATACTCTGGAACAAACTACCTATCTATATCAAACAAAGCTCCTCATTAGCACTCTTCAAGAAAAATCTTGATGACTGAATGAGAGATAGGAAATTCACCCTGATGATCACTTCTGTGGCTCTGCTTGACAGGGGCACAGGAAAATAATTTTCTTGGGTGGCAAAAGCCAGGGTACCATTTGGCTAGGCTTATATAGGTCCTAGGGCCAATAGCCTAGTACCTACCTATGAACCTATGAACACCAGAAACTAAGCCAGTTATAAAGTCAGTCATCTTTTGTTCTTATTGTGGTATCATCCTTGGAGAAGGCAAAATGCTGCTCAATGCTAGGCTCATACCAGTCTGAAACACATATTCCGAGAGCTCCATGATGTCTCTGTTCATATAGTCTAGGGAGGCACGTCTCAGGTCAATGTTAAGTTGTCAATCTCACCTTCATTCTTGCTGGATGGGTTCGGAGCCGATCCTTGGCTCCGACTCGGCCACTTACTAAAGCTCGAGAGCTTATTTTACCGGCTCGAGGCAACCCTATATCCCATGATGCTAGGCGATAACTCCCCAGATCTCGCTTTGCGCTTTAAGCTTGGTGCGTATTTTTACTGGCTCCTGGTAAGTCTTTGAATACATAGTTTTTCAGTCACCTTTTTGGTTAGTTTTTCACCCAGTTGTTTTTCAGTAGTTAGCGACTACCTTTAATTCTATTCCTGTTAATACCTCCCTTTTTTTCCCCTTATATCCCCCACCTCCACTCTTAGGTTAGGCCTTAAGCCTGCCCCTTTCCTAATTATTCTTAGGGATCCTGTGGAGTGTTTGGGTGTGTCAGTATCCCAATTAATATTTTTATTAATATTTTTATTGTTTTTTGAGTGTTGTGTGTGTGTTTTCTCTTCCTTTTGTGATCCCTCGACACTGTTATGTCGAAGGAACCAAAGGAAACTAAGATCTCAGGCTTTAAGAAGTGTGACTCGTGCTGTCAGAAAATGTCTCTGACAGACGGTCACACTTCTTGTGTTTACTGCCTGGGACCCCTGCACCTGCAGGACTCTTGTTCTGTGTGTCATGCATTCAGTCCAAGAGTTCTGCAGGAGCGCAGGAACAAACTTATATTGAGGGGCTTGTTAAAGCCCGAGGGCTCCCCGACTAAGTCTGCGTTGGGGAGGCCTTCGAAACCAGCAAAACTGTCGGCTCTGAGTACTAAGCCTTCGGCTGCTGGCTCTTTGTCTGTGCCTAGATCGGCTCCGGCTGGAGCCGATCCCTCTGAGTCGCAGGTTCCTGTCTCGGCACCACTCGGTGCCGATACCTCTGAGCCCATGCATTCACGGTCGGCTCCGGCTGGAGCCGACGTGTCCTCGGCTCCTTTGGCTCCATCCATATCTAAGAAGAGGTCAAGATCCCCTTCATTGGAGTCCATCCATTCGGCTCCGAGATCCCCCCTGCTCTCGGAGCGGAGCCATCGGAGCCGATCTTCTCGGTCGTCCAGGCTTTCAGATCACGACCTTGAGAGAGTGGTAAGTAGGTTGTTAAAGTCTCAGGCATTGGCCCAGATGATCTGTAGCCCGTCTCATCAGACGGTAGCTATTACGACTCCACCTATTTTTCCTCCTTCGACTCTCCCTCAGAGTTCGGAGCCGGAGCTCCTCGGAGCCGTGACTGTTGTGGCGTCGGAGCCTATACCTCCCCCTTTGGCTCCTTCGTCTTCCGCTCCGATCTCCTCTCCGATCTCCTCCTTGATGCCTTCATTGGACGGATCTGGGCGCCTGGTCTCTCTCGTCGGCTCCGAGGGGGCGAGTGGCATCGGACCATAGTCCAACCCCATTCTCCCTCTCGGAGCGTCGACGCTGGTGAGCTCGGCCCCGACATCGGCCTCGGAGCCTTCCCTGTCAGTGCGGCCAGGGGTTCCTACCTCTTCGGAGCGGGGGCCCTCTGTCCTTTCTGATAGGGGAGCCTTCGAGGTGATGAGAAGCGTACTAGCCCCAGGGCATAGTCAACGGTCAGTTCCATCAGCTCCTCCCACTACAGTGCTTGCTGATGTCTCTTCCCACTCTCTTGCTCCCGGACCCAGAGATCCAACGCCTCAGGTTTCCCCACTGGGAATATCTTCCTCTTCCGAGGCTTCTCCTGACCTGTCAGCGGAGCCTCCGCGTAAGAGGACATGTAAGAGGAAGCATGTGGACTCCCCTGAGTCCATTACATCTGACACCGACTTGGATGAGTTGGAGGGATCCCCAAAGTCCCCCTCTGAGGATGTCTCTTTCTCAGACATCCTAGAAATCCTAAAGCAGAGGGGGAACTGGTCTTCCCTTAATCCTTCCGAGGACGAGTCGGTGTACCTGGAGGCGTTTGGTTCTCGACCCTCCACCTCCTGGGTGTCTCCGCCTTTCGACCCCCTTATGGAAGTAGTGGCTCGGAAGGCGTGGTCGGCCCCGGATTTGGTGGAACCCACCCCTCGGAGGCCATCTAAATTCATCACAGCACCAGTTGACAAACAATTCCTAACAAAAGGTGTACCGGCAGATGCCAATGGTGGTGGCTGCAGCCACCAAGAAGGAACTAGCTGATCCTTCAGTACCTATCCATCCTCCTAATAAGGATTCTAGGACCATGGATAGGTACGGTAAGCGGATGTTTTCTTCAGCGACCTTTGCCATGCGGTCGCTGAATTACTTGTGTCACCTCACCCGCCTTCAGAGAGATATTCTCAGAGTTGGGAGAAGTCTTACAGGATCCATCAGCTGCTGGGTCCCAGGATAAAATAAACTCACAGCTTGGAACCCTAAACTGGATTGTTAACTCCTCCATGCGTCTAATTTCATATGCAGCCGATGGAGCGAGTAGGGCCGCGGGCACAGGAGTGGCCTTAAGGCGTCACGCCTGGATGCGGTTGTGTAATTTCGCGGACCCTTTCAAGGCATCCTTCACAAATTCCCCTTTTGATGGTTCGGCTTTGTTTGGACCTCAAGTGAAAGACACCTTGACCAGATGCGAACAAGATGGCAAGACTCTTTCTGCCGTAGGAGTCCGTTTCTCCACCCCCTTCAAGACCATACCCGAAGGGTCAGAAGGGTGGGAAAATGTGGTTCCGCAAATCTCAAGGAGTCACGCCTGATGCAAGAGGTCAGTTTACCCCCAGAGGCAGAGGGGGTAACAACAACAGACGCCGCCCTAGGGGCAGAGGGGGTACGCAGAACCAGGGTAGCAGGGAGCCTCTCTCTGACAAACCATTCCAGCATCCCTGAGATGTTGCCCGATTGTCCACCTTCGGAGGCAGTCGGGGGAAGATTGTCGCTGTACCCAAAAGTCTGGCTTTCCCTTACTTAAGACAAATGGGTACAGTCGATCATATCCAAGGGTTACAAAATTCCCTTTATCCAAACTCCATTTCAGCAAAAGGGAACCCTTCCAGACGTTCCACCCGGTCTAAGGGAACTAGCAGTACCAGAGATATCAAAACTGCTAGCAAAAAGAGCCATCCAGCCAGTCCCAGCAGACCAACTAGGATCCGGAATCTACTCAAGGTTCTTTTTGGTACCGAAAAAGACAGGGGACTGGAGACCAATATTAGATCTCAGCAAACTAAACAAGTTTGTAAAGAGAACAAGATTCTGGATGGTCACGCTACAGTCCATTCTACCCTTTCTGGGCAAGGACAATTGGATGTGCTCCATGGACCTTCAGGATGCGTACTATCACATCAAAATTCACAGGCGCTCCAGAAGGTTTCTCCGCTTTCGGCTGGGGCCAGTCACTACCAATTCAGAGCCCTGCCCTTTGGTCTCACTACAGCCCCCAGAGTGTTCACCAAATGTATGGCAGCGGTTACGGCTCACCTGAGATGGCAAGGATTCCAGGTGTTTCCATATCTAGACGACTGGCTCCTCACTGCCACCACCAGGCATCAACTTCTCCAAGCCAGAGCTTACACCATTCACATTTGCAGAGGGCTAGGAATCTCTATAAATTTCGAAAAGTCTGCCTTGTCGCCTTGTCAGTCTATTACCTTTATAGGCGCCAACTTGAACACCGTACAACTTTCAGCAAAGTTAACAGATCAAAGGGTCTTAGATATTCAAAACCATGTCCATGTTCTTCTTCAGAGCGACAAAATTCAGGCCAGGTATGTCCTGAAAGTATTGGGTCTTATGGCAGCCGCCATAACTCTTCTTCCCCTTGCACGTTTTTACATGAGTCTTCTACAGTGGATGCTTTTCGCCCAATGGTCTTTTCAGCAACTCCCCTTGCACCACAAGATCATGATAACTCCAACTTGCCAAAGTCATCTGTCCTGGTGGATATTGTCCCCTCAAGTCCATCAAGGCAGACACTTTGTTCCTCCTCCCCCGGTCGCCACGGTGACATCGGACGCCTCCCTGATCGGGGGGGGGGGGCATTTTCAGGGCAGGATGGTCCATGGCACTTGGCAACCTTTCGAACGCCACCAGCACAGAAATATCCTAGAGATGAGAGCAGTGCTTTTAACGTTGCAAGCCCTCCACGACTCTCTTCCCCTAGGAACTATTGCAATCCAAACGGACAATATGTCCGTAGTGTGGTATATCAACAAGCAAGGCGGAACCAAGTCCTATCCCCTGTGTCGAGAGGCACTCAGACTTTGGCAATGGGCAATCTCCTCTCAGCGGTTTCTGATAGCAACGCATATCCCCGGGAAGTCCAGCATCATAGCGGACAGGTTGAGCAGAGCTATACTCATGCCACACGAGTGGTCTCTCAAACAATCTGTGGCGGAAGTGATTTTTCAGAATTGGGGCCTTCCTTGCTGCGATCTTTTTGCTACACCCCAAAACAGCAAATGCCCCGACTTCTTCACCCTCTTCCCCCTTCCAGGCCATCCCCTCAGAGACGCTCTAGTCCAAGATTGGCCTCGGGGACTTCTCTATGCCTTTCCACCCTTTCCTCTAATCCCACAAGTAATTCAGAAAGCAACCGCCTTGAGAGCCAAGTTGATTCTCATTGCCCCTTATTGGCCTCGACAGATTTGGTTTCCGTTCCTACATCGTTATCTTTTGGTACAGCCTTGGCGTCTGGACCCAGCTTCAGATCTGTTGACCCATCAGTCGGGGCAGCTGCATCAATCCCTACATTCTCTCAACCTCACTGCTTGGTTGCTCCACTTCCGTCCTTAGCCAGGCTTCCTATGATTTCTAATCCCGTCCGGGATATCATAGTAGCTTCCCTTAAATCTTCCACCAAAAGGATTTACACTAGTAAATGGAAACGTTTCTCCTTCTGGGCAAAGGCAAGGAATATAGATCCCTTTACTGCCCCAATTCATTCGGTCTTAGACTTCCTAGCCGAAATTTTTCATTCAGGGTCTTCTCCCTCTACAGTAAAAGTTCACTTGGCAGCCATATCGAATTTTCATACAGGCTTATCGGACCACAACATCATGTCCAATAAGCTTTGCAAAGCTTTCCTTAAAGGTGTATTTTTACTTAAGCCTCCAATCAAAGACCCTCCACCTCAGTGGGATCTTAATTTAGTCTTAACATCCTTGATTCTTCCCCCCTTTGAACCTGCAGTCTCCTGTTCATTGAAATTTCTTTCCTGGAAGACACTCTTCCTAGTCGCCATTACATCTGCTAGGAGAGTATCTGAGCTTCACGCCCTCTGCATTCGTCCTCCCTACTTAATCTTCCATAAAGACAGAGTTTCTCTAAGGACTAATCCATCTTTCTTACCCAAGGTGGCTTCGCAGACAAATTTAAATCAATCAATTGATCTCCCAGTTTTTTTCCCAAACTATACTAACAGAGCGGAGCAAAAGCTACATTATCTAGATGTTCACCGCCAGCTCCGATACTATTTGGATAGAACTAAACAAATAAGGAAGTCTGATCAACTGTTTTTATCGTATGCAGAAAATAAGAAAGGCCTTCCTGTTTCTAAGGTAACCCTATCTAGGTGGCTGTCTTCTGTGATTACATCTATTTATCAACTCAGAGGCAGGGAATTAACTTCTAAGCCAAAGGGCCCATTCAACTAGAGCACTAGCTACATCTACAGCTTTTCAAACTAGACTACCGATAGACACTATCTGTGCGGCAGCCACATGGGCCTCTCCTCATACCTTTGTTTCGCATTACAAATTGGACATGGCCTCCAGGGACAGAGCAAAATTTGGTTCCACCGTTCTCAAGAGTCTGTTCCAATGAGCCACCCAGGATTGAGGTGCTAGGGACGCGGTCCCATCCAGCAAGAATGAAGGCGAGATTGACAACTTAACATTGAGAAGTTATGTACCTACCATAACGTTCCATGATGTTCATTGTGCATACAGCTGCAGTCATAACAGATGGGTTTTCCTGCCGTCAGGCGGGTCCTCAGTCGGCCGAATTCCAAATTCTAGGTCCGGCGTCGGTTGTCGTCGCTTCTTCCCTGACGTCAGTACGACAGGGGTATAAAAGAACCAGCCAACGCCATTTTCTCCAGTCTTTCTTGCCGCACGGTGCCCGAAGCAGAAGCAGTTCGCAAGTGCCGGTCGGCCAGCTCCTGAGATTACGAATATTTTTCAACCGAAGTCTTCTTGAAAGCTAAGTACCCCGTTGGGGAAACTTTTCTTGCCTCAGACCGATGTCAGACAAAGTTAATAATTGTATTTCATGTGGGAAGCAAATACTGCATAGGGATTTTCATTCCCTCTGCATTCCTTGCTTAGGCCCAGACCACGATGTCTCGGCCTGTCGTTTTTGTGCTACATTCAACAGACGCACTATTAAGTGTCGGGCGGAGTTCGCCTAACACTATTTTGGCAAAAAGTTTAATTACATTATGTCGTTGGATACTCCGACTCCAGTTTTGAGTAAAAGACACAAAGATAAGGACCGACATACGAGGTCCGTGACGTCTACCGACACCACGCCAAAGCCGACTTCAGGTGGTACGGTTCTCAGCGAGGCGCCTACGCAGCCCCTGACTACCAGTGACACTTCATTGGCGGTGTCTTCTGTGCCCGAGGTCGCAGGCTCTAAGGCCCACACCCCGACTACAGATACCGAAGCCACTCTTGGCGGTGAAACTCAGAGTTTAGACAGGCCTGCCACTTCTCAAGGTGTCTTCAGGCTTTCCTGTTCTTTTTCCATCAAGGCTTTCACTAAGTCTAAAGCAGCCATGCATACTAAAAGACAAGCTCCACAGGGCCCCTCTCAAGGCCCCATGCCTAAAAAGCAGATGCTCAAAATGGCTGAGGATTTAATTACTCTTATCAGGGGTTCTCAACCCCGGACAAAGGCCCAGAGTGGAGGAAGAATCCCCTTCCTCGGACCAGGCCTCCATTATTTCAGAACATTCTGAAGACCAGGAACATTCATACTCCCCTTTTGAAGATTTTGATGCAGAGGAGTCCATTCCCTCTGTCTCCCCCCCCTGAGGATTACTCTTTTGGGGAAACCTTACATACTTTAAGGGAACACTTCCACTGGGAAGGCCAAGAGTACTCAGACTCCAAGAAAAGGCTTAGGGATTTCCTCTTGCTCCCTCAGCACAGGCCTCTGGCTATACCTCCTGTCTTAGACATACTAGATGATGTGTATTCGGAGGCCTGCCTTAACCCAGATTCTTTACCTCCAGCTCCAGTCAAGCCTGACAGGTATTACCGGGTTCCTGATTCACACCAATTCCTATACAAAAGCCATGCGGCTGACCCAGAAACTATTTCACAGGGTCCCAAGGGAATTAAGGCCTCCACTGCTAAAAATCCATTACCTTCAGAGAGAGATTCCAGAGCTTTAGAAAGGTGGGGGGAAAAGGTATACACCTCGGCCACCTTAACTATGCGGGCATTAAACTGTCAGTTCCATATGTTAAAGTACCAACAGTTTCTGTTATCACAGTTAAAATGTCACAGCCTGAACAACCAGACTTGAAGGAGTTGCAGGATTTGTTACATAGTGCAGAACAAGTGGGTAAACATACCTTGCAATGTGGTTTTGATGCTTTAGAGGCCTCATGTAGAGCTGCTATTACAGGATCAGTCATACGTAGACATGCTTGGCTCAAAGCGCAAACCTTACCAGATCATGTCAAAGCTAAATTACTAGATGCACCTCTGCAAAAAGATGTATTGTTTGGTGTTAAAGCTGAGGAGGTATTAAAGAAAATGGAGGAAAAGGCAAAATCAATGCAAACAGTGAAAGATTTCCTACAGGTACAACCACCACGTTTCAGTAGAAATTGGCCTTCAAAAAATTGGTCCTTTCCAGCCACGGACAGACCCCAAAGAGGTAGATACAGGTGCCCAAGGGGTAGAGGGCAATCTCAAGGATCATTTAGAGGCAGACAATGGCAAACGCCTACTCAAAGAGGTGGTGAGGATAGTTCACAGCCATTCAGAAAGCAGAACCAATGACTTTCCGCTTTGCATGCCAAGCAAGGCTCAAATGGCAGCACCTTTAGGCAGAAAACTGGCATTATTTTCGAAAAATTGGCATATTGTCACCAAAGACAAATGGATCCTGGACATTATAGACAGAGGCTACAGATTCCACTTTCACACCCTTCCAAAAATGAGAGGCATGCAAAACCTGCCACACAATCAAAGGGCAGAGGCACAAAAACAAATTTCAGCTCTCATGGACATGAAAGCTATTCAAGAGGTACCTGCGCAAGAACAGGGTCAAGGTTTTTATTCCAGACTATTCCTGGTACCAAGGAAGGGCAAAGATTGGAGACCTATTTTGGACCTATCCATCCTAAACACATTTTTACTCGTGCCAAAATTCAAGATGCTCACATTGCAGCAGCTTCTTCCCATGCTGGGCAAGGAGTCTTGGCTGGTAACATTGGACCTCAAGGAGGCATGCCTGCATGTCCCAATCAGACAAGATTGCAGAAGATACCTCAGATTTCTTGCAGGTTCAACACATTATCAATTCTCTGCATTGCCCTTTGGCTTATCTACTGTGCCCAGAGTGTTCATGAAATGCCTGGCATCACTAATTGCCTACTGCAGACTTCAAGGGATACAAATATACCCATATTTGGACGACTGCCTGATCCAAGCGGACAGCAAGCACATACTTCTGAAACCTCTGGCGTTTGTAATAATGTTGTTGAATTCTCTGGGATACACAGTCAACCAAAAGAAATCAAGGCTAATACCCTCTCAAACAATAATTTTCCTGGGTGCCAGCTTGGATACCAACACCCAGATGGCCTACCTCACGCCAGAGAAACAAGGGCAACTAACTCAATACTTCAGAAAACTGGCAACTTTCACCAGGCTGACTGCAAGGAAAATCCTGCAGGCTCTGGGATTCATGGCATCTTGCATCTTACTAATCCCATGTGCAAAGCTGCATGTGAGGAAACCTATGGTCTCAACACAGCCACAGTTTGGAAACAATAATACCACTGATTCCATGTCTTCAAAAGGAATTTCTGTGGTGGGCTCAAGCATGCCAAACAAACACAGGTCTCCCATTCTGCAAGCCTCAAGCAAATCAAGTCATCACAACAGACGCCTCGGACTACGCCTGGGGGGCGCACATGACAGATCGGTGCATTCAGGGCATATGGTCCCAAAAAGAAAAGCACCTACACATCAATCAAAAGGAAATGCTAGCAGTAATAAATACTATTCTAGCTTTCAAAGACCTACTGCATCCAGGCCAGCTATTGATAAGGACAGACAACACCACAGTAATGTGGTACATAAACAAGCAGGGAGGAACCCATTCATACCCCCTATGCAGGCTAGCCATGTCTGTTTGGAACATGGCTCTGGAATTACAAATCGAACTTCAAACACAGTACCTGCCAGGCAAGGAAAACAGACTGGCAGACAACCTAAGCAGAAATATGACAGACCCACACGAATGGAAGTTGCATCCTCAAGTTTTTACAAAGATAATTCAAGCATGGGGAAGGCCAGACATAGATCTCTTTGCCTCCCACAGAAATCACCAATTGGCAAAATTCTGCTCAAGGACCTTTCATCCACAGGCCTGGAAAGCGGACGCACTCTCTTTCAGTTGGACAACAATGACAGTTTATGCCTTTCCACCTCTTCCTCTGCTGCCCAAAGTTCTATTAAAAACCAGAGCAGACAGACCAAAGATGATTCTCATTGCTCCAGACTGGCCAAGACAACACTGGTTCCCACTCCTGAGTAGCCTGACGCATTCCCCACCATGGATCCTGCCTCTAATGCCTCTTCTACTGACTCAGCACAACTTCAAAACTCTTCACGGTCAGCTGAAAACACTCAATCTAGCCGCATGGAAGATTCCTTAAAATCACAACAGACCCTACTCTCCAAGGAGGTGCAGGACGTCATCTTGGCGGCCAGAAGACCTTCTACTAGAAAAGCCTACTCCGCAAAATGGAAACGGTTTTGTGCCTGGAATGAGAAAAAGGGCCAGAATCCTGGAATACTGAATTTACCTCAAATATTACAGTATCTAGCTGAGTTGCTAAGCAGTGGACTTTCATTCTCCTCCATCAAAATCCATGCCTCAGCCATTTCTGCAGAATACAACACTGATCCTCCTTTATTCTCTCACCCCCTCTTAAGACAATTCCTCAGAGGGGCTAAGAATATAAACCCCCCAAGGAAACAACCAGTACCTGCTTGGGACCTCAATTTCATTCTAGAAAAACTGACCTTGCCTCCTTTTGAGCCAGCTGCTTCAACAGAACTGCAATATTTGTCCTGGAAAACAGCCTTCCTGCTGGCTATCACCTCAGCTCGCAGGGTTTCGGAACTACAAGCCCTCATGGCTGTGCAGCCTTTCATCATTTTCCATCAGGACAGAGTTTCCTTACGAACTAATCCTCAAAACAAAGGGGAGAGACTACTACATTCCTTGGACATTCACAGGCAGCTACGTTATTATTTGGCCAGAACAAAGCCTTTCAGAAAATCAGAGCAACTCTTTGTGTCCTATGCTACAGGAGCTCAAGGGAAGCCTATTTCCAAACAGACGATCTCAAAATGGATAGCCCACTGCATACGCTTTTGTTACTCTTTTCATGGTAAAACTGTACCTGCAGGCATCAGATCTTACTCCACAAGGGCCACAGCTACCTTTTCAGCTTTCCTCAGGGGGGGTTCCTACCAAAGATATTTTGGAAGCTGCCACTTGGAATTCTGTACATACTTTCTCCAAGCACTATCACCTACCATTATACTCCAAATCTAGAGCAGGCTTTGCCACTGCAGTCTTGCAGGGCATCCTAGCTCCTCCAAGTTCCACCTAGTGCCTACCACCCCTTTTTTTAGCTTTGGGATTCTACCCATTTGTTATGACTGCAGCTGTATGCACGATGAACATAGTACAGTTTTGTACCTACCATAAATGTAGATGTTCGAGTGCTAATACAGCTGCAGTCCAGGTTTCCCTCCCTCCTTCCCCTCTTGGGACAGGCCTAATGGCTAACACCTCCTCATACAACCTGATTGAGGTATTCTTTTATGGTGTATTTGCTTGCAACTACTGTTTTTTGATTATATTGCATTTCATTATTACATAAATTTATGTATTGCCTTCCTTCTGGGGGCACCTGACATCTGGGGCAAGAAAAACTGAAGAAAATGGCGTCGGCTGGTTCTTTTATACCCCTGTCGCACTGACATCAGGGAAGAAGCGACGACAACTGACGCCGGACCTAGACTTTGGAATTCGGCCGACCGAGGACCCGCCTGACGGCAGGAAAACCCATCTGTTATGACTGCAGCTGTATTAGCACTCGAACATCTACATTTATGGTAGGTACAAAACTGTACTTTAGTTGTCTTCTCTCGCCTTCTTTCTTGCATCCCACCAACCATCCCCCTAGCCTGGACAGACAGAGAAGATCTTCTCTTCCTTGAAGGGTCCTTATATTCCCTTGTTTCACCATCTAGGTGTCCTAGGATATATATAGTGTAGATAACGATCTTTGGGGGGTTTTATCCTTCTTCCTCCTCCTTTCCAGTTGGAGGATTTTGTTTATTGGCCTATGCTAGGTTTTTCAGCTTCCAAACGAGATCTGGGGAGTTATCGCCTAGCATCATGGGATATAGGGTTGCCTCGAGCCGGTAAAATAAGCTCTCGAGCTTTAGTAAGTGGCCGAGTCGGAGCCGAGGATCGGCTCCGAACCCATCCAGCAAGAAAGAAGGCGAGAGAAGAGAACTAACATGGAACGTTATGGTAGGTACATAACTTCTCATTTACTCCCACATGGATTATGACTCGAGTCATATTGGTAATTGTGGTCCGGTGACCGGAGTGCATGCATAATGTGGTGGATCCTAGCCTCTGATAAACAACTGACCATAACTTTCTCCTTACTCAGCCTGGTGAGAGAGACATCAGTGTGTCTCATGATGGAGTCTTCAGAGACTAAAATGTTGGATTGTGTGGTGGCTTGCCCTTTGTGCTTAGAGGTAGAGGCTCCATGAGATGTTGCTGTATGTGTTGATGTAGGTGGTGTTTTGAATGAGCACATTTGGGGCTGCTAAGAGTATTTGTTATGTGTACTTTGTCTAGGAGGTCTTTGTGCTTTAGGAAGGTTACATGCAAGTGCCTCAGCATATGTGGGTCGATATGCCTGCTTTGAATTGTGCATGATGGGTGCACTGTGTGTACTGACAACCTTATTGACATTAGGAATACTTTTGTGTGAGAGATTTGCCTCCAGTGACATTATGCCAAATACATCTCTCACATACCATATCAGTTTGTTTGAGAATTAACTTATCGTCAGTAAACATGAGGCAATTTCTGCATTGCCTCAGGATGGCCATATCCACCAAGCTGGTAATGGAGACCGTAGGAAAGTTCATATCCATGGCAACAAACCATTTTTATTGATTAGACAGTTGGAGTGAGAATATCAGTCAATGTCATGAGTATCTGGTTTGCAACTATGTGGACAGTGCTTATCCTTGCAAACTAGTTGTGCTGTGTGCAGCTAGGTACTGGAGAAATTTCAGTTGTGCTTTTACAGGAAAAATGTCACTCAGGGTGTCTTGTTTGTACAGAGCACTACCAAACAATTGATAGGAAACTAATAAGTACTCCCTGAAAATTTTAGGATGAAGTATTTAGGCAGATATTCTGTAGTTGGAAAGAAACCAAGCAGTGCTTACTGAAAAATTAGCTTGTCAAGAATGATGAAAAGATGGGAGTCCCATGAATGGCTACTGCCTGGCTACTACTGGTCTTACCACAGCTTCACTCTGTTGATACAGTGCTCCTTTGCTGCTTCTCTCACCAGAAGCAAAATTTTAGCATCAGTCCCAAGAAGAGAAGCAGGCCACAGCCTGTTTGGTGATCCACAGTCTTGTACCAGATGATGCAAGGGTCTGTGGGCTTGTAGCCTTTTCCTGGTAGATGCCTTGAATAGCAACCAGACCAGTCAGGAATGTTAAACACCCACACCCACACCCACACACACACACACACACACACACACACACACTCCAACCAGAAGCACAATGCACTCTGCTTCTTCTCTTACTAGGACTAGAATATAAGCACAGATTCCAAGCTGTCACCTATAAACCAGTTATTAGGCTTTCTGGTGATCAGCTGTCTCCAGGAAATAATGTCCCTGTACTCCTTCTTGCACCAGGAGAAAACAGAAGCACCAATTCCAAGATGACTACTGAGAGGCATATTGTGGGCTCTCCAGTAACTGGTGGTCTTGCAGTAGATGTTTAAAGGTAAGATGAACAAAATGGTTTATCCTAAACACTACAGTGTGCACTAAGCAGTTAGATATGAAAGTGGGTAACTTAAGTTTTAGCTGTCTAAGAGGAGAGCCACTATTTTTAAAAGAGCAAGCTAGATTGCAAAGGGGGTGGGCACTTTTGTATTCTTGTACTATGGGCACTTTTGTATTCTTGTACAATGGGATGGCCAATAAATTTAAACAGCTGAAAGAGAGTGATTTCACAAAATGATAATTTTGTGCTTACTCGCACCAGCCAGTGAAAGGAGAGAGGGAAGGAGATATATGGTCATTATAATGGGCCGGCAACACGAAAGACAGCGGTATTTAAGAACACAACACCAGCAGGGTGAGAAGGTGGGAAGAATTCTGTCTGACTCACACGAGACAGAGCTCTGGTCTGTTTTCAAGTTTTAATATGCAATTACAAGCAGAATACAAGTAAAACACAGTGTAAAGAAAATAAACCACAGTATACAAAATAGAAAAAGGTAATTAAGTAATACAAAATACAAGAAAACAAAAGTAAACTAACCTTTCCCTCACAGCAAGCTCCGGCAGAGTCTGGGTTAGCCTTTCCAGTAAAGCTTTGAAATGTTTTATTTTACTCCTTAAATAGAAGGTTAGTTCCTAGCTCCACCCCCTCAGTTCACAGCTGATTAATCTTAACTGATCTGCTCTAACTTCCGTGTGACTCCTTAATTGACCTGTTCTAATTTCTGTCTGACTTGCAAGAGACAGAGCTGTGGTCTCTCTTCAAGTTTTAATATGCATTTACAAGCAGAATATAAGTAAAACACAGCGTAAAGAAAAAAAAAATCACAGTATACAAAGTAGAAAAAGACAATAAAGTAATTCAAAATACAAGAAAACAAAAGCAAACTAACCTTTCCCCTCACAGCTAGCTGTGGCAGAGTCTGGGTGAGCCTTTCCAGTAAATCTTTGAAATGTTCTACACTCCATATGTGAAAGATACAGTTCTAGCACCAAAACTAATCATCCTTTCAGATTCCACTTGTGGAATTTGTGAGAAGACAAATCACTTGGTGGAGATATTAAATATCCCTGAATCCAGATCTTCCAATTCTTCCCTCCTGGTCCAAGGCAGTCAGTCACCACAGACACCTAGAACTTTACTTGGGGGGCAGTGTCAAGGGGGATAAAAGTACAAGTTACCTCAGACAACAAAGACAAACAAGCTCATACATGTAAAAGAGCTGCTTGCGCTTATCAACTCTCTAAATCACCTCTGGTCCGCAGGACCACTTCATGTTCTTACAGACAATTCCACAGTGATGTGGTACATAAACAAGCAAGGGGATCCAGATATTACCATCTTTTGCAAACTAGCCATGTTGGCATAGAAAGTAGCTTTACAACACAGTCTCACTCTGCAGGCATCCTATAGTCTGTCAGTGGAAAACTGTGTGGTAGAAGAGCTGATCAGGACAACGGCAGGCCCTCATGAATGGAATCTAGATTGGGAGTCTTCCATGATTTGATCCATCTGTGGGAGTTCCTCATGTAGACATTTTTTCCCCTCTTGTGTGAACCAACTGGCAAAATTCTGCTCCAGGACTCGATGTGAAAGGCTTGGAAGACAGATGCCTTGTCTTTTCTTATCCCTGGACAGGAATGTTCCACCCTTTACACAGATATCCAGGGTACTGCTGAAGATTCAGAAGGAATCCCACAGGATCATTGCGGTGACTTTCTTCTGGCCTACTCAACATGCGTCTCCCTTCTTTTGGAATTGGATAGGGCCATTTACTACAAATGTCTTGCAGACTGGATCTACTCACTCAAGAACAGGGGTGTTTGATACATCCTGACCACAAACAGCTTCAACTGACTGCTTGGATGATAGCGTCTTAATACCTTTGAGGCACCTGCTTACTGAGGAAGTGCAGCAGGTACTAATGGAGGCAAAATAAGCCTGCTACTAGAATCATACATAAGCAAATGGAAAAGGTTTTCTAGTTGGTGCTAACAACATAACCAATACCCATTCATGGTTAGTGTTTCTCTGGTTTTATAAAATTTGTTTGAGTTACTTTCATGTGTCCTGTCTTACTCCTCTACAAAGGTTTGTCTGCCATTTCAGCAATCTGCCCTTGACTCCCCCTCTTTCAAGGCATTGTCATGTCAAAATGGGCAGCACAGTGGTTAGCATTGTCGCTTCACAGCAAGAGGTTCTCCAGTTCGATTCTCGGCTGAAGTGCCTTCTTTGCAGAGGAGTGTGCTTGTCCTCCCCTGTGTTTCACATTGGTTTCCTCCCATATTCCAAAGATGTGCATCTGGAGTATTTCTCCACAGGCCTCTGCTGAAAATGGGCTTTTTCCCAGTCGGACTTTTCCAGTAAATAATGTTAAATAAATAAAATGTTTTTGAAAGGGGTATTGCATAACAGACCTCCAAGAAAACCAGAGGTTCCTCTTTGGGATCTTAATTTTGTGTTAGATAAGCTAACACTTGCTCCATTTGAACCAGGTCATCTGGCTTACTTAAGGTTCTTAACATGGAAAACAGTTTACTGATTTCTCTGACCTCTGCAAAAAGAGTATCTGAGTTGCATGCTGTTATGATGGGTCAACTTTATCTCATTTTCCACAGAGACAGAGTTTCTTTAGGCATAAAAGAATTATTTCTAACAGTGATATCTGAATTTACTTTAAGCCACACTGTCACATTGTGTTCTTCTGTGAACTTAAACATGAGGGAGAAAGGATGTTTCATACCTTGGTTGTCCACAGACAACTCTTGTACTATTTTTACAAAAGAGCAGAATCTTTCAGAACTTCTGAACAGTTCAGTTTTTGCGAACATAAGAAAAAGGGGCAACCTGTATGAAAGCAGACCATTTCCAAGTGGCTGTCTCAGGCTCTCAACTTTTGTTATTCCCAGCACAACAAAACTATTCCAGGCTGGGTCAAGACAGACATAACCAGTCCTTGACTTCATCTATAACTTTTTGGATGGACTCTAGTATTCTAGAAATAGTAGCTTTGTCCTCTGTACATTATTAAATTCCTTGTCCAGGTCTAATCTGGCTTTGCTAGGGCTATTCTCTGGGGTTCCAGGACCCTTCCATTTCCACCTCCCAGTTGCTCTAAGCTCTTGTAATATAACCATGCAGCTTAGGCTACTTCAGCAATAATAGGTATGTAAGTAAACTTAACAGAACAGTAGATGTTTTGAATGATCACTGCTTTAGTAGATGCTCTCTTCCCCCCATCCCCATTGATTTTGGTGGATTTCTTTTTAACGTTAAGAGTGTGGACCTTTTTTTGTTATTCCTAGCAATGTCCTCTCAGGGCTCAGCCTCTTGGTCTCAGTTGGAATGAAAGCTGTGAATGGCTTAGTGCCCAAACCTACAGTTAAGTCAGCTCAACTCAAGCTGACTAATGGTTTAAGTGTTTGAAAGGTTCCCTGAAGCTTTGGAAGCTGTTTGGCTATTATATCCTATGCAGGATATAACCCGTATAGCTTAGGCTACTGCAGCAATGATAATTTTTCTGTTATGATAAGTTTACTTATAGAACAAAACTTAGAGGCGGTAAAACATTGAGTGGTGACTCACATTTCTACAGGAAATGGTCTAGCTTTGGCCATTCAGACTAAGATATATTTCTGAAACAGCATGAGATTTAAAGAGAAAAGTTAGTGGGTTCTTCATGATCTCTGCATGGAGAATGAAAAAGAAGTTATTGAAAGCTTTCTAGGTGCTAAAACACATCTGCCTAATGTTATAGGGAAATAACCAAACTCTTGAAAAAGGTTTAACTATAGTGGATGCTGGAGATGGAATACTTAAATCATGCACATTCATAGTTTCATCCTACACTTGCAAAGAAGTTGTATAGCACCATTCAGATGCATTTACTATGTTTAATGCTTCTGAATAGCTCAGCAGGTAACGCTTGCCTTTGATGCCATAAACTTTGGAAGGATGTAGATTCTGTCTCCACAGCAGGCAGATATTGACTTTGCAGTAGAATATTGTGAGATTGGCTGCTCTCCTGAAGTGCTGTCCTTCATATGAGATGTTAAGCAGAAGTTGCATCTGCCCAAACTGTTGTCAGTTCAGGTGGAAATTGACTATCCTATGACATTTGTCAGGGGAAGTGGGGGTTAGTTTTCCTCAAGTATCCTGACCAAATTTTCTCAAGCCTGTGCAAATATCACTTCAGGCTTTCTCTGAAACAGGGTCATAGGCTCAATGGGGTCTACCTGGTCAGTTCCTGCAAATAAAATAAATGTTTGCTGCTGCACCTAATATTCATGTGTAGTAGGGTGCAGACAGCTACTGCAAATGCTGTTATGAAAAATGGATCAGAAAGAAGCTGGGACATGAGTGTTCTACAGTATAGATGAATGTGATGATTTCTGCAGTTATCAAATGTAGCTGCTACCTCACCTTTAAACAAAACAGTCATGGGTATACATGTGTAGGTCTCTGACTTGGATTTCAGAAGCAGTCTTAACTGAAGGGCTCTTTGTTTTTAATTTCTCATTTCTTTTGTTGCTTTCATCCACTGTCCATTGTTAATGGGAGAGGATCCATTTCGAAAGTGCATTAACACATAGAGAGACGTGTTATTTCCTGATAAGAGAACACCCGGTAACAAAAGGTGCCTTATGCCTTAGAATATGACTGAGTGTGCTGTTATCAGGACATAACTAATATCTCTTGTGTTAATGCTTTCTTAAAAAAATCAATAAAAATGTTTGTCAAAATGTTTACTTTTGGCTTTTTAGAAGCTAATGTTATAAAGTTTAATAAGCGAGATATTTATTAGGCTAACTTGGAGTCAAAGAGCAGGCCATTTGAGAAATTGTTTTTCATCATTCTTGATCCCGCATTGGTGCATCCCAGGTAGCTGTGGCCAGTATTTCACATTCCTCTTATTCTGACTGATAGATGTAAATCGTTTAGTAACACGTTTGAAAAGATTATTGTAATGTGCTTCACCCTGGGTGTTTTTCTTACAGTTTTAATGTGATGTCTCTGATTGCTGTACTTATAGGAGCTTGATGACTTGTTCAAAAATCTGGATCGGGATAAAGATGGGAGAGTAAGTTTCAAAGAATTCCAGCATGGCCTTTTTAGTCATGGACCTACATCTTTGTCTTCATGTTCAACACCATTTAAGCAGAAGAAGGCTTCAGTTCATCAGGTGAGTCAGTAGTTGCTAGCATAGTTTGTAAGTGACAATGTGAGTGTTGGTTTTTGGGACCATGACCGCTTTTCAGTTTGTTAAAGCTGATCATTTTGTTAATTTCATTCCATTTGTTATTTATTACATTGGTTTGCTAAAGGACTAGTAAATTATATCCTTGGCCAGCTTTAAATAGAATAATTTGGCATGAGTAAAATAGACATGCAAGATATTCCCACAGTACCGGACTTCAGAAAGCTTAACATGAGTGAATTAATAGACCTCACTTTGTTTTAGTTTGATAAAAAGATGGAAGTAATATACTTCCTCAAAATAGCTGATTAAGTTTTTTCATTAAAAGGATGAATAAGCCAAAGGTATAGTCCCGTGATCCTTGTGGAGTGGTTTTCTTGGAATATTTGTATTTTACAAAATCTTGAACTGGTTTGGTGGTTCCTTTCTGGTCAACAGAATAGCCATTTTCCAGACTGTGCCAGTGTTGAGGATGAATAAAGCCCCTACTACAGCAAATGCAACCCAAGTTTGATTAGTGGTTAGGGTGTTGAATGGTGCAGGCAGGACAGTTAGATGTAAAAGGAAAAGGCGTATTTGCTGCAGAGTGAAACGCACTTTATTCCAATGAAAAGGTGAGTGCTTTTGAGGTTACCCTCTTCTTCAGACCTTAATAAAAACTAAATATACACTCACAGTTTAAATATATAAAACAACCAATAAAAACATACAATAAAATCAGTGGGGCAAGCCCCTTTTTCTTAAAAGGGGCTTTAAAGAGACAACACTATTCAAGCTGGGTGGAACTTAAGCCTTAAAGTCAACTATCCATCTTAGCTCTATATATTCAGTCTCATTACAAAGATCTCCTTCTGTAAGGCTCTCATTAATTTTTTGTAAGACTAAAAACTTAAAACTATGTTGGGCACCACAATCTAAAACATGCTTTGCCAATGTATTTGTAGGTTTGTTGTTACGTATATCATTCAAATGCTCCATAACCCTCTCCTTCAGCATACGGTTAGTTTTACCTATATAGGATGCACTGCATTGGTTACACTTGGCTAAATACACTATATTCTTGGTGCAGCAGTCCGCATAGAAAAAAATTCTATGGGTGTTAAATGCAATGGATGCTTGACCATACACGTGGACCATATGTTGGAACAGATCTTGCCAGCCCTGCAGGCATAAGTACCTTTGCTCTGCGAGGTGAATCTTTCATTCGTTCAATTACTTTTATAGCATAAACGCTGTTTCAGATTTTTGCTGTTCTTAAAACTGAATCTGGGAGTAGAGCCTACAACCCTACTAATCTCTGGATCTGTTAACAAAATGGGCCAATTCTTCTTTACTATGTCACAGATCTTATTGACGTCACTAGAGAAAGTCAGGCACAACCTATTTACCATCTCTGTACACTTTCTCCCTTCATTTGCAGTAGTAGAGAGCCCTTCAGAAAAATATGGTCTAATTCTATTATACTCCAAAGTACTTATTTCTTCTATAGCTTTGTCTACTTCATACGCCTTATACCCCCTATCAACAAGATCTACTCATAAATTCACTAATGCCTTTTGTAGGTCCTTCTCATCAGTATGCAGCCTCTTATAGAGTAATACCTGATTTTTAACTATATTCCTAGTTGTATGTCTGGGGTGCATACTAGAACGATGGAGGATGTTGTTCTTCCTACAATCTTTTCTGTATAGCCTAGGTGAAATGTTACCAAACATTTTTATTGACATTGATGTCTAAAAAGTCAGTCTTAGTTTTGGAGTAATGCATAGAGAAAGAGAGATAAGAGGTGGTACTCCCTAAGAATCTAACAAAGCTCTCTAACTGTACTTCATCACCATGCCATGTAAAAAAGATGTCATCAACGAAACGTTTATAGAAGGTGACATATTGCTTAAACACGTCACAACAAAAAAAATCTCTTTCTCCCAATAGGCCAGCACGATGTTAGTGTATGTATTCGCATATGCTGTGCCCATAGCGACCCCCACTTTTTGGAGAAAAAACTCATTCTCAAACAAAAATCCATTATTTTCTAGAATTAAGTCCAGTAAGGCACAAATCATATTAACTTTAGTGGTGGAAAACTTACTCTCTTTGCTCACAAAATGCCCAACGTTCTCAATTCCCTCATCATTGGGGATCACTGTGAATAGAGAGTTCACATCAAGTGTTACAAAGTGCACATTACTAATGTCAGTGTCATTCATATGACTGGCCCAAACATACAATTGCTCCAAGAAATGTTTAATGTCTCTCAATACGGTGTCTATGGTATTTAACACATTCTTAAGTTGTTTTTCCACATATATAGACATGGGCTCCGTTAGCCATCCCCTACCTTAACACAATAGGTCGGAGAGGAGGTTTCAGCTGATCTTTATAGACGTTAGATAGACCATATATAACTGGTATGGTGGGGTACTCAACAGAGAAGTATGTGAACAGTGAATAATCAATTTGATTGGTCATCAGTAGATCATATACATAAAAATTTAGCCTGTTTATGATACCATTCACCTGAAACTTTTGTAGGACAACATAAACCCTACTGTTATGTAACATCTCATGCATTTTTTCAATATACTCTGTTGTATTAAAAGTAACTATCCCACCACCCTTGTCTGCATGTCTAATGACCAGGTGTTCAGCCCTAGTCAGCGCACCTAGCGCTTCATTCTCAATAGCTGTGAGGTTATAGAAACAGTTCTTGGATCTCTCATTCATTGACTTTCTCAGCTCTTCCTCACACATTTTTATAAATGCTTCCATGGCTGGTGAATTGTTGGCTACAAAACAACAAGGCTTCTTAAATTCACAGGCATTCATATTGTTCACATCTCCATTCACAAATACAGTTTTAAGTATAGTGTTCCTAGCAAACATATTTAGTTGAATAGCAGTATCAACCAAATTCATTTTGTTTGCTGATACAAACGATAAACCTTTGTTTAATACAGATATTTGTTCTGTGGTTAAAACCACAGAAGATAGGCTGAAAACCAGGTTATTTGCGGTTGCGTGTGGTCAGACACCTGTTGTGCACTGGGGGATTGGATTGTATCCTCCCACGTCTCTTGCGACTCCGAGACCTCCCTTCCCTTATATCTTGCCTTATGGGCATTGCCTTTTCCAAAAAAAAAATGCTGAGCGGCAGGAGCCATCTGTAACCTGTTTGTTTACAGAGGAAGCATTACTAACTGTAGTTACAACCTTTGGTCTAACAACAGGTTCTTTAGCTACAGTATCCATGTAGGGCAGAATCCAACAATGTCGCTTCACTCTCAGCCATGGTTCCACCAGCAAACAAGTATAACTCCAATATGAATAAAAAGAAAGTGATGGAACCAACAGACCCAAACACAAATATTGTAAAAGGAAAATGGAGATAACACTTGTGTAGGAACACCGTGTTCATTTAGAAATACTGCAAATATAAAAGGAAATACCACTGCTATCCCAAAGTGTCCCACCAGCAAAATTGAGGAAAACGTAACTTCTAAAAAACTGTAGGACACACCACGAGAACTTAATTGTAGTAAAATCACAAATCCAACTTTGATAAAATAAACTTACTTTATTCCATAGATATACAAAAAAAGAAAGAGATGAGCGCTTTCGCGTGTACTGTGCACGCTTCTTCAGATCTATCTAAATCATTCTAACTCACTGTTTATATATTATAAAATTTCATTCAATTACATCAATTAGTTAATAATCATTCTATTAAGCAGTCATCTAATTACAAAATGCATCAGTGCTTATAAACTAAGGTTTACTATCATTAGCGTTCACATTTTCAGCATACGGCTCAGCCTTCAAGATTTAGACCTTGTGTGAAATAGACAAACAACAGATAAACAAATAATCACAAAAATTCTATATTATTATAATTTAAAATTTAAAATATGTATACTTTTTAAAAAAGATATATGTATTATTGAAAATGTTTATAAATTCTATAAACTAGGGCTTCTGACATAATCGTCATTATTTCAAACAACATGGTCATTCTAATAGGCTCCTAATATTGAACAAATAAGTAAGTGAATGAAACAAACAACTTATTCTTTATAAAAAATTCATTCTATATACCTCGTGCTTTATAGGAAACCATTCTATATAGAAAATCATCCTTATTATTTCTCAACAGTTTTGCGCCGTTTATATAACAAAGCAAGTCTCAAGAAGTTTGCAGGCAGACTTTATAGCCATGCAAATAATGAAATAAAACGAACAAATAATAAGATAAAACGAACAAATAGTTCTCTATAAATAAATCAATCATTCTTCTTGCCTCTTCTATTTTTCTGCAGCAAATGCGCTTCAGAATTTATCGCAACTGATTTTTTGCAGGCAAGCTTTTTAGCCATGCAAATCGCGAGTTTGGTCAAAAATATTTACCTTTACAGGCTGAAAACCAATATATCTCCTTAGCGCAAACTATGGCTATAAAGTCTTGTAAAAATGCGTGAGATGTTATATGACAGTAGGGTTTATGTTGTCCTACAAAAGTTTCAGGTGAACGGTATCATAAACGGGTTACATTTATATATATATATAATCTACTGATGACCAATCAAATTGATTATTCACTGTTCATATACTTCTCTGTTGAGTACCCCACCATGCCAGTTATATATGGTCTACGTAAAGTCCATAAAGATCAGTTGAAACCTCCTCTCTGACCTATTGTGTCAGATAGGGGATGACTAACTGAGCCCATGTCTATATATCTGGAAAAACAGCTTAAGAATGTGTTAAATACCATAGACACCGTATTGAGAGACAGTTAACAGTTCTTTGAACAATTGTATGTTTGAGCCAGGCATATGAATGATACTGACATTAGTAATGTGCTCTTTGTAGCACTTGATGTGAACTCTCTATTCACAGTGATCCCCAGTGATGAGGGAATTGAGAACATTAGGTATTTTTTGAGCAAAGATAGTAAGTTTTCCACCACTAAAGTTAATAGGATTTGTGCCTTACTGGACTTAATTCTAGAAAATAATGTATTTTTGTTTGAGAATGAGTTTTTCTCCAAAAAGTGGTGGTCCCTATGGATACAGCATGTGCAAATACATACGCCAACATCGTGCTGGCCCATTGAGAGAAAGAGATGTTTTTTGTTGTGACATGTTTAAACAGTATCTCACCTTCTGTAAACGTTTCGTTGATGACATCTTTTTTACATGGCATGGTGATGAAATACAGTTAGAGAGCTTTGTTAGATTTTTAGGGAGTACCACCTCTTATCTCTCTTTCTCCATGCATTACTCCAAAACTAAGATTGACTTTTTAGACATCAATGTCAATAAAAATATGTTTGGTAATATTTCAACTAGGTTATACAGAAAAAGTTGTAGGAAGAACAACATCCTCCATCGTTCTAGTATGCACCCCAGACATATAACTAGGAATATAGTTAAAAATCAGGTATTACGGCTGTGTGCTCCATGAACTCAATGAGGAATTAAACCCACAGCTAGGACAGCTGTTTAATCAAAGTCTTACCTCTGGATACGTACCCAGGGAGTGGCGCACTGCAACTGTGGTACCACTTCACAAAGGCGGTGCCTCCACCGACCCTGGAAATTACCGGCCCATTAGCTTGACAAGCCTTATCTGCAAAGCCATGGAGAGGATCATAATGGACCTCATAAATAAAGACATAGGGAATTTGCAGACTTTGGATCCAACCCAGTTTGGCTTTGTCAAAGGCAGATCATGCCTTTTAAACTTGGTTGACTTTTTGAAACAGTCACCAAAGCCATTGATGAGGAAAGGCAGTCCATACAGCCTACCTCGATCTGGCTAAGGCCTTCGATACAATACCCCACTCGGGTATCATTGAAAAACTCATCAGCTTAAATGTCAACCCATACATCACAAGATGGGTTGCAAACTGGCTGAGTGACAGAACCCACAGGGTCAGAGTTGCTGGCGCCATGTCAGACTCAAAGCCTGTCACAAGTGGTGTCCCACAGGGCTCAGTCCTGGGCCCACTCTTGTTTGGCATCTACTTTTCAGTACAAGCAAACACAGGAGGGTTATGGCTGACAAAGTTTGCAGATGACTGCAAACTGGGCGCCATAGTAGAAAACACATCTGACACAGATATCCTTCAGAAGGGTCTCACAGAAGCGGATAACTGGTGCCAGAGCCACGGCCTAAAGTTAAATGCCAAAAATGCATAGTCATACCCTTCGGGAAAAACAAGGTTACCCCTAGCTACCAAATAGGTGGCAATCCACTGAGCACAGAAGAAGTTATCAGGGACCTGGGGACCCAGGTTGATAGTAGTCTGTCATTCGACACCCATGTAGCTAAAGTAGTTAGGAAGACCTTCTACATTGCCCACCTTATCATGAAGGGATTCTCATCTAGATCAAGGGAGGTCATAGTCTCCCTTTACTCATCACTCATCAGACCAATGATTGAGTACAATGCCCCATTCGAATGTATCTGACCCGACACTTGCAGCAGCTGGAGAGGCCACAAAAGTTCCTCACCAAAAGGATAAAGGGTCTCAAAAATCTGTCCTATGCTGCCCGACTGAAAGAACTCCAGCTCTATTCAGTCGCCACGCTGCTCAGAGGTGACCTTTGCCTAACATACAAGGCCATGTCAAACCCAGATTTGATGAATATGCTTCACCTCAAAAATCTAGATCCATCAGAGCCACAAGGGCGGAGACTTAAACCTTGACACGGCTATTAATAGGACGTGCTGGAGGGATAGATTCATCACCCAAAGACTCCCTATGCTGTGGAACAAAATCCCGGTACATGTGAGGCAGAGCACCTCGCTGGCCTTGTTCAAGAGAAATCTTGACCAATGGATGGGAGATCGCAGATATACCCCAGGGATTACCTCAGTGTCACTGCTCGACAGAGGCACAGCAAAATAATGGGTATAGTTCCCCATACTAAAGGGGTGGCGTAAGCCACAAAATGATGGGCTAGGCTTGTAAATGCCCTCGGGCAGATAGCCTAGTATGAACCTATGAACCTAAGAGGCTGCATATTGATGAGAAGGACCTACAAGAGGCATTAGTGAATTTACGAGTAGATCTTGTTGATAGGGGGTTTAAGGCGTATGAAGTAGACAAAGCTATAGAAGAAAGAAGTACTTTGGAGTTTAATAGAATTAGACCATATTTTTTGAAGGGCTCTCTACTACTGCACATGAAGGGAGAAAGGGTACAGAGATGATAAATAGGTTGTGTCTGACTTTCTCTAGTGACGTCAATAAGATCTGTGACATAGTAAAGAAGAATTGGCCCATTTTGTTAACAGATCCAGAGATTAGTGGGGTTGTAGGCTCTGCTACCAGATTCAGTTTTATGAATAGCAAAAATCTGAAACTGCGTTTATGCTATACAAGTAATAGAATGAATGAAAGGTTCACCTCGCAGCGCAAAGGTACTTATGCCTGCAGGGCTTGCAAGATCTGTTCCAACATATGGTCCACTTGTATGGTCAAGCATCCATTGCATTTAACACCCATAGAATGTTTTTTATATGCAGATTTCTGCACCAAGAATATAGTGTATTTAGCCAAGTGTAACCAATGCAGTGCATTCTACATAGGTAAAACTAACCGTATGCTGAAATAGAGGGTTATGGAGCATTTGAATGATATACGTAACAACAAGCCTACAAATGCATTGGCAAAGCATGTATTAGATTGTGGTGCCCAACACAGTTAAGTTTTTAGTCTTACAAAAAATTAATGAGAGCCTTAGAGAAGGAGATCTTTGTAATGAGACTGAATAAGATGGATAGTTGACTTTAAGGCTTATGTTCCACCCGGCTTGAATAGTGCTGTCTCTTTAAAGCCCCTTTTAAGAGAAAGGGGTTTGCCCCATTGATTTTTATTGTATGTTTTTATTGGTTTTACATATTTAAACTGTGAGTGTATATTTAGTTTTTATTAAGGTCTGAAGAAGAGGGTAACCTTCAAAAGCACTCACCTTTTTATTGGAATAAAGTGTGTTTCACTTTGCAGCAAATACGCCTTTTCCTTTTACAATATTTGTGTTTGGGTCTGTTGGTTCCATCACTTTCTTTGCATTCATATTGGAGGACAGATAGATGTGCCCATCCTGAGAAATAGGGATAATGATGGCCACCAGGCTTGCACTGTTTTTCTAATGACAGGGCCTTGACTGGAGAGCAGAGGATTTTAGTGATGCAGGGAGTCATTACCAGGAAGAGCTGTGCACAGAATACCTAAGCTATTGTCAGTAACTCCTGTTGGAACTTTTTATTTACTTATTTATTTATTTATATTTGTTGAACGGGAAATTCCAACTGGACGCAGGTCCTTTTTCAGCAGATGTCCTAGGAGAAAAGCTCCATATCATGTACATGATAAATAGAAATACAAAGTTGCAGCAATAGTAAACAACATTACAGGTTGTTGGCCTTAATGCAATAACAAGATATTGATTATCCTGTTTGGCATATACTTCTCAGAAGTACAGGCAAGCATGGAAGGGCTGTGGCTAAGTTTGCAGACGACTGCAAACTGGGTGCTATAATAGAGTCTCCGGCCGACATGGAGATCCTCCAGAAGTGCCTAAATGAGGCTGATGGATGGTGTCAAAGCCATGGTCTCAAGCTAAATGCAAAAAAATGTGTAGTACTCCCCTTTGGAAAAAACAGAGTACCCGCAAACTACAACATAGGAGGTAATCCCCTGAAATCTGAAGAAGAAATAAGGGATCTAGGGACCCAAGTAGATAGTCTGCTTTCCTTTGATAACCATGTTGCCAAAGTGGTTAGAAAATCCTTCTATGTGACCCATCTGATCACAAAAGGGTTCGCATCAAGATGTAAGGATGTAATGGTGCCCATCTACTCTTCCCTCATCAGACCCATTATTGAGTACAATGCACCAATTGGAATGTACCTGGCTAGACATCTCCAGCAGCTGGAGAGACCACAGAGGTACCTAACCAAGAGGATTACTGGCCTCAAACAGTTGCCCTATGCAGCACGATTGAAAAAGCTAAGACTGTTCTCTGTTGCATACCGCTTTCTCAGAGGCGATCTCTGTCTAACGTACAGAGCCATGTCCAACCCATAATTGTTGAACATGCTCCATCTTAGCAAAACCAAATCTACTCGAGCTACACGCTCTAGGGATATAAACCTCAACGCAACAATAAATAGAACATGCTGGAGGGATAGATTCCCTTCGCAGAGACTTCCCTTACTAAGGAACAGGGTCCCGATCTACATAAGACAGAGCCCCTCACTATCACTCTTCAAGAGGAACCTTGATGAGTGGATGGGTAACAGAAAGTTCACACCGGGGATCACACCAACAGCACTAATAGATAGGGGCCAAGGGTACTAGCTGCTAGTACAAGGGTCTAGAGAACTACTAAAGGGGCGGTGAATACCACACAACATGGCTGGGCTAATATATGCCTTCGGGCAGATAGCCCAATACCAACCTATGAACCTGTGAACAGTATATACAGTAAAATGTTGCAAGTTAAGATAGTTTCTTGTTGTTTATAGTATTAGTAACAAAGTTGTCAGACAATATTTTAAAGTATGTAAAGACAAATAGCTAATTCTGACTGTGGTTAGTAGTGGCGGTAGCATAGTTGAGTTAAGAGCCTAGGTGTGGGGGTGGTAAGGGTGGGGGTGCTAGTCTGGATTAGAACAAGGACAAAGCCAATGCAAATTTAAGTGGAATTTGAGTGCAGTCTTGAAAAAGGCTGCTGGAAGGTAGAGTAGTTGTAGAGGGTGGAAGATTGTTCCAAAGTTTAGATATGGTACATTAAAATATGGCTTCTCCTGCTGAGTTTTTGGGTTTGGTAACAGTGAGTTGATTTTTGTTGCTTGATCTTAGGGGCCTAGTGGAGTGGAGAAGGGTTTGAAGGGGAAGGGATGTTAAGGGGGGGTTATGAGCGAGGGTGTGTTGATTAAAGTGAAGGAGTTGTGGGAGTTGTAGCCAGTTTAGTTCTTTAAAGGAGATACAATGATGGCTGCGGTAGGAGGTTCCAGTGGCAAATTTAGCAATTTTGTTGCAACAAGCATCCAGCTTGTGTAGGTCTGTCTGTCTAAGGTTGGTAAGAATGGGGGATGCATAGAGTAGGGTGGAGATTAGCTGGGAATTTGCTATGGAGATTATAGCCGCCTTGGTTAGGAATTGGCGGCTTCGATATAATGCACCAAGTTCTTGTGAACTTTTTTTATTGTGAGAGATATGTGGGTGTCAAAACTAAGTTTGTTGTCGATTTCCACACCGAGCAATTTTGTGTGTTCTGATGGAGAGATTATGGTATTGTCTTTGGCGAGAATTTGAAGTGGGGGGTGTTTTGGGTGGCTTTGGAAGGTTGGAATAGGAGAAGTTTTGTCTTAATTGGGTTGATTCCTGTGTGATTTGTTGTAGTTCTGGTAGAGTGGGGGCAGAGCAGATTCGAGTAGAGTCATCTGCATACTGTATAAGAGATGCTTGTGTGGTGGCATTATGTAGGTTGTTAGTGAAAAGTGAGAATAGCAGAGGGCCAAGGGCATGTATGGGAGCACATGCATAAAAGTGTTCCTTGTGGCAATGTAGTTGTTAACTTTCCACAGGGAGCATGGTTAGGCCAAAAAAGAATAAAGGCTGCTGTTGCTGCTGGCAAGAACACAAAGCACCTTCTTGGCTGCCTGGATGTTTTTTTTTTTTTTTCTTTTCATTTAGTTTTTTTTCTCTTGATGGGTAGGTATCAATATATTTTTTTACATCAGTGGTTTTATTTTTAAATGACTTCATCTAAAACCACACACATGCATTTATATTAACAGGGTGAAAGCTGAAGCTTTCGCATTAGTGAGGAATGACCTCTTAAAAACCCCAAACACCTTATATTGAAGTTGTTAGATTTACTACCACATGTGGTAATAGCTGGTATGTTAAGCAGATTATTAACAGATATTTAATTTTAAGTAAATTCTTACCAGTGATGTTTAAATTCAGTTATAGCCAGGGGAAAGGTGTAGGACAACTATTGGCAAGAATAAATATGGACAAGTACAATATCTGATAAATGGGTGTCTCAAAATGTGGTAACTGTGTGCATTGTGGCAAGATTAACAATTCTACTTGAAATACTTTGAGATCATTTGCTATATGTGCAAGTTCATGGTGTGTGTATATATATATATTGATCTGATGTCTTCTCCATCTGGCTTCAACCTTTGTGTTTATTGGATCCGACTCTGATCTGGCGCAGGCCAAATCCATGAAACTTCAACTCGCTGGGCTCAGTCTCCCCACCCAAAGTCCTCTGCTCCCTAGAGAGTACCTCAGATCAAGTTTCCTGCAATTCCAGTTAGCAGCTTGATCCATGGCTCCACTTGCAAATGTCTTCTTCTGATTGGTATTTGTTGTCTTTTCTGTCCCCTACCCCTTAGAATATTGTTAGATTAGTTTTAGTTGTAATGTTAGAGAGATTTATAAGTATTTAGGAATAGAGTATTTTAAGTTTGGGCTTTTCCAGCCTTAGAGTGTTTTGCTTACCTTGTTGCCTTTATGCTTGTAAGTAGTTTGCATAGGGTATTTTTTCTCCTAGGTAGTGTGTACTGTGTTAATGTAGGTTCAGTTTGCTTGATTTTTGCTTTAGAGTTAGGTAAGGGTTTCAAGAAATGTGCTGCTTGTGGACAGAAGCCCCCTTTGCAGAATGCGCACATCAAGTGCATTTAGTGCCTGGGGGCTTTCCATCTCGATTTGACCTGTTATTTTTGTGAGGGGTTTGAGCTAAGGGGCTATCAATGAACAGAGGGAAAAGCTGGTATTGAAAGGTGGTCTCTCAGCCAGCCATTCTCCCTTGGCTTTGAAGGACTATTTGGACAACAGTCACCCTCCTTCCTTCAAGGACTCCAAGGCTTCAAATGGGGACTGTAAGATGTCCTCCTGTATCTCTGCATCTCTGCACCTGTTACATCTTCTGGTTTGCTGAACCTTAAGTTTCCAAGACCTTTGGGGCCCCTGGCGACCTCTGCTCCAACACTTTGCCAACCTCAGGAAGGCTCCTTTTTTGGCTCACAGTGTGGCAAGTCTCTTTTTTGGTAAAAGAGGAGTCTTCAGGTTGGGTAGCTACCCCCTTCTGCCCCTCCACTCCACTGGATTCTTCTCCTTCCTTGCCCCAGATCAGAGTCTCTCCAGCTTGGCTCTGACTGGCAGGTTCTTCGCTGCTCAGGCGAACCTCCAAGCCCCCATTGGTAGCTCCATTGGCTTGGTCAGCATGGTCAGAGGGCAGTGTCAAAACTTCAGATCTGGAGCAGCTGATTGGTCCTTCTTGCAAGGTCAGATGCAATTAGGACTTGTTCCTTCAGGTCTGGGATTATTTCCCAGAACCTCTGCTCTGTCACCCTGGTTTCCTCCTTCGTGCCCTTTTGATCCATGGTATTTGAGCCTGGTTGTAGGTTGGCTCTGATGCCATGGCTATGTTTGGTTACATTCCCCTCCCTTGGTTTCCTCACCTCTGGCTGCTTCAGAGCTGAGGGGATTTCAGAGCCATTGTGTCAAGGCAAGTGTTTTCAGGTCAGGTTTAACAATCCCAGCTTTGGGTTTGTCCATCCCACTCTGGGCATTTGCCCTCAACAGCTTGGCTGCAGTCTCATCATCAGGGCCTAGCTCCTCCAGGTTTTGGCACGTCTCAAGTTTCATTGGATCTTGGGACTGTTGGCTTCAGGCAGCTAGCTTCCTCCTCTGCCACTAAGGAGATCAAATTGTCTTCCTCAGCTAGTGTTCCATCCCACTTCTCATCTGTGCCTATGACCAGTCATCAGCCTTCTTCGGAGCAGCCCATGCTAGCTGGCCTTCAACCCATCTCCTTGCTGGGGTCCCTGTCTCTTTCCTCTGTCCTTCAGATAAGCCAGAGCGGGAAGTATTGGGCAAGAGGCGGTGCAAGAGGAAGCACATGAAGTCCCTGGAGGAGTCCCCTTATCGTGGATACTGACCTCAAGGAAGGAGAAAGGTCCCCTAAGTCACCATACTATGTTGCCTCCTTTGGCGATCTTTTGGAGCTTCTTCTCTAGTGCAGGGGTTGAACCACTGAAATCCATTCTCTGGAGGAATTTATATTTTTGGAGGCCTTTGGCATTGGCCTGTCCACACCTTGGGTGGTTCCATCTCTGGATGCAGTCATAGTTCTGGTGTCTTGCAGGGTGTGGAAGGAATTGGACACAGGGGAGCCAGTCCTCAAGAAGCCTGGCAAAATTCTTGTCCCACCTAAGGATCGGCTGCTGTGGATACGATCGTGGTGGCAATTGCCAGAAAGAAGGAAATGTCCATGGAGTGTTCCTCAGGTCATCTCCCGAACAGAGAGTTTTGAGCTTTGGACAGATTAGGGAAGCACTCTTTTATGTCTCAGGAACATTTGTTTAAGGGCAGTTAACTACCTTTCTCACCTAACAAGACTTCAGCACGATCTTGTGGCTGAAGTGTCTAGGAAAGTTAAGACACAGCAGTCCCCAGAGTTACAGAGGATGCTGGAGACCTCATCCCCCCCCCCCTTTTTTTACATCTATATTAAATTATCATGTATGACATGGACAAACGTACAGATATATAAATGAAAATAAAGCATAGTGACACAATCTCAGTTGCAAACATACATTACAAACTGTGCCATCAGAACTGTAGCTTGCAAACATACATCCTGACTCTCTAGTGGTTATTGTAAACTATCCCAGGAATGTTGTGCTTTCCACTCTCTCCTAAAGTTAATACCTTATAGTACCAGGCATATGTATCCTAACTTTTAAGACAAATTCTATATCATGTTGATGTCCTTCACATCTATATCCAGAAACAATTGGTGTCATGGATATTTTCTTCTTCTCTTTTTTTGTTTCCTTTGAAAGTAAATTATTTCAGGAATGTCATGCTTTGTGATGTCTTCAAAAGTTAATATTATGTAGTAACAAATTAATGTATCCTATCTTCTAAGAAATATTGTACATCTAAGTCTTGTCCTTACATTTTTGTCTGTAATAAATTGTACTCTTGGAGCTTTTCTCCCTGGGCCTCCACTGAAAATGGACTTGTATCCAGTTGTACTCTCCCGGTCAACAAATGTAAAATAACTAAAATAAATAAATGTATATATCCAGTCATTGTCAGTCAGCCATTGCATAGCTCATTCAAATTCTGCCTTCTTTTAAACCTCATTCCTCCTCTGCATGTATTGATCCCACATTTCCTATGTAATTTGCTCCTACCCTTTTCTAAAGATCCCAGTTCCAGTTGTTCTCTCTCTTGCTACCTTCACTACTTCTAGTAAAGTTGGTTTAGACTTTGATTTCCATTTTCTGGTAACTGCTTTTTTGGCAGCCATCATAATTAAACTCGGCAAGGAATTACTATGTTTAGGCAATTTCAATTCTGTATCAAAGCTCAAAAAAAAAATAACAACAACTTCCCTAGTTACTCCAGTTTGCTCACCCAGGATCTCTAACAGAGCAGTCCGCAAGGGATCTTTAAAGTCTGCCAACTCATTACACTCCCAGAAAATGTGTTACCACTTTCTTCCTCATCACACCTCCAATATTTGCTGTTTACCTGAAGAAAAGTTCTTTGGAGTCTACTCGGGGTATAAAAATACCTATGTAAACACTTCTAAACAAAGATCATACATTTTCTAGATTCTGTTGCATATCAGGGAGACATACATATCCCCCTATAGTTTCTTTATGAATTGCTTATCCAATTTCTCTTCCCAACCTCCTCTGACTGATTCTTATAGTTACCATGCAATGTTTTATATGCTGTACTAATTATTCCTTTCTTAATGGCAACTTCTGTTCTAGATTCTACTAAAAACTCTACCAGTGCTGATTTTCATTTAGGACCCCCCCTATTTCTTTCTCTTTGCCTATACTCGTATCAATCCTCGCTAGGGAAGGCAGTCTGTAACCTGCAGTCGAAATAAGTTCTTGGCACCTTCCCATTCTGTTACCTTCCCTCTCTAGTTATTTGCTCCCAATACCTTGGTTCCTTTGCCAGTTTTATCCAATATATTCCAGCCTCCTATTGTCTGTATCCCTAATTGCAGTCATCCCTATCGTCAGAATCTCCTTTCTCCATTGTGTTGGCTTAATTCTTAGACTGCTTTCTTCTACTTTATGAATATAATATTTTGTATGATTATTGTTCTCCTTAAAGGTCTGCATCCAAAATCCTAGTTTTGGTTGTCCTCTCAAGTCTATTGCCAATATCTCCATGAGGCTCATTTCTAATGCAGCCAATGGAGCATCATGAGCATCTGGCACAGGCATTGCCATGTGATGACACGTTTGGATATGGCTGTGCAATTTCGCACAGTGCTTCAAGGCATCCTTTATTAATGCCCCTTTCAGTGGCTCCTCCTTGTTTGAGCCAGAGCTTAGACACTCTCATTAGGAGTGAGCAAAACTGGTAGATGCTGTCTGCCATCAGAGTGCATTTGCAATCCCCCTCAGTGAACCTTTTCAAGAAATCAAAAGGGGTAAAAGTCTGTTCTTTAGAAAACCGTAACAGCCTTCCCAGGACACTCCTTCTGCATGTTCCACCAGCTACGGGGGGGGGGGGGGGGTAGATTATGAGGTGGACTATAATGGCCCGCAAAGGCAGGGATAGTCTGGTGAGCCCTTCCAGCGATCCTGAGGGTTTGCCTGACTGTCCTGCTCTGGAAGCAGTTGGAGCCTGGTTCTTCACCCAGAAACATGGGAGGCCATCACCTCAGACTTGTGTGTGTTGTCATATCCAGAGGCTGTACCATTCCTTTTTAGAAATCCAAGTTTCAGTCGCAAACATCTCCCAGACGTTCCATCCCATCAGAGACCGCAGACAGTGGTAGAGATTCAGAAGCTGCTGACAAATAGTCATCCAAGAGGTCCCAACAGACTACTCAAGGCTCTTTTTGGTGCCAAAAAACAAGGACCTCAGCTATATTCTAGATTTGAGAAAATTAAATCCCTTCATAAAATGGACCAAATTTCGGATCATCATGGTGGAATCCATTCCACCTCTGTTGAAGAAGGATGATTCAATGTGCTCGATAGACCTCAAAGATGCCTATCATCATTTCAAGATAGAGAGGCATTCCAGGACATGAGGCTCCTAGGCTTCTGGCTGGGGGCCACTCATTTTCAGTTCAGTGCCCTGCCATTCAGTCTCACCACTGCCCTATGGGTGTTTACCAAGTGCATGGCAGTCTGGCATGGATTTCAGGTCTTTCTATACCTGGATGATTGGCTCCTCACTGCTGCCAAGAGAGCTTCTCTAATCAAGGCCAAGGATACCTTACTCCAGTAGTGTGGCCATTTGGGAATAACTGTCAGTTATCAAAAGTCAAGTCTACAACCTGTCCAGACATTGGAGTTCATAGACTACCACTTGGATAACATCTCCCAAAATGCCAAGTTCCAGAATAATCAGCCTTTGATCCTAGGCAGTATCTGTACTTGCTCTTGTAAAATCACCAGCTCATGCAGTTTTGAATCTCTTGGGTCATATGGCAGCTTCCATAGGGTTGCTCCTCTTAATGAGGTACCACATGAGGGCCCTGCAATGGACTTTCGCAGTTCATTGGTCCTATTTGATGACTCCTGGGGACTTTCCTGACAGGTTGACAAAGATTTGTCACAATCACCCTCGGTGGTCATTACAGTCACCCTTGATGACCAACTGGAGACTGTTCATTCTTCTCCATCCATTGGCCATGGCCACCACAGACACCTCCCTTCTTGGGTGGAGGATCATTTGGAAGGGAGGACGGTTTAAGGGTCCTGGTCTTCTATGGAGGTGAATGTTCACATCAGTGTCTTGGAGATTAGGGCTCTCCTCCTTGCATTGCAGGCTTTTCAGGATTTCATCCCCACTGTTGTGATTTAGATCCAGTGTAATTTAGATCCAGATGGACAATCTATCTAAATAAACTGGTGGATCACATTTCTATCCTCTGTATCGAAAGGTCATGAGGGTTTGACAATGGGCGATCTTATCTCAATGGTTTCTGATTGCAACTCGCTTCACGAGAAGTTTTGACATTCTGGCCAACACTTTTTTGCAGGAATATTCTTCTTCCTCACAAGTCACTCTCTTCAAGAGGAATCTTGATGAGTGGATGGGAGATCGTAGGTTTACCCCGGATATCACTTCTGTGTCACTGTTAGACAGAGGCACAGTATATTGACCTCGAAAAAGGGCATAGCAAAATTAATTTAAAATGAGTGGCGAAAGCCAAACACACTCTGGCTGGGCTTATAAATGCCCTAGGGCAGATAGCCTAGTATGAACCTATGAACCTAAGTGGTCTGTGAATCTGAGGGTAGCAACTCGGATTTTTCGGTGCTGGGGCACTCTGCCTTGCGATCTTTTAGCCCCCCCCCCCCCCCCCAGACACCAAATGCAACAGTTATTATGCCTTAGTCCCTCATCAGGGGCAATCACCACAGAGATAATCTTCAGTATGCTTGGCTCCCAGGTCTTTTATATGCTTATTTTCCAGTTTCACTGATTAAGTTTCTTCAGAAGCAACCTATTGCAGAGCTACAGTGATATTCATAATTCCCTTCTGGCCTCATCAGGTGTAGTTCCCTTTTCTGTGACCTTTTCTGATATGCCCTGCTTTGGGTTCGGAGTCCCACTTTGGATCTCATTTCTCATCCAGTGGTTCCGGGTCCACTTTAGTGCTTCAAGTTAAAAGCATGGTTTCTCCAGGTCCCCTGATGACCAGGAATCCCAGGCTGTCAGATAGTGTTGTGCATATTTTGTCCTCTTCCAAGAAGCTATCTACTAGGAAAGTGTACTCAAGCAAGTGGAAGTGCTTTGTGGCATGGGAGGAGTCTTGAGGACCTTTTTTTGCTCCCTTAGTCAGTTTACATATATACATATTTGTGTGTGTGTGTGTGTGTGTGTGTGTGTGTGTGTGTGTGTGTGTGTGTGTGTGTGTGTGTGTGTGTGTGTGTGTGTGTAGGTTCATAGGTAGATACTAGGCTATTGGCCCTAGGGCCTATATAAGCCTAGCCAAAAGGTACCCTGGCTTTCGCCACCCAAGGAAATTATTTTCCTGTGTCCCTGTCGAGCAGAGCCACAGAAGTGATCCCCAGGGTGAATTTCCTATCTCCCATCCAATCATCAGGATTTTTCCTGAAGAGTGTTAATGAGGAACTTTGTTTGATATAAATAGGTAGTTTGTTAGAGTATGGGAAGTCTCTGGGACAGGAATCTATCCCTCCAGCATGTTCTGTTTATTGTGGTGACAAGATTTAGGTCCCTAGAGCGTGTAGCTTGGAGGGATTGGGATTTCTTTAAGTGGAGCATGACAACAGCTCTGGGTTTGACATAGCTTTGTATGTTAGACAGAGATCGCCTCTGAGTAGGCAATATGCGACTGAGTAAAGCTGGAGGTTTTTGAGACGGTCTGCGTAGGACATCTGTTTAAGGCCAGTAATCCTCTTTGTGAGGTATTTCTGCGGCCTTTCCAGTTGTAGATGTCTTGTGATGTTTTACGACTGTCTTATGCTACCATCTGTGTAACCTGAACTATTACTTGCATGTAATTTATTGTCTCTGTTATCTGTTAACTATAAAATTGCATCCCTTGGAGCTTTTCTCCCTGGGCCTCCGCCGAAAATGGACTTGTATCCAGTCCAACTTTCCCGGTTAACAAAAACAGGACATCTGTTTAAGGCCAGTAATCCTCTTTGTGAGGTATTTCTGCGGCCTTTCCAGTTGTAGATGTCTTGTGATGTTTTACGACTGTCTTATGCTACCATCTGTGTAACCTGAACTATTACTTGCATGTAATTTATTGTCTCTGTTATCTGTTAACTATAAAATTGCATCCCTTGGAGCTTTTCTCCCTGGGCCTCCGCCGAAAATGGACTTGTATCCAGTCCAACTTTCCCGGTTAACAAATATAAAATAAAAATAAATAAATAAATTGTGATGTACAATACCCTAAGGGATGTTGTACTCTATAATGGGTCTGAGTGATGAGTAGAGGGGAACAATAACCTCTTTTTTTCCTGGAAGAGAAACCGTTTGTGATGGTGTGCCACGTAGAAGGATTTCCTGACTACTGTGGCAATGTGATTTTCAAAGGAGAGACTACTGTCCACCTGTGTCCCAAGGTCTCTTATCACACTTTCAGTGTTAAGTAAACTACTGCCTATGTGGTAGTCCATGGGTACAGAGTTTTTACCAAAAGGGATGACAATGCACTTTTTGGCATTGAGCTTGAGGCCATGGCTTTGACACCAGGCATCTGTCTCAGTGAGGCCCTTTTGTAGGATGTCCACATCGTTAGGAGTTTTGATTATGGCTCCTAGTTTGCAGTCATCTGCAAACTTCATTAGCCAAAGACCTTCGTTTTAGCCTGTACTTCAGAGAAGTAGATACCAAACAGGAGAGGACCCAGGACTGAACCCTGTGGTACTCCACTTGTCACTGGTCTGAAGTTGGATTACAAGTCTGCTACTTTCACAGTGTGGGGTCTGTCAGTGAGCCAGTTGGCAACCCATCTTGTGACATAGGGATTTATACCTAGTTTAGTGCGTTTATCTATAATTCCAGAGTGGGGGATGGTGTTGAAAGCCTTGGTGAGATCTAGATATGCGATGGAGTAAAGCTAGAGTTTTTTGAGATGGTCTGCGTAGGGCATCTGTGGGGTGCCAGTTCGTTCTGTAGTTCGTGTAGAATGCAGCCTGGGATGTTGTCAGGTCCCATGGATGCTGTGTTCTTGGCTTTGGAGAGGTTTTATTTTATCTGTGCAGCCGTGATTACAGGACCTTTGCATTCTTCCAGTATAGACATAGGCCCTTTAGGGGATGAGAGGTGGTAAAGTTAGCACTGACCGTATCTGTCAGGATGTTGGCAATATCAGTTGGTTCTGTATATTTAGTGCCATTGTGCTGTAATTCAGAGCAGATCTGAGTGTTTCCATTGAGATTCTTGACATAGCTATAGAATGCTTTGTGGTTGTCTTTAGATTTTGTTTTCGTAACTAGCTTTGGAGGATTTTATGAGGGATCTCAGTTTCTTACTGAGGCTGACCAGGGAGTTCCTCCAATCATGGGATTTTACTCTTTTTTTGAAACTGTTTCTTTCTTCTGTTGTAGAGTTTGTTTATGGCAGGGGACCAGCAGATTGGCTTCCTTTTTTTCGAGGATAGCATCTTGGTTCTGTTAGGGATTGCACGATCCATGCACTCGTGCAAGTGCTTATAAAGTGCATTTGTGTAGGATTCAGCATTCATACCTCTATTGTCCGTCAGCATGGGTGTCGTGAAGTTTGCCACTTCTGTCTTAAGAAGCGTGAAGTTGGCTTTGGAGAAATTTTTTATGGTGGTTTCCCTAATGGGGGGTGGGATGTGGATGTCTAGGGTTATTAGCTTGTGGTCGGATATGACCAATGGGGAATAGATCACTGGTTTGGAACAAAGATTGTCCATGTTGGTAATGACCAGGTTTAAGATATTGCTACCCCTGGTGGGGGTGTGGATAATTTGATCCAAGGTGTTGGAATTTATGAATTCCAGAAAACGTTGAGCACAAGAGTTGGTACATGAGTCTTTTTCCCAGCTAATGGTGGGGTAGTTGAAATCGCCCATTATTAGGGTGTTAGGTTGTACCCTAATATTTTCCAGTGTATCAAGAAATGAGGAGTGTGAATCCTGGGGCATGGTGGGGGATCTGTAGCAAGCTACAATTTGGATTGTGGTCTTGCCCAGAGTTAGTTGCACGTGGATAATCTCGGATGCATTATGCTGAGCAGCTAGCCTGGAGGTGTGGATATCCTTAATGAATATGAACACGCCTTCGCCTTTAGTGTTTTGGTCCAGGTTAGGTGGCCAAAAGGTGTGGTATGAATTATAGTCTGGTAATGCAGGGGTGCTGTCTGGAGCCTTGAACCAGGTCTCTGTCACTGCACAGATGTCCTTGTTCTCCATTTTAAGGAGTGCCTCGAGTGAGTGCATTTTGAGGTTTAGACTTCTAGCATTGAGTAACATTACCCTTAGATTTTGCTTTCTTGTACCTGTTACGGTGGTGAATTTGTCATTTGAACCTTGCCTAAAAATAGGCACTATAGGGGTGGTAAGAGCCTTCGCCAGTATCCGGAATCCCAAGGGCAACAGATGCAGGCCATCTCTGGCAAAACATGTGGTTTGTTGATCATGTCATCCCAGGCAGACAGATGCTGGATCCCCTTAGAATGACACCAGAAGCTTAGCCAGTTGTTGAAGTCAATCATTTTGTCCATGTACTGTGGTATCATTCTGGGTGATGGCAGGATGCTACTCAGGCTAGGGTCATACCTGTCTGGGCTACAGGATTGGACAGCTCCTCCATGTCTCTTTCATGTAGTCCAGAGAGGTACGTCTCAGGTCATTCACACCAACATGGACAATGACAGAGTCATATTTGTACTTGTTATGGAGTGACCTGAGTTGCATGCGTTATGTGACGGATCCTGGCAACCCGACAGGCAGCTGACAGTAACTTTCTCCTTGTTTAGCCTGGTGAGTGGAACATCAGTGTGCCTGACTATAGTCACCTATCACTAGAGTGTTAGTATGCCTTATGGGCTGTGGTTGAGTGGCACACTGAGTTTGTGGGCTATGTATTATTTGGGTTGTGTTGGGGAGTGGAGGTTGCTTGCGTTTCTGCTTTGGAGGTCCCTGTTGCTGAGGCAGATTTTTATTGAGAGCCTCCGTGAATGTAGATGCGTGTTTTGTGTTTCTATGTGTGTGTTTTGGTGGTGTAGGTTCTGAGGGACTATGTGATATGTGGTGTGGTACATGTGTTTACTTCTCCTCTTGACTGTCTATTCCAGTCTTGGGTGAAGAGAGCTTTGCTTCCAGTTTGGCTATATAAGTGCATCTCTCACAGGTTGTAGTGTTGGGTGGTAGGAGGAGAGGGTTGTCTGTGTACATGAGGCAATTGCTGCATTGCCCCAAGATGCCCAGACTCATCAGCTAGACAGGAGAAAACACCGGGAGCTAACCCTTAGACATGCCTGGATAGGTGCTTATTTATTTATTAAGTACTACAAGTTGTTTTCCTCTAGATAAGTGAGGAAAGCTGAGTGCTGTAGTAATTTGTAGCTTATTTAGTGCTTACAATGAGTTCTGAACTACTGCTGAGCTCAAAGAAACAGATTTGAGTGCTGAAACTAAAAAAACTGGCTAGTTCCAAGAAACAAAATTAAGCTAGAAGGCTTCCCTCCAACACAGAAAGGCTTGGGGGCTCAAGCTTACAAACAGTCCTGGAAACAGCAAATCTGTATCTGGACTAGACTACTTACAGGAAAGGCAGGAAACAAGCTTAGAATGTTTTTTTTTTTTTTTTTTTTTTTTTTTTTTTTTTTTTGTATAAAGGGGAAAGGAGGAGCAGAAACTAAGTGGGTTGGCCTTCTCAAATGTTCTCCCTGGATTAGGTAGAGTGAGGTAATGACACTAGACTGGGAGGAGTGTCCCAGATCAAATTTACAGTAGGGGCGGGCAACTGTAAAGCCACCAAGTATAAGAACACGATACCAATAGGGAGGGTGGGAAACAATATGATACACTCCTTGGCAGGAAATCAGAACAAAAAACCCAAACAGATGCTAAATAAATGTAGACAATTTCCAGTTAATACCGGTCACACACAGTGAAACTAGCTAGAAAAATATGTAGCAGACAATAAAAGTGCTATAAATAACTCATAAAAATAAGCAAAAAACAGGATACTTAATGAGCTCAGTATATGATGTATATAGTGACTATATATATATATATATATATATATATATATAAAATATGTGTGTGTGTGTATCTGTATGAGGTGACATGTAATACAGATTACTTAAAATTAACCACCACTGTGGTCAGAAAGGGCCTTCTATGTGACACATCTTATTACCAAGGGTTTTGCATCCAGGAAGAAAGAGGTCATCATCTGTCTCTGCTCTTCCCTCATTAGGCCAATCGTAGAATATAATGCCCCATTTAGCATTTACCTCACTAGACACGTGCAACAGCTGGAAAGGCCACAAAAGTACCTCACGAAGAGGATCCTAGGCCTTAAACACGTCCTACATGGACAGATTCAAAAAACTCCAGCTATTCTTTGTCTCATATCGTCTACTAAGAGGCGAACTCTGCTTGACTTCCAAAGCCATGTCTGACCCAGCTCTGTTAGAAATGCTACAGTTAAAGAAATCCCAATCCTTCTGCACCACACGCTCCAGAGACCTCATCCTCATTACCACAATCAGCAGAACATGCTGGAGGGACAGGTTCATAACAGAGACTGCCCATACTCTGGAATAGACTTCCCATACATGTCAAGCAGAGCGCTTCACTGACCCTCTTCAAGAGAAATCTTGATGAGTGGATGGGAAATAGAAAGTTCACCCCAGGTATCACTCCAGTGGCTCTACTTAATAGAGGCACTGGGAACTAACATCGGGCGGCACGATGCCAGGGCACATCTGTGGGCTAAGCTAATAAAGGTTGCAGGGCCATTAGCCTAGTACACACCTATGAACCCTAGTACTAAACATATCTTGCACTTATTTGCTTGTCCCATTCCAAAACAAAATAGTCGAGTTGTTCATTAAAGCTGATTTTAGCAAGGGTTTTCTTCTCTTTTTTTTTTGATATTACCTTCGATGAATCAACATGAATTCATTCTGATATTTACATTTGTTGCTCTATGCACCAAAGTTGTGCCGTCTTTGTATACAAGAAGTATAGTACTTTGAAATCAATGAGTCTTACCTGACCTATCCGGTTCTTTAAAATTACATGTTTATAGAACAGGTACTATACCTAGATTCAGTTCTGCTATTTTTCCAAGTCCAGTCTTTCAAAAGCCATTCAACTAACACAGTCAGCATCTTAGGTCAAACTTCATTAACTGATTCTTGCCATCTTGACTACAACTATATTGTTTCTTTTTTGTTTTTTTGCAAATGTTTTTTGCTTTTCTAGCAATGTCCTCTTAAATACAGGAATACTTTACTTTTGTTTTCTTCTCAGTTGTCCTGAAGTAGTTGGAGAGTTTTGCTCTGCAAAACTTGCCATCTGCGATAAGACCTTACTGCCTTAGGAAACAGTGGATGAAATCTAGCCCCTGCATCTTTAGGAGCATATATAGACTGATCTTCCAGGAAGGCCTAGGCTTAATCAGTTCGGATACAGTTTTTTTTAATTTCAAGACCCTTTCTTGCATAGCTGAATACAGAGCTGAGTATATTTTTTTTGGTTTTAAAGTTTGTACTGTTAGTTGTGGCTTAAATCTCTGTTGAAACTGTTTTGTCCCACCCTTCCTCCCTATTTTTGGTTTGTAGTTTAAATTTGGTGGCTTTTGCAGTTGCCCGCCCCACTGTAAATTTGATCTGGGACACTCCCCCAGTCCCATCTCTTTACCACATTCTACCTAATAAACTTCCTGCACTTGCTTTTAGTCCTTTTTAATTTAATTGCATTTTTAAACTGTGTTTGGTCTAATATTGCTACATACTCGAGTGTGCTAGCTTGCACTGCATGTGAATTGTTTTTACTACTATTTTTGCTACTCTTCTGCAAAAAAAAAAAAAAAAAAAACTGTAAGCCTGTTTCCTACCTTTCCTGTAACTAGTGTTCCAGATACAGATTTGCTGTATCCAGGACTGTATGTAAGCTTCTGAGCCCCCCCAAGCGTTTCTGTGTTGGAGGGAAGACTTCTAGCGTATCAGTGGGAGTGATAAGCACTAGGTAACCTTCCTACCACATAAGGAGTGGTTCTGGCCCAGAAATTGTAGTTATTGGCCGTTTGGGCAATCTTCCATCTCTTTCAACTTTCTGATTTGAAAGCCTGCATTTGCACTTGTTTCTGTCCTGTAACTCGTCTAGTGCAGATACAGATTCTTAGTTTTAGCACTTAAATTTGCTTATTCAAGCTCAGCACTTGTTCAGAACTTGTAAGCACTAAATAAGCTAATTACTGTAGCACTCAATCTTCCTCATTACCTAGAGGAAAACAGTTCTTGTACTTACTTTTCTCACTTGCTTAGAGAAAAATAGCTCTTGTACTCACTTTCCTCACTTATCTAGAGGAAAACAGTTTTTTATTCAGGCATGTCCAAGGATCAGCTCCCAGTGTTCTCTCCTGTCTATCTGATGAATCTGGGCATCTTGAGGCAATGTAGAAATTGCCTCATGTACACAGACAACCTTCTCCTCCTACCACCCAACATTACAACCTGTGAGAGATGCACTTATCTAGCCAAACTGGAGGTAAAGCTCTCTTCAACCAAGACTGAACTTGACAGTCATGAGGAGAAGGTAAACATTTGCACCACACCACACTTATCCCATAGTCTCACTAAATCTACACCACCAAAATCCACCCATAGTAACACAAAAACATTCGCGGAGGCTCTCAGTAATAATCTGTCTAAGCAACAGAGACTTCCAAAGCAGAAACGCAAGCAACCTCCATCCCCCAACACAATCCAAATGACACATAGCCCACAGACTCAGTGTGCAACTCAACCACAGCCAATAAGGCAAAACAACATACCCAACACACTAGTCATAGGTGACTCTATAGTCAGGCACACTGATGTCCTACTCACCAGGCTAAACAAGGAGAAGGTTACTGTCAGCTGCCTGTCGGGTGCCAGGATCTGCCACATAACACACGCCCTCAGGTCACTCCACAACAAGTACAAATATGACTCTGTCATTGTCCATGTTGGTATGAATGACCTGAGACCTACCTCCCTGGACTACACAAAAAGAGATATGGAAGAGCTCTCCAATCTTGTAGCCCTGGCAGGTATGACCCTAGCCCTGAGTAACATTCTGCCATCGCCCAGTATGATACCGCAGTACAAGGACAAAATTATTGACTTCAACAATTGGTTAAGCTTCTGGTGACATTGTAAGGGGATCCAGTATCTGTCTGCTTGGGATGACATAGTCGACAGACCACGATGCTTTGCCACAGATGGCCTGCACCTGTCGCCCCTGGGATTCCGGATACTGGCTAAGGCTCTTGCTAACCCTATAATGCCTTTTTTAAGCAGGGTTCAAATAACAAATTCACCCCATAACAGAAACAGGCAAGCAAAAACTGAGGGTAATGCTTCTCTATGCTAGAAGTCTAAGTCTCAAAATGAACTCACTCGAGGCACTCCTTAAAATGGAGAACATCAATATCTGTGCAGTGACAGACCTAGTTCAAGGCTCCAGAGAGCACCCCTGCAGTACCAGGCTATAACTCATGCCACACTTTTCAGCCATGTAACCTGGATCGAAACACCAAAGGCAGCGGTGTGTCCATATTCATTAAGGATATCCACACCTCCAGGCTAGTTGCTCAGCATAATGCATCCAAGGTTATCCAAGTGCAACTAACTCTGGGCAAAACTGCAATCCAAATTGTAGCTTGCTACAGATCCCCCACCATGCCCCAGGATTCCCACTCCTCTTTTCTTGATGTACTGGAAAATATTAGGGTTCAACTAAACACCCTAATAATAGGCGATTTCAACTACCCCACCATTAACTGGGAAAACTACTCTTGTACCAACTCCTTAGCTCAACGCTTTCTGGAATTCATAAACTCCAGTGTCCTAGATCAGCTTATCCACACCCCCACCAGGGGCAAGAGTATCCTAGACCTTGTCATTACCAACATGAGTGACCGGTGTTCCACACCTGAAGTCAACTCCTCGTTGGTCCGATCCGACCTTAAGCTCATCACCCTTGATATTCACCCCCCCCCCCCATTAAGGAAACCATAATAAAAGAATTCTCCAAAGCCAACTTCATGCTTCTTAAGACAGAAGTGGTGAACTTCATGACACCCATGCAGATGGGCAATACAGTTACAACTGCTGAATCCTACACAAATGCACTCTATAAGCACTTGTACGAGTGCATGGATCGTGCAATCCCAAACAGAACCAAGATGCTATCCTCCAAAAAAAGGAAGCCAATCTGGTGGTCCCCTGCCATAAACAAACTGTACAACAGAAGGAAGAAACTGTTGCAAAAAAGAGTAAAATCCCATGAGTGGAGGAGCTCCCTGGTCAGCCTCAGTAAGAAGTTAAGATCCCTTATAAGATCCTTCAAAGCTAGCTATGAAAACAAATTTGCCACTAAATCCAAGGACAACCACAAAGCATTCTATAGCTATGTCAAGAATCTCGATGGCAACACCCAGATCTGCTCTGAGTTACAGCATAAAGGCATGAAAATTACAGAACCCACTGATATTGCCAACATCCTGGCAGATAGGTTCAGTGCTAAATTTGCCCCCCTCACCCCCTAAAGGGCTCATATCTATACAGGAAGAATGCAGAGTCCCTGTAATCACAACTACACAGGTAAAAGCTGCACTCTCTAAAGCCAAAAACACAGTATCCATGGGACCGGACAACATCCCAGGCTGCGTTTTACACTAACTTCAGAACGAACTGGCTCCTCACTTAAGCACCATGCTCAGTAATAGCCTCACATCAGGCTTTGTGCCCACTGAATGGCGCACAGCAACAGTTATCCCACTCCACAAAGGGGGGAGCCACCACTGATCCCTGGAACTATCGACCTATTAGAGTGACAAGCCTGGTCTGTAAGGCCATGGAACGTATCATCATGGAACTCATAAACAAAGACATTGGTAACCTCCAAACTATGGATCCCACCCAGTTCGGGTTTGTGAAAAGCAGATCATGCCTCCTGAACCTGATCGACTTCTTTGAGGCAGTCACCAAAGCTGTGGATGAGGGTAAGGTGGTTCACACAGCCTAGCTTGACCTCACCAAGGCTTTCGACACCATCCCCCATTTTGGAATTGTAGCTAAACTCACTAAACTAGGTATAAATCCCTACGTCACAAGATGGGTTGCCAACTGGCTCACTGACAGAACCCACACTGTAAAAGTTGCATACTCCAAATCTGACCTCAAAGCAGTGACAAGTGGAGTACCACAGGGTTCCGTCCTGGGACCTCTCCTGTTTGTATCTACTTCTCTGAAGTACAGGCTAACACAGAAGGCCTCTGGCTAATGAAATTCGCAGATGACTGCAAACTAGGAGCCATAGTCAAGTCCCCAAATGATGTGGACATCCTACAAAAGGGCCTCACTGAGACAAATGCCTGGTGTCAGAGCCATGGCCTCAAGCTCAATGCCAAAAAGTGCAGTGTCCTTCCCTTTGGTAAAAACTCTATACCCATGAACTACCACATAGGCAGCAATCTACTTAACACCAAATGCGTGATAAGAGACCTTGGGACCCAGGTGGACAGTAGTCTCTTCTTTGATAGTCACATCGCCACAGTAGTCAGGAAGTCCTTCTACATGGCACACCTCATCATAAAAGGGTTCTCATCCAGGAAAAAAGAGGTCATTGTTCCCCTCTACTCGACACTCATTAGGCCCATTATAGAGTACAACACCACTTTTGGAATGTACCTCACAAGACATCTGCAGCAGCTGGAAAAGCCACAGAAGTACCTCACGAAGAGGATTACTGGCCTTAAACAAATGCCCTACACTGACCGCCTCAAAAAACTCCAACTTTACTCAGTAGCATATTGCCTACTCTGAGGTGATCTCTGCCTAACATATAAAGCTATGTCAAACCCAGAGCTGTTGGACATGCTACATCTAAAGAAATCCCAATCCCTCCGAGCTACATGCTCTAGGGACCTAAACCTTGTCACCACAATAAACAGGACATGCTGGAGGGATAGATTCCTGTCCCAGAGACTTCCTATACTCTGGAACAAGCTACCCATCTATGTCCATCAAAGTTCTTTGTTTGCACTCGTCAAGAAAAATCTTGATGAGTGGATGGGAAATAGGAAATACACCCCAGGGATCACTTCTGTGTCTCTGCTCGACAGTGGCACAGGAAAATAACTTTCTTGGGTGGTGTAAGCCATGGAAACTTGTTGGCTAGGCTTACATAGGCCCTTGGGTCGATAGCTTAGTACCTACCTATGAACCTATAAGTTGCTCTCTTTTGCCTTGTTTTAACAAAAACATCATGATCACACCACACACTCATTTCTACTACCTTTATTTCTTTTCTATGAGACCACAGTTTTGATATAATTCTTTCTTTGATATTATAGAAGTGGGAGTGAACCGAGCTGAATTTAAGGAACTTTACCCAGACTGATTATGAGAACAAAATTCTTTAGTCTCTCTGTTCTCTTTCTTCTCAAAACAAACTAGTCCAGTCCATTCCGTCAATTTAAATTTAATTACCTCCACACAGTTTCACTCCCCAAGCCTTTCAGGAATACATGTGAAGCAGCGTAGAGTTCTGTAAATGCTTCTGTCTTGTATAGCCAGATTTTAGCTGCCAAAAACACCAGCATTTCTTCCAAGGTGGTTACTTTGTGTTTCTCTGCCTTCATGGCCCCCTTAAAGTCTGCCATCTGGTCAGAATGAGCTGACGTCTGCTTCCACTTCATCCATTCCTTTATCTGGTCTTTTGGTATACTCCAATAAATTAGTATTGATCTTTTTTAAACACCTTTATTAAATCTTCATATTTTAAGCAGTGACATAGATAAATGTCCTCCTTGTGGTCAAATGACGTCTAAAGACATACAGGTAGGTGTGTGTGTGAATGGGTGTGCCTTCTTTGAAGGTTGGGCGTCTGGCTGGCAACTTGGCACCGTAAAAATCAACTGCTAATCATTAGCAGACCGGAGTTCTGCTGTGGCGACCCCTAACTGGGATAAGCTGAAAGACATACATAGATAAATGCACATTAATAGAAAAAAAAAATCATAACATTTTCATTGTTTTTGTGCATCCGTTTTAACAACATTCAGTCCAACATTTACATAAATCACTCAGTTCCTGCTTTCCCTTAAGTCTAACTCCTTCTCCTGTACATTATTCTGCATGCATTGTTCCCACAAATACAGTTTGTGTAATTTGCTCTTTCCCTTTTAAAAAAACTCTCCTCCAGTTGTGTTATCCCCCTGTACAATGTTCAGTACTTCAAGTACAGTTGGTTTAGACTGTCATTTCCATTTCCTAGTAATTGCTTTTTTATCAGCCAGTAGCATTAAACGTAGTAAGATCTTACTATGTCTGGACAATCCAGATTTTATATCCCAGCTCAAAAGAATCATTCCCTTACTTACAATCATTTGTTCTGCCAATATTTCTGACTAAGAGCTCTGTAAGGAGTTTTCAAAAATTGCCAACTCAGTATATTTCCAAAAAATACATGTTCCCAGATGTTCTTCGTGTTTCACTGTTGCAGTCATTACATTTGGGTAATCCTGCTGGCAGGTTGCCCTCAGTCGGCCTGAATTCCAAAGTCTTGGGTCCTGCGTCTGGTGCTGTCGCCTCTTCCCTGACGTCAGGGGTATAAAAAATGCAGCCAACACTATTTTCTTCAGTCTTTCTTGCCGTGCGATGCCCAAAGCAGAAGCAGTTTGCAAGTGCTGGTTGGCCGACTCCTGAGATTTTCGTGTTCAAGTTTCAGATCCAAAGTCTTCATTAAAAGCTAAGTACCCCATTGGGGAAACTTTTTTCTTGCTCCAGACCGATGTCAGAAAAAGTTAATTGTTTTTCTTGTGGGAAGCAAATACCTCATAAGAAGTTTCATTCTTACTGTATTCCTTGCCTAGGCCCTGACCATGACGTTTCAAATTGTCGGTTTTGTGCTAGATTTAACCAACGCAGTATAAAGCGTTGGTACGATTTTGCATTAAGCTATTTTGGGCGCAGATTTAATTATACAATGTCGTCAGATAGCCATCCGACTACCGGAGTTCATAAAAAACACAAAGAAAAGGAAAAAGACAGGCAACCGAAGTCCAAAACTAACGGCAAAGCTTCTCCTAAGCCAGTCGCCGGTTCTCAGTGAGGCGCTTTCGCAGCCCCTGGCGCCTGCAACTTTAGAGTCGCAGGCTGCTACCGACTCCCACGTGGAGTCGGCCAGGCCGGTGGAAACTCAAGGTATTGGAGCCTCGGAGACTATTCCCTCAGATGGGTCCGGAGCCGCTGAGCAGGCATCGGCTTCTGAGAGTATATTCAGACCTAACCAATTGTATATTAAACCGACTACAGCTTCAAAAGCAAAGACTAAAGCACATTTAAAGGCAAAGAAACAAGTTCACCAGCCACATGGACAGGCCTCCATGCCCAAAAAACAAATGCTCAAAATGGCCAAAGATTTAATTACCTTGATCAGGGGTTCCCATCCCCCTCCTGATAAGAGGCCTAGGCAAGAGACAGACTATGAATCTTCTGATTAGGTTTCTATCTCCTCTGATTCCTCCTCTGATCTGGAATATTCACTTCCCCCCTATGAGGATTCTGATGCTGAAGAATCTATTCCTTCAGCCTCTCCTCCTGAGTACTACTCTTTTGGGGAAACCTTGCATACCATGAGGGAGCATTTCCACTGGGAGAGCCAAGATTATTCAGAATCTAAGTAGAGGCTCAGGGACTTCCTTTTACTACCTCAACACAGGCATCTAGCTATTCCACCTGTTAGACATTGTTGATGATGTGTTTTCAGAGTCTAGTCTGACCCCTGACTCCTTGCCTCCAGCTTCTGTTAAGCCTGACCGATAATACAGGGTTCCTGACTCTCATAAATTCCTTTTTAAAAACCCTGCTGCAGACCCAGAAACTATTTCTCAGGGTCCCAAACCCTACCCCCTCTGACAGAGATTCTAGGACACTGGATAGATGAGGAAAAAAGATTTACACATCTGCTACCTTGGCTATAAGGGCCTTAAACTGCCAGTTTCATATGCTCAGATATCAACAATGTTATGACACTGCTTAAACAGAAAATGTTGGTAAATTCTGAATGTGCAGAAAACAAAGAAATGCAGGATTTATTACATGCAGCCGAACAAGTTGGAAAGCATACTTTGCAATGTGGTTTTGATTCTCTGGAGGCCTCCTGCAGGGCCGCAGTGATGGGTTCTGTAATTAGAAGACATGCTTGGTTGAAGGAACAAAATCTGCCTGATCATGTCAAAGCTGAATTATTAGATGCACCATTACAGCATGATTCCTTGTTTGGTGTTAAGGCAGAAGAGGTGTTAAAGAAAATGGAGGACAAGGCTAAATCTATGCAAACGGTCAAAGATTTTTTACAAGTACAGCCACCTAGGTTTAGCAGACACTGGCCTACAATGAATTGGTCCTTTCCAGTGTCAGACAGACCTCAAAGGGGCAGATCCAGACGCCCTAGAGGCAGATTCCAGCCGCAAGGTTCGTACAGGTCTAAGCAATGGGGTGCTTCTACCTCCAAAAGTGGAGAAGACAAATCACAACCCTACAGGAAACAGTCCCAATGATTTCCCCCTGCCTGCACCAAGCACTTATCTTCTGGCAGCACCCTTAGGGGGGAAAATAGCACTTTTTTCACAAAATTGGCACATTATAACCCAGGACAAATGGGTTCTAGACATAGTGTCACAAGGCTACAAGTTTCACTTCCATACCCTGCCAAGGGCAAACGTTTGGCCAGACCTGCCAAAAAGTCAATGGTCAGAGGGTCAAAAACAAGTTTCATCCCTCATGGACATGGCGGCTATTCAGCACATGACACAACAAGGATTTTACTCAAGACTGTTCTTGGTACCCAGAAAGGACAAAGCATGGAGACCAATACTGGACCTATCTATTCTAAACACTTTCCTGGATATACCAAAATTCAAGATGTTGACCTTACAGCAGCTTCTGCCCATGCTGGGCAGAGAGGCTTGGCTCGTGACTTTAGGCCTAAAAGAGGCATACCTGCATGTCCCAATCAGACAAGCATGCAGAAGATACCTCAGATTCAAGGCAGGCTCAAAGCATTACCAATTCTCTGCACTGCCCTTTGACTTATCTACTGCGCCCCGGGTCTTCACAAAGTGCCTGGCACCAGTAATTGCTTTCTGCAGACAAAGAGGAATACAAATATATCCTTACTTGGATGACTGCCTCATTCAAGCAGAGAACAAGGACATTCTACTACAGCATCTGGTGTTTGTGAAAAGACTTTTAACATGCCTAGGGTACACAGTCAATGAAAAGAAATCAAAACTAGTACCCTCTCAAGAGATAATATTCGTGGGTGCAAGCTTAAATACAACTGCCCAGATGGCTTATCTCACGCCAGACAAACAAAGGCAACTGACTACCTATTTCAAGGGAATGGAAACAAAGGCCCAGTTATCTGCAAGAAAAATTCTGCAGGCTTTGGGCTTCATGGCATCCTGCATCCTACTAATTCCATATGCAAGACTGCATATGAGGAAACTTCAATGGCACCTAAAAAGTGTTTGGTCACAACATTGCCACAGCCTGGAAACAATGATTACTCTCATTCCCTGCCTGCAACAGGAGTTTGGATGGTGGGCAAAGGCTTGTCACCAAAACAAGGGACAGCCATTCACACTACCCCCAGCCAGGCAGAACCTAACAACGGGTGCATCAGATTATGCCTGGGGGGCACACATAGCAGGAAGAGGTATTCAGGGCACCTGGTCCACAAACCAAATGCATCTACATATCAATCAAAAAGAGGTGCTAGTTGTTCAAAATGCCCTGACAACCTTCAAGGACCTAATCCATCCGGGACAACTTCTGGTAAAGACAGACAACACCACGGTCATGTGGTACATAAACAAGCAGGGGGGGCACACATTCTTACCCCCTTTGCAGACTAGCCATGGCTTTATGGGACACAGCATTGACTTACCAAGTTCATCTGCAGGCACAATTCCTGCCAGGAAAGGAAAATACTCTGGCAGACGAACGAAGCAGAAACCTCATGGATCCCCACGAGTGGCATCTGGATCCACAAGTCTTCAGCATGATAACAAAGAAATGGGGACACCCGGACATAGATCTATTTGCCTCTCCTCACAACTGTCAACTAAAAAGATTCTGCACATGGACTTATCACAGACAAGCATGGAAAGTGGACTTTCAGCTGGAAAAACCTATCGGTATATGCCTTTCCTCCACTGCCTCTCCTCCCCAAGGTACTCCTAAAGGTCAGACAGGAAAAAACAAAAATGATTCTGATTGCCCCTGACTGGCCCTGTCATTACTGGTATCCAATCTTAAGAAACTTGTCTCAATGCCCAGCCTGGACCTTACCTCAAATACCTCATCTACTGTCCCAACAAAACAATCAGATCCTGCACAGCAACTCAGGACTCTAAACCTGGCAGCATGGCGGATAATGTAGCCATACAAAGCACACCTCTCAGTAAAGCTGTGATGGATGTCATTTTGGAAGCCGGAAGGCCTAGTACTAGAAAATCCTATGCAGGAAAATGGAAGAGATTTTGTGCTTGGACCCAAGCTCAAGGAACTGATACAGCTGTACCAAATATTCCTCAGATTTTGCAATACTTAACTGAGATGCTGGACAAAGGCCTACCTTTTTCATCAATTAAAATTCATGCCTCTGCCATTTCGGCTCATTACAGTACAGAGTCACCACTCTTTTCTCATCCTTTATTAAGGCAGTACCTCAGAGGAGCCAAAAATTTAAGGCCTCCAAGGAGATCATCAATACCTGCATGGGACCTCAATTATGTCTTGGAAAATCTCACCCTGCCTCCTTTTGAGCCAGCTGCTACTGCGGATATAAAGTTTTTTATCTTGGAAAACAGCTCTGCTCCTAGCAATAACTTCTGCAAGACGAGTGTCAGAGCTACAGGCTCTCATGGCTTTGGAACCTTTTATCTTTTTTTATCCAGACAGCGTCTCTCTGAGGACAAACCCAGCATTTATGCCTAAGGTGGCGTTCAGTGTGGCCCTTAACCAAACTATTCATTTGCCAACTTTGTATCCAAATCCATAGAACAAGGAGAAGAGAATTCTGCATTCTTTGGACGTACACAGACAGCTTAGATTCTATTTGGACAAAACTAAAATTTTCAGACAGTCAGAGCAATTACCAGTGGCATATGCTGCAGGATCACAAGGAAAGGTCATCTCCAAGCTGACTTTTTCTAAGTGGATAGGCCACTGCATTAGTTTCTGCTACTCACAGCATGGCAAGCCATTGCCTAAGGGCATTAGGCCACATTCAACCAGAGCTGAAGCCACTTCAGCAGCCTTTCTCAGAGGAGTACCAACCAAAGACATTTTAGAGGCTGCTACTTGGAGTTCAGTGCACACCTTTACAAAGCATTATCATCTGCCACTTAAATCTAAATCCAGGGCAGGCTTTGCCACTGCAGTTCTGCAGGGCCTCATAGCCGCTCCTAATGCTGTTTAGCTCCAGCCACCCAACCATAGCTTTGGGACTCTACCCAAATGTAATGACTGCAACAGTGAAACACGAAGAACGTAGTACAGTTGTGTACACTTACCATAAATGTAGATGTTCGAGTGTATTCACTGTTGCAGTCCAGGTTACCCACCCGCCATCCCCCTTTTTTCTACTGGAACTTATCTTTCCTTCTCTAATTTATACAACCTATGTGGTGTATTTGTTTGTAGATGAAGGTGAAGATTATATTGGTGCATGTACTTTACATACATATATATATATATATATATATATATATATATATATATATATATAGATATAGATATAAAATTTGGCTACCCTTTTAGGGGGCACTTGACATCTGGGGCAAGAAAAACAGAAGAAAATGGTGTCGGCTGCATTTTTTATACCCCTGACGACCTGACGTCAGGGAACAGGCGACAGAACCCGACGCAGGGCCCAAGACTTTGGAATTCAGGCCGACTGAGGGCAACCTGCCAGCAGGATTACCCAAATGTAATGACTGCAACAGTGAATACACTCGACCATCTACATTTATGGTAAGTGTACACAACTGTACTTTACCTCTCTCTTTTCCATCATACCTCCAATGTATGTTATCTGCCTTAAGAAAAAAAATCTCTACAGTCTGCCTGGGATGTAAAAATACTTACACAGACACCCCCAAGCAGAAATTCTAAACCTTCTGGACTTTGTTGCCTACTGGGGAGCCATGCAAAATTGGTATTAATCTTGTGCCATTCTCACATTCTTCACGCACGTCTCACTTCTGCCATGTTGCCTGTCATCTTTTTAGTAAGAAATTCTCATTGTTAGTATTAAGAAAAAGTCCTCCTTAACCTGGTATTCAGCCTGACCTTATGGAAATCTAAATTGCTAGAATTACTTTTTTTTTACTTTTTTGCTTTCTTTTCATCATGTAAGCAGGGTTAATATACCACAGCACTACTAGAGACTGAGACTGGATTTATAGTGCTATTACATTTCTGTAGCATTAAGAGTGCAGTTTTAATCTTTGAAGGCAAGGGTGCTCTATTCCAGAATTCCTGTCATATTTCCTGCCTTTGAAAGAAGGTCAGCTGACTTTTTGTTTTAACCTAGCATTCTGTTTAGTTAGTAGGCGACACCATGCATCTTGCTTTCGGTTACGAAATAAGTGAATGATTTTTTTTCCTCATTTAAATTAAAGTATTATGTTTGTCTTGTTGGTTGGTTAAAGATGCACTGACCAATTAATATAGCTGTCTTTTATTACATGTCATGAGTAGAGAATGGAGCTTAGCTTTTGTTACTGACTGGAATGGGCTTGACCCAAGTTAGGGGTCCATAATTTTAATACATCTTTCGGTTGGTAGTGATATTGTTGTACATTTGACAAGTAAGCATCTTTTTCTTATATTTGGATGTGGTGGCCTGGCCCTGACTTTTCACAAATGAGAGGGGTTGAGTTGGGAAGTCTGTGGTCTCACTGGAACTGAGGCAGTGAAACTGTTCTGCTCTCCTCCTGTTGGTTCCTCTGTGGCTGAGGTTTTTGGGAGTATTTGCTTTTGGCTTGGCTTGTTCCCAAGACTACTTCTACAAGTGTAGGTATTTCCTCTCATTACTGAGAGATGAACTCTTCATTTGTGGAATGGACTCTTGCTCAAAGGAACCTGAACTCTCATGGCTGACAACTGTTTGAGGGCTGGGGGGGGGGGGGGGGTGCCTGCAGTGCTTTATATGCCAGTGTAGCCTTTGAGCAAGCTAGAAGAGATTAGTGATTTACTTTGAAACTACCCCCTGACTCCAGCAACAGTTAGAGTTGTTGCATGAAAATGCTGTCTGAGATGGCCAGATGAGTGTAGTCCAGCTTTAGAGGCAGGTGGGACAGTTTCTTGGGAAGCCATTTGTTTCCTGAAACTTTAGTTGTACAACTTAGTAAAATAATGCAACCCTAGCAGGCACATTTATCAATGAGTTCTGCAAGGAGCCAATGAAGAGATGTTTACTACTTAGCTCATATCCATAATGAGTATAGACTCAAAGGCTGCATAATGCACATGCTGTTTGTGTATATGAGAGGAGATTTCTCATGGTGGGGTGGTTTACTCTGTGAGCTCAAGCTTACTGAGCTGAGCAGCTTTTCATAGAAATGAGCTGAGAGAGGGAGATTGCGGAAGCCACTATGAGTTGTTAGCTTCATTCTGAGCTGTTAAAGGCCATTTGGGCTGATGGGGTGGGATCCGTGTAGGGCTAATTGGCCTAAGAAGTCAGATTTGTCATTTTGTTATACACCCATTCAGTTATATTGGACGTGAGCCTTGTGCAGAACATATCCTTGAAAATTACTGTCCACTGCACTGTTGTTCACAAATGTGTCAGTTTACCGCAGAGTAGCAGGAGAATGCGGGGAAGGATTACTTACTGGGCTGTTGTGTTGAAGCCTTGACATTTAAATTCAAAAGAAAAGGTTGCTTATTAATTCTTAACAACAAGCACTAGGTTTACACTCAGCTTCCTAGTTTACAGCTTTTTAATTTGCATGATGTACACACTAGTATACAGTCTTTTCTTACATCTGTCCCTTTACTTGTAAGGATTTAAGTTGTTGTGTTTTCATGTTTTATGCTGCGTCCTATATCCAGGCCAGAGTGGATTGGTAATTACGTTACTAAGATGTTGTCCATTTAGTTTAAGGATGGGTAATGTGGCTTGTGCCTTGCTAAGATGATACTGAAAGGTGGACCAGTAACCAGCATTGGACGTAATAGTAGATGTCTTGTATGTGGGGAGGTGATAAGTTTGGGAGAATGGAGCTCTGGTTGGGTCCTTGGTACAGGACTTTATTCTAAATGCATATGTTCTACTACTGGTAATTAATAGTCTAAAATTATTATCTTGGATTGTCACAGATTTTACAAACCTTCTCTGACATTAAAAAAATGATGGCCTTTATCAAGCTTCACTCCCCCATCTACCTCCAGAAGACAGATTTTGGGTAAAGTAAAATATGCCAAATTAAATAAATGTGCATACATGGCAAAATATCTGTTCAGTAGTCCTATGGGGGAAAATGTGAGGTGCCTCCTTGTTGGTAAGAAAGGCTTGTCACATCCTGTACCAGAAATTGCATGTTGATTCTCAGAGCACCCTAATAGTTACAAAGGGGGGGGGGTGATTATGTAACATGCTGTAGGCAGTCTAGATAGTCTACATGAGTCCACATGGCATTAGTTTTGGTCAATTCTTACAGACTTTGCCTCCTTTACTGAGGGGTTGCTGGTGCTTGTAAGAGGCTAGAACATGAATTTTTCATGCAAGACTCTTCTTTCTGCCTTTGGTATGGCCGTTTCAGATGAAAGAAAAGATTATGGAAACTTCTTGTTATATACTTGGTCTGTTAGGATATTTTCTGCCTATTCAGCAACCTTCCCAGTGAGGTCCTTGGGTACCCCGAGACCTTTAAATGCATTTCAGAATATCATTTGTTCTTTACTTGGAATTTGTTACTGGTCTGGAAGGGGCATATTGTCTCTATTCTTGGAAGGAAGCCAAAATTTAATTCCTGCCAATACTACATAAAGATGGAATGATTATGGCTTCCTTTTGATCCATACCTGTCCTCAGTTCTGATTACAGTCATTTTGCTTTCATTGTAGCTGCCAGAGTGACTGCTTTGCTGCCATCACTGCTTCAAAGCTATTAGTGTGAGTTTATAACTGAAAGACAAACACAGGATATCTTATTGACTCTTTTGCTGATGCACTTGTCATAAGTTTTGTTTTAATTCCTGTTTTGATAAGTTGGTCCTGTATATTAAAATTCAAGAGCCACAGTCAGTACAGGTACATTTTTGTTTGAAACAATAACTAAAGAAATGGGCACCTGTCAGGGTTGCTTGTGGTCTCCATTATTGCTTGCCATCTATAAAGGGCTCCATTCCTTGGCTCTGCATTTATTTGGCATATTGAGTGTTCCAATGACACAGAGAAATCATACATTAGATTTGTTTTATGATGAACTGTTTATTTAGTCAAGCCAAACACTGATAACATTAAGTAATCATCTGAAAATAGGTATGTTGTAAGGTGAATATGAAGAAATCTTAACAGTTAACCTTAACTTCTAATTCTCCAAGATCATCCATGAGACATTGCTAGTCCTTGTTGCAGTTAACTCAAATACTTGGATTAACATATTTCCAAATTTAGATGAGACCGTCCAAGCTGTAATGGAACCTTGTGACCATTGCAGAGCATATATTGCATTTAATTTACGATTCTCCCCAGAGGGTAGATGCTGTTCACTTCTATCTTTTTTCCATTATCTTGTTAGATTGGAGACTTGGGCCTTCCAGATTTGGAACTGCTTGCATGAGCAGCACATCTGAGGACAGTGTGATCCTGTATAAATCCAGTGTACAAAGTGGTTTGGAAAGATATCTTGTTAAACACCTAGATGTGGAATAAAGTTTTTATGGTTGAGCTCAGTGTGGCATGTTATAAGGGCATCGTGATCATCTGAGTAGGGAGTGGGTGATTGTTTCTTACTACTTTTTTTCCTCCTTTCAGCTTTTCCCTGTTAGGGGTCGCCACAGCAGAACAGTGGTCCCCAAAATGGTTGGCAGTAGAGTTTTTATAGTGCTAAGTTGCCAGCCCAGCACACAACCTTCCACAGAAGGCAAACACACGTCCATACACTCACACCTTGGGCCAATTTAGAGTGTCCAATCCACCTGCAGCATGTCTTTGGGATGAGAGAGGAAACCCACACGACCGCAGGGAGGACATGAAGACTCCACACAGAAGGCACCCCATCTGAGAATTGAACCAGAGAACCTCGTGCTGTGAGGCAGCAATGCTAACAGCTGTACCACCACAACCACCCTGACAATGTGCCTTACAAACATGCTTATTTCTGATTCATTTGATAGGGAATCACAGTTTGTACATTGTAGTTCATGAAAGGAGTACATGTTGTGTATAAAAATGCATGTCTTTAGACTGGTTATTACAACAGAGACTGTCCACATGTGCAAGTATACAGAGTATAGGTTTTGATTAATATAACTGTAAATTATTCAGTGATTTTTTTTTGATTTTTTTTTTTTTTTTTGTGATCCTTGTTTTCATTTTCATCTTTACTTACTGAATTGTGATGTATTCAGGTAATGTTTTTGGCAGTTGTAATGTATATTCAGTAGAAGCTGATTAATATATGCTATTAATTTTGCTGTTAAATTAATATTGATTGTCATGTCAAATGTCAGGCAGGCTACGCTGATGTGCAAAAATCTATTTCAAGCATTATTCAGTAAAAATGTGTTAAATAGTAAAGCATGTATCATATTGTAAAAAGTAAACCTATGCAGCCAGTGAAGTATTGCACTCACACACAAATATACTCTGTCTCTCTCGCTCATCCTAAATTGTTTTGCTGCGTTAGTTTTATTGATCAGGAAGGGAAGAACAGATTTTTCTGCTTCTATCAATCCTTGTCTTTATGGAGCAGCAGCTTTTCAATTTGATGAGCTCTTTTAAGCTGTCCTTGCAGAAGTGCTTGCTTGGCAAGCTTGTATATGTATGCCCTTTCTGGGAAAAAATTATTAATTTATACTGCATTTTTTTTTGTCTTAAAAACTGTTGCATTCACTTTTGCATGAATAGAATGTGGTAACCAAATGAAATATCAAGGCCCAGTAGAACAAGTCCCGAAACACAGAATGAATGGCTGAAAAAAGCAGACTTACATATAACAAGTCCGAGATGGCTTATCTCCTGGAATATTCCCTTTTCTCCGAAGTATGGTAATCTCTGAGTTGGCTTGTGTGAAGGGGTGTGGGTGCCCCCCCACCCCCACCAAGCAGGTGCAAGGGAGCTTGCCCCCTCCCTGCAAAAAAAGTTCAAAGGAGAAGAGCGATGTTTGAGATTTTCTCTTCTCTTGTAGTTTGTCTTTTTTTTTCCTTTCTTCCGCTGTGTCTGCACTTGGCATTTCAACTGCAAAAGTTTCAGTAGGGAGCTGTAGAAGGCACAGTGTTTCGATAACAGTCATATTGCATGTGGCTAGACTAATTGTTCTCTTAATGACTACTGTAGGAGGTGGCACATGCAGTACAAGAGAATTCACTGGAAAGTGTAAATGACCTGTGGATTTCTGAAGAACAAACATATGAGGTTACCACCTGTTTTTATTCTTTTACAGGCCTTTGAGGAAAGCAGAGCAAATACACCATCATTATTGTCCAGCACTGTGGGATTACGTTTGTTTTCTTGTCTGAATAATGGAACTGGTTATGCAAGCCCAGAGCAGATTGTCAGCATCTGGAAAGAAGAGGGTATCGATAATGGAAAGGAAATTCTGGAGGTTTGTATAACTAATGATTGGTATTCTTCAGCAAAGTGTATCAACTGCAATTGCATTTCTTCAAGTTTGTAAGCTTTGTACAGTGTACACTGAACCAGTACTAAAATAGTTAAGTTGTACTGGGTATATATTTTTTTTTTTGAGAAAAGCCTTGTGTCACAAAGAAGAACATGGCAGTGTTGTACTGCTGAGGCTTGTACATGCTGGCATTTGCAGTCACAACATTAAACATAAGGTTTAAAAAAAATGGGTCAATTTAAACCGTAGAAGTGGATGGATGTACCTATGGACCATATAAATTTTACACTGAGTAGGTTCTATCCTTTATGGTAGTGTGGAGAGAGATTGTAATGAAATATGACTATGACGAAATCATGCCTCATTCGTTGTAATTTATTTTTATAAATGTTTTATTGCAATGCTTCACCACTATTTGGAACAGACAACCTGATGTTGTCAATTTTCATTCATTCCTCAGCATTTGGGTTTGGCTCCAACTTGCCAGTTTTTTACAGCTCCTGGGCTTCTAGAACTCTGGAGCTCCTCCTTTACCGATAATGCTGTATCCCCTAACATACCTCAAATCTTGTCACTTTTGCGTTCAGACGTGGTCGTTTTGAGCTCTTGAGCACTGAAGTTAGTTAAGTGAAATATTTAGTTGCTTATCTACAGTTTGTTTATATATAGATATATAGATATATATGTCAACTAAGTGAGTGTTTTGTAAGGGTTTTGGGTGGGAGTTTGAGTGTATGTGAGTGTGCTGATATGTGTGATGTGTGTGTGTGAGGGACTGTAGAATGTGTGTGTGTTTGCTTTTGTTTACTGTTTGTGTGATTTTGGAGTTAGTATGTATAGGTACGGGGGTGTGGGGGGTGCAGGGGAGCTTGCCCCTCTGCTTGTTTGTGTTGTAGGTTTGTGGATGTGTGTTTTGTTTGTTTATGATGTGATGTGGGTGTTGTGGTATATGTGTGGTCTGGTGTGTGCTGTGTTTTAGGTGTTTTGAATTTCATGGTTTTGGGCTTCGTGGTTTCAGTGTTGTGTGGATTCGATTTCATGGCCTTGAAAAACTGAAATTTGAGATTTCAGTATTTCGAGATTATGATGTGAATCTATATATATATATATATATATATATATATATATATATATATATATATATATATATATATGGGTCTATGTTTCTTGATCGAAACTTCACAATCTCAAACAAGAAACATCAAGACCCATTAAAGCAAAAGTGCATTTTCGCAAAAGCCTGTTCTCCGAACCAGAAAAAAACAACAAAAAAACTGCTTTAAACAGTATTTTGCAGGGGGGCAAGCCTTCCTGCACCCCCCCCCCCACTTAAATATACAAACTCCAAGATCGCACTACAGTGGGGAAAGGGATATATTTCCTTATCTCCACTGTAATATGCTTCGAAGAAATGGCTTTTACGTAAGTGCACTTTCGATTTAGTGCACCTTTGCTTAAATGGGCTCGATCTCCTGGTTGTTGAGAAAGTGCATTTTATATACACACACACACATATATATATATATATATACATATATATATATATATATATATATATATATATGTGTGTGTGTGTGTGTGTGTATATATATATATATATATATATATATATATATATATATATATATATATATATATAGAGAGAGAGAGAGAGGTTCTATATTATAACAGCGAATGCTTAAAATAGCGAATGCTGTATAATCGACCCTTAAAAATCAAAACATCAAAATGCCGAACACACAGAACAGCGATTCTCTCTACCCCCCCAGGGGAAAAAAAATCACTGCTCCGTAAAAAAAAATCGCTGTTCTGTATTTTTGGGATTTTGCTGTTTCGATTTAAAAAGGTTGAAAAAAACAGCATTTGCTGTTTTAAGCGTTCGCTGATATAATAGGGAACCAATATATCTATCTGTCTGAATTCACTATACAATTTCAAAGTACTGAAATGTTGAATTTCAGTATTTCGAGACTGAATAGTCGAAAACCCACATACACCAAAACCCACAATCACGAATACCACAACCGCGACCATTCACACACACAAACCAAGACATAATCACACACATACACCTACCTAACTAAACAGACATAACACACAGAAACGCACCTAACCTACCTATAAGCAGGGGGACAAGCCCCCCTGCACCTCCCACTCCCTTCTTATATATTCTAACTCCGAGGTACCACTAAACACACAAACAAGCAAAAAACACCACAGCACACACTCACAAACACTAAAATCCCTATCCAATATCCACAAACAAACACCTGAAACCCCAGATAAATCCACAAACTGCACCACACGTAATGAACGCGACACCACGATAGCGGCAGATGCGACATTTCCGGATTTGACACTTCCGCATTCGGCATAGTGCAGTTTCGAGTAACTGCACTTTCCACTATTCTGTCTCGACGTACTGAAATTCAAGATTTCAGTACATCGAGATTGTCTAGTGTATCCGTCTATATATGTTGTTGTTGTGTCTTTCGGCTTTTCTCGGTTAGGGGTCGCCACAGCGGAACTCCGGTCTGCTAATGATTGGCAGTAGATTTTTACGTGCTGAGTTGCTGTGTGTATATATATATATATATATATATATATATATATATATATATCCTCCCTGATTGTGTATTTTTTTAATACCATTTTTGATATTTCTTTCTTTCTCTTTCATACCATTGTTGGTAGCTTCTCCCATTCCCTTTTATACAATCATTGGTAGCTTCTTAAAAAAAAAATAAAAACTTTTTCTAGTTTTATCCTTTTAGATAGATTTACAGTGTAAAGTGGCAGAAAAGCTTTCAGGCTTTAAAAATGTATGCAGTGAAGCAGTGTGGACATCAACTTCTCTTGTCTGATTTGCACAATTTGTGCATTTATTGCTTAGGTCCTGATCATTTAAAATTTGACTGTAACATCTGCAAGTCTTTTAATCCTCGAGCAATTGTTGATCAGAAAAACTAGTTAATTTTAAAACCTCTACTTCTTACAACCTTTTTGGAGTCACTATCCAGGGCTCATCCCCCTAAACAGGACAAGAAAGAGTACAAGAAAAGGCCATCGGACCCTTCTGGATCTTCTGCACCATCCTTGGATCTGACAAAGGAGCCAATTTGAAAACCGTCTAAAAAGTTGAATCAAAAGTCTAAATCTTCAGATCAGTTGGCATCGGATGTTCAGTCTGCTTCCTTGAATCCAGTAGCATCGCATTCGAAGCACTTACCCCAAACAAGGTATGCATCATCCTTGGATCCTGTACCTTCCAGAGTGCCATCCCCATTCTTTGAGAGACACCAGTGTTACAGGTTCCTGTCAATAGTCTCATTGTCTTGTTCTTCCAGGAGCCTAACAGAAGCTGGCATGGATAGGATGATGAGGAGATTCCTGTCAGTACAAAGTCAGATGGGAGTTCTCCAGGCTCTTAACCCTTCGGGTCAGGAGGCCTTCTAGAGTGCTACACTTCCCATCTTGGCTCCTTCTCCAATCTGACTAGTGGTTTTGGAGCCCTTGGATCTGAGCCTTCCAGGACCATCTGTGTTGGAGCCGAAGATTATGGTATGTTTGGCTGTGGTATATACTTTGAGTCCACCAGTTCCAAGTGTGTTAGAGATGGATGACTCTTAAAATTGAAGTGCCATTGTCGAGTCTGAGGTGTTAGTGTTGACTCCAAAGTTGTTAGAGCCTCAGCTTTGGACAGCTTGGCTCCAACGTTTGCCTTGGGTAGACTGCAATTGAGTCAGAGGGAGCCAATGGTCCAGAAGAATGTTTTCTTGGCTTCATCAGCCTCCTTCTCCTTGGAGGACTCTGCTTTTGAGGAGGTAGCGAGAGTGTTTTCGGCTTCTGGAGGATAGAAGGTTCCACCCTCTCAATCTCCCTTCTGGATCCCATACATCTCTGTGCCTTGAGCCTCTTCATTCTACTCCACAGGGACAGCCGGCCCAAAGTCACCAGGCTACCAAGCAGAGTATTCTTATTTCTTCAGATACTTCTCCAGAACATCCCACCGAAGAAGTCCTTATAAAGAGAAAGTGCAAAAGGAGACACTTAGGCTCTCCAAGAGTCTGTCACTGAAGAAACCAATTTTGATGAAGGGGAAAGGTCCCGCCCCAAGATCACCACCTGATGATGTCTCCTTTGGCGACATTCTAGAGATCCTCAGACAAAGAGGTGGTTGGTCTACCTATAACCTTTCCCAAGAGGAATCAGTATTCCTGAAAGCCTTCAGGTCTGGCCCATGTACCTCCTGGGTGACTCCACCCACCGACTAGTTCATTGATTTGATATGTAGGTGGGAGTGGAAGGAGCCTGATACTACTGAGCCGATCCCCCAGAGACCAGACTGGATTCTGGCACCACCAAAATGATGAGAGGTTTGGAGCAAGGGTGAACCAGTGGATGCCATGGTTGTGGCAGCGGCCACAAAGAAAGAACGTGTGGAACAGAGTTCAGTTGTCCATCCTCCTAACAGAGTCCAGGGCGTTGGACAGATTTGGGAAGCATATGTATGCTTCAGCAAACTTTGCACTCAGGTTGCTGAATTATCTTGCACATTTCACCAGATTGCAGAGGGACTTGATTAAGCCACTCTCCCAATCCCTTTCTGGGACCAGAACTTCTGAGGTACAGAGCTCTGTTGCCTCACAGTTGGTTACCCTATAGTCAATCACAATTTCATCCATGAGGCTCGTTTCACATGTAGCTGAAGATACCTCAAGGGTGGCGAATTGAGGTATTTCCATTAGGAGGCATTCCTGGATGTGCTTGTTTGATTTTGTTTAGCCCTTCAAGTACTTGTTCATCAGTGCTCCTTTTGATGGCAATTTGTTGTTTGGACCTAAGGTGAAGGACTCGTACTCCAGGTGTGAGCAGGATGAAAAGACCTTCCCTGTAGTGGGAGTACATTTTTCACCCCTTCAAAGAACTTTCTCTAGGAATCAACAAGGTGGTTGAAAGATGTGGTTCTGAAGCTTCCAGGATCCAAGATCCACATGGAGATAGTTCCCTAGAGGCAGAGGAAGATGCTGCCCTCACGGCAGAGGATTCTTGCAGAACCAGGGTCCAAAGATTATCTTTCTGACTGGTCTTATCAGCGCTCCTGAAAGGAAGCCTGATTGTCCACCTCTGGAGGCAACAAAGGATCTTTTATCCCTGCACCATAGAGCCTAGCTAGACATTACAAAAGATATGTGGATGCAGAGGATAATTTCCAAAGGTTATATAATCCTTCCCCTAGCAATAAACAAAGTTTGTGATGCTCCGCCCCATCAGAGGAAACCAACAGCTCTAGAAATAAAAAAAAAAAAGCTGCTATAAGAGTCATCCAAGAGGTCCCTGCAAACCAGATAGAATCCGGAACTTCATCAATATTCTTTTTAGTGCCAAAGAAAACAGGTGACTGGAGAGCAGTTGTGGATCTCAGCAATCTGAACAAACTGGTTCAGAGTACAGCATTCCAGATGGTCACGGTTCAGTCCATTTTGCCTTTCCTGCACAAGGATGACTGGATGTCCTTAACAAATCTTCAGGATGCATACTATCACATAAAAATGAATAGGTTATCCAGAAGATAACTACACTTCCAGCTGGGAACCAGTTATTGCCAGTTCAGAGCTCTGTCATTTGACCTCACCACAGCCCCTAGGCTGTTCACCAGATTCATAGCAGTAGTAGCAACTCACTTGAGACTACAGGAATTCCGGGTGTTTCTATATTTGGATGACTGGCTGATAACCACTATGACCAGGCATCTTCTGATAAAACCTCAAGACTATGTACTCCAAATTTGCTCCCATCTAGGGATTACTATCAGTCACAACAAATCTCCATTAGAACCAACTCTGGAACTAGAGTTCATAGGGGCTTTGTTCAGTACAGTATCAGTTAAAGCTTCCCTTCCTTTACCAGGCATTCAAACTATTCGATTTTAAGTCAAAAAGGTAATTCAGAATTCTTGAAATAAATAATAAATAAAAAAAAGATGATTCAGAATTCTGTCTATCAGCTTGATTGATTCTTCAAGCCTTGGGGTTTATGTCAGCTGCAGTAGTTATGGTACCATTAACAAGATATCTTATAAGAATTCTTCAGTGGACCCTAGCAATTCTGTGGTCTTTTCTACATCAATTTATCCACCCAAACCAGATTAGCTCCGGCATGCAAAAATGACCTATTGTGGTGGATGCATTCAATCAGATATTACAAGGCCGTTCCTTAATACACACACGGCTCAAAGCCATAGTGACCACGGATGCTTCCAGATGAAAGGGCACTTCTTGAGAAAGACAGTCCAATGCAAATGGTCTCCCGAAGAGGCCAGCACGCATACCAGTATCCTGGAAATGAGAGTAGTTCTCTTGTCATTGCAGACCTTTCAAGACTGTCTCCCTTCTGGAACTATTGCGATTCAGACGGACAGTATGTCCATGGTATGGTATATCAACAAACAAGGAGGGAGCAGCTCTTACATCTTGTGTTGAGAAGCTCTGAGAATGTGGCAGTAGATGACCTCTTCCAACCCATTTTTGATAGTAACAGACATTCAGTGTAATAGCAGATAAGCTGAGCAAGTGCATTTTGTTATCTCACAAGTGATGTCTCAACATGAGAGTTGTAGAAAAGATATTCCATCAATGGGGCCAACCTTGCTGTGACCCCTTTGCATCTCCCGTCAACAAGTGCAGCAGATTCTTTTCCCTGGTCCCCCTGCTGAGGAAATCACCAAGAGACACTCTCCTCCACGATTGGGTCCCCCAGTCTCCTCTATGTGTATCCCCCAACCCCCTTAATTCTCAAATTTCTCCAAAAAGCATCTTGATTTAAGAGCAAACTCATCCTCATTACCCCTTATTGGCCTCGTCAGATTTAGTTCCCCTTTCTTTGGCCTTATCTAGTTCACTCGTCATGGATTCTAGATCCAGTTCTAGACCTCCTGTCTCACCTGACAGACATGATTCACCCAGATATTTCAGGCCTAAAGATGACCGCATGGTTTCTCCACTTCCATTGGTAGTCAGGCAACCTAGAATCTCCTCACCTGTCCATCATATACTTTTTATCTTCCCATAAAGCTTCCACTAGAAAGATTTATGGAAGTAAATGGAAAAGATTTGTTTTTTTGGATGCAGCAAAAAGACAGTGACCCTTCCTCAGCATCAGTAAATAATGTTCTTGAGTTCCTGACTTCATTCTTTAATGAAGGGGCAAGTTCATCAACTATTGAAGTACAACTAGCCGCCATTTGAAATTTTCATATAGAAAATGACAGTTCTACCTTAGCTTCCTCAAACCTTTGTAAGGCCTTTATAAGGGAAGGGGTGCCCTTCCCCTGAGACCACCTTTTAAAGATGCAGCTCCACCATGGGATTTAAATTTAGTATTAAAGCCTTTGACTCAATCTACCTTTGAACCAGCAGTGAAATGTGAACTAATTTTTTAACATGGAAAACTGTCTTCTTGGTAGCTACAAACTGTGCTCAAAAATTTCTGAACTTCAAGCCTTGGCTTCTAAGTCTCCTTATATAATATTCCATAGAGATAGAGTAGCACTATGAACCCATCCTTCCTTTCTTCTTAAGTTGGTGTCCAAATCCAACATCAGTCAGTCCATTAATCTTCCAGTTTTCTTTCCAAATTTTCACAAAGGTGAAAGCATGTTACTTTTCACTGTTGCAAAGCAATCTGTTTACTTGTTCTGGTTTTCCTGCCAAACAGTGTTAAAGATTTGTTAGCTATTGAAAACATTCTTTAGAGTCTCCTTGCTGATTTCCTGCTGTTTAAAGCATTTTTTTAGTGTTTCACTGCTATTTTTCTGCTGTTAAACATTCTCTAGCGTTTCCCTTTTAAACTAGGGTAGCTAGTAGCTGTAGCATAGTCCAGATACAGGTTTACTGCATCTGGGTCTGTTTGTAGTGGCTGTTTTGTTCTTAGGTTCATAGGTTCATACTAGGCTGTCTGCCCTAGGGCATTTATAAGCCTAGCCAGAGTGTGTTTGGCTTTCGCCACCCATTTTAAATTAATTTTTCTATGCCCTTTTTCGAGGTTAGTATACTGTGCCTCTGTCTAACAGTGACACAGAAGTGATACCCGGGGTAAACCTACGATCCCCCATCCACTCATCAAGATTCCTCTTGAAGAGAGTCAATGAGGGACTCTGCCTAACCTGGACTGGGATTTTATTCCAGAGTGAAGGGAGCCTCTGGGTTATGAATCTGTCCCTCCAGCATGTCCTATTTATTTCAGTGCTGAGGTTCAAGTCTCTCGAGCGCGTAGCTCGATGGGATTTAGATTTTCTGAGGTGCAGCATGTCCATTAATTCCTGGTTGGAGGCACAGATGGTCTCTGAGCAGGCGGTATGCCACTGAGTAGAGCTGGAGTTTCTTTAACCGGGCAGCATATGGCATCTGTTTGAGCCCTTTGATCCTCTTGGTGAGGTACTTTTGGGGTCTTTCCAGTTGCTGCAGGTGTCTGGTAAGGTACATCCCAAAAGGGGCATTGTACTCAATTATGGGCCTGATGAGGGATGAGTAAAGAGGCACGATGACCTCCCCTGATCTAGACGTGAATCCCTTCATGATTAGGTGGGCTATATAAAATGTTTTTCTAACCACTTTGGCCACATGGTTGTCAAATGAGAGATTGCTATCAACTTGGGTCCCCAGGTCCCTAATTACTTCTTCCGTAATTAATGGATTACCACCTATGTGGTAATTTGTGGGCACTTTGTTTTTGCCAAAGGGGATGACTATACACTTTTTGGCATTTAGCTTGTGGCCATGGCTCTGAAACCAGTTGTTTGTTTCTATGAGGCCCTTTTGGAGGATGCTTGTGTCGGCTGGAGAGTCGATTATAGCGCCCAGTTTGCAGTCATCTGCGAACTTAGTCAGCCACAGTCCTTCCGTGTTGGCCTGTACCTCCGTGAAATATATACCGAACAGGAGAGGTCCCAGGACTGAGCCTTGTGGGACGCCACTTGTAACTGGTTTGGAGTCTGACATGGCTCCAACAATTCTAACCATGTGGGTTCTGTCCTTGAGCCAGTTTGCAACCCATCTAGTGACATAGGGGTTTATATTTAAGCTGGTGAGCTTATCTATAATGCCCGAGTGGGGTATTGTATCGAAGGCTTTTGCGAGGTCCAGGTAGGCTCTGTGGACCACCTTCCCCTTGTCAATGGCCTTGGTGACTGTTTCAAAGAAATCGACCAGGTTTAAGAGGCAGGATCTGCCCTTAAAGCCGAACTGGGTAGGATCCAGTGTCTGTAGGTCCCCAATATCTTTTTTTATGAGGTCCATGATGATCCTTTCCATAGCTTTGCAGACCAAGCTAGTCAGGCTTATGGGGCGATAGTTTCCAGGATCTGTTGAGGCACCATCTTTGTGAAGAGGGACCACTGTTGCTGTACGCCGCTCTTTGGGTACATATCCTGTGGTAAGGCTGAGATTGAACAGTAGTTTTATGTTTAGGTTTAGCTCTTCTTGGAGTTCATGTAGGACGCAGCCCGGGACACCGTCTGGTCCCATTGATGCTGTGTCTTTTGCTTTGGAGAGTGCGGCTCTTACCTGAGCATCTGAGATGTCAGGGGGGCAGCACTCTGCTGGGATAGATATTTGCCCTTTTGGTGGGGAGGGGGGGAGAAGTTTGCGCTGAACCTGTCAGCTAGGATGTTGGCAATGTCTGTAGGTTCGGTGTATTATTTGTCATTTTGGACTAATTCTGAGCATATCTGGGAATTCCCACCCAGGTTCCTAACATAACTAAAGAAAGCCTTGTGATTATCCTTAGTGTCCTGTGCAATTTTTCTCTCGAAGCTGGCCTTAGACGATTTTATGAGTGCCCGTAGTTTTTTGCTAACACTGATCAGAGATGCCTTCCCTTTTTGGGATTTTGCTCTGTCATGTAGTAGCTTCCTCCTTCTGTTGTATAGTTTGTTTATGGCTGGGGTCCACCAGACAGGACGTCTGCCTTTGGAGGATTGGGTCTTGGTTTTATTTGGGATTGCATGATCCATGCATTCCTGAAGGTGTTCATAGAATGCGTTTTTGAGGAGTGTGAAATTTGCTTTAGAGAAGTTTTTCACTGTGGTTTTCTGGGCAGGGGGTGGGGTCGGGATGTGAATATCCAGTGAGATTAAGAAAACACACAGCCAGCCAGTACTTCACCAGTAACTTGCTTTTCTTTATTCAACGATCTTTTTTTACTTCACCAGTAACTTGTTTTTCTTTATTCAACGATCTGGTACCTCGGCAGTTCGCCTTCAAGGATCACAATTAATTCAATACAATCATTACATTTATATACCTTCTCATTTTAACAATTAACAAATTAATCTCCTAATTAATCAATTTAACAATAAAAAGATTTTTTTAAAGTGACCTTAACCCAATTATAAATTTCTATAATATAAATGTAAATACATGAATACATACATACATACATACATACATACATACATAAATAAATAAGTGAACGTGTACTATACATGGATAATTCATTAAATGCCTAATTCTTGATTCATACCATTAGGCTTTAAAGTATGGAACTTAAAAATCATTCTAGTCTCAAGCTCCAGTAATTTTCCTACAACATCATCTCCCCTCTGAAGGAAGGGTTTTCCCAAAACGCTAAATGTTAAACTATTAGAAGACCCACCATGTTTTTCTTGAAAGTGCTTAGCAACAGGGCTAAACAGATTTTGGTTCCTTATATCTTTTAAATGCTCCAAAATCCGTACCCTTACCATCCTTTTGGTTTGTCCTAGATCCAGATCGTTGAATAAAGAAAAGCAAGTTACTGGTGAAGTAAAAAAAGATTGTTGAATAAAGAAAAGCAAGTTACTGGTGAAGTACTGGCTGGCTGTGTGTTTTCTTATTTATTTTTGATCCAGTGAGATTAGTTTATGGTCTGATCTTACCAGTGAGGGATACAATTGTGGTCTGGAGCATAGAGTCCCCATGTTGGTGATGATCAGGTCCAGTATGTTTTCCCCTCTTGTGGGAGTGGTAACAAGTTGTTCCATAGCATTTGAGTTTATAAATTGTAGGTACCTTTGAGCTAGGGTGTTGGAGCTAGAGTAATGCTCCCAGTCTATGTTTGGGTAGTTGAAGTCGCCCAATATAATGGTGTTTGGAGAGACCTTCATATTTTCCAGTGTTCTCAGGAAGGCCAAGTGGGGTTTCTGGGTTTGGGAGGGTGGTCTGTAGCAGGCTATAAACTGGAAGGCAGTTTTACCCACTGTTAGTTGCACATGGATAGTCTCTGATGCTTCGTGCTGTGCCACCAACCTGGAGGTGTGGGTATCTTTGATGAATATTGATACTCCCCCTCCTTTTCTGGTTCGGTCCAAGATGTTCATCGTGTTTCACTGTTGCAGTCATGACTGTAGGGTTCTCCCCTGCCGGCAGGCAGCCCTCGGTCGGCCAGAATCCCAAAGTCTGGGTCCGGCGTTGGTGGTTCAACTCTGCTCCCTGACATCAGAGCGCCAGGAGTATAAAGCTGACAACCGACGCCATTTTCTCCAGTCTTTCTTACCGTGCTGTGATAGCAGTTCGCAAGTGCCGGTCGGTAGACTCCTGATGAATATTTCTACTTACTTCGGTCCGAAGACTTTCTTCTCCACTCTCAGCTAAGTACCCCGTTGGGGAAACTTTTTTCTTGCTCCACTCCGATGTCAGAAAAAGTTAATAATTTTATTTCATGTGGGAAGCAAATACCTCATAAGGATTTTCATTCTTACTGTATGCCTTGCTTAGGCCCTGACCACGACGTAGCTAGTTGTCGGTTTTGTGCTAGATTCAATCAGCGTACAATTAAGTGAAGGTACGACTTTGCTTTTCATTACTTCGGTAGGCGCTTTAACTACAAAATGTCATCGGACACGGTTCCATCTACCGGAGTTCACAAGCGTTGTAAGGATAAAGACAGGCCTCCGAGGTCCAAATCTGATGATAGCGCATATGTGGAGCCAGCTTCAGGATCGGTCGTCGTCAGTGAGGTGCTTTTGCAGCCCCTGTCGTCTGCCATTTCAGAACTGACGGCCGAAACGGACTCTCATGAGGAGCCAACCAGGCCTTTAAATATCTCTGTTGCAGGACCTTCGGACAATAAGGTCAATGCTCCTTCGGATGGGTCCGGAGCCGCTGTGCAGGTACCGGCTTCCGAAGGAGTTTTCAGGCCTACTCAGCTTCAAGTAAAGGCAAAGACAAAGACAAAGGCAAAGACTCCTTCTAAATCAAAGACTTCAGCACAGGCCTCTTCTGAACCGGCTCCCAAATCACAGTAACAGTTACTCTAGATGGCGGAGGATTTACTCACAATGATTAGGGGTTCTCATCCTCCTCCAGACAAAAGGCCAAGGCAGGATGTTTATTATGATTCCTCTGATCAGGCTTCTGTTTCCTCAGTTTCTTCTGATCAGGAATATTCTTTCCCTCCTTATGAGGATTCTGATGCGGAAGAATCCATTCCTTCAGCTTCTCCTCCTGAGGATTTTTCTTTTGGGGAAACTGCATAAAATGAGGGAACATTTCCACTGGGAGGGACAGGAGTATTCAGAATCCAAGAAAAGACTGAGGGATTTTCTTCTTCTTCCCCAACATAGACCCCTGGCTATTCCTCCTGTTTTGGATATTGTGGATGATGCCTTTTCGGAGGCTAATTTAACCCCTGATTCTTTTCCTCCTGCTCCTGTTAAGCCTGATAGGTACTACAGGGTTCCTGATTCCCATCAGTTTTTATACAAGAATCCTACTGCTGACCCTGAAACCATTTCTCAGGGTCCTAAGGGTGTTAAGGCTGCTACTGCCAAAAATCCTATTCCTACTGAAAAGGATTCTCGAGCCTTGGAAAGATGGGGCAAAAAGGTGTACACTTCTGCTACTTTGTCCATTAGGGCTTTAAACTGTCAATTTCATATGCTTAAATATTAGCAATTTCTCTTATCTGTCTTAAAACAGAAATTTACTTCCATTTCTGCCTGTGCAGAGGATAAGGAATTACATGATTTATTGCATGCCACTGAACAAGCTGGGAGGCATGTTTTACACTGTGGATTTGATGCCTTGGAGGCTTCTTGTAGGGTTGCGGCCTCTGGCACAGTCATTAGAAGACATACATGGCTAAAGGAACAGAATTTACCTGAACAAGTAAAGGCTAAATTATTGGATGCTCCTGTTCAGCATAATGTTTTGTTTGGATCTAAAGCTGAAGAGGTGATTAAAAAGATGGAGGACAAGGCGAAATCCATGCAAACAGTTAAAGATTTCTTACAAGTACAGCCTCCTAGATTTAGCAGGAATTGACCATCAAAAAACTGGTCCTTTCCCTCTTCAGACAGGCCTCAAAGGGGTAGATATAGACGCTCCAGAGGGAGGCCTCAAACACAGGCTGCTTATAGACCAAGGCAGTGGGCTGCTTCTACCCCTAGGGGTGGAGAGGACAGACCACAGTCTCAAAGGAAACAAACTCAATGACTCCCTCGGTTGGGCTGCAGGAACGTCTTGCCTGGAAGCCCCTCTCGGAGGAAAACTCTCTCTTTTTTTTTACCAATATTGGACTCAAATAACCCAGGACAAATGGGTTTTGGATGTGATTTTAAGAGGTTACAAATTCCATTTTCATACTTTGCCAAGGCCAAACGGATGGCCAGACCTTCCAAAACATCAATGGACAGAGGCCTTAAACCAGGTGGAAGCTCTTTTGGCTATGAATGCCATAGAACTGGTACCTCTTTCAGAGATGGGAAAAGGATTTTACTCAAGGCTCTTTCTAGTCCCAAGAAAGCAAAATTCATGGAGACCCATTCTGGATCTGTCGGTCTTGAACACCTTTCTAGAGATTCCAAAATTCAAGATGCTTACTCTACAGCAGTTACTACCAATGCTGTCCAAAGATGCATGGATGGTGAAACCAAAAACAGGGACCAAGAGCAGTACAACTTTCGCCAAGGAATAAAGATACCATATGCCACAGGATTCAAAGCTTTATTACGTAAAGAGCTTTTCGTCTGCTCAAAAAGCAGACTTCATCAGACAAAATGTAAAAGGTAGTAGTGTGGTTTTATAGCCGTGATGACATCATCAACTACTACAATTGAACAATTAACAGCTTGAATTAATTAATTCAATTGATTGAAAAGAACTTATTTAAAAACAGACTTATTTTAAAATACCAACATAACCCCACAAATTATTATTATACATAGTTTGAAGTTCTTATTTGTAAATGTTTACGATTATGTGTAATATTTACTTGATTTAGATATATCTATATAGTTAGTTTTTAATAACATTAGGTATTGTTTAGTAATATTTGCTTATTTGTGTGTACATACTAAATTATATTCATGCTGGTACAACTGTATATATTCCAAATATTGGTATATACATGTATGATTTAGAGTTTATGTAGAGCTTTGTGGGGTTATGTTGGTATTTTAAAATAAGTCTGTTTTTAATTAAGTTCTTTTCAATCAATTGAATTAATTAATTCAAGCTGTTAATTGTTCAATTGTAGTAGTTGATGATGTCATCACGGCTATAAAACCACACTACTACCTTTTACATTTTGTCTGATGAAGTCTGCTTTTTGAGCAGGCGAAGCCACGTAATAAAGCTTTGAATCCTGTGGCATATGGTATCTTTATTCCTTGGCGAAAGTTGTACTGCTCTTGGTCCCTGTTTTTGGTTTCTAAGTTTGCGTTTTCAAGGATTATTATGCATGGATGGTGACTTTGGATTTAAAGGAGGCATATTTACACATTCCCATCAGGCAGGATCGCAGAAAATACCTCAGGTTCAAGGCCGGATCGAGGCACTTTCAATTCTCTGCGCTGCCCTTTGGATTTTCTACTGCGCCCAGGGTCTTCACCAAATGCCTGGCTCCAGTAGTAGCTTACTGCAGACTCAAGGGAATTCAAATTTACCCTTATCTGGACGATTGTCTAATTCAGGCAGACAGCAAGGATGTCTTAGTCCAGCATCTACATTTTGTACAAAACCTCCTCAAATTCCTGGGATTCTCTGTAAACATAAAAAAGTCAAATTTGACACCATCACAACAGATAACTTTTCTGGGTGCTCTTCTAAACACTACAACCCAGATGGCATTTCTGACATCTGAAAAACAATTACAGCTGGCATCAACTTTCAAAGCCTTGGCAACTCTAACCCATCTATCTGCAAGGAAATTCCTGCAGGCTTTGGATTATATGGCCTCCTGCATCCTTCTCGTACCATATGCAAGACTACACATGAGGAAAATACAGTGGTACCTAAAAAGTGTATGGTCTCAGCATTACCACAGTTTGGACATACTGATTCCTGTCCTTCCCTGCCTTCAAAAGGAATTTCTTTGGTGGTCCAGGGCATGTGCCTTAAACAAAGGGAAGCCCTTCCATCTACCTCCTGCCTCTCAGATTTTAACCATGGACGCCTCGGATTATGCTTGGGGAGCCCATTTTCAGGGCAATTGTCAGCAGGGCCTTTGGACAAAGGATCAGGAGCTCCTGCATATCAACTTAAAGGAAATGTTAGCCGTTCAGAAAGCTCTATTGGCCTTCAGGAATCTCATACAGCCAGGACAACTACTAATACGGACAGACAACACCACAGTTATGTGGTACATAAACAAGCAAGGGGGATCTCATTCCTACCCCCTTTGCAGACTAGCCATGGATTTATGGAACACAGCTCTAACTTGCAATCTGGATCTTCAAGCTCAGTTTCTACCAGGAAAACAGAACTTACTGGCAGACAGTTTGAGCAGAAACCTTTCGGATCCACACGAGTGGATGCTGGACACCAAAATATTCAGGATGATAACAGCAGTATGGGGATGTCCTCACATAGATCTCTTTGCATCCCATCTAAATCATCAGCTGCAGATTTTTTGCACCAGGACATTCCACAGAGAGGCTTGGAAAGTGGATGCCCTGTCATTCAGTTGGAGGATCCTCTCGGGATATGCCTTTCTGCCTCTACCTCTTCTTCCACGAGTTTTATTGAAGATAAAACAGGACAAACCCAAGATGATAATCTTGTTGGCTCCGAATTGGCCTCGGCAGTTTTGGTATCCAACTCTAATAAACCTATGCCTGAAGCCCCCTTGGATTTTACCTCAGTCTCCGAACCTTCTGTTCCAACATCAGGGTCAGGTTCTACACTCATATGTCAGAACTCTCAGCCTGGCGGCCTGGTTAATCCAGGGCCTTTGATTTCTTCTTTCCTACCCAAGCAGGTTATGGATGTCATTTTGGAGGCTAGACGTCCTAGCACTGGGAAATCTTATGCGGGAAAATGGAAAAGATTTTGTTCCTGGATGCAGGCTCAGGATACTGATCCTCTTCTTCCTAACATTACTTTAATTCTACTTTACTTGTCGGATCTCTTACATAAGGGTCTCTCTTTCTCTTCCATTAAGATCCATGCTTCTGCTATTTCTGCTCATTATAATACAGACCCTCCCATCTTTTCCCACCAGCTCATGAGACAGTTCCTCAGAGGAGCTAAGAACTTAAGACCTCCTAGATCTCCTCCTATTCCTGCTTGGGATCTTAATTATGTTTTGGAAAAACTAACCTTGCTTCCTTTTGAGCCTGCCGCTTCTGCTGACATCAAGTTTTTATCTTGGAAGACAGCTATCCTGTTGGCACTAACCTCTGCCAGGAGAGTTTCAGAGTTACAAGCTCTTATGGCGGTGGAACCTTATATTATTTTTCATCAAGACAGGGTATCTTTGAGGACTAATCCGACCTTTATGCCTAAGGTGGTTTCCATAGTGGCTTTAAATCAAACTATCCACTTGCCAACCTTTTTCCCCACTCCTCAAAATAAAGGGGAAAGGATCTTACATTCCTTGGATGTACATCGGCAGCTACATTTTTACCTGAACAGAACCAAGGACATCAGAAAATCTGAACAATTGTTTGTTTGTTATGCTTCAAGTTCCCAAGGTAAAGCCATTTCTAAACAAACCATTTCTAAATGGATTGCTCATGGAATCAGATTTTGTTATTCACACCATGGAAAGCAAATCCCAGGGACCATACGGACTCATTCCACCAGAGCTGCTGCCACTTCTGCAGCATTTCTCAGGGGAGTTCCTACCAAGGACATTTTGGAAGCTGCAACTTGGAGTTAAGTGCATACTTTCTCTAAGCACTACAATTTGCCTCTCTACTCTAGGTCTAGGGCAGGCTTTGCCTCTGCAGTCTTGCAGGGCCTTTTAGCCGCTCCTTCTTCTTTTTGACCACCTCCCTTTCTTTCAGCTTTGGGATTCTACCCTACAGTCATGACTGCAACAGTGAAACACGATGAACATAGTACAGTTGTGTACACCTACCATAAATGTAGATGTTCGAGTGTCTTCACTGTTGCAGTCTGGGTTTCCCTCCCTCCTGTCCCCTCTTATTTTTTCCTTTTATGTGGTTCCTTTTTTCACCATTCTTCTGAGGTGTATTTGCAAAGGTTTTGGGACCATTTTCATTTTGGGACTCCTGACATCTGGGGCAAGAAAAACTGGAGAAGATGGCGTCGGTTGTCAGCTTTATACTCCTGGCGCTCTGACGTCAGGGAGCAGAGTTGAACAACCGACGACAGACCCAGACTTTGGGATTCTGGCCGACCGAGGGCTGCCTGCCGGCAGGGGAGAACCCTACAGTCATGACTGCAACAGTGAAGACACTCGAACATCTACATTTATGGTAGGTGTACACAACTGTACTTTTTGGGGCCGAAAAGCATGGTATGAGGGTTTAAGGGTCTAAGCACCTTTTCCAGACCATCTTTGATTGGAAGGGGCCCTTCTGCACTTTAATGAGAGGAGTGTGCTGATTGGAACCTGTCTGGTGAAGAGTGGTTGGTCTAGCCTTTGAAGTAAGCATCCTCATGGGTCCTTTTGAACCTTTTTAAAGTTTTTAGCTTCTGGCGTTTAAGAAAGTTTCTGCTGGTTTTGATACTATGTAGTATTGTGCACTGCTGCACAATTGTGTGCCATAGCTGGACAGATAAATTCAACAAATTTTCCCTTAGATACAGCTGTATTATATTAGTGTAGCCTTCATCCTTAGTACTTTTCCAGTCAAAGAAAAACTGCTAGTAAGCTGTAACCTATTAAACCACTGGCAACCTCCCCCCCCGGCAGAAATATCCATCCACTGAGCTCCTCCTTGATCAATCTTGAAAAGCCCCACTTTGTGATAACAGTCTTCATCCTAGCATTATGGACAGTTGGACTACCCCTGTTTCTCCTGCCATCCTTGTTGACTTAGTTCTCTTAAGGCATTGTAGCAATTGCCTTATGTACACGGACAACCCTCTACTAATAACTTACATCTCTCATACTCTGTACTAGAGTATCTACACCAAGAATCTTGAATCCATGCTGTCTTTTACTTGAAACAATAACACTGAAAAGGTCGTCAACCCACCCACCATTTCTCATGCACATAGTACCATTACTCATATACATAGTACGCATCAAACACAAAAATCAACATACGTGGAGGTTCTCTCAAAAAACTTACTGAAATACTAGAGACCTCTAAAACACAAGACTGCTGCAATTAACACAGTTCCCACAACACCCATGACACGTAGTAACACCAGCGTGTCGCTTACTAAGCACGTAAGGCGTAACACTCAAAATTTACTTGTCATTGGAGACTCCATAGTGAGACACACGGATGTCCCACTCACCAAGTTGGACAAGGAGAAAGTTAGTCATCTGCCTGTGCGGTGCCTGGATTTGTCAGATCACGTATGGACTCAGGTCTCTCAGCAACAAGTACCATTATGACTCTGTCATAGTTCATATTGGATTGAACGACCTGAGATGTACCTCACTGGACTGTATGAAGAGAGACATGATTGAGCTGTTGAGTATGTGTCCCAGGCAGGTATGTCCCTAGCCTTGAGCAGCGTACTACCCTCACCTAGAATGATGCCACAGTATAAAGAAAAAATGATGGCTTTTAATAATTGGCTTAGTTTTTGGTGTCATTCAAAGGGGATCCATTTCTTATCAGCCTGGGAAGCCGTGGTTGACAAACCTCGCTGGTTTTCCAGAGATGGTTTGCAACTGACACCACTAGGTTTTTGGCTGTTGGCAAAGGCTCTTGCCTCCCCATAGTGCCTTTTTTAAGCAAAGTCTGAATAACAAACAGACCAACGCTGGTCAATCAGAACAAAATAAAGGTTATGCTGCTGAATGCTAAGCTTAAACCAAAAACTACACACCCTGGAAGCACTTCTATCACTGGAAAATGTAGATGCCTGTGCAGTCACAGAAACCCAGTTCAAGGCCTCAGAGAGTACCCCAGCTTTGCAAGGCTACAATGCCTTCCACACCGTCAGACTGCAAAATGAATGTGTGCAAACCAAAGGAGGGAGTGTTTTTAGCTATATTAGAGATAAATTCACATCCCATCTAGTTAGACTGAACAACTCCATGGAGTTACTCCAAGTTCAAGTTACAGTGGGTAAGACCCCCCATTCAAGTCATAGCCAGTTATAGATCCCCCTCTATGGTTCATGACGTCCACAAAGCCTATGTGACCAAACTGGAGACAATTCAAGTATTACCAAACAGTCTAGTTATGGTGGATTTCAATTATCCCACCATCAGCTGGGAAATCCACGCTAGCCCTAACTTGCTAGAGCAAAAGTTCCTTGACTTTGTTAGCTTAAATGCCCAGGAACAAATTGTTCGTACCCCGACAAGAGGAACAAACATACTTGATCTGGTCCTCACTAACATGTCAAATGGATGCAATTCTACAAAAACAGAAGCAAGTGCTGCAAATAAAAACCATAACGTTCGATGTTATAAGTTCGATGTTTAGGTGTTCGATCACCTAAGCATTTGATCTTGTAATATAGACGCATTAATTTCATATACAAATGACATGTAATTCTTTACAAAACTCCAGCTAGCTATGCTGGCACCACCTCACATCATCACAGGCTCCTTTAAGAAAAACTTAACAAGCACAGCCAAGGATAATCATAATGCCTTTTGAAGCTACATACGTAGCCTAAAAGGTAGGACCCAAGTTTGTGCAGAACTAGTGACTAACGGTGTCACACACACTGACCCCACAGAGAGCAAACCTGCTAGCAGATAGGTTTGGTGAAAATTTCACACCCTTATTCCCTCCAAGCACATCACAAATCTCTCCCCCCCCACATATCTGAAGAGCAGGACATCAAAGCCTTGCCCAAGGCAACACAACCTCTATGGGACCACATGGCATCCCAGACTGTCTTCTAAACAGGCTAAAACATGAACTAGCATCACCATTAAGTACCCTTTTCAATCATAGCCTAACCACAGGCATTGTTCCTGCGGAATGGAGAACAACAGTAGATGTTATGTAGTCCAATTTCGCCTACATTCTTACCCGTGGGTTCGGAGCCAAATGTCTTCTCCGACTCAGTCATACTTTTTAGCTCAAAGTCTTTCTATTGGCTGGGCTAAGATGGTATCCCATGCTGCACTGCTCTCTATCCCCAGATCTCGTTTGCCGCTCATGTAGCTCGGACGTGGTCTCGCTCTTGGCTGTGGCTAAGTACCCTTTTTCTTCTTATATCAGAAGTTTTTTGCAAAAAAAGCTGTCTGTATTGTGGAAAAGTTGTGTTTTTTCTTGATTGCGTATTCTGTGGTATCCCACTAGCTGTTTCCAACGGGCTAGGCCTGTTTCAGTTAGAGGACCTAGTCTGTCCCCTTCCTTCCCTTGTGTGCTAAAGTTTTCCCTTGGACTAAAACCGTTTAAATTAGAGGAATTAGTCCTCCCCCCTTGTATTTGTGTCTGAGGATCATTTGAATTAGAGATCTTTGTGGTGTTCTTTCTGTTTGGCTTGTTCCCGAGCTTGTAACTTTGACCATTGGTCTATTTTTTCAGTGAGTTACTTGTCGTTGGTTTACTATGTCCAAAGATACTAAGGAGCATAAGCCCTGGGGCTTCACGAAGTGCTCCAAATGCAGTTATAAAATGTCCATTATGGATGGACAATCAGTTTGTGTGTATTGTCTGGGAGCGATTCATCTCCAAGAATCGTGCAGTTTCTGTCATGCCTTTAGTCCGCATGTTCTTCAGGAAAGGAAGAACAAATTGATTTTGAAGGGATTTCTGAAACCCTCCTTCGAGGAGGGTCTGGAGAGTGCTTCCAGCTCTTTGGCTAAATCTTCAAAAGCAAAAAAGCGATCTCCGGCTCCATCAGTCTCCTCGGAGCCACCAGAGAAAATAGCAAAGTCTTCATCGACATCCTCGGCTCCATTGTCCTCCGGGCCGCAGGAAGTGTCAGTGGTTATGGAACCTGCTTCGGCTCCAATTTTCTTGGAGCCTGTTTGAAGCCGGTCACCTAGCATTAGGCCAGTATCCCCTCTTCGCAGGTCCCCTTCAGAGAGGAGGTCTCGATCTCCTTCCCTACCCCCAAATCTTCCAGGACTTTATCTGATGTGGACGTCGATAGAGTGGTGCAGAGACTTCTTCAGTCACCTGTACTGGTAAAATTGTTCTCGGCTCCGACCCAGTCGGCTCCGGAGCCGGTCCCTCAACCTGCATCGATACTTCCTCCTCCGAGCACATCTCAGCTTTCGGAGCCGGAGTGCTCGGCTCTGTGTGATGTCCCTAGGTCGGTTCCGACAGCCCCTCCTGGCTTATCTGTTCCGACGTCAGCTCTGACCCCATCGGCACCGTCCACGGGTTTAGGACTCAGGATTTTTTGGTTGGACCCAAGGGAGAGGCTTCGGGACACCTCTCTGCTGCTAGTCTCCCTCTCGGCGCTTCGACGCGGGGAAGCCTGACTCCTGTCTCTGCTTCGGAGGCCTGTCGTTCTTTGGATCCGGGAGGATCAGCCTTCGAGGCCATGCGGAGCGCGCTGGCCAGATCGTCAGCGGCATCATACAGGTCGGTCGTTCTGTCCCCTACAACACCGCTGCAGGTCTCTGATCGCCATCTATCTCTGGACAGCGGAGCCCCAAGGCCTCAGGGTACCCCCATGAGTGGTCCCCATATTTGAGGGCCCCTCAGAGTTTTTGCCTGAGGAGCCACCCAGAAAGAAAATGTATAAGAGGAAACGCATAGATTCCCAGGATGAGTCTCTCAAATCAGGCACCGACCTCGAGGAATCTGAGGGGTCCCCTAAGTCATCCTCTGAGGATGTTTCTTTTTCTGACATCCTAGAGATTTTGAAGCAAAGAGGTGACTGGCCTTCCAAAGCCCCCTCCAAGGAGGAGTCGGTCTTCCTGAAGGCCTTTGGTGCTCAGCTCTCTGCCTCCTGAGTATCTCCACCCTTCAAGCTTCTGGATTTGGTTTGTCGAAGGGTGTGGGAAACCCCTGACTCTGTGGAACCAGTCCACAGGAGACCCAATAAATTTTTGTCTGCTCCTCCTGATAAGGAATTTCTGTATAAGCGAGTCCCTGTGGATGCCATGGTTGTGGCAGCTGCCACCCAGAAGGAATTAGCTGAGACTTCTTCCACCGTTCATCCCCCTACCAAGGAGTCTAGGACTATGGACTGGTACGGGAAGCGTACGTTTTCTTCAGCGACCTTTACCTTACAGTCACTGAATTATTTATCGCACTTTACACGGCTCCAGAGAGATCTCCTCAAGGAGCTTGGAGATACTCTCATGGGTAACGTTTCTGAGGCGGTGGCCCAAAAGGTCAGCGCTCAGATGTCTACCCTCAGTTCTATTGCAAACTCCTCCATGAGGCTAATCTCCTACGCAGCCAAGGGAGCGAGTAGGGCAGCAAGTTCAGGAGTTGCTCTTAGGAGGCAGGCCTGGATGTTCCTTTGTCATTTCGCAGAGGCCTTCAAGTCTTCATTCACTGATGCCCCGTTTGATGGTTCTCTTTGTTCAGAACCAAGGTGAAAGACACTCTCACTAGCTGCGAGCAGGAGGGAAAAACTCTGTCTGCCATACTAGGCAGTTTTTCCCTTCCCTCTAGGCCTTATCCCAAGGCCCAAAGTGGTGGCAAAATGTGGTTAAAAAAATCACAGAGGTTTTTTTCCCAGTGCAAAAGGTGAGCCCCCCCTCCAGAGGCTAGACTCATCTGTAAGACCTTGGAACATATTATGGACCCCATCAATAAAGATATAGGCAACCTCCAAACCCTGGATCCAACCCAATTTGGCTTTGTCAAGGGCAGATCCTGCCTGTTAAATCTGGTGGATTTCTTTGAAAATGTGACCAGGGCTATTGATGAGGGCAAATCTGTGCATGCTGCATACCTAGACTTGGCAAAGGCTTTCAACAAAATTCCACACACAGGCATTACCGATAAACTTAGCAAACTGAGTGTAAACCCCCTTTGTTGTAAGACGGGTTGCCATCTGGCTCACAAATCGGACACACACTGTTAAAATAGGAGACTCCACATCATCCAGCAGACGTGTCACTGACCTGTCACCAGTGGGGTGCTACAAGGGTCAGTGCTGGGCCCCATACCATTTGGTATATATTTCTCAGACGTTCAGGTCAAAACTAAGGGATTGTGGCTGACCACGTTTGCGGGCGACTGCAAACTAGGTGCAATTATGCAATCCCCAAATTATGTCAGTATACTCCAGGAGGGTCTTGCGCAGACCAACTACTGTTGTCTTAGTCACTTTCTCAAAATTGAATGCAAAGAAATGCATCATCACTCCATTCAGAACAAAAAATGTCCTTTCAAACTATCAAAATAACAACAATACTATTAGTACCCATGAAGTGGTAAGGGATCTGGGATCAGAAGTTGACTGCAACCTCAAGTTAGACCACCATGTGTCTACTGTAGTAAGAAAGGCTTTCTATGTAGCACACTTATTAGTAAATACATCACCTCGAGACCAAAGGAGGTTATAACCCCTCTATACTCATCACTAACCTGGCCCATAAATGAGTACAATGCCCCATTCTGTATGTACAGTAGAAAGCATCTGCACCAATTTGAGAGACCTCAGAGGTTTCTAACCAAGAAGAAGAGACTCCAGCATGCGCCTTACACAGACTGAAGTCTTTGTCTCACTGTACTCTGTTTTATGTAGACTTCTTAGGGGAGACTTATGCCTGGCTTACAGATCAATCTCACGACTCAAACCTAATGAACTTGCTGCATATCCATAAATCGATGAGACTAATTCTGCTTGTTCTAGGGACCTAAATATGGCCTGCAACTTAAATAGGATATGCTGGAGGGACAGATTTGACTCCCAGTGACTGCCGCATCTTTGGAATAGGTTTCCCGTTCATGTGAAACAGAGCACCTGTATGACACTGTTCAAGAGGAACCTGAACAAGTGGATAGGGCACCATAAATTCTTACTGGGATAGCGCCCACTACCCTCTTGGACATGGGCAGTCATCACTAAATGTAATCTTAGATCTTATAGGTTCATAGGTAGGTACTAGGCTGTCGGCCCAAGGGCCTACGTAAGCCTAGCCAGCAAGGTACCATAGCTTACGCCACCCATCTTGACTAACATCTGTATGGTATTACAGTGGGATGAAATGACTAGGTTTGAAATGACCTCCGGATTAATAGCCTAGTAATCACCTGTGATCCTATGTTCATAGACAGTTGCATTTCTATTTGCATAGAACAAAGAATTGCATAAAAAACAGATCAGTTTGTTTCTTTTGCAGAATTGAAATTGGGCAAGCCAGCTGCAAAAGTAGCTTCAGTCAAATGGCTGATTGATTGCATTTCCTGTCTACAACAAATGTGGCTTGTCTTTGCCAAAACCTTTGAGAGCTCATTTATCCAGGTCCATGACAACATCATCATTCTTAGCACACCGTGTCTGAAAGTTACTTTTGCAATTGGCTTGCCCAATTTCGATTCTGCAAAAGGAACAAACAGTTCGCCGTGGTGTAATTGCCTTGCTCTTTGCAGTTTGCAAGTCTTGCTGTGAATGTAGCTTAAAGCAGCAGCTATAGTCTAAATATATTCTACAGAGTCTGCTCCCACAAGCTTTGTAGCATGGTTTCAAAACAAGAATTACAGTGCAGTTTTACCATTCCCTGCTGTGCATGTAAATAATGCTTGCTGGGTTGAAAACTACGGGTTTGGTGATACAATTACAGGCTTGGTCATGGTCTTGTTTTCCTTGTCAATCATTTCCGAACAGGGCTTTATTTTATTGTAAGTTAGAAGTAATTAATTTTTTATATACTATTAGAAGCACCCTTTGTTTTTCTTGTTTTTGTGAGAGGGGAAATGTCTAGAATTTGTTGCCAGTAAAAGGTCTTCCAAAAACCAACTTTACATGTAACTGTTAACTTGTTAATATTACTAATGCACTGAACTACTAAATACAAGCACAAATTAAGTATTAACATTCATAGGAAATTAGTAAGCCAACGGTGTAAGAGACCTTACAAGCATAGCCAATATAACCCGATTTTACCCAATGTATGGCCCCAGAGGCAAGAGGATGGTATAGGTTTGTGCCAATGCCTTCAGTATGTTACAGATTGCCCCTGTCCATAAGGGACATGGGTGCTACCTCAGGTGCGAATTGTGATTCACCATCCATTGAGCCAAACTGAGTTTGAAGAGGGCCAGGTAAGAGCTCTGCTTAACATGAATAGGAAGCCTGTTCCTAAGAAGAGGCAATCTCTGTGACACATTTGTATCTCCAAAATGTTTTGAGTCACTAAGTTTAGATCCCTAGATCAGGTGACCCTCGTGCTATTTGACTTGCAGATGTGTAGCAGCTCCATCCATGGGACCAGACGACATCCCGGGCTGTGTACATGAACTACAAAATGTACTGGCACCTCACCTAAGTGTCATGTTTAATCATAGCCTCACCTCAGGCTTCATGCCCACTGAGTGGTGCACAGCTACAGTTATCCCACTTCACAAGGGGGGATCCTCCTTGGATCCTGGGAACTATCGTCCCATCAGTCTGACAAGCCTGATCTGCAAGGCCATGGAACGTATTATCATGGAACTTATAAACAAAGACATTGGCAACCTTCAAACACTGGACGCCATCCAGTTTGGGATTGTGAAGGTAAGATCGTGTCTCCTGAACCTGATTGCCTTCTTCAAATCAGTCTCCAGAGCTGTGGATGAGGGTAAGGTGGTCCACACAGCCTATCTGGACCTCGCCAATGCCTTTGACACCATCCCCCACTCTGGAATCATAGATAAACTTACTAAGTTGGGCATAAATCCCTACGTCACTCGATGGGTTGCCAACTGTAAAAGTAGCCGACTCCAAATCCAGCTCCAGACAAGTGGAGTACCTCAGGGTTCAGTCCTGGGACTGCTCTTGTTTGGCATCTACTTCTCTGAAGTACAGTCCAACACTAAGGGACTCTGGCTAACAAAGTTCGCAGATGACTGCAAACTGGGAGCCATTATTCAATCCCCAAATGATGTGGATATTCTACAAAGGGGCCTTATAGAAACAAATACTTGGTGCCAGAGCTATGGGCCAAGCTCAATGCCAAGAAGTGTATAGTTAACCCCTTTGGGAAAAAACATGCACCCTTGAATTACCACATAGGTGGCAGTACACTAAACACTGAAAGTGTGATAAGAGACTTAGGAACACAGGTGGACAGTGGTCTCGCCTTCGATAACCACATCACCACAATAGTCAGGAAATCCTTCTGTGTGGCACACCTCATCACTAAGGACTTTTCATCCAGAAAAAAGGAGGTCATTGCCATTTTGTGCTAATTGTACTCACTATATACTTTCAAGCCAGGAAAACTTCTTGCCTCTGTATTAGCACTGACAGGCTCGCTCTGCGCCCCACCCTGCCCCCAAATCTCACCCACCCCCCAGTAGCGCTAAATTTATACTTGCCTTGCCACTCCCCCTCATAAGAAACAATCAGCTTGCCCCTTTCATTCATTGGTCCCAATCCTACTATTCAAACTCTCTCCAGCCTCTTACTCTAAAGTAATTAATAACCCTCCTTTCATTCTTTGGACCCAGTCCTACTATTCAAACTCTCTCCAGCCTCTTACTCTAAACTAATTAATAACCCTCCCAACTCTACCTTTAAACGAGCTTTATTTAAATATCTCTACAATGCCTCTACAAACCTGCACTACTCCCACAAAATCAAAGCCTTATTACTGGCTAGTACCCCCAGTAATAATTTTATTTTTATTTATTTATTTTACATTTGTTGACCGGAATAGTCCGACTGGATGCATATCCATTTTCAGCGGAGGCCCAGGGAGAAAAGCTCCAAGGGTAAGCAGATACAGCATTACATAATACCAGCATTAAATATTACAAACAGACTATTTACAGAGATTACATAAGTAAGCAAGTTAAACAAGCTCCACAGGTTACAGGTAATCCTGAGCACAAGTCAGGATTAAATTAAATTACACAGTAAACTGATTTAACAGATTTTTACACATTCTAGAGAGAATTAGCCAGGCTTGATACATTGACATAGCCAGTTAAGTGACAAATGTTGTTTGAGTCTAGTTTTAAATTGACCTACGGTGGAAAGTAAGGTAATATCAGCTGGAAGAGAGTTCCAGGATCTACTTAGAGTTTGCAAAGAGAGAATCACTGGTTGTGCTATTAATTTTGCTAGTCTGAATTAGTAGTTTGTTAGAGGATCGAAGCGGTCTAGGATTGTTATAGGGGGTGATAATATTTTTAAGTGCAGGAGTATTGTCCAGATTATAGAGGATTTTATAGGCCATAATCAGTTGGTTATACTGGATTAGGCTGGGTAGTTCAAGCCACCCAAACTGATTTAGATTGATGCAATGATGTCTCCTAAAAGGCAGCCCAGTGGCAAACCTGGCAATGTGGTTGTAGCAAATTGAGAGTTTGTTAAGGACAGTCTTGTTTAAATTCGAGAGTAGAGGGGATGCATACAGAAGGGTTGAAAGAAGGTGAGAGCGAGCTATGGCAATTTTAACTGGAGGGGGTTAGGAAGGCTTTTATTCTGTAAAGTGACCCTAGTTTTTTATTGATGGTTTTGATAGTTTGGTTAACATGTAGGTCAAATTTTAGATTATTGTCTATGATGACACCTAATAGTTTTGTAGATGGGTCAGGGGAGATTATTGTGCCATCATTTGATTTTATGGTAAAGGTGAAAGTGGTAGACCTACGTGTTGGTGAAAATAACAGCATTTTAGTTTTTTTGGGATTTAGGATCAGACGATGTTCAGAAAGCCAGTTTTCTATTGTATTAAAGGTGGTCTGGGTGGCTGACCATAACTCTACTGGAGATGTGGCTGAGCAAATCAGAGTAGAGTCATCAGCATATTGGATACAGCTGACTTTTGGGATGACAGTATAAAGGTCGTTAATGAAGATGGAGAACAGCAAGGGCCCTAGTATAGAGCCTTGTGGTACTCCAAGGGTGTTAGGTAGAAGGTTAGAGAGTTTGTTCTGCCAGAGGACAGCCTGCTGTCGACCATTCAGGTAGGATTGAAACCATTGGAGGGCTCCAATATCTAGACAGAATGTTTGCAGGGTGTGGATTAAAAGTTGGTGATCAACCATATCGAATGCCTTGGAAAGATCCAAAAAGAGGGCTGAGGATATATAATTATTGTTGCGATTATGGTTTATGGTGTTGGTAAAGGCTAGGAGGGTTGAAGTAGTGCTGTGATGGGGACGGAAGCCATGCTGAGTGTCTGCCATAAGGCGATTCTGGATTAGGTGGTGCATGAGTTGTCTATGAATACATTTTTCCATAATCCTTGCAAGTGGAGAGAGTATAGCTGTTGACCTATAATTGGAGAATTCAGTAGAGCTGCCTCCTTTGTGAAGTGGGATTATATAGGATATTTTCCAGATGGTGGGAATTTTAGCTTCTACTATGGTTCGATTGATTAGTATTGAGACGGGGTAAGCAATAGCATCAGCTGATTTTTGTAGGTACTCAGCAGGGAGTTGATCAGCAGAAAGTGTAGTGGGTTTTAATTTTTTGATCAAGGTACGGATAAGTGAAGTGGCGACTGGTTGGAAGCTGAACGCGAGTAGGTTTCTAGGGGTGATACTTTCAGGACCAAGGGAGCTTAGGAGGTAGTTGGCTAGCTAGGGCTTGAATTGTCTCAGTAAAGAATTGGATAAAACTATCGGAAACATCTTCAGGGGTTTTATCAATAGTTGCAGCAGGGATTGGGGTTGAAGTTTGTGCAGGATGTAGTAGATTATTTAAACCTGCCCAAAACATCTGAGGGTTATTTTGATTTACTGTCTGTAAATTACAGTAGTATTGTTTTTTGTCTTGTAAATTTGATTTTTTGGTTTTGTTCCTGGATTGCCTGTATTTAATGTGATCTTGAGGGTCTTTAGAAGAACGCCATAAAGCCCATGCTTTGTTTCTAAGGGTAATTTTGAGTTTAGACTCTATAGAAAGCCATGGCACAGTTTTTGCCTTGGTTCTCTTTGAACGAACAGGAGCATGCAAATCAAGGATCTCAAGGAATTTGTTGTTAAAGTATGCTACTGCTTCCTCTAAGGGGAGGTGTTTTAGAGTAGACCAATTACATGAGTTTAGTTCTTGTTGGAATTTGGCAGGGTCAAAGTTTTTATTGTTTGTAACCTTTCTGAGTAAGGGTTATTGGGAATTAATGGTTTTGTGCTTAATTACATATGTGAGAAGGTGATCGCTTAGGCCATTAAGGAGGGTACCAGAGGTGTACAGTTGGAGGTGACTATTTATGAGTACCCAGTCAAGTATACGTTCTTTTTGGTTGGGTTTACCTATCCTGGTAGGGGTGGATATGATTTGTGTAAATGCATGCAGGTTAATATGGGTGGTTGGGGATTCTGAGGAACAGGTGCCCCAGTCTATGTTAAAGTCTCCAAGTAGTAGGGTTTCTTGGGGGTAGTGACATGATAGCCAGTGCAGGATATCTTCAAATGTAGATATATTGTTACCTGAGGGAATGTACATACAGATGATATTAATGCATATATTTTTATTAAGTTGCAATTTGGTGGCAAGAATCTCTGAGTTATTAATCTGAGGTGGTTGTATTACATCTATGGTGACATTCAAGTCAGATTTATAGAGTACAGCTACCCCGCCCCCCTTCCTCGAAGCACGATCCAGCCTGTGTACGTTGTACCCAGGTGGTAACACTTCATTGTCTTTAGTGTTGGGTTTTAACCAGGTTTCAGATAAACAGAGAATCTCAGGGGAGTGGACATCCAGAAGTGCATGCAGTTCATGTACCTTGTTATTAATGCTTCTTATATTGAGATGACAGACTAGGAGAGAGTTAGTTGGCCTATTAATTGTAGGTTTGTAGCTTAGATTGCAAGTAGAGGGGGTATGTGTATCTGAAGTGAGTGGGCCAGGGTTGGGGTGAATATCACCACCACCTCCAAGTATTAGGTTGAGTCTATACTTGGTGATGAACTTCAGGAATTTGTTTATTAGTTTGTGGTAGTGTTTGGATCTATAGCTAATGTGCCTGGGGTTGAGATGTTGATAGACTGAACAAGATGTTGGATAGGATCTGGTACTGTAAGTATGGTTGAAGGTGGAAGGATTTACAGCTGGGGTGATAGTATGGCCTTTTGGGACCTGAAACCCGTGAGAAACTGTTTTTCATACAAGGTAAGGAGGTATGGTGTGAACAAGAGGGGTAGTAAGGAGGAGTATATCATTATCTGTGATTCATCTAGTGAGTTAAGTTACTGTTTTACCTGGTGATGCAACACCAGAAGATAGAGTGGTGAGGTAAAGGTACTGGAAGGGGGATGGGAGAATGCCAGATGAAAGCTAATAGGTGCTATTAAAATGTAGGTAGTAGAATGGGGGTGGGTGGAATTATCCCGGATGAAAGCAGATAGGATCTAGAAAGTGGGGGAGCGGCTATAGTACTATAAATTTAGAGATACTGGAGGCGGGAGGGAATTGGGGGCAGGGAGGGGAGCGAAGAGAGCCTGAGCGTAGCGAGGGCGAACGTAGCGGGGCTATTGCAGTTTACAAGGTTTCCTAAGGTGTCCTAAAGCTATAAGGTAAGTATTACAGCTCTTAATGTAAGAGTCAATTTACTTCAGTTACAGGGGGAGGAGGCAACCACTCAAGTAGAAACTAAGAGCCCTGTGGCTGACCAATATGGTGACCTGCTTAATTACAAAGCACTGTAAGTGAAAGTTTACTCTGTCTTCTCACAGCCTATGAATTGCAACACCTCCTAGTCTTTCACTACCCCAGATCCACAACCAGCACTCATAATCTATCAATCTACCTTGGTCAACTACTACCCCGCCTCATTTCCAACTCTGCTAATGCAATCACTCCACATCCCATTCGAGCCACATATATTAACCCTAGAACTAAATATTACAAACTCTTAATAAAACTCGAGACTTGCAATCAGATTACAACCTAACCTCATAATTAATGGGGACATCCATCCTAACCCAGGCCCAAGCCCGCCTGATACTATCAGCACCACAAATACCACCCCTACTAAACTGAGAAACCAAAACAAGCCTTCCAACTCACTCCTAGTATGTCACCTTAACATTAGAAGTATAAATAATAAAATTCATTACTTACATACCATCTTGGATATACATTCCCCTGATGTACTGGGCCTTTCCGAAACCTGGCTCAAACCCACTACTACTGATAATGAAAGTTATACCCCCAGGTTATAATATATTAAGACTAGACCGCATCTCTAGGAAGGGAAGGGGTAGCCATCCTGTATAAATCCACATTAGATGTAACCAAAACTAGTACTCCACATAACCTGCCAACTGAAAATGCAGAAATACTTGTCACTAAATTACAAATTAAAAAACACAAATCCATAAACATTGTGTGCATCTATATTCCTCCAGATAATAACACAAATACCCTGGAGGACATCCTCCAATGGCTGTCCATAAATTGCCCCCAAGAAACTATTATTCTTGGGGACTTTAATATCGACTGGAACACCTGTACCTTGGACTTCCCCACCACTCATATAAATTTACATGGCTTCACACAGGTCATATTTCCCCCCAGTAGAATCAGTAAGCCTAACAGAAAAGAAAGTATCCTAGACTGGATTCTGATAAACAACCATCCCGTATATATAAAGCAGGCACTCTACCTGAGGACATCAGTGACCACTTCCTCACCTATATACTCAGGAAAAGAAATGGCATCTCTCAACAATCCACCTTCAAAACTTTTAGGAGCAATAAGAACTTTAATGAAACTAAATTCCAAAATGAACTTAACGCATGCAACTGGACTAACCTAAAACTGCTTGCACTAGATGAAGCAGTCTTGTACTTTAACTCTAAAATGTAAGTGTGTTCAATCTCGCCGTTTGTTCTTACACACGGGTTCAGAGCTGATCCTCGGCTCTGAGTCGGCCGAATTGCAAAGCTCTGAATCTCAGAGAAGCTTGAGACCAGCCCATATCCCACAATCCTCCCTGCCATTACTCCGATCTAGTTTGCCGCTGCAACAGATCGGATCGAGGAGAGCTCAGACCAGATAGAAACTTGAGTTATATATATATATATATATATATATATATATATATATATATATATATATATATATATATATATATATATATATATACCCATTTTTCTTATTCAGGCACCTTTGTGGCATAACCTTTTTTTCTTGGGTGTATTTTTTTTTTTTTTTGTGAGAGTTTTATATTATAACTGTTTAGTATACATATATTGCTAGGATAGTAATTTTTTACCTATTATTGTAGTTATTATCATTGTTACTGTACAATGTCAGAAAAAGCCAAATCTGGTTTTAAAAGATGTCAGTGTGGGCAGAAAATGTCCATTACTGACAATCATGCTTCCTGTGTCTACTGTCTTGGCCCTCTCCATCTCCAAGAGGATTGCTCTATTTGTCATTCCTTTAGCGGGAGGGTCATGACAGATAGATGCAGGAAGCTTATTGACAGAGGATTGTTGAAGCCGGCCTTTCAAGAGGCTTTGGACAAGTCGGATCAGGCTTCTAAATCCTTGAAGGGGTCGAAGATGTCGGAGCCCATGTCATCGGCTCCGAGTTCTTCTCGGGTTCGTTCACCGGTTCCACAGATCTCGGGACCGAGCGTCGAACATTTATCTTTTACTGAGCCCCAGATCTTGGAACCGGTGTCGGAACTGCCACCACCGTCCATTCTTTGGTCGGTGCCATCTTCGGCTCCTTCGACCCGTTCTTCCAGACTGTTGTCTGACACAGATGTGGATCATGTCGTGCAGAAACTCATGGAGAACACGGCCCTTTCCAAGTTAATTGCAGTTTCCTCCCAGTTGGTGTCGAAACTAGAAGGCCTCCCCATATCTCCAACGGGTCCTCCTTCGAGACCCATCCAGATCTCGGAGCCGGGAGAAGAGGACCTGATAGTGGAGCCCTCGATGCCGAAGCCGTCCATTGCACAATCGACACCTTTGACTTTGACTCCTTCGGAACCGTTAGGGGAGTCGCGGAGCCGAAGGTCTTTGCTCGGTTCCGGGACCGAGAGTCGTACCGACCTGTTGGTGCCAACTCTCCCTCTCGGGGCCTTGGCACAGACTGGTTCGGCTCCGTCCTCGGGGTCGGAGCCCACGGCACCTGGTTCTGGGATGCTTCCATGTTCTTTGGAACCAGTGGAGCCCTTAGCCAGGGGTTCGGGGGCCTTTGACCTTATGAGGAAGGTATTGTCTGCACAGACAACCACATCATCAGGGGAATCTTCTCCTTCCCCAAAAGGGCCACTTTCTGTTTCTGCCCCCATGATCCATCCCAAGTGTCGAGCCCAATTGCCTCAGCCACCCACAGAGGGTTCCCCCTGTTCCTTGGAGGCCTCACCAGAAGCCCCCTCTGATGAGGTCCCAAGGAAACGGTTGTGCAAGAGGAGGCACATAGATTCCCCACAGGAATCTCTAACATCTGACACCGACTTGGATGAAGCAGAGGGGTCCCCCAAATCACCCTCGGAGGATGTGTCATTTGCAGACATCCTGGAGATGTTGAAACAGAGGGGTGATTGGCAGTCCCTAGCCCCCTCTGAGGACGAGTCGGTGCTGCTGAAGGCTTTTGGGGCTCAACCTTCGACCTCCTGGGTGACCCCGCCCTTCGATGAATTAATGGATTTGATTGCTCGAAGGGCGTGGGAGACACCTGACACAGTGGAACCAGTACCTAGGAAACCAAACAAGTTCATCACTGCCCCCCAAGATAAATCTTATCTCACCAAGGGAGTCCCTGTCGACGCTATGGTGGTGGCGGCGGCCACAAAAAAGGAGATGTCTGAGTCTTCCTCATCTGTTCATCCTCCTAATAAGGATTCTAGGACTATGGACAGATGTGGGAAGTGCATTTTTAGTTCAGCGACTTTTTCCATGCGTTCGCTAAACTACCTGACCCATTTCACACGATTGCAGAGGGATCTCATCAAGGAGCTGACAGATACCCTCCAGGGTAACACAGATGCTGCTGTTTCAGATAAGGTAACAGCACAACTTAACACTCTCACATCCTTAGTAAACTCATCCATGAGGCTCATCTCGTATGCAGCCGAGGGATCGAGTAGAGCTGCAGCTTCAGCGATTGCTCTTCGAAGACAATCATGGATGCGGCTATGCTCCTTTGCGGAAGCCTTCAAGTCTTCCTTTGCCAATGCCCCTTTTGATGGTGCTACACTTTTCTGGCTCAAGGTTAAGGAGACTCTCACTCGGTACGAGCAAGAGGGAAAGACCCTGTCTGCTGTCGGGGTCCGTTTTTCCGCTCCTACTAGACCATACCCCAAAGGGCAACGAGGCGGACAAATGTGGTTCCGTAAGAATCAGGGATCTTTCCAGTCCACACAGAGCAATACCCCCTCCAGAGGCAGAGGAGGGGGTAGAAATGGAAGACGCCGTCCCTGCGGCAGAGGGGGTCCGCATAACCAAGGCGACAGGGATTCCGTCCCTGGGAAGCCTTTCCAGCACTCCTGAACGGAGGCCCGGCTGTCCTGCTCTGGAGGCAGTCGGGGGTCGCTTAGCTTTATACCCACTGGCCTGGCTAAACATTACTTCAGATTCTTGGGTAAAAAGCATTATAACCAGAGGATACAAAATCCCCTTCTTTTCAACACCACCTCTACAAAGAAAATTTCCAGACGTGCCACCCCGTCTGCGAAAACTAGCAGCTGTAGAAATTTCAAAGCTGCTCGAAAACAGAGTCATCCAACCAGTCCCGGCGGACCAAAGAGGATTCGGAACTTACTCAAGGTTCTTTTTAGTTCCAAAAAAGACAGGGGACTGGAGACCGATCTTAGATCTCGGCCATCTCAACAACTTTGTGAAGAAGGAAAAGTTCCGGATGGTCACGCTTCAATCGATCCTTCCATTCTTACAGAAGGACGATTGGATGTGCTCTATAGATCTCAAAGACGCGTACTACCACATCAAAATGGCCAGACCGTCCAGAGATCACCTGCGCTTCCGGCTGGGGGCCAGTCACTTTCAGTTTCGAGCTCTGCCCTTTGGACTCGCCTCAGCCCCCAGGGTGTTCACCAAATGAACGGCAGTAGTTGCGGCTCACTTGAGACGACAAGGATTCCGGGTGTTTCCCTATCTGGACGACTGGCTCCTCACCGCCACCACCGAGCGTCGACTATTGCAAGCCAGAGACTACACAATCGGCCTTTGTTCCCACTTAGGGATATCCATAAACTTCGAAAAGTCTTGTTTATCGCCCTCAGTGTATTTCCTTCATCAGAGCAGATCTAAATACACAATCGACACTACTAAAACTCCCCCCAGTAAGAGCTTCAACGCTCAAACAGCAGGTCCTACTTCTTCTAGTCAGCAAGAAAGCCCCAGCCAAACTGGTGTTAAAAGTGTTGGGACTGATGGCAGCCACATTAATTGCAGTCCCTATGGGAAGGTTACACATGAGGATTCTTCAATGGCTACTTTTTGCGCAGTGGTCGTTCCAACACCTACCCCTAACGCACGAGATCAGGATAACAGAATCTTGCAGACGGGACCTCTCATGGTGGGTGTGCGACCAGAACCTCACTGTGGGTCGTCCGTTCATTCTACCCATTCCAGCAGCCACAATAACCACGGACGCTTCCCTGATAGGGTGGGGGGGCCTTTTTCAGGGAAGAACAGTCCAAGGAGAATGGTCCAGCACGGAGTACACTCTACATATAAATGTTCTGGAGTTGAGGGCGGTGTTCCTAGCATTGCAACACTTCCAAGCCCTCTTACCTCTAGGGACAGTAGCAGTTCAGACAGACAACATGTCTGTAGTCTGGTACATAAACAAGCAAGGGGGAACCAGGTCTTACCCGTTATGCAGTGAGGCCATGAGAATTTGGCAATGGGCAGAGTCCATGGGTCGCTTTCTGATAGCAACGCACATCCCGGGGTCATCCAACGTCATTGCAGACAGGTTGAGCAGAGCCATCCTGTTACCTCACGAGTGGTCCCTGAATTCACAGACGGCGGAAAAGATCTTCCGCAAGTGGGGCCAGCCTTGCTGCGATCTGTTTGCTTCCCCATTGAATGCAAAATGCAGAAGCTACTTTGCCCTACTACCCCCTCCGGGGGATGTCGCCAGGGACACATTGATACACGATTGGCCCCCGGGTCTCCTATATGCATTCCCACCGGAGCTAGAGACGCTACCCGTGTGTAAGAACAAACGGCGAGATTGAACACTCTTACATAAAAAAGTTATGTCCTTACCATAACGTTCCATGTAGAGTGTTCATCTCGCCTTTGTTCTTACATTCCCTCCCTTCCCACCCCATGTGTTTGGAAGAACTGGTAGGATTAGAGTCTGATCGACGTGTCTTGACCCTTTGCGGGGTATATGGTCCCGTGTGTCATGGGATATATGCTTAGACCATTAGTTATTGCTAAGGTGAGAGACTCCATTGATTCCCAGATTTCTACAGAAAGCCAGGAGCCTGGAAAGGACTATAATACTCATAGCCCCGTTCTAGCCTCGTCAAATATGGTTTCCCTTTCTTCGAGCTCATCAAATAGAGGAACCGTAGATTCTGGACCCAGTGCCAGACCTGCTGGCACACTCGTCGGGAGTTCCTCACCCGTCTCTACAGTCCCTCAAACTAGCAGCTTGGCTGCTCCGCTTCCCTGCCTAGCCAGGTCTCATCTTCTCCCTCTGTCAGTTCAACACATCCTAGTTACTTCTCATAAAGCCTCTACTACTAAGCTCTATATGAGTAAGTGGAAACGCTTTGTATATTGGGCATCTAGTCAAAACTTAGATCCCTTGGTAGCTCCTTTACATAAAATTTTAGAATTCTTATCCATCCTTTTTCACGAAGGAGCTTCTACTTCCACTCTAAGAGTACAGTTGGCGGCCATATCAAACTTCCATATTGGTGAGGGAGGTTCTTCCATTATGTCTCACAGGCTTTGCAAAGCCTTTTTGAAAGGAACCTTCCATCTTAGACCACCTGTCAGAAAACCTTTCTTTCCATGGAGCCTGAATTTGCTACTGTCGCAACTCATGTTGCCACCTTTTGAACCTGCTTCGTCATGCCTCCTAAAGTTCTTGTCGTGGAAGACACTGTTTCTCGTCGCCGTGACCTCAGCTCGTAGAGTCTCAGAGCTGCAGGCATTATCGGTCAGACCACCTTACCTGATATTCCACCCAGACAGGGTTTCTTTGCGTACAAATCCATCTTTCCTTCCAAAAATATGTTCAGTTAAGAATATTAACCAGTCTGTAGAACTCCCTACCTTCTTCAAAAACCATACTAACAAACTGGAGTATACGTTGCACAAGTTGGATGTCCACAGGCAGCTAAGATTTTATTTAAACAGGACCAAAGCTTTCGGAAAAACAGATAAACTCTTCGTCGCTTTTGCAGACAATAAAAAGGGCATGGCAATTACTAAACGTACACTATCTAAATGGCTTGCTGACTGTATAACATTTGTATACTCTAAATCAAACCAATCCTTACCAAACAAACCTAAGGCCCATTCTACCAGATCCGTTTCCACCTCCTTAGCTCATGCGTCTCGCTTGCCTTTGGACACTATTTGTGCAGCAGCCACGTGGTCTAAACCACATACTTTCATCACTCATTATAGAGTGGACAAGGTCTCCAAGGATAGGACATCGTTTGGCTCCACTGTGCTTAGGAGCGTTCTTCCATGAGTCACTCGGGGTCACGGAGCTCGGGACGCTACCCGTGTGTAAGAACAAACGGCGAGATTGAACACTCTTACATAAAGAAGTTATGTCCTTACCATAACGTTCTATGTAGAGTGTTCATCTCGCCTTTGTTCTTACATTCCCTCCCTTCCCACCCCATGTGTTTGGAAGAACTGGTAGGATTAGAGTCTGATCGACGTGTCTTGACCCTTTGCGGGGTATATGGTCCCGTGTGTCATGGGATATATGCTTAGACCATTAGTTATTGCTAAGGTGAGAGAGTGTCTCTGAATGGCTGAAGAGAGTGTATGCTTCTAGCACCGCTGGTGTTGGATCCTTTCGTCTGGTTTGCTTGCAAACTAGATCTGAGTAATGGCAGAGAGGATTGTGGGATATGGGCTGGTCTCGAGCTTCTCTGAGATTCAGAGCTTTGTAATTCGGCCAACTCGGAGCCAAGGATCGGCTCCGAACCCGTGTGTAAGAACAAAGGCGAGATGAACACTCTACATGGAACATTATGGTAAGGACATAACTTCTTTTTTCTTGCTATCTTGGATAACCATGCTCTCAAACGTACCATCAGAACTAATAATAAAGTAGCACCATGGCTGTCAAATGATACTAGACAAAATATATGCAGAAATAAAGCATGGGCCTCCTGGAGAACCACTAAATCCCCAAAAGACCACCTCATATTTAATCAAATAAGAAAAGATACAAAGAAGTCCATTATGCTTGACAAAAAAAAAACTACTTCTGCAATCTGCAACAAAATCATCCACAAAAATTTTGGTCAAGCATAAACAAACTTCTCCATCCAGGACAATCATCTACCCCTACCCCCCTGACTACCCTCCTAAAACCTCCGAAAATTATTGCTAACACCTTCAACACTTTCTTTACAGAAACCGTTAAATCCCTTGCCAACAAACTAGCTCCCAATAGCCCAAGTTCTACCAATCCCACACCCAAATAACCCCACCCTTTTCAAGTTTGAGCCAGTACCAACATCTTTTATTAGGTCACTACTCAAGAAATTGAAACCCACCACCCTGTCAGCAGACCTACTACCCACAGAGTACCTCCAAAAAGCCGTTCATAAAATAGCTTACCCCATTTCAATACTAATCAGTAGATCTATTCTTGAAGCTTATATCCATTCTATCTGGAAAATCTCCCACATTATTCCTCCCCATAAAGGGGGTAATTCCACAGAACTCTCAAATTACAGGCCCATAGCCATCCTGTCACTCCTGACTAAAATCATAGAAAAATGTATCCATAAACAATTCCTAGCCTATCTTAATCTGAACACTATCCTAGCCTCCTCCCAGCATGGATTTAGACCTTGCCATAGTACAACTTCGGCCCTTCTTTCCTTCTCCGACACAATAAATCAAAACCGTAATAACAACAAGCTCTCTTCAGCCCTCTTCCTAGACCTTTCCAAGGCATTCGACATGGTAAACCACCAGCTACTCTTAGGGACACTAAAAACACTCTCTATAGATAACCTAGCAATTAGCTGGTTTTATTTCTGTCTCAGTGGCAGAAAACAAGCTGCACTATGGAAAGATAACTTATCGTTCCTATTACCATTCACCCTTGGAGTCCCCCAGGGGTCTGTATTAGGCCTCCTCCTATTCTCCATCTTCATTAATGATCTGCATAAAGTCATCCCAGATGCAACGTGTATACAGTATGCAGATGACTCGACCCTAATCTGCGCTGCCACCTCCCCACAAACTTACAATCTTTATCCCAAAACAACTTCAGCAAAGTTGAGAACTGGCTCACTGGTCACCATCTGCTATTAAACCCAAATAAAACCAAGCTGTTTATCTTCACCCCCACTCGCAAGGTCCCTTTACCATCTCTCACCATAGCATCCAACAATGGTACCATAATTTCCACAGAAACTAGTACTAAACTGCTAGGAATAATTATCGACAACAACCTTAAGTTTGATGGCTCATGTTGACAAAACTATTAAAACAGTTAATAAGAAACTAGGCTCTCGATATAAGATTAAACTATTCTTAACCCCATCTGCTCGGACTGAGATTGCCCGTACCCATTTGCTATCAACCCTTTTTTATGCCTCACCCATCTTCATAAACCTAAGCAAATCTGACCTCAATAAACTGACTAGCTGCTACAATAATATTGCCAGATTTGCCACAGGATCAGCATATAGAACACATCACTATTTAAACCTTAAATCACTAGGCTGGCTAGAACTACCCTACCAACTTCAGTGTAACCAGTTAATAGTCGTTCACAAAGTTCTCTACCAACCAGATAGTACACCCATACTGAAAAATATTATCACTCCCTACAGTAACCTAAAAGCACTCCGCTCCTCCAACAGAACGCTAGTACAAACTGTTAAATCCAAATATTCAGCTGGTGAATCACTATTTTTCAACTCTGTCGGTAAAACCTGGAATTTGCTTCCTGCAGAACTTAACTACAAGTTCCTTCCTTAACCCAATTCAAAATATCTCTTAAACACCTAAAAGTGCATTGGCTTTGTCCCTGGACAGACCCTGACTAAACCCTACTCAAATACCAACTAATTATGAAAACCTTAGTACAGGAAGAAACTTTCACTGTATTACTCTGATTCATTAACTGTCTAGAAAACTGATTATAAGTCTCTACCTACTGGAAAGTACTAATGAAAGGATGATATCTTGACACAGACATGTACTACTAAAATGTATGTGAACCACTAAAATGTAGGTGTTCTCCTTTAACAGTAAGTAATCTCTAAATATTTTGTGTGTGTACTGTAGAAAATCTTGTATTATGTTTGTATCTATTGTTGGACATCTGTCCTTTTTGTAATATTTCACTATATGTATACATGTAATGTATGTCTGGAGCTTTTCTCCCCGGGCCTCCATTGAAAATGGACATATATCCGGTCGGACTTGCCCGGTTAACAAATGTAAAATAAATAAATAAATAAATAAATTGTCCCACTGTACTCATCCCTCATTAGACCCATCACAGAGTACAACGCCCCTTTTGGCATGTACCTCACAAGACATCTGCAACAATTGGAAAGGCCTCAGAAACACCTCACTAAAAGAATCACAGGCCTAAAGCAGATGCCCTATGTTGACTGACTAAAAAACTCCAGCTGTACTCTTGCATATCGTCTACTCAGAGGCAATCTCTGCTTAACATACAAGGCTATGTCAAACCCAGAGCCGTTGGACATGCTACACTTAAAGAAATCCCAATCCATCAGAGCCACACACTCCAGGGACCTAAACCTTGTCATCACAATGAACAAAACATGCTGGAGGGATAGGTTCCTGACCCAGACTCCCCATACTCTGGAGTAGACTGCCCATGCATGTCAAGCAGAACGCCTCCTTGGCCCTCTTCAGAAGGAACCTTGACAACTGAATGGGAGATAGGAAATTTACCCCGGGGATCATGTCAGTCACCCTTCTAGACAGGAGTCCAGGGAAGTAAATATTGTGGGAAGAAATAGCCAGGGAATTGTTATGGCTAGGCTTGTATAGGCCCTAAGGCCGATAGCCTAGTACCAACCTATGAACCTAAGTGGATTTGTGAGTGGCTTGTAGGTCAGGCATTGGTCACTCCTTAGTAGCCGGTAGGAGACAGAGTCAGGGAATAGCGCTTTTATTCTGTTTGCATAGGCCATGTAATTTACACCCTGTATTTTCTTTGTGAGGAACCTCTGAGGTCGCTCCAGCTGCTGTAAGTGCCTAGTCAAGTACATGCTAAATGGCACATTGTACTCTGTTATTGGTCTAATGAGGTCTGAGTACAGTGGGATTATAATTTCTTTGTATCTGGATGCCATACTTTTAGGTTGTGCCACATAGAAGGACTTCCTCACCACTCTGGACAAATGATGCTCAAAGTTCAGGCTACTATCTATGTGTACCTAGATCTCTCACCTCTTGAGTTTACTCTTAGGGGTGTGCTTTTGTTATTGCAACTTGTAGGGGTATTTGACTTCCCAAAGGATGCAATGATGCTTTTTTTTTTCACATTTAGTTTTAGGCCATGATTGTAGCAAAAATCATTAGTCTGATCTAGACCATCCTGAAGGATAGCTACTTTATTGGGGGGGATTGTGTTTCCCCAACTTGCAGTCTTTGGCAAACTTTGACATCCAGCGGCCTTCCACATTAACCTTGATTTCAAGGAAGTTTATTCCAAACAGGAGATGTTCATTGTGTTTCACTGTTGCAGTCATGACTTTAGGGTTCTCCCCTGCCGGCAGGCAGTCCTCGGTCGGCCAGAATCCCAAAGTCTGGGTCCGGCGTCGGCTGTTCAGCCATGCTCCTTGACGTCAAAGCACCAGGAGTACAAAGCTGACAGCCGACGCCATGTTCTCCAGTCTTTCTTGCCATGCGGTGATAGCAGTTCGCAAGTGCCGGTCGGCTGACTCCTGACAATTTTTTCTGATCAAACTTCAGTCCGAAGACTTTCTTCTCCTACTCAAAGCTAAGTACCCCATTGGGGAAACTTTTTTCTTGCTCCAGTCCGATGTCAGAAAAAGTTAATAATTGTATTTCATGTGGGAAGCAAATACCTCATAAGGATTTTCATTCTTACTGTATTCCTTGCTTAGGCCCAGACCACAACGTAGCTAGTTGTCGGTTTTGTGCTAGATTCAATCAACATACAATTAAACGAAGGTACGATTTTGCATTTCATTACTTCGTTAGGCGTTTTAATTATAAAATGTCGTCGGATACGGTTCCGGCTACCGGAGTTCACAAACGAAGCAAGGACAAAGACAGGCTTCCGAGGTCCAAATCAGACAATATCGTACAAGCAAGCAAGCCAGCTTCAAGTTCGGCCGTCGTCAGTGAGGCGCTTTTGCAGCCCTTGCCGTCGGCCATTTCGGAACCGATGGCCGAAATGGACTCCCACGAGGAGCCAACCAGGCTTTTGAATATTTCTGTTGCAGGACCTTCAGACAATGCTCCTTCGGATGGGTCCGAAGCCACTGTGCAGGTACCGGCTTCCGAAGGGGGTTTTCAGGTCTACTCAGCTTCTAATAAAGGCAAAGCCAAAGACAAAGGCAAAGACTCCTTCCAAATCAAAGACTGCAACCCAGGCCTCTTCTGATCCGGCTCCCAAGTCACAGAAAGTTACTTAAGATGGCGGAGGACTTACTATGATTAGGGGTTCACATCCCCCTCCAGATAAAAGGCCAAGGCAAGAAGTTTACTATGACTCCTCTGATCAGGCTTCTGTTTCTTCAGTTTCTTCTTCTGACCAGGAATATTCTTTCCCTCCTTATGAGGATTCTGATGCTGAGGAATCCATTCCTTCAGCTTCTCCCCCTGAGGATTTCTCTTTTGGGGAAACTGCATGAAATGAGGGAACATTTCCACTGGGAAGGACAGGAGTATTCGGAATCTAAGAAAAGACTAAGGGATTTTCTTCTTCTTCCCCAACATAGACCCCTGGCTATTCCTCCTATTTTGGATATTGTAGATGATGCTTTTTCGGAGGCTAACTTAACCCCTGACTCTTTTCCTCCAGCTCCTGTTAAGCCTGACGGATATTACAGGGTTCCTGATTCCCACCAGTTTTTATACAAGAACCCTACTGCTGACCCTGAAACCATTTCTTAGGGTCCTAAGGGCGTTAAGGCCGCTTCTGCTAAAAACCCCATTCCCACTGAGAAGGATTCCAGATCTTTAGAAAGATGGGGCAAAAAAGTGTACACTTCTGCTACTTTATCTATTAGGGCTTTAAACTGTCAGTTTCTTATGCTGAATTACCAGCAATTTTTCCTGTCTGTTTTAAAACAAAAGTTAACTTCCAATGTTAAGTTGTCTATCTCGCCTTCATTCTTGCTGGATGGGTTCGGAGCCGATCTTCGGCTCCGACTCTGCCAATACTAAAGCTCGAGAGCTAATTCCACCGGATCGAGGCTCCCCCATATCCCACAATGCTAGGCGGTAACTCCTCAGATCTCGTTTGCCGCTTAGCTGACGAGGTGCTTTTCCAACCGGCTCTGCAGGTTAGTTAAATTTCTAAAGTTCTAGCAACTTAGACTCCCTTTAAGTTAGTAATCAGTTAGTTACTTAGTCTGTTACCACTCCCTTACAAATTTATTCCTTTTTTCCAAAAATTTTTCCAAGGGTTATTTCCCTTACGCCTTAGGCCCCTTCCCACTCCTCCTAGTAGTTGGAGTGAGTGTGTTTTTTTCTGTCAGGATCTTTGTTAAATTTAGTTAGTTTAACTTAATTTTTAGTGTAATCAGTGTGTTTGTGTGAGTGATTGCACTGGTGTTGTCTCTTTAGTTATGTCTAAAGAATCGAAGGTCTCAGGCTTTAAGAAGTGTGACTCGTGCTGTCAGAAGATGTCTCTGACAGACTGTCACACTTCTTGTGTGTATTGTCTGGGACCTTTACACCTGCAGGACTCTTGTGCTGTCTGTCACGGTTTCAGTCCTAGAGTCCTGCAGGAACGTAAAAACAAATTAATCTTAAGGGGCTTATTGAAGCCCGAGGGTCCCCCGACTTAGTCTCTGTCGGGGAAACCTAAGCCCTCCAGGCACTCGGCTCCAGTGTCCAAGCCACCCTCCGGAGGTTCAAAGACCGTTCATACGGTTCAAACATCGGCTCCGGCCGGAGCCGATGATTCTAGACCTGCCACACTCACCGTGTCCTCGGCTTCGGCTGGAGCCGAGACAGACAAGTCGAAGTCAGTTCCGATACCCTTGTCGGAACCGATTTCTAGAAAGAGATCCAGGTCTCCTTCTATCGGCTCCGTTCATTCGGCTCCAGCGTCACCGCTCTTGTCTGAATGGAGCCATAGGTCACACTCCTCTAGGTCCTCCAGACTTTCGGACCATGATTTGCAGAGGGTGGTGAGCAGACTTCTTAAGTCCGAGGCACTGGCCCAGATGTTACACAGCCCAACTCAACAGTCGATGGCTACTTCTGTTCCATTAGAAATTCCTCCTCCGACTCTCTTGAGTTTGGAGCCGGTGCTGCTCGGAGCCGAGACTGTGGGAGCATCGGAACCGATACCTTTCCCTTCGGCGTCGTCGTCTGCTCCGATTTCCTCCTTGGAGGGATCTCGGCGCCGGACTTCCCTCGTCGGCTCCGAGGGGGCGAGTGGCATCGGACCCTTGTCCGATCCCGCTCTCCCTCTCGGTGCTTCGGCGCTGGTTAGTTCGGCTCCGACATCGGCTTCGGAGCCATCCTTGTCTGTGCCGGGGGAGGTTTTTGGCTCTTCGGAGCGGAGACCTCTGGCCCTGCCTGACAGGTGTTCCTTTGAGGTCATGCGGAGCGTGTTAGAACCTGGTTCTACTCCACAGTCGGCTCCATCAGCCCCTCCCTCAACAGTGCCTGCGGTGATTTCTTCTCACCCCCTTGTTTCGGACCGTAGAGAATCTGCGCCTCAAGTATCCCCAGTGGGAATTTCCTCCTCTTCCGAGGCCTCTCCTGACCTTGTAGGAGATCCCCCTAGGAAGAGACAGTGCAAGAGGAAGCACATTGACTCCCCTGAGTCTGTCACCTCTGACACTGATTTGGAGGATTCTGAGGGTTCCCCCTCTGAAGATGTCTCCTTTCCGGACATACTAGAAATCTTGAAACAGAGGGGGAATTGGCCAGCCCTTAACCCTTCAGAGGACGAATCAGTGTACCTTGAGGCGTTTGGTTCTCGACCTTCCACCTCCTGGGTGTCCCCTCCCTTTGACCCCCTCATGGAAGTGGTGGCGAGGAAGGCTTGGGCTGCTCCTGACTCGGTGGAACCCATCCCTAGGAGGCCAGCCAAATTTATCACTGCCCCCAAAGACGAGGAGTTTTTGTCCAGAGGTGTCTCTGTGGATGCCATGGTGGTGGCTGCAGCCACCAAGAAGGAATTAGCGGATCCTTCGGTACCTGTTCATCCTCCTAATAAGGAATCTAGGACCATGGACAGGTACGGTAAGCGGATGTTCTCATCAGCGACCTTTTCTATGCGTTCGCTGAATTACCTGTGTCATTTCACTCGTCTCCAAAGGGACTTGCTCAAGGATATGAGTGAAGTTTTGAAGGACCCATCAGCTGTGGGGTTTCAAGATAGGATGAACTTCCAGCTGGCTACCCTTAACTCAGTGGTTAACTCCTCCATGCGCCTGATTTTGTACGCGGCTGATGGAGCGAGCAGGGCCGCAGGTACAGGGGTGGCCTTACGCCGCCATGCCTGGATGCGGCTATGTAGCTTTGTGGACCCTTTCAAGGCGTCCTTCACTAACTCCCCTTTTGATGGATCATCTCTCTTTGGTCCACAAGTGAAGGATACTCTGACAAGGTGTGAGGTAGAAGGTAAGACTCTTTCTGCCGTCGGAGTCCATTTTTCTACCCCTTCTAGACCCTACCCCAAGGGTCAGAAGGGGGGGGGGGATGTGGTTCCGCAAACAACCACAGGGTGTCTTACCAGACGCACAGAGTCATTTCCCGTCTAAAGGCAGAGGGGGGAACAGTAATAATAGACGCTGTCCTAGAGGCAGAGGGGGCCCGCAGAATCAGGGTAGTCGAGAAATCTTCTCTGACAAACCCTTTCAGCGCCCCTGAGGAGCTGCCCGACTGTACACCTTCGGAGGCAGTCGGGGGAAGATTATCTCTGTACCCAAAAGCCTGGCTTTCCCTTATGCAAGACAAGTGGGTACAGTCTATCATATCCGAAGGCTACAGAATTCCGTTCATTCACATCCCAAAACAATCCAGAAACTCCCTTCCAGACGTTCCACCCAGTCAAAGGGAGCAAGCAGCACTAGAAATTTCAAAGCTGCTAGCAAAAAGAGCCATTCAACCAGTTCCAGCAGATCAACAAGGATCCGGAATCTACTCCAAATTCTTTTTGGTTCCAAAGAAGACAGGGGACTGGAGACCCATTTTGGATCTCAGCAACTTGAACAAGTTTGTCAAGAAAACAAAATTTTGGATGGTCACGCTGCAATCCATCCTGCCCTTTCTGGATCAAGAAAAAATGGATGTGCTCCATAGATCTCCAGGATGCATACTATCACATCAAGATGAACAGACGATCCAGGAGATTTCTCCGCTTCAGGCTAGGAGCCAGTCATTTTCAGTTCAGGGCCCTGCCCTTTGTTCTCACTACAGCCCCCCGAGTGTTCACCAAATGCATGGCAGTGGTCGCCGCTCATTTGAGGGGCCAGGGATTCCAGGTGTTTCCGTACTTAGACGACTGGCTCCTGACTGCCACCACCAGGCATCTACTTCTCTTAGCCAGAGATTACACTTTACGAACCTGTCAGACTCTAGGCATCTCTGTAAATTACGAAAAGTCTGTCTTGTCGCCTTGTCAGTCTATTACCTTTATAGGCGCAAGATTAGACACAGTCAGTCTGTCAGCCAGACTCACGGAACAAAGAGTAGCAGACATTCACAAGCAGGTTTTTCTTCTATTAAGGCACAACAGGGTCAAGGTCAGACTGGTGTTGAAAGTCCTAGGGATTATGGCGGCTATTCCTCTCCTCCCCTTAGACCGCTTCCACATGAGGATTCTCCAATGGATGCTTTTCACTCAGTGGTCTTTTCAACTTCTGCCAATGTCCCACACTATCAGCATAACTCAGTCATGCAGGAATCATCTTTCCTGGTGGGTCACATCTCCTCAACTTCTTCTAGGGAGACCTTTCGTTCCCCTGCCCCCGGCTGCAACACTGACAACGGACGCCTCCCTGATCGGGTGGGGGGGGGGCATTACCAGGGCAGGACAGTCCAGGGCACGTGGCAGCCGATCGAGTGCCACTTGCACATAAATGTTGTAGAGATGACAGCAGTGCTTTTAGCATTGCAAGCTCTTCAGGACTCTCTTCCCAAGGGAACTATAGCAATTCAGACGGACAATATGTCCGTAGTGTGGTACATCAACAAGCAAGGCAGGACCAAATCTTACCCCTTATGTCGAGAAGCACTCAGACTGTGGCAATGGGCGATCTCTTCTCAGCACTTCCTGATAGCAACGCACATTCCCGGCAAGTCCAATGTGATAGCAGACAGATTGAGCAGAGCAATTCTCATGCCTCACGAGTGGTCTCTGAAGAAATCAGTGTTGGAAGAAGTTTTTCTAACTTGGGACCAACCTTGCTGCGATCTTTTTGCCACTACCCAAAACAGCGGGTGTCCTGATTTCTTCACCCTCTTTCCCCTACCAGGTCATCCCATCAGAGACGCTCTAGTTCACGATTGGCCTCCGGGACTCCTGTATGCCTTTCCCCCCTTCCCACTGATACCTCAGTTGATTCAGAAAGCCATCGCTCTGAAGGCCTCAGTGATCCTCATTGCCCCTTATTGGCCTCGACAGGTTTGGTTTCCCTTTCTTCACCGTTACCTTTTGGTGCAACCATGGCATCTGGACCCAGTTCCAGATCTCTTGACCCATCAGTCGGGTCAGCTGCACCAATCCCTTTCTTCTCTGAACCTCACAGCGTGGTTCCTCCAATTCCAACCTTAGCCATGCTTCCCTTAATATCTCACTCAGAGATATTTTGATAGCTTCTCATAAGTCTTCTACCCGGAAGATTTATAGCAGCAAATGGAAATGTTTCTCCTTCTGGGCAGCGTCCAGGGAAATGGATCCTTTTACTGCACCTATTCAGTCCATTCTGGATTTCCTAGCTGAGCTTTTCCAAGCAGGCTCTTCTCCTTCTACTGTCAGGGTTCAATTGGCGGCTATATCTAATTTTCATGTGGGGGTGTCAGAGTCTACTATTATGTCTCACAAACTCTGTAAAGCCTTTTTGAAATGAGTTTTTCTTCTTAAGCCCCCTATCAAGGATCCACCTCCTCCTTGGGATCTGAACTTGGTTCTAGCATCATTGATTCTACCCCCCTTTGAACCTGCGGCTTCATGTTCTATGAAGTTGTTGTCTTGGAAAACGCTTTTTCTAATAGCCATCACTTCAGCTAGAAGGGCATCGGAACTCCATGCTCTATGCTGTCGTCCCCCGTATTTACTTTTTCACAAAGATAGAGTATCCTTGCGTACCAATCCATCCTTTTTGCCCAAAGTGTCCTCTCAAGCAAATCTGAATCAAACTATTGATCTCCTAGTTTTTTTTCCCCAACTATGGCAACAGGTCAGAACAGAAACTGCACTGTTTAGATGTTCATCGCCAACTTAGGTATTATTTAGACAGGACTAAGCAGTTTAGAAAATCAGACCAACTGTTTATTTCATATGCGGAAGGCAAGATGGGCCTTCCAGTCACTAAAGTGTCACTTTCTAGATGGCTTAATTCTACGATTACCTTTATTTATGAGATTAGGCATCAACAATTGCCCTCGAAGCCTAGAGCTCATTCTACTAGGGCCTTAGCCACATCCATAGCCTTTCAGGATAGGCTTCCTATTGATTCTATTTGCTCAGCAGCCACCTGGGCTTTCCGTTATACCTTCATTTCTCATTACAAGTTGGAGATGGCCTCCAGAGACTGTGCCAACTTTGGTTCCACTGTTCTCAAGAGTCTGTTCCGATAGGCCACCCGGGACAAGGTGCTAGGGACGCGGTCCCATCCAGCAAGAACGAAGGCGAGATAGACAACTTAACATTAAGAAGTTATGTACCTACCATAACGTTCCATGTTAGTTGTCTTCTTCTCGCCTTCTTTCTTGCGTCCCACCCTCCTTCCCCCTAACCTGGACAGACCTAGAGGAGATTGTCTTGTGACCTTTTCAATCCTTTCTCCCACGCTCTACCACCTCTATATTTTTCTTCTGTTAGGTTTAGGACACCTCACAGTCAGCCCTATAGAGGTGGGTTACCCTTCTCCATATTATGGAGTTTTTTCTTGCTTGGCCTAGCTTTCAAACGAGATCGGAGGAGTTACCGCCTAGCATTGTGGGATATGGGGGAGCCTCGAGCCGGTGGAATTAGCTCTCGAGCTTTAGTATTGGCCGAGTCGGAGCCAAAGATCGGCTCCGAACCCATCCAGCAAGAAAGAAGGCGAGAAGAAGACAACTAACATGGAACGTTATGGCAGGTACATAACTTCTTATTTCCGCCTGTACAGATGATAAGGAACTACATGACTTAATGCATGCCACTGAACAAGTTGGGAAGCATGGTTTACACTGTGGATTTCATGCCTTGGTGGCTTCTTGTAGGGCTGCTGCCTCTGGCACAGTAATTAGAAGGGTATGCATGGTTAAAGGAACAAAATTTGCCAGATCAAGTAAAAGATAAATTATTGGATGCTCCTGTTCAGCATAATGTTTTGTTTGGATCTAAAGCTGAACAGGTGATTAAAAAGATGGAGGACAAGGCAAAATCCATGCAAACTGTTAAAGATTTCTTACAAGTACAGCCACCCAGATTTAGTAGGAATTGGCCTACAAAAAAATTGGTCTTTTCCCAATTCAGACAGGCCTCAGAGGGGTAGCTACAGACGCTCCCGAGGAAGGCCTCAAACGCAAGCCTCTTATAGACCAAGACAGTGGACTACTTCCACCCCTGGGGGAGGAGTGGACAGGTCGCAAGCTCATAGGAAACAGACTCAATGACTCCCTCTGTTGGGCTGCAGGAACTTCTTACCTGGAAGCCTCTCTCGGAGGAAAACTTTCTCTTTTTCACCTAAATTGGACTCATATAACCCAAGACAAGTGGGTTCTGGATGTGGTTTCAAGAGGTTACAAATTCCATTTTCATACCCTACCAAGGCCAAGCGGATGGCAGATCTTCCAAAACATCAATGGACAGAGGCCTTAAACCAGGTGGAAGCTCTCTTGGCTATGAAAGCCATAGAACTAGTTCCACTTTCAGAGATGGGACAAGGATTTTACTCAAGGCTCTTTCTAGTCCCCAGGAAGCAACATTCATGGAGATCCATTCTGGATCTGTCAGTCTTGAACACTTTTCTAGAGATACCAAAATTCAAGATGCTTACTGTACAGCAGCTACTTCCAATGCTGACCAAAAATGCATGGATGGTAACTTTGGATTTAAAGGAGGCATATTTACACATTCCCATCAGGCAGGAACGCAGAAAATACCTCAGGTTCAAGGCAGGATCGAGGCACTTTCAATTCTCTGCGCTGCCCTTTGGATTGTCTACTGTGCCCAGGGTCTTCACCAAATGCCTGGCTCCAGTAGTAGCTTATTGCAGACTCAAGGGAATTCAAATTTACCCTTATCTGGACGACTGTCTTATTCAGGCAGACAGCAAGGATGTCTTACTCCAGCATCTACAGTTTGTTCAGAATCTTCTCAAGTTCCTGGGATTCACTGTAAACATAAAAAAGTCAAATTTGACACCCTCACAACAGATAATTTTTCTGGGCGCTTCTCTAAACGCAACAACCCAGATGGCATTTCTGACATGCGAAAAACAGTTACAGCTGGCTTCAGCTTTCAAAACCTTGGCATCTTTAACTCGGCTATCTGCAAGTAGATTCCTGCAGACTTTGGGTTACATGGCCTCCTGCATCCTTCTCGTAGCATATGCAAGACTACATATGAGGAAAATACAGTGGTTCCTAAAAGGTGTATGGTCTCAGCATTGCCACAGTTTAGACATACTGATCTCCGTCCTGCCTTGTCTTCAAAAGGAATTCCTTTGGTGGTCCACGGCATGTACTCTAAACAAAGGAAAACCCTTCTTTCTGCCTCCTGCCACTCGGATACTAACCACGGACGCCTCTGATTATGCATGGGGAGCCCATTTTCAGGGAAACTGTCTGCAGGGCCTTTGGACAAAGGATCAGAAGCACCTGCATATCAATTTAAAGGAAATGTTAGCCGTTCAGAAAGCTCTGTTGGCCTTCAGAAATCTTCTACAACCAGGACAACTACTGATACGGACAGACAACACCACAGTTATGTGGTACATAAACAAGCAAGGGGGATCTCATTCCTACCCCCTTTGCAGACTAGCCATGAATCTGTGGAACACAGCTCTAGCTTGCAATCTGGACCTTCAAACTCAGTTTCTACCAGGGAAGCAAAACTTCCTGGCAGACAGTCTGAGCAGAAACCTTTCGGACCCACGCGAATGGATGCTGGACACCGAAATATTCAAGATAACAGCAGTCTGGGGATGTCCTCACATAGACCTCTTTGCATTCCACCTCAATCATCAACTACAGATTTTTTGCACCAGGACTTTCCACGAACGAGCTTGGAAAGTGGATGCACTATCATTCAGTTGGAGAAACCTCTCGGGATATGCCTTTCCACCTCTTCCTCTTCTTCCACGGGTATTATTAAAGATCAAACAGGACAAGCCCAAGATGATAATCTTGCTGGCCCCAAATTGGCCTCGACAGTTTTGGTACCCAACACTGAAAAAACTTTGTCTGGAGCCCCCTTGGGTTTTACCACAGACTCCGAACTTTCTGTCCCAACACCAGGGTCAGGTTCTACACTCCCATGTCAGAACACTCAGCCTGGCGGCCTGGTTAATCCAGGGTCTTTGATTCATTCTCTCCTACCCAAGCAGGTTATGGATGTCATTTTAGAAGCCAGACGTCCTAGCACTAGATAATCTTATGCAGGAAAATGGAAAAGATTTTGTTCCTGGATGCAGGCTCAGGATTCTGATCCCCTTCTTCCTAACATTCCTTTGATTTTACTTTACCTGACAGACCTCTTACATAAGGGTCTCTCTTTCTCTTCCATTAAGATACATGCCTCTGTTATTTCTGCTCATTATAATACAGACCCTCCAATCTTTTCCCACCAGCTCATGAGACAGTTTCTCAGAGGAGCTAAGAACTTAAGGCCCCCTAGATCTCCTCCCATTCCTGCTTGGGATCTCAACTATGTTTTGGAAAAGCTCACCTTACCACCTTTTGAGCCTGCTGCCACATCTGACATCAAGTTTTTATCTTGGAAGACAGCCATCATGTTAGCTCTGACCTCTGCCAGAAGAGTTTCAGAGTTGCAAGCTCTTATGGCTGTGGAACTTATATTATTTTTCATCAAGACAGGGTGTCTTTAAGGACTAATCCTACTTTCATGCCTAAGGTGGTTTCCAAAGTGGCTTTAAATCAAACTATTCACTTGCCAACTTTTTTCCCCTCTCCTCAAAATAAAGGGGAAAGGATCTTACATTCCTTGGATGTACACAGACAACTACGTTTTTTACCTGGACAGAACCAAGGACATCAGGAAATCAGAGCAATTGTTTGTTTCTTATGCTTCAAGTTCCCAAGGTAAAGCCATTTCAAAACAGACCATTTCTAAATGGATTGCTCATGGAATCAGATTTTGCTATTCACACCATGGAAAGCAAATCCCAGGGAGTATAAGGACTCACTCCACCAGAGCTGCTGCCGCTTCAGCTGCCTTCCTCAGGGGAGTTACTACCAAAGACATTTTGGAAGCTGCAACTTGGAGTTCAGTGCATACTTTTTCAAAGCACTACAATCTACCTCTCTACTCTAAATCTAGGGCAGGCTTTGCTTCTGCAGTCTTGCAGGGCCTTTTAGCCGCCCCCTCTACTTTATGACCACCTCCCTTTCATTCTGCTTTGGGATTCTACCCTACAGTCATGACTGCAACAGTGAAACACGATGAACATAGTACAGTTGTGTACACTTACCATAAATGTAGATGTTCGAGTGTCTTCACTGTTGCAGTCTGGGTTTCCCTCCCTCCTGTCCCCTCTTATTTTTTCTTTTGTGTGGTTCCTTTTTTCACCATTCTTCTGAGGTGTATTTGCAAAGGGTATGGGACCTTACTCATTTTGGGACTCCTGACATCTGGGGCAAGAAAAACTGGAGAACATGGCGTCGGCTGTCATCTTTGTACTCCTGGCGCTCTGACGTCAGGGAGCATGGCTGAACAGCCGATGCCGGACCCAGACTTTGGGATTCTGGCCGACCGAGGACTGTCTGCCGGCAGGGGAGAACCCTACATTCATGACTGCAACAGTGAAGACACTCGAACATCTACATTTATGGTAAGTGTACACAACTGTACTTTGTCCCAACACTGAGCCCTGTGGCACACCAGTAGTAACCGGCCTCTTGGTGGATCGGGATTCACCCACTTTAACCACATGTGAATTATCCTTGAGCCAGTTGACTTTCCATGTGGTGACATAGGCATTTATGCCCAGTTTTGTGAGTTTATTTATAATACCTGAGTGGAGAATTATGTCAAATGCCTTGACCAGGTCGAGGTACACTGCTACTGCACATACCCCATCAGCAACTGCAGATCACACACCCTAAAGCTTGAGCTCAGGACAGCCACCCACTTCTCTTTCCTTGTTTAGAGCTGTGCTGCAACTGCATGTAATCCGACATGCCCTTTATCTGGGTTTTATTAGTGTGTGCAAGCAGTTAAATGTGCTTGTGAGTACCAGTTAAACAAATCTTACACTGGAACTCCTTAGAGACTAAGGGAGTAACATTTTTGGTTTAGCAGTAGACAATGTATTCATTTACAGATACCTTATTTGATTTGAATTTCCTTTGACTTTGATCAAAAAAAGCTTAACAGATCTTCGTCAAAATAAACTCCTATCAGAACTACAAGGATTATGTGCTTTGGGGCATACATAATGATTGCAAGAATATACTTGTTGCTTGTATAGAGTAGGGTTTTTGCTTTGCTCTTCAGTAGTCATCTGAAAATGCAAGGTCTCTGCACCCTAAAATCTGTTATTTCTGCACCTTTTATAGTTATCATCTTGACTGTCAAAAGGCTGGTGTGTGCCTATTAAACAACATAAAAATTGTTGTCAGAGTCATCAGAGTAGTTTGTCTTCTAGTGATTGGATGATTGGTTAATTCCGCGATTATGTCCTCTCCTCACTGATCTTTCACTTTCAGACTTGGAAATGTTTTGATGGCTGCGTAGTCTTTGGCGTTGGTGCTTGGCCCTTTCAAAGCTGATTCCAGACCCCATAATCCATCCTTTCTTCTTTTAATTTTTCCTTTCAGTGGTAACTCTTATTGCCTTCTAATATCTTATTTACCCCACTTTTACTTGCACATTTGTAGTAGGTGAATTTCCATACCACTCAGAGCCCAACTGGTCCCCAGTACTGTGTTAGAGGTTGGGATTGACTAGCTCACTGCAGTGTCACATCCTTACCAGTAGTGTAAGAGCTGTGCACTTTGTGCTTACTCGCTTCTTTCCATCCCCTTTTCACCCTTTGGCAAGTATGAACCAAATCCAACCTTTCTAGCAGTGCTGATATGTACCATGCACGTGTATCAGTGGGCTACCCATCATTTTGCTGTTCAGCTGTAGATACAGTACAAATTGAGAAACTAATTTATGTGATGTGGTTAGTGTCTCCTGGGCCATCATTCTAACCAGTGTTGCTTTTCAGACCCTGGTTGCCAAGTATTTAATAGACTTGGCCATAACTTTTCCATTAATATCCACTTTTAGCAGCAACAGCCATTTGTCAAAACAGTGGATCTGAAGTCAGTTTTCATTTATTCCTCAACTGTTGGGTTTGGCTCCAATCCTCAGATCCAACTCAGCTGTTACTATAGCTCGTGACCACCTTAAAGCTCTCAAGCGCCTCCCTACCCACAATGCACTGACCCCTAACATACCTCAGATCTCATTTTGCCACTTTCATAAAATAGACATGGTCATCTCAGCTCTCGAACAGTTATTCAAAGATAAGTCTTTATTTACTTATTTCTTCTTAATTATCAATGTTATGTAGTCCAATTTCACCTACATTCATACCCGTGGGTTCGGAGCCGAATGTCGGCTCCGACTCTGCCAACTTTTCTAGCTCGAAGTCTTTCTGTTGGCTGGGGTAAGATGGTATCCCATGCTGCACTGCTATCTATTCCCAGATCTCGTTTGCCGCTCGTGTAGCTCGGATGTGGTCTCACTCTTGGCTGTGGCCAAGTACCCTTTTTCTTCATTACTAGAGAATTTGTTGCAAACAAAAATCTATTTTAATAGCTATTGTGTGTTCTGGTCTTGTATTGTGGAAAAGTTGTGTGTTTGATTCTTTTTCTGTGGTATGCCACTAGCTGTTTCTAATGGACTAGGCCCATTTCAGTTAGAGGACCTAGTCTGTCCCCTAGCTTTCCTTGTGTTATAAACTTTACCAGTTCTAAAACCGTTTAAATTAGAAGTTTTAATCCCCTTGTGTTGTGTCTAAGGATTGTTTAAATTAGAGATCTTGAGGTAGTTTGTTAGTGGTAGTTTTTTCCTGCCTTGTGACTGTTTGACCGTTGATCCTTTATTCAGTGACTACTTGTCTTTGGTGCTTTTGGTTGTTGGTTAGCTATGTCCAAAGATACTAAGGAGCACAAGCCCTCGGGCTTCAAGAAATGCTCTAAGTGCAGTTATAAAATGTCCATTACCGATGGGCATTCTGTCTGTGTGTATTGTCTGGGAGCAATCCATCTCCAGGAGTCGTGCAGTTTCTGTCATGCTTTTAGTCCGAGAGTTCTTCAGGAAAGGAAGAATAAGTTGATTTTGAAGGGACTTCTCAAACCCTCCTTCGAGGAGGGTCTAGAAACTGCTTCCAGCTCTAAGGCAAAATCTTCTAAATCTAAAAAGCGATCTCCGGCTCCATCAGTCTCCTTGGAGCCACTGGAGAAATTAGCAAAGTCTGCTTCGACATCCTCTGCTCCATTGTCCTTGGGGCCACAGGAAGTGTCAGTTGTTATGAAACCTGCATCAGCTCCAATCATCTTGGAACCTATTTGGAGCCAATCGCCTAGCATTAGACCAGTATCACCTCCTCGCAGGTCTCTATCTCCTTCTCTATCCTCTAAATCCTCCAGGACCTTATCAGATGTGGACGTCAACAGAGTGGTGCAGAGACTCTCTCAGTCACCGGTTTTGGCAAAATTGTTCTCTGCTCTGACCCAGTTGGCTCTGGAGCCCATCCCTCAGCCTGCTTTGATACTTCCTCCTCCGAGCGCACCTCAGCTTTCGGAGCCGGAGTGCTCGGCTCCGTGTGATGTGTCCCTATGTCGGTTCCGACAGCCCCTCCTGGCTTATCGGTGCCGACATCAGCTCCAACCCCGTCGTCACCATCCACGGGATTCAGGACTCAGGATTCTTCGGTCGGACCCGAGGGAGAGACTTCGGGACACCTCCTTGGTTCCTAGTCTCCCTCTCAGTGCTTCGGCTTGGGGTAGTTTGACTACTGTCTTGGCTTCCGAGGCTGGTCGTTCCTCGGACTCGGGGGGACAAGCCTTCAAGGCCATGCGGAGTGCACTGCCAGGTCATCAGCGGCATCATGCGGATCGGTCACTCTGTCCCCTACTACACCGGTGCAGGTCTCTCACCACCATCTATTTCTAGACAGCGGAGCCGCAAGGCCTCAGGGTAACCCCAGGAGTGGTCCCCACTTTTCTGAGGGCCCCTCAGAGCCTTTGCCTGAGGAGCCACCCGGAAAGAAGACATGCAAGAGGAAGCACACAGATTCCCAGGATGAGTCTCACATCAGACACCGACCTCAAGGAATCAGAGGGGTCCCGCAAGAGGAACCACATAGATTCCCAGGATGAGTCTCACATCAGACACCGACCTCAAGGAATCAGAGGGGTCCCCCAAGTCATCCTCTGAGGATGTTTCTTTCTCTGACATCCTGGAGATTTTGAAACAAAGAGGTGACTGACCATCCAAAGCCCACTCTGAGGAGGAGTCAGTCTTCCTGAAGGCCTTTGATGCTCAGCCCTCCGCCTCCTGGGTATTGCCACCCTTTGATGAGCTTCTGGATTTGGTTTGTCAAAGGATGTGGGAAACCCTTGACTCTGTGGAACCAGTCCCCAGGAGACCCAATAAATTTTTGTCTGCTCCTCCTGATAGGGAATTTCTATCCAAGGGAGTCCCTGTGGATGCCATGGTGGTGGCAGTTGCCACTCAGAAGGAATTGGCCAAGACTTCTTCCACCGTCCATCCCCCTAACAAGGAGTCTAGGCCATGGACCGGTACAGGAAGCGTACTTTTTCTTCAGCGACCTTTACCTTACGGTCACTGAATTATCTATCTCACTTTACACGGCTCCAGAGAGATTTCCTCAAGGAGCTTGGAGATACTCTCACGGGTTACATTTCTGAGGTGATGGCCCAGATGGTTAACACTCAGATGTCTACCCTCAATTCCATTGTAAACTCCTTCATGAGGCTGATTTCATATGCATCCGAAGGAGCGAGTAGGGCAGCAAGTTCAGGAGTTGCTCTTAGGCGACAGGCCTGGATGCGCCTTTGTCATTTCGCGGAGGCCTTCAAGTCTTCATTCACCAACACCCCTTTCGATGGTTCCTCATAGGTGCGAGCAGGAGGGAAAAACTCTGTCTGCCATAGGAGTCTGTTTTTCCCTTCCCTCTAGGCCTTATCCCAAGGCCCAGAGGGGTGGCAAAATGTGGTTCAAGAAATTAGAGGTTTTTTCCCGGTGCACAAGGTGAGCCCCCCTCCAGAGGCAGGGGAGGGGGTGGTTATTCAGGGAGATGCCGCCCTAGGGGCAGAGGAGGCCCCTGCGATTCTTTCGTGGTTCTCCCTACCGCCGCTTCTGATGGGATGCCCGACTGTGCGTTTCTGGAGCCAGTTGGGGGTCGAATCTCATTGTGCCCTGAGGCCTGGCAAGACATCACCCAGGACCAGTGGGTTCTACGAATAATTTCCAGAGGATATGTCATCCTCTTCTCATCAGATCCCCCTCCAATCAAGAAAATCCCGGATGTTTCACCCAGTCAAAGGGATTATGCAGCTTCAAAAGTTTCAAAGCTGCTACAAAAAGGAGCCATCCAACATGTCCCCTCAGACCAGATCGGATTAGGGACTTACTCCAGATTTTTTTTGGTGCCGAAAAGGACAGGGGACCTGAGACCCATACTGGATCTCAGTCAATTGAACACCCACGTGCAAAAGTCCAAGTTCCGAATGGTCACATTGCAGTCTATTCTCCCATTGTTGGGAAAAGAAGTGTGGATGTGCTCCATCGACCTCAAGGATGCTTACTACCACATAAAGATGGACAGGGCATCCAGAAGTCACCTACGCTTCTGGTTGGGAGCCAGTCATTTTCAGTTTTGAGCCCTGCCCTTTGGTCTCACCACAGCCCCCAGGGTGTTTACCAAATGCATGGCAGTGGTGACTGCTCACTTGAGACGTCAGGGATTCCAAATGTTTCCATACCTGGACGATTGGCTCCTTACTTTTACCACCAGGCATCTGCTAATTCAGACCAGGGACACTATTATCAACCTATGTCAGCAGTTGGGCATCACATTGAACTGGGAAAAATCTGCCTTGTTGCCCTCACAGCATGTCACTTTTATAGACTCAGAACTAGACATCGTCCTCATGCGGGAATTTCTACCACAGGAAAGAATCGGAGTCCTACAACAACAAGTTCACGCCTTGCTCCCTCCGAGAAGAGCGAAGGCAAGATGGGTCCTCCAACTATTGGGGACAATGGCTGCGACGATTATGTTAGTCCCTCTTGCAAAGCTACATATGAGACTCCTTCAGTGGCTTCTTTTTGCCCAGTGATCTCTTCAACGTCTTCCACTTTCTCATCCTATTCTACTCGGACAGGTGCAAACAGGATCTCAGTTGGTGGCTTCGCACCGACAGCCTGAATGCAGGAAAGCCCTTTGTTCCTGCGCCCCCGATTGCTACGGTGACCTCAGATGCCTCCCAGATGGGGAGGGGGGGCATTATCTAGGCAGGACAGTCCAAGGCACGTGGCAAGAGCACGAGATACATCTGCATATCAGTGTCCTGGAGATGAGAGCTGTGCTACTAGCGTTGCAAGCACTTCAGAGTTTTCTTCCTCTCTGAACTATTGCAATCCACTCAGACAATATGTCAGTGGTGTGGTATCTGAACAAGTCTTATCCCCTTTGCAGTGAGGCCATGCGAGTGTGGCAGCGGGCAGTCTCTTCCCAACATTTTCTGGTGGCAACGCACATTTCGGGGAAGTCCAGTGTGATCGCAGACAGACTAAGTAGAGCCATTCTGATGCCTTACGAGTGGTCCCTGAACTGTCAAGTTGCGGAACAGATCTTCTGCAGGTGGGGTCAGCCTTGCTGCGACCTTTTTGCCAGCCCCCTCAATGCCAAATGCAGCAGCTACTTCACATTGGTACCCCCTCAAGGGGAGTCACCCAGGGACGCTCTAGTCCACGATTGGCCCTCCGGTCTACTGTATGCCTTCCCTTCAGTCCCCTTACTGGAAAATGTAATTTAGAAAGCACAATCCTTGGGAAACAGGATGATTCTGATTGCCCCACACTGGCCTCGTCAAATTTGATTTCCCTTTCTCCATCCCTATCTCATGGACGCTCCTTGGATTCTGGACCCACAACCAAGACTTACTGACACACTTGTCAGGGCAGCTCCATCCCTCTCTTTAGGCCCTCCGGTTGACAGCTTGGCTACTCCACTTCCGTCATTAGTTAGGCTTCATCATTTCTCACCGGAGGTGGTTCATATTTTATCTTCCTCTCATAAGCCCTCGACCAGGAAGATTTATTACAGTAAATGGAAGAGGTTTTCAATCTGGGCGCATACCAAACATATTGACCCTTACACAGCTCCAGTTTTGTCTGTATTGGAGTTCTTGTCTATGCTCTTTAACCAGGGTTCAGCGGCTGCAACCATTAAAGTCCAATTGGCGGTGATGTCTACCTTTCATGTCGCACACGAGCCTAGCCTGATGGCACATACACTCTGTAAGGCTTTTCTGAAGGGCACTCTGTTACTTCGTCCTCCGGTATCGGAACCTGTCATGCCTTGGGATTTAAACTTTGTTCTACAGGCTCTTACTTCACCCCCCTTTGAGCCTGCAGCCACTTTTGATTTAAAATTCTTAACTTGGAAGCTATATGCGTTTCAGAGATTCAAGCTTTATCAGTCAAAAACCCCCTTATTTGATTTTTCATGAGGACAGGGTTTCTCTCAAACCGATCCCCTCCTTTCTTCCTAAAGTGGTGTCAATCAGTAACCTTAATCTATTGAGTTGCCAGTGCTTTTTCCCTAGTTCTCAAACAAGGCAGAATTCAAATTTCATCAATTGGATGTACACAGACAATTACGTTTTTATCTGCACAGAACGAAAGACCTCAGAAAATCTGATCAGTTGTTTGTTTCCTTTTCGGAAAACAGAATTGGTTCTCTTGTTTCAAAAGTCACGCTGTCCAGGTGGATCTCCAGTTGTATTTCTTTCATTTATTCCTCAGGGGGTAAAGATTTACCCTTCCGGGTGAAGGCTCACTCTACTCGGTCTGTATCTACATCTACAGCCTATCAGGTCAGATTGTCTATGGATATTTGTGCTGCGGCTACTTGGGCATCTCCTCACACCTTTGTTACTCATTACAAGTTGGATGTGGTATCTAGGGGCAGGTCTTCCTTTGGTTTCACAGTGCTCAGGAGTATTTTCCACTGAGCCTCCCAGGATTTAAGTGCTAGGGACGCTGTCCCACGGGTAAGAATGTAGGCGAGCTTGGACTACATAATATCAAGAAGTTATGTACTCACCATAACGTTCGATGTATGTAGTCCATCTCGCCTCACATTTTTACCCTCACCTTCCCCCGTCCTGGAGGATCCTAAGGTTAGGTCTGGTTTCAGAGCTCCCTTCATTGTTGGTTTGTTTTTCCTTTCCTTAGGTGGTGTTATGCGTGGAGAATGAGTGCTGGGGCTCGTAGCAAACTAGATCTGGGGATAGAGAGCACTGCAGCATGGGATACCATCTTAGCCAAGCCAATAGAAAGACTTCGAGCTTGAAAAGTTGGCTGAGTCGAAGCTGACATTCGGCTCCGAACCCATGGGTAAGAATGTGAGGTGAGATGGACTACATACATCAAACGTTATGGTGAGTAAATAACTTCTTGTTTTTTGTTACACATATTGTATCCCGTTTTACTTACCATTGCGGGTAATTTGTTGTAATTTAACTTTTTTCTATATTTTATTTTATTAACTTTTCTCTCTACACCTTCAGTGTACTCTTCTGTACCATTACAGGTACTGTTTTCCTACCTTACTTTCTTGTTAAGAAAAACATTTTTTTTTTCTTGATCCTTCCTTTTTTCTACATCTACTTTAAAGATGTCCAAAAAAGGCCCTTTGGGGTTTAAAAAAATGCAAAAAAGTATGACCATAAGCTGCCTGTTTCAGATGCACATGATTTATGTGCATGTTGCTTTGGCCCAGATCACCTTAACATTGACTGTGCTTCCTGTAAAAATTTCAACCTGCAAGCGACCTCTGATCAAAAAAATAAACTGATCTTAAAGGGGTTACTGCAACTTTTTCAGAAGCAATTATTGGGGCTCAACACCCTAAGGTTACTTCCAAGGAGACTGCAAAAAAGTCCCCTAAACTGTTTGGCTCTTTTACTCTGTCCTTGACAGAACCTCCAAAAAAGGATAAATCCCATCCGAAGGGTTCCGTTTCAAAGTTGGCTCTTGGATCTTCTGAGACTTCCTTGGATCAGAGTTTGTCGGATCCGAAGCCCCTGCCAAAAACTTGATATTCACCTTCCATTGACCTTTTGCCATCTAAGGTCCCATCTCCCTTTTTGGAGAGATAGCATTCAAAATCCCCTTCTGTTGCCTCATCTCATTCCTCTAGGAGTCTCACCGAAGCCGACGTGGATAGGATGATGAGGAAATTTATCTTGGTGCAGATACAGATGGGGGTTCTCCTGGCTCCTATTCCTTTTTGACAGGAAGCCTTGATCTGCTGTCTTCCTCCACTATCTGCTCCAGCAGTTCATTTTGGAGTTCTTGGATCTGAGTTTGCCAGGACCATCTGGATCGGATCTGAGGATAGTTGTAATCTCTGATCCAAGGGTTTATATGAGCTCCCTGGTTCCGACAAGTTTGGAATAGGAGGGCTCTCGTAGCCGTAGCTTCCTGGTCAGGTTTGAGGGTTTGGAGTCAACTCTGAAGACTTCAGAGCCATCTCTGCCCCTTGGAGCCTCTGCTCTGGACAACTGCTCTCCAACCTCTGCCTCGGGTGGATTGCCTTTGGGGCAGAAGGAGCCAATGTTGCAGAAGCATGGATTTCCGGCTCTGTTGGCTTCCTTCTTCCAGGGACATTCTGCCTTTGAGGTAGTGGGGCGAGTGTTCTCTGCTTCAGCTAGATGGATGGTCTCTCCCCCCTTGGATATGCTTTCAGGGTCTCATGTGTGTCTACGCCTTGAGTCTCAACATTCACTTCCACAGGGACAGCTAGCCCAATCTGTCCAGGTAACCCAGTAGTGTATCACCATCTCTTCTGATACTTCTCTGGAACATCCCACTGAAGAAGTACCTCAGAAGAGAAAGTGCAAAAGGGAGGCACTTGGATTCCCTTCTGGAATATATCACTGTAGATACTGATTTTGATTGCCTTATTTAGGCACATTCAAGAGATTCATAAACAAAGGGGTGGTTGGTCCTCCCATAATCCTTACAGGAGTTGGTGTTCCTGGAGGCATTTGGCTCTGGCCCATCTACCTTCTAGGTAACTCTGCCCGTTGATGAGCTCATTGATTTGATCTCTCAGCAAGTGTGGAAGGAGCATGACTCTGAACCTATAGCTAAGAGACCAGACCAAATTCTGGCAGCACCAGCAGAAAGGGAATTCTGGAGTAAGGGAGTACCTGTGGATGCCATGGTCATGGCAGTGGCCACTAACGATGAACTTGTGGAACAAAGTTCCACTGTCCATCCCCCTAACAGGGAGTCTAGGGCTTTGGACAGGTTTGGGAAAAGTGTCTACGCTTCAGCGACCCTCGCTCTTAGGTTGCTGAACTGTTTGGCACAGTTTACTACATTGCAAAGAGGTCTGATAAAAGAATTGTCAAATTCTCTTTCAGGGACCACTATTGCAGAGCCACTGGCTTTTGTGGCCTCAAAGTTGGCAACCCTACAGTCCATTTCATATTCGTCCATGAAGCTTCTCTGTCATGCAGCTGAGGGCACCTCAAGAGCAGCAGGTTCAGGTATTTCAATTATGAGGCATGCCTGGATGCACTTGTGTAACTTTGTGGGAGCCCTTCAAGTCCCATTTCATCAATGCCGCTTTTGACAGAATTTCTTTATTTGGCCCCAAATGACACACACTCCAGGTATGAAAAAGACGGAAAGGCTCTCTGCTGTGGGAGTACGTTTTTCAACCTTCAAAGGACCTTCTCTAGGAATGAACGAAGAGGACAAAAAATGTGGTTTAAACAATTTCAGTGTCCTTTCCAAGATCCACGTGGAGACAGTTCCCCCAGAGAAAGAGGGGGGGGGGACTCAAATGGAAGACACCACCCACATGGCAGAGGTGGCCCGCAAAACTCAAGCATGCAAGAAATACCTTTGATGGTGGAAATGATCAGATCAGGTCCTAGAAGGCCATCTTTTCATTTTTACTCAACCCAAGACCATAGTGACCACAGATTCATCCAAGATTGGGTGGGGGGGGCACTTTCCTGGGGAAAACAATGCAGGGCACTTGGTCCCCCAAACATGCCAATTTAAATATCAATATCCTAGAGATGAGAGTGGTGCTGTTAGCATTGCAGGCCTTTCAAGATGCTCTTCCTTTAGAAGACAGTTGCAGTTCAGATAGACAATATGTCGGTAGTTTGGTACATCAACAAAGAAGGAGAAAACAGATGTTACCTCTTATGTCGAGAAGCACTTGCAGTGTAGCAATGGGCGATCTCATCCAAACGCTTTCTGATAGCAACGCACATTCTGAGGAAATCCAGCGTGATAGCAGACAAATTCTGCAGGTCCATACTACTACCTGACAAGTGGTCTCTTAACACGAAGGTAAAAAATGAATCTGAAGTAGGCAGACTTCATTTGTCTGCAACCTGTGGGTATCGGATCCGACCTCGGATCCGAGCCGGCATTTCAAAAGCTTAGGCTCCGAGCTCCTAGCTCCTCCCTCTTACCCATAACCCCTTGCCAAGCCCTGACTGACCCCAGATTTCGTTTGCCGCTTTCAAGTTGCGACGGATTCCAGAGCTCCTAGTACAGATAAGTTGTTTTTGACAGAAAAATTTTCAAAAACCTTAACTTTTTTAATTTTATTAGTTAGAAGTGATTGTTAGGCTTTCCTCTCTCTTTATTTTAAACTTTTCTCGGGTTTTGCGTAGTTTGTGTGTGTGTGTTTGTTTGAGGCCTGTTAGGGCTTAAAATGTCTGAAGCCCATAAGGCTGTATTCTCTAAATGTACCGAGTGTGGTCATAAGCTGTCCCCAGCGGATGGCCACACTCGGGCAAGAATGCTTGGGGGTTGAACACCTGTCATCTGGTTGTACCATTTGTGCAGGGTTCAACTCCCGAGCTTTGAGGGAGCGGAGGTCGAAGATGGTGCTGGCGGGACTTCTCCCTCCAGATACCGCCGCTTCTGCCCTTCTACTCAGCAAGCAGTTGCTGTGGGCTCTCCTCCTCCGGCTGGGACTCAACCTCCCTCTAAGATGCCGGAGGAGAGAGAGTCTTCTAGGGAGAGAGAGAAGAAGGAGAGGCACAGGGAGAGGCACCACAAATGGAGAGCCGAAACTTCCAGTTCGGCTCCTCCATCTAAGCGGGCCTCCCCTGTGCCTTCTAGCTTTCCTCCTCCTCGGCTCCACTCCCCTCGGTTCTCTCCTGGGCCCGAGGAGGAGGAGGCTAGCCCTTCAGCGAGGTCCCCAAGGCGGCTCTCTAGGTCCGCTTCGGTGGCCTCCACCAGATCCACATTCTCCATGAGTGAAGCAGATATGGACCGGATGATGAGGAAATTCATCCAGGCCCAAATGCAAATGGGAGTGCTCCTAGCCCCCCCCCCATCCGGGAGGGGCTTCGACCCCTTTTTTCGCCCCTTTGGCTCCTTCTCCGACCCATACCATGGGTTCGGAGCTGTCGGCACCGGGCAGAGTTGGATCCGGGGGTGCTTCGGATCCGATAGGTCGGCGCACCTCGGATCCGTCCCATCCCTTGAGTGCTTCGGGTACTTCGGACCCGACCTCTCGGAGCCGAGGACCGAGCCTCAGGTCCGAGGGAGCTGGTGTATCTTCGGCTCCGTCTAGGTCGGAGCACACCGGTCTCTCGGATCCGACGGTCTCGGCTCCGGCTCCGATCCGTGCGTCGGATCCGAGTGGGGGTCGGCTCTCTGGGTTTAGAGAAGCTGGCTCCCCCTCGGCCTTCGACGTAGTGGAAAGGGCACTGTTGAGGACTACCGGACCCCCGGTCCCTGCCACGGCTCCATCCCGCACTCCCTTGCAGTTGGGCCAGGCCCCCACCAGCCGGTCCCAGGGACAGCCCGCCTCGATGTCCCAAGTAGTTCCCTTGGAACATCCAGCTGCGGAAGAGTACTCCTCGGACAGCCCCCCCCCGAAGAAGTACCTCGGAAGCGTAAGTGCAAAAGGAGGCACATGGACTCCCCCGAGTCCGTTACAAGACACAGACTTGGATGAAGGGAGGGCTCCCAAGGTCACCCCTGAAGACGCCTCATTTGGAGACATTATGGAAATGTTGAGGATCAGGGGTGGTCTGCCCCAAGGCCTCCTCAGCCGCGTCTGTGTTCTTGGAGGCATTCGAGGCGGGCCCATCTACCTCTTGGGTGTCCCCTCCTGCCGACCCTCTGGTGGACCTTATCTCCATCAGAGCGTGGAAGGATCCGGACACCGTTGAGCCTGTACCTAAGCGTCCTGACCGTATCCTTTCCTCCGGCGGACCGCACTCACTGGAGCAAAGGCCCCCCAGTAGATGCCATGATGATGGCTGCAGCCACTAAGAGGGAGTTGGCCCAGGAGAGTCCCTCTATGCATCCTCCGGGCAAGGAGTCCTGCTCGATGGATCGCATTGGGAAGCGAGTTTTCAGTTCAGCAACCTTCTCTTTGAGAGCGCTGAACTACATGGCACACGTCATCAGGATGCAGCGGGATCTGATTAAAGAATACGCTGCATCTCCCCCAGAGTCCATGTCGAGTGAGGATAAACAGGTATACTCCACCCGAATGGCCACTCTTAGATCAGTTTCGAATACATCTATGTGGCTGCTTTCTCACGCTACTGAGGGAGCCGCTAGAGCCAGCGGAGCAGGCCTAGTCATGAGGCGACAGGCCTGGCTCCGCCACTGTGATTTTGCAGAGCCCTTCAAGGCGACCTTCGCGAATGCCCCCTTCGATGGTTCTGCCTTGTTTGGCAAAACTGTTCGCGAAACATTAGTCCAGAGCGAGAAGGACGGGAAGACGCTGTCTGCCGTCGGAGTCTGCTTCTCAGCTCCCCAGAGGTCCTTCTCGAAGAACCAAAAGGGACAGAAGAAGATGTGGTTCTGGAAATCGCAGCAGTCCCAACCTGCTCCGGATAACCAGTCCTTCCGTGGCAGAGGAGGACGGGGAGGTCGCCCCTAGAGGCAGGGGGGCTCCTAGCAACTTTGGGTCCAGAGAACCTTTCTCTGATAGGCCCACGCAGCAGCCCTGAAGGGTTGCCCGGCTGTCCGTCTCTGGAGGCAGTCGGGGGGCGTTTTTCGAGGCACCTGACTTCTTGGGAGTCCATCACAACAGACCGTTGGGTGCTTCGTGTGATATCCAGAGGTTATACAATTCCCCTGTACAAGGTTCCCAGATCTCGCAGCCTCCCAGATGTTCCACCCGACCAAAGGGAGGCAGCAGCTATCGAAATCGGACAGCTGCTAGAAAAAAGAGCTATCCAGTGCGTCCCCCCAGATCAAACCGGGTCAGGGTTTTACTCCAGGTTCTTTTTAGTGCCAAAGAAAACGGGGGACTTAAGACCGATCTTAGATCTTTCCCTGCTGAACCTGTCAGTAACCAAGCAAAAGTTCCGGATGGTCACCCTTCAATCTATACTCCCCCTCTTGAGGGAGAACGACTGGATGTGCTCCATCGACCTCAAGGACGCGTACTACCACATTCGCATGGACAAACGGTCCAGGAGGTTTCTTCGCTGCTGGGAGCCAGTCATTATCAGTTCAGGGCCCTTCCCTTTGGTCTCACCTCAGCCCCCAGGGTGTTCACCAAGGTCTTAGCTGTTGTAGCGGCCCACCTGAGGCTCCAGGGATTACAGGTCTTTCCGTACCTGGACGACTGGCTCCTGACGGCATCATCAAGGCATCTTCTGTGCTCAGCCACGGACTACTTTCTTCGACTAGCCCCAAGGTTGGGCATCACTGTCAACTGGGAGAAATCTTTGCTGCACCCCACACAAGTTATAGATTTCATAGGAGGAAGGCTAAACACCAGGTCAATGCAAGCCTTCCTCACTCCAGACAGAATTGCCAACCTGAAGTGTCATGTAGCAGCGGTCCTGCAACCATTTCCGACTGCAGCTTCGGTCCTGAGGGCCCTAGGTTCGATGGCGGCAGCTATCCCGCTTCTTATTCATGCGCGCCTATGCATGCGGGTTCTTCAATGGACCCTTCAGGTTCAGTGGTCCCCTCTCAGTTCCTCTCTCAACTCTCCGATAGCGGTCAGCAAAGCGTGCAAGGATTCCCTTCTTTGGTGGCTTCTGTCTCCGGAGCCCCTGACAGGGAGACCTTTTTGTGCTGCTTTTCCCCGAGCCACAGTGACCACGGACGCTTCCTGCCTCGGGTGGGGGGGGCATTCTGCGGGCAAGATTGTCCAAGGCACATGGAACCCCACAGAGATGTCGTTGCATATAAATGTCCTGGAAATGAGGGCGGTGCTCCTAGCGTTGCAAGCACTTCACCACGTTCTTCCTTCAGGGACTATTGCGATTCAGACAGACAACATGTCGGTAGTCTGGTACATCAACAAACAGGGAGGAACCAGGTCCTATCCCCTTTGTCGAGAGGCCATGAGAGTCTGGGAATGGGCAATTTCCACCAAACGCTTTCTGGTAGCAACGCACATTCCGGGAAAATCCAACATCCTTGCGGACAAACTCAGTCGCACCATTCTTTCACCTCACGAGTGGTCTCTCAATCCTCAGGTAGCGAAGAAGATTTTTGCCGCTTGGGGCAACCCTGTTGCGATCTTTTGCCTCTCCCTCAAACGCCAAATGCGACAATTTCTTCGCTCTGCTTCCCCACCAGGGAATTCCCGAGAGATGCGCTGGTGCATGCTTGGCCTCCGGTCTCCTTTATGCCTACCCTCCACTACCTCTGATGCAGAGGCTTCTGCAGAAAGCCAACAGTTTGGGGAGCAGAATGATTCTCATCGCCTGCTCTGGCCTCGTCAACCCTGGTTCCCTTTGTATGGTCTCACAAAATCAATCCACCCTGGATTCTGGATCCGATTCGGATCTCATCTCCCACCCTCTGGGAATTTCGGTTCCCAATCTACACACCCTGAAATTGACAGCTTGGCTGCTCCAGTTCCATCCTTGATTAGGACTCGGTATCTCGTCACCGGTCAAGGCCATTTTAGTGGCAGCTCATAAACCTTCCACCAGGCAGGTTTATCGGAGTAAATGGAAGAGATTCTCTATTTGGGCGGTTCAGAGAACTTTGGATCCTTTCTCAGCACCTATGTCAGCAGTGCTGGATTTTTTAACAGACCTCTTTCATCAAGGGGCAAGTTCTTCCACGATTAAGGTACAATTGGCAGCCATCTCGCATTGTCACATTGGTCATGAGACAGCTCCCCTCATGACGGCTAAATTGTGCAAAACCTTTCTCAAAGGGATTTTTTTATTGAGGCCTCCAGTCAAGAAGATTGTACCACCTTGGGACCTATCCTTAGTTCTGCAAGCCCTTACTGCTCCTCCCTTCGAGCCTGCAGCTTCTACAGACCTAAAGTACCTTTCCTGGAAGACTGCCTTCTTAGTAGCTATCACTTCAGCCAGAAGAGTGTCTGAACTTCAGGCTCTATGCGTCAAGCCGCCTTACCTTTCTTTCTTTCCAGATAGGGTGTGCCTCAGGACCAATCCATCTTTTCTTCCGAAGGTCTCTTCAGAATCTAATATCAACCAGTCAGTCAATTTACCTGTGTTTTTTCCCCGAGTACTCAAACAAAGGAGAATACAAATTGCATTCTTTGGATGTTCATAGACAGTTACGATTTTATATTCACAGAACAGCTGGTCACAGGCAATCAGATCAGCTGTTCGTCTCCTTTGCTAAATTTGCTTTGGGTAAAGCAGTGTCTAAAGTCACACTATCTAGGTGGATTGCTAATTGTATTCTGCAGGCTTATGACACTTCAGGTAGACCTGCTCCTCAGAGGGTTACGGCTCATTCTACTAGGGCAGTCTCCACGTCAGCCGCCTTTAAGTCCCGTGTGTCATTGGATGATATCTGCGCGGCAGCTGCTTGGGCCTCGCCTCATACTTTTATTTCTCATTATAAAGTGGATGTTGTTTCCAGAGGAAGAGCATCCTTTGGCTCAGCGGTGCTCCGGAACATCCTTCCATGACGGCCGCCCAAGATTCAGGTAGCTGGGGACTCTGTCCCACAGGTTGCAGACAAATGAAGTCTGCCTACTTCAGATTTAGAAGTTATGTACTCACCATAACGTTCCATCTGAGTAGGTGACTTCATTTGACCTTTATAGAGCGAGTATTTATGCTTTTGTTCATGTACTGTAGTCAGTATTATTTAGGCAAACTCAATCTGAGGTCAGTCAGGGCTTGGCAAGGGGTTATGGGTAAGAGGGAGGAGCTAGGAGCTCGGAGCCTAAGCTTTTGAAATGCCGGCTCGGATCCGAGGTCGGATCCGATACCCACAGGTTGCATCCAAATGAAGTCACCTACTCAGATGGAACGTTATGGTGAGTACATAACTTCTAATTTTCCATCAGTGGGGCCAGCTTTGCTGCGATCTTTTGCTTCCCCCTAAACAATTGCAGCAGCTTCTTTGCCTTGACCCCCCCCCCCCAACCAGGGGAATCACCAAGGGATGCTCTGCTCCACAATTGGACCCCTGTTCTCCTCTGTGCTTATGCCCCCTGACTCCCTTGATCCCCAAGTTTCAGCAGAAAGTTGCTAGGTTGAAGAGCAAAGTCATCCTTATTGCACCTTAATGGCCTCAACAGGTTTTTTTCCCTTCCTATGGCCTTATCTAATTTACCCACCTTGGATTCCTGATCCGATTCCAGACCTCCTGTCTCACCTGACAGGTGTGATTCATCCAGATGTCTCAAACCTAAAGCTGACCGCATAGTTTCTTCACTTCCATTAATAGCCAACTTATATTGTCATCCCCTGTCCGTCATATACTTTTAGCTTTCCATAAAGCTTCTACGAGTAAACTTTACAAAAAGTAAATGGAAGAGATTTGTTTGTTGGGCACATCAAAACATATTGCCCTTTTTTAGGCCCCTATACAAAGTGTCCTGGAATTTTTGGCAAAAATTTTTAGCAAAGGCGTTAGCTCCTCTACCGTCAAAGTTCATTTGGCAGCAATCTATAACTTCCATATAGGAGTTGAAAATTCTTCCCTGGCCTCAACTAAGATTTGTAAGGCCTTCTTAAGAGGTATTCTTTTAATCAGACCACCTTATAAAGACCCTAATCCACATCTGCTGCTGCAGGCCTTAATTCATGCTCCATTTGAACCAGCAGCAAAATGTGATCTAAAATTTCTGATCTAGAAAACTATCTTTCTAGTGGCCATGAGCTTCAAGCATTGTTCTCTAAACCCCTCTGCTTTATTTTTTTCATAGGGATAGCGAGACTTTAAGAACCAATCCTTCCCAAGGTGGTGTCAGAATCCATTAACAACCAGGCCATTAATCTATCTTTTTAAAATTTGAAAACAAGCGAGAATACATATTGCACTTGTTAGACACTCATAGACAATTAACATTTCTACTTACACAGAACAAAAGAAATGTGAAAATCTATGCATCTCCACTGCAGACCACAAAATAGGCAAATCTGTTACAAAGGTAACTTTGGCAAGATGGCTTACTGACTGTATATCCTTTTACAACTAATTGGGGTTCTCATTATCAAAACCTTTAAGAGCCCACTCAGCTAGATCCATATCTAGGCCTTCCATGGAGGGTATATGTGCAGCTGCAACTTGGACTAATCCTCATACCTTTATTACTCATTAGAAACCAGATCTGGTCTTGAGGGGAGGAAGAGCAGCCTTTGGTTCAGCCGTGCTCAGGAATATCCTTGGAGTCTACCTGGGATTTCAGGTAGCTGGGGACTCTGCCAATTTTCATTAATTCCTCCACATATGAGACAATGTCGGATAAAAAAATTATGTACTTAACATAACATTCCATCTGTGTTTGTCCATTTTCGTTCTTTCTCAACTCCCTGCCCACCAATCCCCATTCCGTGTCATTATGGACTTCTGGAAGAATGGGATTTTATAAGGGCACCACTGTGCCTTATGTTGAGCTCCAGATAATGGCTTCCTCTGTCAGGAATGTTTTATTAATATTTCTTAATTTATGTCTTCTAACAAACAAGATCTGAAGTATGTTAGGGGTTGGTGCATTGTGGGTAGGAAGGAGCTCAAAAGCTTTTAGGTGGCCACAAGCTGTTTTAACGGCAGAGTCAGATCAGAGAATCGGATCTGAACCCAATAGTTGAGGAAAAATTAAAATGGACAACACAGATGGAATGTTATGGTAGGCACATAACTTTTTTGTTTTTTTCTGACATTGCCCATTGTACTGTTGATTTCTGCACAATAAGCCTGTTAAAATGTGGCATTATTACTTAAGCTGGATTTTTGGTCCTTACCATCTTTAGTTAGTATGTAGAACGCCTTTCACCTCAAACTTTTCTTGCTGACTTCATTAAAAAATCACACAATGTCCTGCTGAGGATGATTTCTGGGTTTGGGTTAACTAGGACTACATGAGCTAAATTAATTTTGTTCTTGAGCATTGATTTCATCACTGGTTTAAAGCTGTAGGTGTGATTTTCTGGCATATTTTCTCATATGGTTCAATGGTGCACTGACTAGATAATCTAAATATCTGTCAAGCATAAGGTTTGAATATCTGAATTTTTGTAGAAAACAAGTACTGCAGACTGCGCCAAACTGTACTTAAAAAAAAAATTAAGTGATGTAATAATATATATCTGCAGAAGACACATATTTTATAAAGAACATTTTGTTTTTGTTTTCAGGCTTTAGATTTTAATGTAGAGGAGAAAGTGGAGCTTGCAGAGCTATCCATTGCTCTAGATAATGAACTTATGGTTAACAACAACAAAGTCCATCAGGCTGCATTTGCATCCTACAGAAATGAAGTCCAGTACTTGAAGTAAGTATTCCTTTTTCTGTTAAATGGGTTATAGCACTGACCCATTCAGTGGACCGATTGTAGTACATATTGCAGGTAGTTTCAGAGGAGTTAATCTGACTTAACATTTGTATGTATTCTATTAAATGTTGTCTTTGATTTATGTTATCTGCAAATAAAGACATAAACATTTATAACAAGTGAGAATGCTGATCCATTCATTTGGCACAATTTGTTTATGTTCAAATTTATTTCTGTCTTTTGTGGGTATTTGTTTCATTCCAGTTTGGGACTTTTTTCTCGTAAGTTTCTGAGTTGAGGGGTGTGGGTTCCTTGTGGCTGATGCAGACTGTCATGTACTGTGCCTAGCAAGTTGCTCTTCTCCCCTCTGGTTGTCAGTTCTTTTCTGCTGTTAAGACAATTTATCTTGATGACTGTTATGACAGTATTCCCCTATTCACTGCCCCATAACACTGGTGTTTGTGCATACACCAGTTTTAAGAACCATGACTTGCACATGCATTCTGCCTGGAAAAGGAGCATGATGTGGAGGAGTGCTTTAAGTGCCAGCAATGCAGCCCATTTACCCTTGAATGCAGCCGGAAGAAGAATGGTAGTAGTTAAAAGTGCCCAGTATGAGTTTTGAGAGAAACATGCTCTGCACAGCTCCAGGCATTTAGTGGGACATCATCTGAAGGTTAAAGAAGTTAATGGCATACAATGTTCACATCCTGCTGGAGGTTTGCTTCTGATTCAGCCTACCTGTCTCCAGATATCACTCCCTCACCATCAAATCGCAAGGGCTCAGGTTTGTACTAATCTGTCTGTTCCTGTGGATGATGAGGGACCTGCAAGAGGTGCAGTTTTGGCAGCCTTTGGTTATGCCCCAGAGTGTAGATGCTACTCAGCCTAGGTTCATCATCGGGAACTAAGTGGATCCCATGGTTATTGCACAATGAATAGCAGTAAATACTCCTCTTCATGTTCTCTAGCAGGGCCATCTGGGCTCAGTTGCTTAGGCTGAGGAGAATTTCATGTTTTGGTCCTAGTTTTCAGGAAGATTTTCGAGGTCTTATGCAAAGTGTACTTGAAAGCACAGGAATGTACCCTTGTAGAACATGGCGTGCCAGCATTATGATCAGTGCAGGCCTCTGAAGTCCTCTAACCATCATTGACTAGTGTGCTTCTGAGCACCAGTGTCCAACATGTGGTGCCTGTCAGTCTTACTGTTGACTTCATTCATATAATAGCATCATACCATAACCATGAGTGCAAATGGATCATCTTTCTCCTGTCTGGTTTCCTTTGAGGAATCAGAGGACCTAAAGCCATTATCTGATGGTATTTAAAAGTAATGAGTTTCTCTTCCTGCAGCTCAGAAAAATAGATGACCAGTCCTTTGTTGGAGCCTTTGTGTATGAATGATAGCCACCACAATATAGATTGTGGCCCTTTTTAATTTCCCTTCAGAAGCCTCTACATAAGTATCTGGGAATAAGTATGATAAAGAGGAGACTTTGGTCATATGCCCCCCCACACCCCCCACACCCCCAGTGACTCAAAGAATGGAGATGATCTATTTAAGTCAGTGGAATGGAATGAGATCTTGATCAAACATTAGAGTGGACTCTCATAAAAATCCACTGTCCAGCATCACTCCAGTCCTAGTTACAAACACTACAGTATTTTTCTACCTTTCCACCATACAAGGACTGCAAGGCATTGAACCATGTGAGCAAGAAAGTATTGTCTTCTGTCATTTTTGGGTTTAGATCCCTCATGTGTTCATTTTTCAGTTCTCCATAGTAAGTCAGGCACCTAAAAAGGTTTCACATTTCCCCTGAGCCTGCACTCATGGAGTAGCTGGTCAAGTTTCTGTCTTCATCTTCTGTAGTGAACTGCCATGTTGCCTTGTTGTAATTTTGACTGCGCTGATACTGTGTGCTAAAGTTGCAGTTGTAGACATGATTTAGTGCTGGATAGTATGGATGAGGTTATTTTCCCTTTACGAAGTACTTATACATTTACATGTAGTAGTTTATTGTAGGGTCTTTATTCTGCCAAGCCTGTCTGTACCCTGTTGAATTTGATCTCCTGAAAAGAAAGTTTGCTCTCACCACTGTGGGCAGCATTTATGAAGTCTACTTTGGCCCATGTGTTCTTTATGGCCTAGTACACCCCTCCCACAAGAAGAAAATACCTCTTGTGGACCAGGGAGGGCCTTGAATGATCAGACAGTTTTGTTCATCCCCATTAGAGCCAACTGAGTCACCCAAGCAGACCACTCCACTGGTACAATTGCAGTCCTAACTATCATCTAGGGCTGTCAATGGTTCACTAAATTAGCTGTGACTTTTGATGATTTTTGTGAAGGATTAGTAGGAGACTGAGGTGGTTACAGTTACTATTATATACATACATGATTTAGTTTATAACAATGATTTGCACGTAGTTCTGTATACACAAATTCTAAATAGTTCAGTTTGTGGTATAGATTTCATGGAGTTTAGACCACAGCTACTGTCTGTGTTTATCTGTTAAACATCTTGCGATGATATGATTATGTGGACAAAATTTGTTTCATTTAATGAATATATCTGCTGAAATGAAGAAATACATTTGCTTTCAACATTTGCTGTGCCCGAAATGACAGAAATGTAATTCAGAGTAGAAATATGGCCCAGCTGGGGATGCACTTAAATGGTTTAAGGAATTTAAACCTGAATGCTGTTTGGTCAGAAATAAATAGTCAAAAACATTTTCAGCAGTTGTTGAACTTGCACTTTTTCCCACTGTTGTGCAACCTTGGAGATGGCATCTATAAATTGGGGGAGTTTGGGGGGGTGTTGGAAGAGGAATGACCTCTGCAAAAAAGCTTTTTGTAAAAAATTGCTGAAAATGTTTTTGGTAATTTATTTTTGACAGAACAACATTCGGCTTAGTCTTTGGTCACTCAACATGCATCTACTTAGCTGTACCTTTCTAGAATATTTGTGCCACTAGAAGGAAACTTGGCTAAAAACCGTATGCTTTAGCGCCAGATGTTGAATTATTTCTCACTGCTAGTGGTTGAATGAAGCACATAAGGCATTTCAGTGTGCATTGTTCTGCTTTTTGCTGGGAGAAGAAACAAAAAGATGGTTAATTGTTTTACTTTATATCAAAAAATACATTATAGCAGTACTTAAAGGTAAATTCAGCAGTTATTGCTAACCCAGACAGAATGCATCATTTGTCTAAAATGTGTTCTTTATAAGGGCATATAGTACTGCAGCGACTACTGATGAAAAAGCCACACTGGTGGCATACAGGAATAAAACCCTGATTACAGCCCAGCCAGTCCAGGTTTGATTAGCAGCTCTGGTGACTGACAAAGTGGCAGAGAGGGATTGGTGTTATGTAGGTGTTCCCTGCATCAATCCCTGGTGGAGGCTGGGAGTATTGTGACGGGGGCTAGGTCATAGGAGGGGAAGGGATGGGGGGATATGGCTGGGCTGCTGCAGAGACAGGATGATACACTGCACATCCCAAAGTAGCAGAGGGGAGCTATGGATTGGTCATAAACTAAATATATCCCCCAGGTGAAGGTCAAGGCAGAGCCAATCAGGATGCTCTGGGGTTCTGAGTAGGTCCCAGCTGTATCAGAGTAGGCTTTTTGGGGGGGCTGGTTGATGGATGGATGTGGGGTACTGGGTAGAAGGCTATAGGATGAAGCAAAATTTGTTAAAATAAAATCATTGATGCATTCATTAACAAGCTGAATAACAGAACCAAAGACGATGAGTTTGTTCAGCTGCATAATTCTCTAATAAGAGTGTGAGTAATCTGTGATCTAAAAGTAAAACAAGCAAAGTGTTAAAGAAATGGACATAACCATATCAAAAGGTGTTGATGTGTCTGTATAGCAGGTGAAAGTGTTACACATTTAAAGGAATTAATTGACCAATACAGTGTGTGTAAGATCAACCATGAGAAATTAAATTCATGGTCTGTTGTAAAAGTAATGGATCTGAAAGTGAGAGCTGTGCATTGTACTGTAACAAAGAAAGGATCCAAGATAGAGGTACTTGCATTGTTTTTAACTGAGCCTTCAGTAAATGTGAGCATAAGCTTGACAGGCAGTCATGCCTGGTTTTTAATCAAGTTTGAAGAGACTGCCAGAAGAGGGCATTTCTCAGAAATATGTAAAACCTAAAGTAGGTGCACTCAAAAGGATTTAGATGTTGAACAGAAATGTGAAAATTAACTGTTTGTTCATATTTTAGAAATGAGAAGACTTGATAATTGAAATTTGAAAATTATTCGGAGAGAGGAAGGCACATATGGAAAATAGAATGCTAAAAATAAATACTAAGATTTAATGGAGAAAGTGTAAAATTTAAATAAAATACGGGTGCTGAGAGCAGGATCTTGGCAGAAGCTATGTCTGAGTTTTGTGACTGGAAAGAATTTGGGGATTTGTATACATTGTGTACACTGTTAACATATTTTGGTCACCAGGTAGCTCCATTAGGTGAAAAACTGTTGGCTGGTCAATACAAAAATAAGTAAGTGAAAGCATTCACTTTTCCTTTTCAGATAGTGGCACTTAAAGAATTCTTCTCATATTTTGAGCCATGTTGCTAGTAAGGATTTAGGAATGGCAAAAGGAAATCTCAGTATAAAAACAGACTGCATGTCTTCAAAATCATTCACACCATTTTTGAACCCCCTTGAGGACCTTGCTCCGTGACACCTAGTTTAATCATTTATTCTGGGGACATGGGAGCAGAGCATTCTTGGGCTGGGCAAGAGTCCTACAGCCTATTCATTCCCACTAAGGAAACCTGATTAGCCCTTCAGTTTCCCAGTAAGAGTCAGATGGCAGGGAGTAGACCAGCTTGCTGGTCCTGGAGTGGCGTATTCTCTCCCTGTTGGGAGTGCCTCCTCCACTGAATGGCTTCAAGCCCGTTATTGCTGTCATCTGAAGAAAAGTATACCTCAGCATGCTGGCTTCCCCTCAGCTACCATTACAGCTTGGGCTTGGCTGGCTAGAATTCCACTGGTTAACACCTACTCCTTCTGTAAGGTAACACCCTTGAGGCAAGCCAGAGATCCCTTCTCCCTACAAGGATGGGAGCTATGAGCAATGGGTGCTCAATCCCATCTTCCTGGACAGCTTTGACAGGCAATCGAGGCACTACTTGAACATTAGCTGCATATGGCATAGTCAGGTCTCTATCTCTCTCTGGTACATACCTGGCTGAAATCAATCTCTCTCACACATAACCCTCAACAGCTTTGCTCAAGATTCAGAGACATGGCCAAAAATAATGTAGGACAAAGGCCCAAAATAAAGGACAGTTTTTAAATAGTACTGTAAGTAACTTGAAAAGTTGATACAACAGGTTTTCATCAACATGCATTTTCTGAACAATATGAAGCATAAAACTGACTGGCGTTACTGACTGATTTTAATACTCTGTGATTTACCAGAAGGTCAATAATTTGACAAGGGAAAAAGCAAAATATGAGGCAAAACTACAGACATTCTGCAAAAGCAGGGACAGTTGAGATGAATAGCAATGTTGTCATTCATAATTATGCTGATTTGTTTAATCTGCCTTGCTTGCTGTGATGTAAGTGTACTAGGGTATAGTATAATTCTGTTAGATATAGTCAGGAATATAGAAAAGCGTAGCTTACATGTTTTTCTTTATTTATATGAGACTATCTTGCGATGTTGTTTTAAATATTTCCTGTGATTTTGAACTCTGATGTAACAGTAAGTACATACTGAGTATTTTCTTGTTCTTTTGTTATTAAATATATTTAAACATTTCATTGTGGCTGATCTTTGAGAGACGTGTTTAAGTTCTGAGAGTACTTGCATATTTGGTGGCACTGTAGGTCACTCCTAATAGCCTTGCTCTTGGTCAAACTACCATTTGTATTGATAGTAACATTACACAGTAAGATTGGACACCCTTTGTCAAGGGCCTTAAAGTAGCTGATAAGCATTGACTGGTGGCAAGGGAAACTACCTTATAGTCTGGGCAGAAGGGGGGCATAGATAGTAAGCATGTGCCAGTCTTTCCCAGGTGTGTGTGTGTGTGTGTGTGTGTGTGTGTGTGTGTGTGTGTGTGTGTGTGTGTGTGTGTGTGTGTGTGTGTGTGTGTCAGCTACCAGGGCAGGGGCACAAAGCACTGGTTGGACAGAGAGGGTGCTGGAGGTCTTGGGTTGGTCACTTAGCTGAGATCTCACCTCTATAGCAGTGCTAGTGAGGAGTCTTATTGCGGATCTGGAGAAAGAGTGAGAAACCAGCCCCAGAGTGACTGTGGTTTCTCTGTGCTCTTAAGGGAAATTGCACTTGATGCAAAGAGCTGCATCTGAAAATACTGTGTGTACTTGTCATCCTCCCAATGTGCATCTCCCAGTGGTGCTAGTGTGAGGATTGAGGCTCCTTAATTACTGGGCCAGTGGTGGGGTGTCACATATATTGGTTGGCAGTGGTGGGATATCCACATATTAGGATTCAGTAGTGTTGATATTGAGATGTTCTTCATTCCACATTGCTGCAGTCCTAACTATTGGGGTAGTCCGCTGTCCAGTCGGCCCGAATACCAAAGTATATGGCTGACGTCGGTCAGGGCGCATTAGACTGACGTCAGTACGTCAGGGTACTAATGCGCATGACCGACGTCATATCCTCAGTCTTTTTTGCCGCATGGTCCGATGCAGAAGCAATTTTGCGAGTGCAGGTTGGCGTTCTGAAAGTTTCTGAAGTCAGAGTTTCAGACCGAATCAAAGTTGGCTAAGTACCCCGTTGGGGAATATTTTGGTTTTTACTTGCCTCAGTATTTAACCGGATGTCAGAAAAAGTGAATAACTGTATTTCTTGTGGGAAACAGATACCTCATAGGGATTACCATACTTTGTGTATACCTTGTTTAGGGCCTGAGCACGACGTTGTTGGATGCCGCTCTTGTGCTAGATTTAACAAACGCACTATTAAGAGAAGGTTAGACTGTGCCAGGTTAGTTTTTGGGAAGCGTTGTAATTATAAAATGCCGCCGGAGGCTCCGACGCCCGCTTGGCAAAAAGCGCAAGGACAAAGCAGCAAAGCCTAGAGTGGAAGAACCGACAGTCCCAGACGGCGGATCTTTAGAAGGCTCAGTGGAGCCGGAGGTTTTGCCAGGTGTTTCTTTGGAGTCTCAGGGAGAGACTTTACTGTTACAGGATGTATCCTCGCAGGAAGTAGGCCAGGCTGAGGGGCTTCTCAGGTGGCTGTTCTTCCCTCTCTTCCTAAGGTGGTTAGAGCCTCCCTTCTGTTTCCAAGGCTTCTTTGAGAGGCAGGCCAAGTTTAACTTCAGTGGGGTTTCTCCTAGTGCTTCAGGGTCTTTGCCTAAGAAACATATGCTTAAAATGGCAGAGGATTTGATTACTATGATTAGAGGTTCTATGCCCCTCCTGATAAGAGGCCTAGGGTGGAACCTGAGTTTGAGAGTTTTGAGCAATGTTCGAGGCTTCTGAGTCTTCGGCTGAAGACTTGCAGGAGTATCCTCCTTATTCTGATTCTGATGTGGATGATTCTACTCCTTCAGCTTCTCCTCCTGAGGATTTTTCATTTTCAGAGACTCTGCATTCCATGAGGGAGCATTTTAAATGGGAAGGTCAAGATTTCTCTGATTCCAGGAAGAGGCTTAGGGAATTCTTGTTTTTACCCCAGCATAGGCCTTTAGCTATACCTCCTGTTCTGAATGTGGTGGAAGATGTTTTTGCAGAGGCTTCCCTCAATCCTGATTCTTTGCCTCCTGCCCCAGTTAAACCGGATAGGTACTATAGGGTGCCTGAAGCTCATAAGTATCTTTTTAAGAGTCCTAGGGCAGACCCGGAAACTGTCTCTCAGGGGCCTAAAGGTGTGAAGGCCTCTTGTTAAAAATCCTGTTCCTCCTGATAAAGAGGCAAGGGCTTTGGATAGATGGGGAAAGAAAGTGTATACTTCTTCCACTTTAGCCATGAGGGCGTTGAATTGTCAGTTTCACATGTTAAAATATCAGAATTATCTCCTTTCACAATTGAAATCTAAGGTGGATGCTCTGGCAGAAGGTATTGAGTGTAAAGAGTTGCAGGATTTAGTTCATGTGTCTGAACAGGTGGGTAAACATTCCTTGCAATGTGGTTTTGATGCTGTGCAGGCCTCCTCGAGGGTGGCTGCCACTGGTTCTGTTCTTCGTAGGCATGCCTGGTTGAGAGATCAGAATTTAGCTGAGCATGTTAAAACAAGGATTTTGGATGCTCCTTTGCAGTCTGATGTGTTGTTTGGTTCGCCTGTGGAAGCAGTCTTAAAGAAAATGGAGGACAAGGCTAAGTCTATGCAAACTGTTAAGGATTTTTGCAGGTGCAGCCTCCGAAGTTTAGTAGAAATTGGCCTACTAAGGGATGGACTTATCCTGCTTATGATTCCCAGTCTAGGGGTAGGTCTAGACGTGGTAGGGGCAGAGCTCAAGGTTCTTTAGGCCTAGGACAGGAGTTCCCCTGCTCAGACTTCTGGTGAGGGCAGGGTCAGTCCTTTCGTAAGCAGACCCAATGACCTGCCTTTTCAGCTGCCAGTACATTCTCGCCTGGCAGCACCTTTGGGAGGAAGGCTGTCTCTTTTCAAAGAAAATTGGGATTTAATTACCCAAGACAGATGGGTTCTGGATATCATTCACCACGGTTACAGGTTTTATTTCCATACCATGCCTCCTTTCAAAGGCATGCCAGACATTCCTCCTCTACAAAGACAAGAGGCTCACAAGCAAATTTCTCTGTTGCTCCACATAGGGGCCATTCAGCCAGTTCCTGTGCCAGAAAGGGGCCTAGGATTTTATTCTCGCCTGTTCCTAGTACCGAAGAAGGGGAACACGTGGAGGCCAATTTTGGATTTATCTATCCTCAACACTTATCTGGACATTCCCAAGTTCAAAATGTTGACGTTACAACAGCTTTTACCTCTGCTGGGCAAGGATCACTGGATGGTAACTTTAGATCTCAAGGAAGCTTACCTTCATGTGCCTATAAGACTAAGTTGCAGGAAGTATCTGCTTTCGAGCTGGAAATTCTCATTATCAGTTCTCTGCATTGCCCTTTGGCTTATCCACTGTGCCCAGAGTATTCACAAAGGTTCTGGCTCCAGTGATAGCTTACTTCAGGCTAAAAGGAATTCAAATCTATCCTTACTTGGACGACTGCCTGATTCTAGCTCAAGAAAAGGAAGACCTTCTACAGCATTTGGATTATGTCATAGCAGTGCTAAGATGCCTAGGGTATTCTGTGAACGAAATAAAGTCCAGTCTAGTACCCTCTCAAGACATGTGCTTTCTGGGTGTGAGACTGAATACAGCAGCCCAGATGGCCTTTTAACCCCGGACAAACAAAAGAATCTTTCCAGTTACTTCCATCAACTATCTCTTCAGTCCGGGCTGACTGCAAGGACAGTCCTTCAAGCCTTAGGGTTCATGGCATCTTGTATTCTGGTGCTTCCCAATGCCAAACTGCATATGAGGAAGCTGCAATGGTATCTCAAAAATGTATGGACACAGCACTGCCAGGATTTGGACACTGTCATTCAAATAATACCTTGCATTCAAAAGGAATTTTTGTGGTGGGCTCAGGAATGTCACCTAAACAAGGGACTCTCTGTGACCCGGCCAGAGGCGAGTCAGATTCTAACGACAGATGCCTCAGACATTGCTTGGGGAGCTCATCTAAATGGAAAGTGGATACAAGACAAGTGGCCTGCCAGACTACAGCATCTACATATCAACATGAAAGAGATGTTAGCAGTCCAGTTTGCATTAATGGCTTTCAAGGAGTTACTTCTTCCAGGGCAGGTGTTGATTCTAACAGACAACACAACTGTCATGTGGTACATCAACAAACAAGGGGAACACATTCTTACCCATTGTGCAGGCAAGCAATGATTTTATGGGAGACTGCGCTCAGCTTGCAACTAACTCTTCAGGCAAGGTTTCTGCCGAGCACAGAACTCCTTAGCAGATGTGTTAAGCAGACAAATCATGGATCCCCACGAGTGGAAACTGGATCTTCATGTATTTCAAAAATTGACAGTGTCATGGGGAACTCCAGACATAGATCTGTTCGCTTCTCCACTAAACCACCAGCTGCCAAAGTTTTGCACAAAGAGGTTTCATCACACAGCTTGGAAAGTGGATGCTCTTTCTTTCAGTTGGAAAAATCTTCATGTGTATGCTTTTCCACCTCTGCCTCTTCTCCCAAAGGTGCTTCTAAAGGTCAGACAAGACAAGCCAAGGATGATTTTAATAGCTCCAGATTGGCCTCGGCAGCACTGGTACCCATTACTGAGGAGTCTGGTAAGGAAGCCTCCATGGCCTTTACCCTTGATTCCACACCTGTTGTCTCAGAGGGACGGTCACCTGCTCAATGTCAAGCTTCAATCTCTTCATCTAACAGCCTGGCATATTCTGTTTTGAAAGGCAGCAGGTCTCAACTTCCTCAACAAGTTTTAAATGTGATTATGGAAGCCAGAAGACCTAGTACAAGGAAAGTGTACGCAGAAAAATGGAAGAGATTTTTATTTTGGAGTGCAGCAAACAATTTGGAGATTTCTGAGCCTAATTTGAGTGTGGCTCTTCAATATCTTACTGAGTTATTGGACAAAGGTTTGTCTTTCTCTTCCATTAAGATTCATGCTGCAGCAATTTCAGCTCACTATGATTGTGACCCACCATTGTTTTCGCATCCTTTGTTCAAGCAATTTCTTAGAGGGGCAAAGAATATAAGACCCCCACGTAGAGCTCCTACTCCTGCTTGGGATCTCAATTTTGTGTTGGAGAAACTTACTCTACAACCTTTTGAGCCTCGGCTACTGCTGAATTGAAATATTTGTCATGGAAGACTGCTTTTTGTTGGCCATTACTTCTGCAAGAAGGGTTTCTGAGTTGCAGGCCCTTATGGCGGTAGAGCCTTTTTGATTTTTCATAAGGATAGGGTATCTTTACGCACTAATCCTTCCTTTATGCCTAAGGTGGTTTCTAGTGTGGCTTTAAACCAAACTATTCATTTGCCTACTTTTATGCAGATCCCCAAAATAAAGGGGAAAAGATTTTGCACACTTTAGATGTACACAGGCAATTGCGTTATTATTTGAGCAGGACTAAGGATTTTAGGCAGTCTCAGCAGTTGTTTGTTTCTTTTGCTTTGGGTTCAAGAGGGCAAGCCTGTGTCAAAACAAACTATTTCTAGGTGGATTGGGTTTTGCATTGCATTTTGTTATTCCCATCATGGCAAGGAGATTCCAGCTGGAATTAGGCCTCATTCCACTAGGGCTACTGCCACTTCTACAGCATTTCTAAGGGGTGGCCACTAAGGATATTTTGGAGGCAGCTACTTGGAGTTCAGTGCATACTTTCTCTAAGCATTATCACCTTCCTCTCTACTCTAAGTCTAGGGCTGGTTTTGCCACAGCTATTTTGCAAGGCATGTTGTCAGTTCCTGCTTCCTTATGATTTGCCAGCCTCCCTTACCTCTGCTTTGGGATTCTACCCAATAGTTAGGACTGCAGCAATGTGGAATGAAGAACATAGTACAGTTTTGTACCTACCATAAATGTAGATGTTCGAGGATCCACATTGCTGCAGTCCAATTTACCCTCCCTCCTTCCCCTCTGTGTTTAAGGGTGGTTGTGTAGGTGAGGTTATATTCTGGTAATTTTGTATATATTGTACATTTTTTTGGTGCAGGTATGTTTGGAATTTTTGGTTTTGGCCTTAGCTTTTCAGGGTCTTCTGACATCTGGGGCAAGAAAAGACTGAGGATATGACGTCGGTCATGCGCATTAGTACCCTGACGTACTGACGCCAGTCTAATGCGCCCTGACCGACGTCAGCCATATACTTTGGTATTCGGGCCGACTGGACAGCGGACTACCCCAATAGTTAGGACTGCAGCAATGTGGATCCTCGAACATCTACATTTATGGTAGGTACAAAACTGTACTTTCCTGTAGCCTGTAAATAGTGGTCACTAAAGAAGATGTTTGTACTTTCAATCAGCCACACAGTGAACATTCAGAGTTTCACATTATTTATTTTTTGTTAGCTTAGTTAGTCAGGGAGGATGTCAGCAGAGGACTATGGCAACCTGGCATGGAGCCATTTGGCTGAGATGTGCCAAGACAAAGGACTGGTGCATGCCAACCTGACTAAAGCAGAGATGATTGCAGCCTTGGTCACAGCTACATCACAAACCAGCAACCAGGGGGCAATCAGATTGGCCGTGGGAGTATACAGCTCTCAGAAAATGGACAGTTCACTCTTTCCACAAGGACTTAAAAATCCATCTGGAGTTAGAGACTTGAACTGGAAACCAAATAGTTGGAAGTAGAATCAGTAGTGAGACTGAGACATCTGGAAGACAAAGAAAAATCAGAGGCAGAGGCAACCTGAAAAGGAGATGCTGACTCTCTGCCAGGGTCATGGAGGTAATGAGGAAGGGAGTAACCGAACCCCAGAAGCAACAAAGGTCAGTAAATTTCTTCCACAATTTACAGAGGGGGATAATTTTGATAGTTTTATTCATATGTTTGGAAGGGTTTGTAAACAGCATAATTTTGACCAAGGGCTCTGGGTACGGTTCCTACCCTCTTACTCCATGGTAAAGCTGTAACTGCTATTTCTAAGTTGTCTGACTTATTGCTTAACTTATAATACAGTAACAAATTCTTAAGAGTGTTTTAAGTTAACACCTGAAGCTTATCGAAAAAAGTTTTGTGAGCATAAACGCAAGGCAGATGAAAGTGTGTGAATATGTTGCTGAGTTAACCACTTATTTTCATAGCTGGGTGTGTGGGTGTCAGTTCACCACTTTTGAAGGGCTGGCAGACCCTTTGGTGAGGAACGAGCCCTTAGCACGTTGCCTGAGGACATGAGAATCTGATTAGCAGATAGGCAATCCAATACCGCAGATGAGTTGGGGAAAAAGGGAGACCTATACCTAGCAAGCAGGGCATCACTGCACAGGAAAGGGATACCCAGTGTTGCTCATGGGTCTAAGGGAACCCATGGTGGGCAGCCTAAACCACCCCAACAGAGTCCGCCAGTAGCAGTGGAAGCCACTAGTTCAGGTACATGGCCAGGAATAAGAGTTAAATGTTTTAAATGCAACCAGTGGGGCCATGTAGCATATAGATGTCCATGGAGGCAAGGTGGGGAACAAAAGGTGGGAGAAGCAGTAAGTGGGAATGACAGAATGCCAGCAGTAAGTTGTCTGGAGACAACAAGGGTACCAAACTACCACAAGAGGTTATATCCTATCTTAGTAGATGGGCAACAGGCCACTGCTAAGAGAGAGACAGCCTCTGACCTAACCATTGTGAAGCCTGCAATGGTTAGAGGAGCACTACTTGCTTGGGCAGTCTACTCCACTCAGAGCTTTAGGAGGGACCCCATTTCAGATACGTTTGGCTAGGGTTAACCTTGACTGGGAGGGTGGAAAAGGGAGCAAGCAAGTATGTTATGTGTGAGGATACCCCTGCAGATGCTCTGATAGGGAATGATTTTGATAATGCACCACCTTGTGTGCATGCAGTTGCACACAGTCAGGCTTGGAGACAAGCATGTGGGTCTGATAGCCTGGGGAGGGAGGCTCAGACAGGCCAACCGCTCATTTGAAGCCAGGACTGGTGAGGTGGCTACTTCAGGGAGGGAGGTACCCTGTAGCAGAGAGACTGAAGGTGAGCCACAGCTGCTTGTAGGTACTAATGTTCACTTGGAGAGAGTGACTGCAAGGGCAGAGGTGAGTAATAGTACCCAGGCTGACAGTGAGGCACTGCTGTCAGAAGATACCAGACTTCTTGTGGAAGGGGAGCTGGGAAGGGTTACCAAGAGAGAGTTGAGACCGGCTGAGCTCTCAGACCCTAGATTACAAGGCCTGAGGGAGGTAGCCAGTGAGGCACCTGATTCTCAAGGAAAGGAGGATCTGTATACTGGGACAAAGGGTTACTGTACAGAGAGTGGACCCCTGAGGGAGGGCTAGAGGGTGAGAAAGTACAGCAGTTGGTAGTGCCCAGAGCCTACCATCTGGCACTTCTAGCCATAGCCCATCACAGTCCATTTGCAGGACATATGGGCATAAAGCATACACAGAGATGTGTTATGGAGAACTATTATTGGCCTGTGATTTCCAGGGATGTAACAAGGTACTGCAGGACCAGTAAGCAGTGCCAAAAAGTAGGCAAGGCAGGAGACAAGGTCAAAGCTCCTTTGATGCCTTTGCCTGTTTTTGAGGAGTCATTTCAGAGGGTAGCTATTGATATTGTGGGGCCTCTTTGATATTGTGGGGCCTCTGAGTATCCCACGTTCCACAGTGAAGACGTATATCCTAGTGGTAGTAGATTATGTTACCAGATACCCTGAGGCAGTGGCTCTGCAAATGCTTTGTTAGAGATTTTCAGCAAAGTAGGTTCCCAAAAGAAATAATGACTGACAAAGGTGCCAATTTCATGTCAGACCTGCTGGCTTGTCTGTGGAAGCACTGTTGGGTGAAGCATCTAAAGACCACACCTACCATCCCCAGACTAATGGTCTTGTTGAGAGGTTAAGCTCTACACTCGAGACCATGCTACAGGCATTTGTAGAGCAGTTTAAGAGGCAGTGGGAGAAATATTTGCCACATCTATTTTCTTACAGAGAGGTGCCCCAGGAATCCACAGGTTTTTCACCCTTTGAGTTGCTGTATGAGCATAGGGTGAGGGGACCTGTAGATTTGATTCATGATGAGTGGGAGAGTGAGTGTAAATCCCACAAAGAGTCTTTTGTAGTAAAGGTCATAAATCTCAGGACAAGGCTCAGGGAACTTATGGGCTTGGCCCAGGAGAACCTAGCAGAAGCTCAACAGTGGAAAAATGTCTGTTATGACAGGAATGCTTGAGCTAGACAGTATGCTGCAGGGCACCAGGTTATGGTTCTCATTCCTGTCAGACACAACAAGCTGTAGGCAGCTTGGGAGGGGCTCTTCAAAATGGTAAGGAACGCCAGTGATGTTAACTACACTGTAGAACTGCTAGGCAGAAGGCAGGGGCACAAATTGTCCCATGTTAACCTGATGACTCTTACCATGATAGGGAGGCTCTTGTGCTGAGTATTTGCAGTACAAGGCAGGGAGGAATCTGAGGGGGAGCCAGCCAGCAAAATCCCAGATTACTATAGTTGAGAGCCTAGGGTTGCAGGCATACGACAAGACAGTGCATCACTGTACTGGGGTCAGCAATGCCAAGGCAGCAGGAATATTGAAACAAGGAATTGGTTAAAGTATTCCCAGATAGTCTCAACCTTCTCAAGCAACGTTTCTCAAGGGTCACTTGAAAAACTGGCTTTAGTCTTTGGGGGATATATGTGACACACCACCACTGGCCCAGTAATCAAGGAGCCTCAATCTTTACCACTAGCACCAGTGGTGGTTGTACATTGGGAGGATGACAGATACACATGCAGTATTTCCAGATCCAGCTCTCTCTGCATCAAGTGCAATTTCCCTTAAGAGCACACAGAGACCACAGTCAATTTGGGGTTGGTTTCTCCCTCTTTTTCCAGATCCCCAATAAGACTCCCCACTGGCACAGCTAGAGTTGAGATCTCAGCTGAGTGGCCAAACCAAGACCTCCAGAACAGTCTCTGTCCAACCAGCATTTTTTGTCCCTGCCATATAGTTGGCACACATACTCTGAGGTTTGAGTTACACACACACACACACACACACACACACACACACACACACACACACACACACACACACACACACACACACACACACACACACCTGGGAAAGGCTGGCACAGGCTTACTAGCTATTCCCCCATCTGCCCAGACTATAAGGTAGTTTCCCCTGCCACCAGTCACTGCTTATCAGCTAATTTAAGGCCCTTAACAAAGGGTGTCCAATCTTACTGTGTAATGTTACTATCAATACAAGTGGTAGTTTGACCAAGAGTAAGGCTGTTAGGAGTGGCCTACACAGTGTCACCAAATAAATATGCAAGTACTTGCAGAACTTAAATATGTCTCACAAAGATCAGCCACAATGGCATGTTTAAATATATTTAATAATTAATAATAAAAGATCAAGAAAATACTTTGTATACACTTAGTTACACCAGAGTTCAAAATCACAGGAAATATTTAAAACAACATTGCAGGACAGTCTGTGATAAATAAAGAAAAAACATCTAAGCTAAACTTTGTTATATTCCTGACCATATCTAAAATAATTCTACTGTGCCCTAGTACACTTACTTCCGAGCAAGCAAGGCAGATGTGGTGAGTGGGTCTTCCAGCTGATGTCAGGTCAAAGAAAAATAACAGAATACTCAATCTCTGACAGAGAGTTCTTAAATTAATACCTCAAATATTACTGCTGAGATAGATTGCAGGATGATATCACTTCTTGTCAATTGACGCTATCTCAGGTGAAAAACGACCATTGATGAAGCTGGTAACATTTAGCATCTACCTGTAAAAATACATAGACAAGGCTTTTCTTAGATCCAAGGCAAATCCTGGAAGTCATAAAACAATAAAAACACTTCCAAGACAATACAGTGAACCTCTAGTTCTAGACATTGTCTGTTACTGCACTGAAACTGAAAGATAACATCCTTTTATTACATGGCCATAAAGTAATTTAATTTCAGCTATTTTTCTGAAGTTAACCTCTGGTGTTCCAGTTCCCATTATTAAAATATATACATCTAAACAATTACAGTAGTATACACACATTTCTGTTCTAATCCAGTAGTGTACACCATGGTTACATTTTTAAACGCAGTACTTTACAAACCCTTTCCAACACACACTTCTGTACCAGTAGTTGATATACGCAACATGCAGTTCTAATACATTTTTAAGACAAGCATCCATACATAAAGCATATTGACATTCACAAATGAGACTTAAACATTTAAAAAAAGCTGTGCTAGCAGTATCTCCTTTTGTTGCACTTATATATAAATCATGGTAATATTCACAAATGACATATAATTATTTACCAAATTCCAGCTGGCAGTATCCCTTGTTGTGACAACAGATACACAGTTCATGGTCTCTGAGCAAGTCCTCCTCAGATCCCAAGCTGTCTGATTGGAGGTCTCAAAGCCGTACACCGATTCTTAGCAAATCGCAATCCCTGGCTCAGAAGGCTCGGCCCAGTCAGTCTCGTGCAAAATCTACCCTCTCCTCAGCCTCCTGTAGATCCTCTCTGCTATCCTATGCAGATATGAATAGTATGATGTGGATTTTCATTAAAGCTCAGATACAATCAGGGATTCTTCTGTCTCCGTCCCATCCTGGATCTGTGAGAGTTCCAATAGTGCAAATTCTTGTTCTGATTCGACCCGACCAGTGGATTCTGAACTCCAGGATATGGATTACCAGAGAGGGCTGTTGGAGTCGGGGATACACTTTTCCTCGACTCCAGCAGTGTCCCAGACCAGCTCTGCTCTGATGCCTTTGGAGCAGAGTGGGTCCCAGACCCGAGACTTCAGCCCCGACTCTGCAGGGTTGACCTCTGCTCCAATGCTGTTGGATCAATCTCTCCCCCTCAGGGCTTAGTTCGGCCCTTGACAGTTTGGGTACAGTGGTAAATGGAGGCGCTGCCTTATGGTTGACTCTGCTTTTTCTCCTGGTGGCTTCGGTACCAGGGCAGAGGGGTAGAGTTTTCACAGGTGCACCTCCCTTTCAGGGGCAGAGAGGACTTTCTCAAGGTTTAGAAATGCGTCTCCCCTACTCTGCCTGGATCCTATCCAATCACCAGCTGATCCAAATTTTGGGCCCATTCATCCTATCTAGTCAGCCCCCTCCAGGAGAGCATCCAGGCCCATCCTCCCAGGGGATTCCCTTATCCTCTGATTCCTTCCCTGAACACCCCACAGGGGAGGTTCATTGGAAGAACTGCAGGAGGACACACTTGGACTCCCCTTTGTAGTCACTGACCGAAGATACAGACTTTGATGAGGGAGAAGGGTACCCCCAATCTCCACCTGATGGCATCTCCTCCTGGAATATTTTGGAGATCTTGAAACAGAAGGGTGGATGGTCGTGCCAACCCCCCTTCTTCTGAGGAGTCCATCTTACTGTAGTCCTTTGGGACAGACCCATCTATGTCCTGGGTGACCCCCACTGGCAGACAAACTTATTGACTTAGCTTTCCACTGGACGTGGAAGGAGCCAGACACATGGAGCCTATTCCCAAGCATGTGGATAAGTACCTCTGCCCCCTGAAGATCATTTACATTGGAGCAAGGGTATTCTGGTTGATGCCATTGTGGTGTCTGCAGCTATCAAAAAGGAGCTAGCAGAACAGAGCTCCACTGTCCACCCCCCAAACAAGGAGTCTTGGGCGTTGGACGGACACAGGAAAGCATGTCTGTCGTCTCTAGCTTTACACTGAGAGCATTGAACTACTTGGCACACTTCACGTGTCTACAGAGGGATCTGGTTAAGGAACCTTACCAACTCTCTGGCAGAGTCCTTGTTGTGGGAGGACCTCAAAAAGGCATCTCCTTGTCTAATTCCTCGATGAGACTGATCTCTAAGGCTGCAGAGGGAACCCCTCAAGCAAGCCGGTACAGGCACAGCCCTCAGGAGATATGCCTGGATGAGGCTTTGTTGGTTTGCAGAACCCTTAGGTGTCCTTCATCAGTACCCCCTTTAATGGTTCTTGTGTTTTTGAGGCATCAGAGAAACTCTTATCCGCAGTGAGCAGGAGGGAAAGACCTTATCTGCTGTAGGGATCAAGTTTTCTTCCCCAACAGACCTTTTCCAGGAAGCAACAGACTGGGAAGAAGATGTGGTTCTGAAAATCCAAAGTTTCTTTCCTGGAGTCCCAAGAAGATTCCTCTTCCAGGGGCAGAGGAAAAGGATTCAGTGGCAGATGCAGCTATAGAGGAAGAGGGGCTCTACAAAATCAGGGCTTCAGAGGATCATTTTGACAAGCCCTATTAGTGCTCCTGAAGTGTTGCCCGACTGTCCTACTCTGGAGGCAGTTGTGGCCAAATTTTCTTTGCACTTAGACACCTGGCAAATGTGACAAACAGCTGGGCGCTAAACATTATTTCCAGAGGTTACTGTGTTCCCTTTTCCCTTCCACCTCCAAGCCCCAGGAGGAATGTCTCCGATGTGCCACCCAGTCAGAGGGAGAATGCCATTCTAGAGGTTCAGAAACTTCTAGAAATAAGAGCCATCCAAGAGGTCCCCACTGAACAACAATGATGTGAAACCTATTCATGCTTCTTTTTGGTGCCAAAAAAACAGGGGACCTGTGACTGATCTTGGATAAGAGCAGTCTGAACCTATTTGTTAAGAAGTTGAAGTTCTGCATGGTTTCGGTTCAGTCCATACTGCCACTGATGTGGAAGGACATTTGGATATACTCCATAGATCTGCAGAATGTGTACTATCGTATCAAGATAAATAGGCGCTCCAGGAGATATTTGCACTTTTGGCTGAGAGCCAAGCATTACTAATTTAGAGCACTGCCCTTTGGACTCACCCACCGCCCCCCAGGTGTTTACCAAATGCATATCAGTGGTGGCAGCTCACCTGAGACGATGAGGATACCAGGTGTTTCCATACTTGGACGATTGGCTCCTAACTGGACCAACAAGGCATCAGCTTATTCAAGCCACTCAGTTCCTACTACAAACCTTCTTCTAGTTAGGTGTCACTATAAACTTAATGAAGTTGAAATTGTCCCTTGTGCTGACCATAGAGTTCATAGGAACACAACTGAATATGATCACACAGTTAGCTGCATTACGAATGTAATTTCGCTAAGACAACAAGTGCAGGTGTTATTGGACACAACCACTCCACCTTCACATTTAGTTTTGAGAGCCCTAGGATCTATGTCAGCAGCCATGCTCCTAGTACAATTGGCAGGATTCTTCATACTAGTCCTGCAATGGACTCTAGTGGTTCAGTGGTCCATTTTATGCCAACCTCTATCTGTTCCTATCAGACTAACTCCAATTTGCGGGCATCACCTCAGATGGTGGATGCTATTGAACAACCTATACCTGGGCAGGCCCTTCCCTCCACCCCCCACCCAGAAGCCACACTGACCACCCTGTTGAGGTGGGGGAGGCATTATCAGGGAAGATTGGCCCAAGGCACTTGGTGTGCCACAGAGATAAAGTTGCACATCAACATCCTGGAGATGAGAGCAGTCCTTCGAATGTTGTAAGCTTTTCACTACTGCCTCCCTCTGGGAGCAGTACAATTCATACAGACAACATGGCAGTAGTCTGGTACATTGACAAGCAGGGGGGAACCTGGTCATACCCATTGTGCAGAGAGGCCATGAAGGTGTGGGAATGGGTGATCTCTTCAAGCGACTTTCTCACTACAATACACATTCCTGGGGAGACCAACATACTGACGAACAGACTAAGCAGATCCATTTTGAATCCCCACGAGTAGTCCCTGAATCAATCAGTAGTGAATGAGATAGTCAGCCAATGGGGCCAACCTTGCTGCACTCTCTTTGCCTCTCCCCTGAACAATAAGTACAATAAGTATTTTGCTCTGATTCCCCCAACTGGGGAGTCACAGAGGGATGCTGTAGTCCATGATTGGCCTCCTGGTCTCCTTTATGCTTAACCGCCAATACCCCTGATTCTGAAAGACTACAGAAAGTCAGCAGGCTGAAGAGTAGCTTGATCCTCATCACCCCCTTCTGGCCTCAAGTGTGGTTCCCCTTCCTTTGGTTTTGCATCAAGTATCCTTCATGGATTCTGAATCCAAGACGGGATCTAATTTCCCATCCATCATAGCAGATGTGCCCCAATCTCAGATCCCTCCAACTGACCGCTTGGTTTCTCCACTTCCATTGATTCTGTGAAAGTCCAGGCTAGCTTTGCCAGTCCGGGAGATTATTCTTGCTTCTCAGAAGTTCTCCACAAACAAGGTTTATAACACAAGTGGAAAGATTCTCAATTTGAGCAGCAGAATAGAATATTGATCCCTTTTCAGCCCCTATTTAGGCTGTACTCAAGTTCTTAAGTTTACTTTCCCATGAGGGTGCCAGCTTCTTCACCATAAAGCTGAAACTAGCAGCAATTGCCAATTTTCATGTAGAGGAACATTCTTCGTATTTTTCCTTCTCTCTTTCAACGTCCAAATTATGTAAGGCTTTTATGAAAGGAGTTTTCCTATTTAGACTCCTTGTTAAGGATCTGTCTCCTCCTTGGGTTCTCACCATTGTACTTCAAGTTCTCACTCAGAAGCCCTTTGGACCCACTGATTCCTGTGACTTGAAGTTTCTATTTTGGAAAACCATTTTTCTTGGAGCCATTACTTAAGCAAAAAGAGTGTCTGAACTACAAGCTCCATCATCCAAGCCACCTTGTATCTCATTTTCAAAGATAGCATCTCTTTAAGAACTAATCCTGCCTTTATGCCTAAAGTGGCCATGGAGTCAAATATTAACCAATCCATTCATTTACCAGTTTTCTACCCCAATCATTCCAACAAGGGTGAATATATGTTACATTTACTTGATGTTCATAGATTGCTGTGTTTTACCTATACAGGACAAAGGGATGTAGAAGATCTGAACTGCTTTTTGTGTCTTTTTCACCTAGTTGACTAGGTCAGGCAATGTCCAAAATCACTCTACCAAAGTGGATTACTGATTACTTTTGAAAGTCATGCAGCTATCTCATCCCCCAAAAGCCCATTTTACTAGGTCGATGTCTACCTCATCTACCTTTTCAGCGAGGACCTCTTGATGAGATTTGTGCAGTAAAAGGCATGGTCCAAGTCACATACATTTGTTTAGCATTATAAACTGTGTATTGTCTCCAGGAACAGGACATCCTTTGGTTCCATGGTGCTCCAGCATATCCTTCCATGAGGGCCACCCAAGATTTACATAGCTGGGGACTCTGATCCATCAGTGAGGAAGAATGAAATGGACAACGTCAGATTTAGAAGTTATGTACTTACCATAACTTGGCATCTGTGTTGCCCAGTTTCATTCTTCCTCACATCCCACCCATCCTTCCCCCATCCTAAGGTGTTAAGAGCTGTCTGTAGGAATTTAGGAACCCATAGGTTCCTGGTTTGAGCTCCAGATTATGGTAATGTTATATTTCTACCTATGTATCCTTATAGATAGCTGTCTGTAGAACAGCAAACTCGATCGCATTGTGGGAGAGGGAGGAGCTCGTAGCTTGGATCATTAGTCTTGTGAAGCGGCTGAGTGGAATCCGAGATCTGATCCTAGGACCCATCATTGAGGAAGAATGAAGTTGGACAACACAGATTCCAAGTTATGGTAAGTACATAACTTCTAATTTTGCAAGTAAACTCAGCACAACAGTAGATATTTGAATAGATCACTTGTGCAGTAGAGTGAGTTATGTGGGATAACCTGCCAAGGCTCAGACTAACTGGCCAGCTTCCAGAAGTTTAGGGCACCTCCCAAATGCCTCAGCCACTGTACAACTTAAGGAGAGCAGTATGAATTCAGAGGCTAGTGTGCCAAAATGTCAGAGCTTTCTTGCAAGCCTTTCAGAAGAGGGAGAGTAGATCCCTGCCAGATAGTAGTAGTAGTAGTAAAATCCCACACCCTAGCATAAAAATAGCAAAAATGAGAGAGGGTTGTAGGGAGGGTGTCTCTGTTAAATCTATTTGAACACCTGCTGTTGTAGTAAATTTACTTACACAAGTTGCAATAGTGTAAGTGATTTAGGACAAATACCAGAGCTTCAAATGAAAAGGGAAGAAGATGAAGAAGGAAACCCCTGGAGAATAGTCCTTGCAAACCTTGTTCTGAACCTAGAGAAGAAATGCAGTTTGTAGTGCTTGGTTAAAGTGTGTACAGATGACCAGGTTGCTGCCTCTAGTAAATTTCCACAAAGTCACAAAAGTAGCCAGACCCCATTTAGAATGGGCTGTGGTTTTGCTTTGACCCAGAGACTCCCCAGACTCTGAAATAGACTGCCCATAAATGTCAAGCAGAGCGCCTCTTTAGCCCTCTTCAAAAGGAACCTTGATTGGATGGGAGAAAGGAAATTCACCCCGGGGATCACGTCAGTGCCCTGCTAGACAGGGGTCCAGGGAAGTAAATAGTGTAGGAAAAATAGCCAGGGAATTGTTATGGCTAGGCTTGCATAGGCCCTAGGGCCGATAGCCTAGTACCAGCCTATGAACCTAAGTTATCTTATGTTGAGAATAACAAACAGCAATAGCATGAAGCAGCCAGTTAGAAATTGTCTGTTTTGATGTTGATTGTCCCTTTTTCTTTTCTTCTTTTATGTCACTTGGTGGATAGCCAACTGGCTCGCAGACAAGACCCAAGAAGTTAGAATTGGGGAGGCCACCTCTACAAAGAGGCCAGTCACAAGTGGAGTCCTTTTGGGATCAGTTCTGGCACTGCTCCTTTTTTGCATTTACTTCTCTGAAGTCAAGGCCATTGTCATTGGCCTCTGGCTGACTAAGTTTGCAGATAATTGTAAATTAGGAGCTGTCATTGAATCTCACACTGAAACAAATGTAATCCAGGAAGGGCTAACACAGACAAACAACTGGTGTCAGAGCCGTGGACTAAAATTTAATGCCAAGAAATATATAATGGTATCCTTCAGGAAACCATCCGTCCCTGATAACTGTCATATTGACAACATACCCATAAGAGGTGATTCAGTAGTCACTGACTTGGGGACACATATAGATAGTAATTTAGCCTTTGACCATCATGTGTCTATAATTGTGACAAAATCATTCTGTGTTGCACAACTTATAAATAAAGGTATGACATCTAGGTCCAAGGAAGTCCTTTTTCCACTATGTTCGGCATTCATGAGACCTATTGTTGAGTACAATTTTCCCTTTGGTTTGTACCTAACAAGGCATATCCAACAATTGGAATGTCCACAGAGGTTGCTCACTAAAAGAATACAGAGCATAAAAGTAACATATCCTATGCAAACTGCCTCAAGGCCATATCCCTATATTCTGCCTCCTACAGGCTGTTGAGGGCAGATCTGTGCCTGGCATACAAGGCATTGTCATACCCTACTCTGATGAACCTCCAGTATATCCACAAAACAAAGTGGACTTCCTACATATCCACAAAACAAACAGCACCAGAATTGCCCATTCTAAAGACTAAAACCTTGCCTGTGAATTAAATAGGACCTGCTGAACTGACAGGTATATATCCTGTGTATCCCAAAAGCTACCCCGACTCTGGAACAGGCTCCCCATCCATGTGAAGCAAAATTCCTCTATAACCCATTTCAGTGTAACTTGGACAATTGGATAGGGAACAGGAAATTCATCATTGGTTTGGCATCAGTGTCTAATGGACACATGCAGCCTGTAAATGGTTCATCTCCCAGGCTCCTGTTTGTAAATTTTTATCTCCCAAGCCCCTGCTTACACTTATCAAGAGTACCAGAACTTGTCAGAGATTTGGGATGCACGGCTAGGGTTAAAAAATGTGGTCATTAGCCTAGTGAACATCTATGAATCTACGAAGACCCGAGTTGAGACACAGATGATTGACCCACCACAGTAACTTATTTTTCACAAACACCAGTACTGGAATTTGAAATGAAAGGGGTGCCGATACTGAGCCCAAACTGATTTGACGAGACATTGAATTTTCCTCATATGAAGTCTGGCTAAAGGAATCATGAGAATAGCAGAGGCCATGAAACCTTGAATTCAGAGATATTCCCTGGCAGATCTGTTTGAAAAATATCAGATACTGCTCTTTACGACATTCCACTTAGTCCTGAGGAAAAAAAGCCATCATGAGGGATGTCTAGTAGACATTCCAATAACACTATGCTGAGAGAGGGAATGAGAAATTTCTCTATCTTCACCTGAATCCCCAGGCTGAGAAAACTTTTTTTTTTCTTTTTTTTTTTTTTTTAATTAAACCACAGATTCTTGACGTTTTGTGAAATAATCTGCAAAAAAATAAGGCAGTTATCTAAATATGGGAAAGTGTGAATGCTCTGCAACTGGCTATTACAAGAGCCAGGCACTTTGTAAATACTTTTGGGGCTGTTCAAAAAAAAAAAAGGCTAAGGCAGAAAACAGAAAATGTAAACCAGATGCTGAAAAATGTAGTGTGTGTCTGAAAGCTTTGGGAAGTGGAATGTAATGATAAGCATCTTTTAAATCCAGAGTTACTAGAAAACTGAGGTGGAATGAGAGAGGTAACAGAGACTGTAGAGCGAGCATTTTGAACTTTTAATTTGGTGTGAAGGCTTAAAAAGGATACGAGTCCAGGTTTCTTCTTTCTTTAGCACCAGAAAGGTTCCAGAGTAAAATCTTTTCCTTTTTTGATCTGGGGAACAGGTTCTGTAACCCACCGAGACAGTATCTCTTCTGGAATAGGATGGAACAGGGAAGCTTGATTGGATGGATGGAGAGGAATCCGTTACAACAGAGAAAGGGAATCCCACTGGCAGTTTTAGCCCTTTTCGATGATTGTCAGTATCCAAGTGTCTAAAGTTATCTGGTGCCAAAGAAGAAAATAAAGATGACCTTGAGGAAAACTTTACAGGATTGCCTGTATTGTCGGGCAGTTAGCATAGAGGATTAAGGAGCTGTTATTGAGGTGTTTCTTGTGGTCCAGTTGTGCAAGGTTTGAATCCTTCAGCTTCCATTGCCTAACTGTGTGACTCGTGTGGGGAATTTAACTGAAGCATAAATGTGCTTTTCACAGCAATCACCTAGCAGTCTCTACTGGTTGGATCACAGAGCTCTCCACTTAGTGTCCTTTCTTAAGGACTGCTGCCCACAGAATAGTGTCAGGTAAAGGAGCTTTCCTCTAAGCCGGGGGGGGGCTCTTATTTTATCTCCTAGGCTAGGTTCTCAGTAAGCCTCGTCCACTACCAAGGCTACTATTCTATCAGTGGGAGGGACCACCCAAGAAAATAGGTAGAGCAGAATAGAAAGCCCCTTGTAAAATTTCTTTAAGGAATGAAAATTTGACTATCCATAACACCCTTTAGCTCATCAGATCAAATATCTGCCTGAATTGGAGATCTTCAGTGGGTATTAGGGCAAGCTCTTCATCCATATTTCACTGTCCAGGGTGGAGGACTACCTGGCAAAGTTCAAATACTTCCTTTTACATTTTCTCTTCCTCAGTACACAAAGATAGAATTGGTCAGAGTGTGAAGGAGTCTCTGATCCAGGCACCTGTGACTGACAGCAGCTTTTTGTGCATCTGTCCCATGAGACAAGGATGAAAGAGCCAAAACATCTAATTGTGGGGTTCCATGGAAGCAAACTACATTGATTCGATCTATGGCTTCTATCTCTCAGCTGCAAACAGTTAGTACTGAGTGTAGAGGTCATTAACAACTTGAAGGGGCTAGGTCTCAACACTGATGTTAATATCAGCACCAGCGGCTTGATTGCCACAGTGGTTGGCATCAGCGATGATACCGACTGGGCTGATGCTGTAGTCAGTGCCAAACCATCAACATTGAGAGCCTGGAAACTAGTAGCCTTCATTGTGGAACAGCTTCGTACTGCAGCCATTGGTACAGATGGAAGTACTGACATTGAAGGGAGAAGAGGAAGCAGTGACATCAGAGGGGCAGCCCTAATAACATTGATGCAGAAGTCTGTTAGAGTACTGTCAGTTCCAAAATACACTGTGATCGAAGAGAGCCTAAGGATGGAGCTGAGGATGAGGTGTGGGAAGAGCCTATTCTCTAGTTACTGTGGTAACAGAGAGGGTAGAGAGAGAGTCCAATTCACTCTGAGCTTTGACTAGTACATTCATCATCTAGTCCCAATCCAGTTATAAAGTGTGGCTACTTACAGAAGAGGAAGGACACCACTCAAAGTACTTGGAGAGTTCCCTTTTTGTGGAGAAGCTGTTCATTCCTTCTTTCCTAAAAGCAGGCTCCTATAGGACTGTGACCTTTAACTGTGAAACCACTAAGGTGGAAGGCTGCTGTATAGCTCGGTCTTGACCATGGCTAGACTGAGGGGGAGAAACTTTTTGTTTCTGAGACTTAGGGTTGTTAAGTCTGAAACAGTCTTGTCTTCAGCTTTCCTGATGTTCTTTGTGTTTCACTGTTGCAATCATCACATTTGGATTATCCCTGCCAGGGTAGCCCTCGGCTGGCCCGAATACCAGAGGCTTAGTATTTCTCTGTTGGCTGCTGTCACTTCAGGACTGATGTCAGGTCATTAGTACTATAACATAAGGCAGCTGACGCCTTTGCATCAGTCTTTCTTGCCATGGAGCCCGAAGCAGAAGCAGTTCACATGAGTGCCGGTCAGCCGCTACCTAAGTTTTGTCTACCGAATTGAAGTTGAAGTCTTCTAAAGCCAAGTACCCCATTGGGGATCCTTTTTTTTTTTTTTTTTTTTTTTTTTTTGCACTAACCGATGTCAGAACAAGTTAATTGTCTTGCCTGTGGAAAGCAAATACCATAGAGAGACTTCCATTCTTAATGCGTCACTTGCTTAGGCCCAGACCACGACGTCCCCCGTTGTTGCTTCTATGCTTTGTTCAATGCTAGAACTGTCCGTCGGGCCCTTATTGTAGCCAGATATTTTCACTTACAGTCCTCTAATTCTGGTATGGCTTTGACAGCAGATCTTCTGAAAAAATGTAAAGATAAAGACGGACAGACCGCACAGGTCCAAACCTACCGATGACGCTTCTGTTAAGTTAGTCATCAGTTCTCCGGTCCTCAGTGAGGCGCATTCGCATCCCCTGATGCCCGCTTCTGTGGATTCGCAGGCCGCTACCGAGACCCTTTTGGAGTCCGGTATGCTGCAAAACTCTTCTTTGACTAAGGATCCTATGGTCGTCTGTACCTTGGATGGGTCCGGAGCCGCTGAGCAGGCACCGGCTTCCGAGGAAGTCCTTCGCACTACCGATTCTCGACACAAACCGATGTCTTCTTTCGCAACTACTGTTCTTTCAAAAACAACAGAGTTTCTTAGGCCCAGGGTACGAACCACACCCAAGAAACCAACTACCTACTCTCAGGCACCTGCTTCCTTGCCTCAGTCTCAGATCCTTAAAATGGTGGAAGACCTTATTTTGCTGATCAGGGGAAGCCAAGCTACCCCATCCAAAAAGAAAAGAGATCTGTCCCCTGTAGTTCTGTCTGAACAAGAGTCAGATGACTCTGATGCTTCTGAATATGAAGACATGCAACCTCTCTCTATTTATGAAGATTCTTATGCAGAGGATTCCATCCCTTCAGCCTCTTTCCCCAGAGGATTTTTCCTTTGTGAAAACCCTGCATACCTTAAGGGAGCATTTCCAATGGGAAAGTCAAGACTACCCTCTGTCTAAAAAGAGACTTGGGGAATTCCTTGATCTTTTACAGCACAGAACACTGGCCACCCCCCCAGTCCTGGATGTTGTGGAGGATGTTTTCCTGGAATCCAGCTCCACTCCAGACACCTTCCCTCCTGCACCCAGAAATCCAGAGTGGTACTACAGAGTCCATGACTCACACATTTCTTTTTAAAAATCCTACTGCTGACCCTGAGGTAATTTCTCAAGGGCCTAAAGGGATTAAAGCAACCTCTACTAAGAACCCCACCCCCTCAGATAGGGATTCCCAAGCACTAGACAGATGGGGTAAAAAAGTATACACTTCAGCTACTCTTGCTGTCAGGGCACTACATTGTCGGTTCCATATGCTTACATTTCAGCAACATACCCTGGAACTCCTCAAACAAAAAATGTCTTCCTTTCCTGCTTGGGCAGAATCTAAAGAATTACAAGACTTGATGCATTCTGGAACTCAAGTAACTAAACACACCTTGCACTTTGGTTTTGACGCCCTAGAAGCTTCTTGCAGGGCAGCAGTCACTGGATCCTGTCATTAGAAGGCATGCATAGCTTAAGGAACAGCCCCTGCCAGACCATGTCAAATCTAAATTGTTGGATGCCCCCCTGCACAAAGACAAAACGTATTTGGCACTAAGGCAGAAGAGGTCTTAAAAAAAGATGGAAGAAAAAGCAAAATCTATGCAAACAGTTAAGCATTTCTTACAGGTCCAGCCACACAGATTCAGCAGGCATTGTCCCACCAAACACTGGTCCTTTTCTGCTCCCTCCAAACCACTCCAGCATAGGCCACGGGGAACCAGACCCCCCAGACAGCAGCCACAGGGAATGCAGAGAGCTAAGCAGTGGACTACCTCCACTTCAAAACCAGGGAGTTCTAAGCCACCCCCTTATGGTAAGAACTCACAATGACTCATCTCCCCCACCCCCTCCCTCTGCCCACCTTCACTTACCCCAGGAGGAAAACTCCCCTTTCACGCAAGCACCTGGGCCACCATTACCAACAACCACTGGGTTCTGAACATAGTGTCTCAGGGATACAAATTTTCCTTCCACACCCTTCCAACCCCAAAAGGGTTCCCAGATCTACCTCCAAACCAGTGGGCAGAGGCTCAAAAGCAAATCCTTTCCCTGCTTTGTATGAGGCAGTAGAGCACATTCCTGCAGAACAGGTAGGCCAAGGTTTCTACTCCAGACTTTTTCTGGTGCCCAGAAAAGAGGGCACCTGGCACCCCATCCTCAATCTATCCATTCTAAACACCTTCCAGGTGATGCCAAAATTTGAAATGCTCACCCTCCAGCAGCTGCTACCCCTGCTTTCTAAGGATGCTTGGCTAGCCACCCTGGATCTAAAAGAGCCCTACCTTCACATTCCTATCAGGGAATCATACAAGAAATATCTCCATTTCAGGGCAGGATCTCAACACTTTCAGTTCTCTGCGCTTCCCTTTGGCTTATCTACTGCTCCCAGAGTTTTCAAAAAATGTCTGGCCCGGCCATTGCCTGTTGCAGACAAAGGAATATCCAGATTTACCCATACTTAGATGACTGCCTTATTTAGTCAGACAGCCAGGAAAAGCCGCTCAAGCACCTGGCCTTTGTAAAGACCATACTAACCTCCCTAGGATACACAGTCATAAAAAAAAAATCCAGACTGGTGTCCACCCAAAGGATTATCTTCCTGGGAGCAAGCCTGGACACAGCATCCCAGATGATATTCCCTTACACCAGAAAAACAAGTTTTCCTGATAGCCACATACCCTGGTGGGTCTTCCTGGGAGCAAGCCTGGACACAGCATCCCAGATGATATTCCCTTACACCAGAAAAACAAGTTTTCCTGATAGCCTACTTCTCTCAACTAGCCACCAGGCCCCAGTTATCTGCAAGGAAGATCCTGCATGCTCTGGGGTTCATGGCATCTTGCATACTACTCATTCCATATAGCAGACTGCATATGAGGAAACTTCAGTGGTACCTAAAAAGCCTTTGGTGTCAACACTCTCAAGACCTGGAAACTCTTATAACTATAATTCCTTGCCTCAGAAAAGATTTTCTTTGGTGAGCAACAACATGCTCCCACAGCAAGGGACTACCTTTCTCACCACCCCCCAGCACCCAGACCCTTACCACAGTCGTATCAGACTATGCTTGGGGTGCACACCTGGACAGCAGGTGCATACAGGGCCCGCAGCAAATCCCTTTGCACATCAGCCAAAAAGAGATGATGGCTGTCTAGCACGCCTTGATAGCTTTCAAACCCCTTCTCTCCCCAGGGGCTCTCCTGATCAAAACAGATAATGCCACTGTGATGTGGTACATCAACAGGCAGGGAGGGACTCACTCCTACCCTCTATGCAGGCTGGCCATGACCTTTTGGCACACAGTCTCTGCCATGCAACTGCACCTGTTAGCACATTTCCTACCAGGCTCTTTCAACTCTCTGGCAGACCAATTAAGCAGAAATCTTCGGGACCCACACGAGTGGCAGCTCAACAGAAGAACCTTCACCCTAATAACTCAAAAATGGGGCACCCCAAACGTCAACCTCTTTGCCTCCCACACCAACCATCAGCTCAGCAAATTCTGCATCACGGAGCTTCACTTGGAAAGTGGATGCCCTGTCCTTCCCCTGGGTCAATCTATCGGTCTATGCCTTTCCTCCACTACCTCTCATCCCCCGAGTACTGCTCAAAATAAAGGAGCAAAAACCAAGGACAATTCTTATAGCTCCAGACTGGCCTCGCCAGCTCTGGTACCCCTTGCTGCGCAGCCTGTCTCCACTGCCACCATGGCATCTTCCTCAGATTCCAAACCTCCTGATCCAGATGGAAGGGGAGTTAATGCATCCCCAACTGCAGGCACTCACTTTGGCCACTTGGCTTTTTCCCTAACCCCAGATGAATCTGCCAACCTCAGTAAACAAGTTCTAGATGTTATCCGTGAGGCCAGACACCCTAACACTAGAAAGTCTTATCCTGACAAATGGAAAAGGTACTGCACCTGGATCCGGGCTAAAGGAGCCAATACGGCACAGCCCTCTCTCCCTCTCATCCTGGATTACTTAGCTGACCTACTACACAGTGGCCTCTCTTTCTCCTCTATAAAAAAATCATGCCTCTGCTATTTCTGCTCATTTTCCCACTGAGCAGCCTCTTTTCTCACACCCTTTGATCAAACAGTTCCTAAGAGCGGCTAGCAACTTGAGACCACCCAGAAGGGCACCCACCCCAGCTTGGGACCTTAACTATGTTTTGGAAAAGCTCACCCTGCCCCCTTTCGAACCAGCTTCTTCTGCAGGGTTAACATTTCTCTCCTGGAAGACAGCATTCCTTCTGGCCATCACTTCAGCCAGAAGAGTCTCTGAGCTGCAAGCGCTCATGGCTGTGGAACCCTTCATCATCTTCCATGCTGACAGGGTATCCCTCAGAACTAATCCATCCTTCATGCCCAAGGTTTTGTCCAGTGTGGCTCTCAACCATTCCATTCATTTACCCACCTTTTTTTCCTAATCCTCAGAACAAGGGGGGAAAGGATTCTGCACTCTCTAGATGTGCACAGACAGCTCAGATTCTTTTTAGACAGGCCTAAATCCTTCAGAAAGTCTGATCAATTGCTGGTTAGCCTTGCTACAGGGGCAGAAGGCAAAGCCATCTCCAAACAAACCATTTCCAAATGGATAGCACACTGCATCCATTTCTGCTACAAACAACATGGAAAGCCTCCCCCCAATGGGGTCAGGACTCACTCCACCAGAGCAGCCTCCATCTCTGCAGGTTTCCTCAAAGGAGTCCCCACCAGAGACATCCTGGAGGCTGCCACCTGGACTTTGTTTGCACTTTTACCAAACATTACCACCTGCCTCTCTTCTCCACGTCAGGGGCAGGGTTTGCCTCTGCAGTCTTGCAGGGCATCCTAACCAGCCCCTAGTTTCTTTGACTGCCTCCTCCCTTTTCCTCAGCTTTGGGAATCAACCCAAATGTGATGACTGAAACAGTGAAACACTAAGAACATAGTACAGTTGTGTACACTTACATAAATGTAGATGTTCGAGTGTATTCATTGTTGCAGTCCTGGTTTCCCTCCCTCCATCCCCCTTTTTTCTCTTTCCTTTCTAAGGGACATATTGGTGTTTACTTTCTGCTGGTGGGGTTCTTCCACCAGAACCTGGGTCCTACTTGGGGACTCCTGACAGGTTAGGGCAAGAAAAACTGATGTACTGGCGTTGGCTGCCTTACTTTATTCTACTGACAACCTGATGTCAGTCCTGAAGCGACAGCAGCTGAAGCAGAAATTCTAAGCCTCTGGTATTCGGGCCTGCCGAGAGCTACCCTGACAGGGATAGCTTAAATGTGATGTCTGCAACAGTGAATACACTCGAATATGTACGTTTATGGTAAGTGTACCTAACTGTACTTTTTCATTCCTAGGACATGCTTTATTGAGCAGTAGTCCTTTTAAATATGTTTGTTGCATCCTTCTTGGATAGTTGTGGGACTGATTTTGACAGATATCACACTCTACATCCAAGTATTCTCCCCCAAGGCACGACATAAAGATCACATGTATCCTAAGTGGAACTTTTGAAGCCACACTTACCACATTTCTTAAAACCTGAGACTTTTCCCTCTTTATTTTCCATAATTCAACTCTGTTAAATGTTAGTTTCTTTTTTTTTAGAGACTAAGTTAAATTAAAAAAAACAAAAAAAAAAACATGCCTGGAACTTTAGGTCTAAGCCAACAGGTCACTCCAGTGTGAGCTGGATGCAAAAAATAATGCTTGCATACAGGTCTAGCATTGCAATAAGCATGTAACTTTCATATCTGGAATGGAAAGTTACACCTTCAAAAATCACCAAGGCAGTCTCTCACTTTTATGCTACTGGGTGGCTTTTAATGAGGAATATTCTCCCAATGACTGTGGTTCAAAGGAGGCCCCGACCTAGACATCAGTTCTAGTGATTTTGTTTGCAAAAATATTTAGTGATGCCCACATAGCTGTTGCACCAATATCATCAAAAGATGTAGTTCTGAAAACAGCTTGACAGGCAGCCTGTGCTCTGTTTGAGAGTGCTTTATGCTCAAAAACTGAGGGTTTGTTTTATTTCTGCAAGTGACTTTAATACAATGTAATATGCATTTGACGATGTAAGGTAAGAAACCTTGGATCCCAATTTATTTTTGAAAAAGGCAGTAAACAATAAGAAATCCTTTCTGACAGTTGTAATTATGTCCAAGTAAAACATGAGCTACCTAAAAATATCTATGTAATGGATCAAATATTCTCCCTTATTAGAATGGGTTAGAAAGAATATTGGTCAGATTAGTGGTCTGGTTAACATATTAGTTTCATCAGCTGTCTTGGGCAAGCAAGAAAATGCTGTCCATCCATTAGAAAAATCAGGTAAGAAGGATTGGATACGTATGTTGTTCTGCAAAATAAAGAACAAGTTGAAATCAGCCCTAGCTGCTGGTTGGAATAGATGGAGAGTCAACTTTTCCAACTCACAGAATGCTAGTGAAAGGATAAAAATGGTCCTTAAAAGAAAAGTGCCTATAAGGAAAGCTTTAGAAACTTTTAAGGAAGCCAGATAACAGTCATCTCCTTGACAAAAATGAGAAATGATGTCAAGTGGACTTTAATGGATAAGACCGACAAAACTTTGTAGGTAACTTCCCATAATGGTAGATGTTCAAGGTGTCAAGCTTATCAGCACACTAGTGATCACCATTCTAATATGAAATTGTGAGGTTTTGCTCTGAAACATCAAAAATGCAGTGCTCAGGGATTCCTGTTTTCCCCACAATACTGTGATCCCGACGTTGGCGTAAGAGGCAGGGAGTGTTTGAGAGAGTGCAGAGGGTCTTGCTCCATGCAAAACACTTTTATTCATTTTTAAGTTCATCTGGAGCAGACTGCCTACTGATTTCAACATTCATTGACCTCACAAACACAAGCACGCTTCACATAATATGTCCTCTGCAGAACATAGTACACATAATATATCACACACCAGTGTCTCACCAGTCAAGCCCTAAGGCATAACACAAAAACAAACATCTTAGTCATAGCCGACTCAGTTGTGAAACATACAGATGTCCCTGTGACCCGATTGGATAAGGAAAAGGTCAGGGTTAACTGTCTCTCAGTAACAGGCATTGTTTTAACTCCGTCATATCCCATGCTGGTGTGAATGACTTGATACATACCTCACTTGACTATATGAAGAGAGATGTGACTGAGCTCTCTGATTTTGTGTTTCAGGCAAATACGTCCCAAGCAGCATTTTACCTTTGCCTAGAATGATACCTCAGTACAAACAAAAAATTGTTGATTTCAACAATTGGCTTAGTTTCTGGTATCTTTCATAGGGGATCCCAGTGTTTGTTGGCCTGGGATGGCATGATCGACAGACCTTGATGCTTTGCCAGAGATGGTGTTCATCTGTAACCCCTGGGATTTCAGTTGCTGGCTAAGGCTGTCGCCATCCCTATAGTGCTTTTTTTAGGCAATGTCACAAGAACAAAATTCCCAACGTAAAAATACCCTGTAAAAACAACCTCATGGTTATGCTGCTAAACACTCGGAGTCTAAACCAGAAACTGCACTCACTGGAAGCAGTTCTCACCCTGGAAGATGCTGATATTTGTGCAGTCACTGAGACCCGGTTAAAGGCTGTGGACAGCACATAAGCTATACCAGGTTATATTTCCTTCCACACGTTCAGGCCACAAACTGAAGGTGTGAGAACTAAAGGAGGTGGTGTATCATTATTCATTAAAGATAAATATGCCTCTAGATGGGTTAAACAGCACGACTTCCTTAAATTACTTCAGGTGCAACTGACTGTAAGACCCCTCTTCAGGTCATTGCTAGCTCTAGGACCCCCTCCATGAATCAGGACATTCTCTCAGCCTACTTGGATCTACTTGAGCCTATCAAGATATAACCAAACACCCTAGTTTTGGGTGACTTTAATTACCCATCCATAGACTGGGTGAATTATACATGTTCTAACTCACTTGCCCAAAGGTTCCTGTACTTCATTAACTCCAATGCCCTGGACCAGCTGGTTGACACACCCAGAAGGGGCTCAAACATCCTGGACCTAGTGCTCGCTAACATGGGAGACTGCTGCACTATCCCTAGTGTGTGGCTATCCCTGGTGAGATATGACCACAAATCACTCTCGCTAGAAGTAACTGTAGCACAAGACCCCCTAAGCAACAACTAGACTAAAAAAACTTCTCCAAGGCCAATTACAGCCTTTTACGTGACGGCATAAATGGCTTCATAGCCCCTCTCCTCACTGATGGAACAGACACCTATGCTGAGTTATACACCAATCCTTTATACAACCACCTGTACAACTGTATTGACTCTGCCATACCCGATAGAACCAAAGCAAGACCTTCAAGGAAAAACAAACCTGCCTGGTGGACAACTGCCATTAATAGGCTATACAATAGAAGAAAGAACGGTCTCAAAACTGGAAACACTCCTTCCTCAACTTAAACAAGCAAACAGGACTCCTAGTGAAGTCCTCTAAAGTTAACTACAAGTCCAAATTAACTTTCCTAACTAAGGGTTAACCACAAGGTGTTCTTTAGTTACATCTGTAACCTCAAAGGTAAGGGCCAGATTTGCGCTGAATTCCTAGTTAATGGTACTACATATACAGAACCTGTGGATATAGCAAACCTGCTGGCTGACAGGTTCATTGAAAACTTTGACTGTCCTGTCCCTGCCACTTATACCTCAAAGCACCTCATAACACCTGTCCTCACCTAGTATCTTCTAGAAGCAGGTCTTAAATGCCCTCTCCAAGGCCAAAAACACGCCCTCTATGGGACCAGACAACATCATGGGCTGTGTTCTACATGGGTTAAAACAGGAAGTAGTATCATCGGGCATGTTTTCAATCACAGCCTAAGCACTGACTTTGTCCCAGTGGAATGGAAAACAGCTAGTGTTATTCCTTTGCACAAAGGGGGTGCATCCACGGACCCTGGGAACTGTAGACCCATTAGCCTGACCAGCCTTATCTGCAAGACCATAGAACGAATTATCATGGACCTTATTAACAAAGATATAGGAAATCTCCACATGCTCGACCCCTCCCAATTTGGCTTTGTCAAGGGGAGATCATGCCTGTTAAAGTTGGTGACCCTAGACGAGAACAGATCTGATATGGCCTACCTAGACTTAGCCAAGGCCTTTGACACAATCCCCCACCTGGGCATCATTGATAAACTCACCCAGTTGTGTATCAACCCATATATTGTCAGGTGGGTTGCAAACTTGGCTCATTGATAGAACTCATACAGTCATAATAAGGAACTCCACCTCCTCCAGCAGACCCGTAACCAGTGGTGTTCCACAGGGTTCGGTTCTGGGACCCCTAATGTTTGGAATCTACTCCTAAGTGCAGGCTAAAACTAAAGGACTATGGCTGACAAAGTTTGCTGATGACTGCAAACTGGGAGTGACCATTGAAACCCCTAGCGATGTTAACATCAATCACCATGCCTCCACAGTGGTAAGAAGGGTATTTTATATTGCTCATCTCATAACTAAAGGCATTGCCTCCAGAAAAAGAGGATGTTAAGTTGTCAATCTCGCCTTCATTCTTGCTTGATGGTTCGGAGCCGATCCTCGGCTCCGACTTGGCACTTGCTAAGCTCGAGAGTCACTTTTACCAGCTCGAGGCAGCCCCATATCCCATGATGCAAGGCGGTAAGTACCTAGATCTCGTTTGCCGCTTCGCTGATGAGGTCCTCCTTTTACCAGCTCCTGGTAAGTGATTTTTACATTACTATTTTTGCCCCTTTTCTTCTAAAACTTTAAAATTTATAGTTTTAACACAGTTATAGTCCCTTTCTGACTAGAAATTCCCTGTCTCCTTAAAACTTTGTCAGACTTCTCCCATCCCATCCCCCCCCCCTTGTTAGGGTGTGTGTGTGTGTGTTATTGATAGTTTTTTTTGGGGATATATAATTTAATTTCTTGGACTGGTGTTGTGTGTGTGTATTATTCACCATGTCTAAGGAAAGGGTCTCAGGCTTTAAGAAGTGTGACTCGTGCTGTCAGAAGATGTCTCTGACAGACGGTCACACTTCTTGCCTTTACTGCCTGGGGCCTCTTCACCTGCAGGACTCCTGTGCTATATGTCACTCTTTTAGCCAGAGAGTCCTGCAGGAAAGAAGAAATAAATTGATTTTGAGGGGCCTTCTTAAGCCAGAGGGCTCTCCGGCCAATTCGGCCCCATCTAAGACTTCAAAGTCTTCCAAGGCCCAGGCTTCTGTGTCCAAGCCTGTGGCCTCGGCTCCGACTCTTTTGGAGTCGAGATCGGCTCCGGCTGGAGCCGATTCTGGTTTACTCAAACCTTCGGCACCGATGGCTATCGGTGCCGATTCTGGTTCGACCACTTCGGTGTCGGCTCCGATCAGTTCCGACCACCATGTGGCTCAGGCATCGGTGTCGGCTCCGATCGGCTCCAACACCCTTTCTTTTATGGCTGTATCGGCTCCGGCTGGAGCCGATGCATCGAAGCTACCTGTCGGTGCCGATAAGTTGTCGGCTCCGACAGTTTCTGTGGTTTCATCGGCTCCGATGGTTCCTTCGAGGAAGAGGTCTAGGTCCCCTTCCTTGGAGCCGATACTCTCGGCTCCGGCTTCGCCTCTCCTCTCGGAACGGAGCCATTGGAGCCGATCTTCTAGGTCATCCAGGCTTTCTGACCATGATTTAGAGAGAGTGGTTAGTAGATTACTAAAATCACAGGCACTGGCCCAAATGCTACATAGTCCGTCTCAGCAGACGACTATTAGTCCACACCCCATTGCAGTTCCTCCTTCGACTCTACCCCAGAGTTTGGAGTTGGAGTCTTCGGGAATAGTTTCTGCTACGGCTGAGGGACAGATACCCCCTTCTGCTCCCTCAGCCTCTACTCTTATCTCCTCTTCGAGACCTTCCTTAGAGGGATTCGGTGGCCGGGGCTTCCCTGGTCTCCTCCGAGGGGGTGAGTGGCATCGGACCCTTGTCCGACCCCGCTCTTCCCCTTGGAGCCTCGGCCTTGGTGAGCTCGGCTCCGACATCTGCCTCGGAGCCTTCCTTTTCGGTGAGTCATGGAGTTCCTAGCTCTTCGGAACGGGTTCTCTCGGACCTCCCAGGGAGGGGAGCCTTCGAGGTGATGAAGAGTGTGCTAGCCACTGGACTCAGCCAGCAGTCTGTTCCCTTAGCTCCTCCCTCTATAGTGCCTGTTGACATCTCTGCCACTTCTCTTGCTCCCGGACCCAGAGATCCTCCACCTCAGGTTTCCCCACTGGGAATATCCCCCTCTTCCGAGGATTCTCCTGATTTGTCGGGAGATCCTCCGCGGAAGAGGACTTGTAAGAGGAAACACGTAGACTCCCCCGAGTCTATCACTTCGGATACTGACTTAGATGAGTCAGAGGGATCCCCAAGATCCCCCTCTGAGGATGTCTCCTTCTCAGACATCCTAGAACTCCTTAGACAGAGGGGAAACTGGCCCACCAACAATCCCTCTGAGGATGAGTCAGTATACCTGGAGGCATGGATCTCGGCCCTCCACCTCCTGGGTGTCTCCGCCTTTCGATCCCCTTATGCAAGTTATTGCTCGAAAGGCGTGGGCTGCTCCTGACTCTGTAGAGCCAGTCCCTAGGAGGCCTTCTAAATTTATTACTGCCCCGTCGGACAAACAATTCCTCACAAAAGGTGTCCCTGCTGATGCCATGGTGGTGGCGGCTGCCACTAAGAAGGAACTTGCAGATCCTTCCGTACCTGTCCATCCTCCTAATAAGGACTCTAGGACCATGGATAGATATGGTAAGCGGATGTTTTCTTCAGCGACCTTTGCTATGCGTTCGCTGAACTACCTATGTCACTTCACCAGACTCCAGAGGGATATCCTTAAGGAACTAGGTGAAGTAGTACAGGATCCTACAGCTGCAGGGGCTCAAGAAAAAATTGCTTCGCAGCTAGGAACCCTTAACTCCATTGCTAACTCCTCCATGCGGCTGATATCATATGCTGCTGATGGAGAGTAGAGCCGCAGGTACAGGTGTGGCTCTTAGACGCCAAGCCTGGATGCGGCTATGTAATTTTGCAGATCCCTTTAAGGCGTCCTTCACAAACTCTCCCTTTGATGGGTCAGCTTTGTTTGGCCCTCAAGTGAAGGAAACGTTGACCAGGTGTGAGCAGGACGGCAAAACTCTTTCTGCCGTAGGAGTCCATTTTTCCACCCCTTCTAGACCTTACCCCAAAGGACAGAAGGGTGGCAAAATGTGGTTCCGCAAATCCCAAGGAGTCACGCCGGATTCACGTGGTCAGTTTACCCCTAGAGGCAGAGGGGGTAACAACAACAGATGCCGCTCTAGAGGCAGAGGGGGTCCACAAAACCAGGGAAACAGGGAGTCTCTCTCTCTCTCTCTCTCTCTGACAAGCCCTTTCAGCATCCCTGAGATGTTGCCTGGCTGTCCCGCCTTGGAGGCAGTCGGGGGAAGACTATCGCTGTACCCAGAAGCCTGGCGTTCCCTCACTCAAGACAGATGGGTACAGTCGATCATATCCGAGGGTTACAAAATTCCTTTCGAGGAAAGTCCTTTCTATCCCTCAAATTCCCTTCCAGATGTACCACCCGGTTTAAGGGAAATTGCAGAGTTAGAAGTCTTAAAACTACTGCAAAAAAGAGCCATTCAGCCAGTTACAACAGATCATTCAGAGCCCGGAATCTACTCAAGGTTCTTTTTGGTCCCAAGAAGACGGGAGACTGGAGACCAATATTGGATCTCAGCAGACTCAACAAGTCTGTGAGGAAGACAAGATTCCGAATGGTCACTCTTCAGTCAATACTGCCCTTCTTACAGAAGGACAACTGGATGTGCTCAATAGATCTTCAGGATGCGTACTATCACATAAAAATTCACAGACGCTCCAGGAGATTTCTCCACTTTCGGCTGGGGTCCAGTCATTTCCAGTTCAGAGCCCTGCCCTTTGGTCTCACTACAGCCCCCAGAGTGTTCACCAAATGTATGGCAGTGGTCACGGCTCACCTGAGACGTCAAGGATTCCAGGTGTTTCCGTATCTCGACGACTGGCTCCTTTCAGCCACCACCAGGCATCAGCTTGTTCAAGCCAGGGATTACACAATAAATCTTTGTTCTCATTTGGGCATCTCGATCAACTTCGAAAAGTCATCCTTGTTGCCCTGCCAGTCTATTACTTTCATAGGCAAACTTAAACACTGTTCGGATGTCAGCTACCCTTACAGATCAAAGAGTTTCAGACATTCAAAGTCATGTCAGGATCATTCTAGCCAACAAGAAAGTACAGGCCAGAATGGTTCTAAAGGTATTAGGCCTCATGGCTGCGGCCATTACTCTTCTTCCCCTGGCTCGCTTCTGCATGCGCCTTCTTCAGTGGATGTTGTTCACTCAGTGGTCTTACCAACAACTTCCAATGCGTCACCAAATACTGGTGACACAGATTTGCAAGAATCATCTTGCTTGGTGGATCACTTCTCCCCAGATTCACCAAGGCAGACACTTTGTACCCCCTTCCCCGGTAGCCACTGTCACCACGGATGCCTCCCTGATCGGGTAGGGGGGTCATTATCAGGGCAGGATTGTTCATGGGACGTGGCAACCGTTTGAATACCACCTGCACATAAATGTCCTAGAGATGAGAGCAGTGCTTTTAACGTTGCAAGCCCTCAACGACTTTCTTCCCGTAGGGACAATTGCAGTCCACACAGACAACATGTCTGTAGTTTGGTATATCAACAAACAGGGCGGAACCAAGTCCTACCCCTTGTGTCGAGAAGTGCTCAGACTTTGGCAATGGGCGATCTCCTCTCATCGGTTTCTGGTAGCAACGCATATCCCTGGGAAAACCAACATTTTAGCGGACAGATTGAGCAGAGCTATTCTCATGCCTCACGAGTGGTCTCTCAAGCAATCTATAGTGGAAGAGATTTTTCTGGAATGGGGTTGCCCATGTTGCGATCTTTTTGCTACTCCCCAAAACAGCAAATGCCCAGACTTCTTCTCTCTCTTCCCTCTGCCAGGCCATCCCCCCAGAGACGCTCTGACCCAGGATTGGCCCCAGGGACTTCTTTATGCCTTTCCTCCTTTTCCTCTGATCCCTCAAGTTATCCAGAAAGCGACAGTTTTGAGAGCCAAAATGATTCTCATTGCTCCTTATTGGCCTCGACAAATTTGGTTTCCGTTCCTCCATCGTCATCTTTTGGTGCAGCCGTGGCATCTGGACCCAGTGCCAGATCTTCTGATTCACCAATCCGGTCAGCTGCACCGGTCTATCCCTTCTCTCAACCTCACAGCATGGTTGCTCCACTTCCTTCCTTAGCCAGGCTTCCTTTGATCTCTAAACCCGTTAGAGACATTCTAGTAGCTTCCTTAAAATCCTCTACCAGGAGGATTTATACAAGCAAATGGAAGCGTTTCTCTTATTGGGCTAAAGCCAAGAATATTGATCCCTTCACTGCTCCAGTTCAGGCAGTTTTGGATTTCTTAGCGGAAGTTTTTCATGCAGGCTCCTCTTCTTCTACAGTTAGAGTTCAATTGGCTGCTATCTCGAACTTTCATGTTGGGTTCGCAGATCACAATATTATGTCCCACAGGCTTTGTAGAGCCTTCTTGAAAGGAATTTTCCTCCTGAAGCCTCCCATCAGGAGTCCTCCTCCTCAATGGGATCTAAATTTAGTGCTGACATCCTTGATTCTTCCCCCCTTCGAGCCAGCTGTTTCTTGCTCCCTGAAATTTCTTTCATGGAAAACCTTATTCCTGGTAGCTATTACATCGGCCAGGAGGGTGTCTGAACTTCATGCTCTTTCTGTTCGCCCCCCCTATTTGGTCTTTCACAAAGACAGAGTATCATTGAGAACTAATCCGACCTTTTTGCCTAAGGTCGCCTCAAAGACTAATTTAAATCAATCCATTGATCTCCCTGTATTTTTTCCAAATTATTCTAACAGATCGGAACAAAAACTACATTATCTTGATGTCCATCGACAATTCGGATATTATTTGGACAGAACTAAACAATTTAGGAAATCCGATCAACTCTTTGTTTCCTATGCTGATAACAAGAAAGGCCTTCCTGTCTCAAAAGTGACCTTATCTAGATGGCTTTCTTCTGTCATCTCTGAAATTTATGGGCTCAGGGGAAAACAGCTGTGCTCAAAACCTAAAGCACATTCAACCAGAAGCTTAGCTACTTCTACAGCCTTTCAAGCTAGACTTCCTTTAGACACTATTTGTGCAGCGGCCACTTGGGCCACTCCTCATACTTTTGTTTCCCATTACAAATTGGACTTGGCCTCCAGGGACAGAGCCAGTTTTGGCTCTACAGTCCTCAAGAGTCTGTTCCATTGAGCCACCCAGGATAGAGGTGCTAGGGACGCAGTCCCATCAAGCAAGAATGAAAGCGAGATTGACAACTTAACATTGAGAAGTTATGTACCTACCATAACGTTCCATGTTAGTTGTCTTCTCTCGCCTTCTTTCTTGCGACCCTCCCTCCTTCCCCCAGGCCTGGACAGACCTTTCTCTACAAGGAGTTATGATGCTGAAGACCATACAGAGCTGGTCCTTCTTCCATCCTGCAAGTTTTTCTTTCTTCCTTCTTCCTTTGGGAAGTGTTTATGCTAGGTGCTATTGCCCTTTGTTATCAAACGAGATCTGGGTACTTACCGCCTTGCATCATGGGATATGGGGCTGCCTCGAGCTGGTAAAAGTGACTCTCGAGCTTAGCAAGTGCCGATTTGGAGCCGAGGATCGGCTCTGAACCATCAAGCAAGAAAGAAGGCGAGAGAAGACAACTAACATGGAACGTTATGGTAGGTACATAACTTCTCATTATAACCCCCTGTAATCTTCCTTCATCAGGCCCATAATAGAATACAATGCTGTCTTCTTCTCATTATAACCCCCTGTAATCTTCCTTCATCAGGCCCGTAATAGAATACAATGCTGTCTTTGGTATATTCCTTTCCAAACACTTGCAGCAATTAGAGAAACGACAAAGGTTCCTTACAAAGAAAATTCAGGGTCTTCAAGATCTGTCTTATGTGGACAGATTGAAGTCATTGTCACTTTACTCATTGTCGTACAGACTGCTCAGAGGTGACCTGTGCCTTGCATACAAAACAGTCTCTGACCTAGCTTTAATGGAAATGTTGCACATTTGCAAGTCAAATGCCACATGGGTCACTCACTCAAAGGACCTTAACCTGGTATGTGATATCAACAGAATTTGCTGGAGAGACAGATTTGTCTCAGAGGTTGCTCCACTTTTGGAACAAGCTTCCTATTCACGTTAAACAAAAGCCCCTGGTTGGCCCTATTTAAGTGTAATTTGGACAATTGGATGGGTAACCGGAAATTCACCTGGGGGTTCCACCTGTGTCCCTCTTGGACAGGGGCAATAGGTGCTTAATTTAGTGTCTGCTTAAACCAGACACCCTTGGGAACACTGGTTGACCTTGGCTAGGTTTGCAAGGGCCCTGGGGCCATTAGCCTAGTAACTCCTTATGATCCTATGTGGCAGCAGTTTTGTGATTCAATCACAAAAGAGTCAGAGCTTCATTTGGGAGCCAGTGTTTGATTGTGCTCACAATTCTAGTCCTGAAGATAGGAAGCTGTGCTACAGACAAAGTGCTAATGCCCAGCCCTACTTTCAAAGCTCAGCAACCTTCCTCATTTGGTTGGGTTGACATTTGCCTTCTCTTAGCCATTGGTACACTCCTGGTGTAAAGTGGGTGTCTGCTTGCACTGTCTTCACCTTTTTTGTCCCTCAAAAGTGGCCCAAACTAAGCATGTCCTCTGACGTGATTTTTCACTGCTACTTTCCGTGGGAGTTTAGTGTAGAAGCTGAGAACTGTAAGTCTCCTTATGGAGCCTCAACAGGAAAAGTAGTAGGAATCCAGAATCATAGGAAAGGGTGTAGTTAGGTAGTAACCATGACATTATGCTGTTCTATCGGGGGGGTAGATGGTGGGAAGGAAAGAATGCAACACTGAACACACTCTTAACATCTAGTTAAGTTACCTACACTGTGTTCATCCTGTTTGTCAGTGCTCTGAAAACAGGGAAAATTCATAGAACTACCCCCACCCCCGAAGGATGACTGGATAGCATTCAGAAACGGAATGAAATATCCACCTCAGAACAGATTGTTTGTAAAAGTGGTTTGTAACCTTGGTTTTGTCCAACACCGGATGGAGGGGAAACTGGGAGGGAGAAAAGTAGTTGGCCCTAGTGGTGGGACAAGGGATTTTGCAGCCTGTATGTATAATCCACCTGTATTCAATGTGAGTGAGTCTCACACAATGTTTGCAATTGTTTGTATCTGCTTCAGCTTTCTTTTTGGACACTAGGTAAAAAATAAGCTGTAGAAAATCCAGTAGGAATGCAATGTACTTGCTGCTGTTGGTGTTGAGGCCTCCTGTCTACAAAGGACATTTTTCAGGATCCAAAAGACCGTGGAAAACATACAAAACATAAATAGCAACCCTTTGAGCAGCCATTGGATAGAAATTCCCATGGAAATTAATTTTTTTTTCCAAAACAAATGCCATCCCAGAGGTAGATGTGGTCCACAGTGTCAGAGATCTCATAGAGTGAGAACTGCTTGACTGTCCCTCTCTAGTGGCATTTGGGGGTCAGACCACCCTCCCCATATATGGAAGGCCATCACACAAGACAAATGGATAAAGAAGATCATATGTACAGGCTGCAAGATCCTTTTTTCCCCACCACCAGGACCAGCTTATATTCTCTATCCCAATGTCCCAGTCCATCAGGAGGTTGCTAAAATTGAGGTTCTGAACCTTTTACAAAAAAAAGTCAGGTCACACCAGACCGGAAGGGTTTATTCAGGATTCTTTTTGCTGCCAAAAATACCAAAACCACAGGCCCATCCTGGATTTAAGCAGTAAGTATACAACAAAAAAACAAATTCAGGATAATCACAGTATAGTAGGCCTTTTCATGTTTGCAGGTAGATCACTGGCTGTGCTTATTAGACCACCAGGACACCTGTCATCACATCAAAATAGGTAGGGCTAGGTGCAAATCATTATCAGTATGAAGCCCTTGTGCTTGGTCTTATCACAGTCCCTAAGTTGTTCATAGAATGCATGGTGACATTTGCTGTGCTCAGACTGTGGCAAATCAAAGTATTTCTTAGCTAAATGAGTGGTTGTTAGCTGGCCCCCATCAAGATGTTACTGATTTGAGAGTTGGACTACTTGCTGCAGCTGTTCCTGCCTTTAGGGATACCAGTTGGAAGCACAAAGTCCTAGTGAGAGCTGTTTTAAGCTATTTATTGACTGAACACAATGACCTGTTCAGCCAGTCTAGTCTTTTTTTAAAAAAAAAAATAAGAAACACTGTTATTAAATTATGTATGACATAGACAATCTTAACATTTACATAAATGAAAGTAAACCATACCGACACAACTGTAGCAACAAACATTCTGAATCACTTATAATATATCCAGTCATTGTCAGCCATTACATAGCTCATTCAATTCCTGCCTTCCTTTAAGTGTAATTTGCTTCTACCCTTTTCTAAAGATCCCAATTCCAGTTGATTCATCTCTGTTACTATCTTCACTAATTCTAGTAAAGTTGGTTTAGATTTTTATTTCACTTTTCTAGTAATCGCTTTTTTGGCAGCCATCATAATTAGACTCAGCAAAGCCTTTCTGTGTCTAGACGGTTCTGATTCTGTGTCATAGCTCAAAAAAAATCATATCCTTAGTTCCACCAATTTTCTCACCCTGCATCTCCGACAGAATTGTCTGCAGGGAATCTTTAAAGTCTGCTAACTCATTCCAGTCCCAGAAAATATGTTCCCAGTTACCTCTTTCTTCCCCATCACACCTCCAGCATTTGCTGTGTACGTGAGGAAAGCCTTTGGAGTCTGTTTGGTAGATAAAAATACATATGTAAACACTTCCAAGCAAAGATCCTAAATCTTCTAGACTTTGTTGCGTATTTGGAAGGCATACATACATCTTCCCATTGTTACTTTGTGAATTGTTTATCCAGTCTCTGTTCCCAACATACCTCTCAACTGTCTAGATTTTCGTTGAAAGTCCAGATTTTTGCCTCATATTTTTGGTCTGTTTCTCATAAAATTTGTGGTTTTCTGCCAAATCACTGGGATGATCTGAGCACTGAAGTCACTAAATAATAACTTACATTATTTGAGTTTCAGACTTCAAATTTATTTAGAAAATGCATGCTAGCATAAACCCTGTTATTCTAGCAGCTTTCCAAATTTCCAAAAGCAATATTTAAAATCTGTCCCTATTTTTGGGCTTTTGTCCCCCAATTATGACAGGTTTTGTCCAGATTTCTAGCACTAAGAAGTTGAGAGGTTTACTTTCTAATCCTTTCTAACCTTCTCTGATTCTTATAGTTATAATGCAATATTTTATATGCTGTACTAATTATTCCTTTCTTAATGGCAACTTCTGTTCTAGATTCTGCTAAAAACTCCACCAGTGCTGATCTTTCATTTAGGACCCCCCCTATTTCTTTCTCTTTGCCTATACTCTGATATCAGTCCTTGATGGGGAAGGCAGTCTCTAACCTATATACCGGATAAGATCTAGACTTCTTCCCATTCTGTTACTTTTCCCTATCTAGTTATTTTCTCCCAATACCTTGGTTCCTTTGCCAGTTTTCTCCAATAAATTCTGTCCCCCTCTTGCCTATTTGTCTGTATCCCTAATTGTAGTCATTCCTATCGGCAGAATCTCCTTTCCCCATTCCTGTGTTGGCTTAATTCTTAGAATACTTTCTTCTACTTTAACAGTAATCATACAGAATATTATATTCATATACTCCTTAAAGGTCTGCATCCAAAATCCCAGTCTCTCCTTGTTTCTTAGCCTTCCACCCTGTTTCATCATCATCTCTTTCCACACAGATTTCTTCATGTGGTATGTATTAGAGCCTTAACTGTGTTGCTCTGAAATACCCCTTCAAATCGGGTAATCCCAGTCTGCCCTGTTCTGTTAGAAGAATGAGCATATCCCACTTGACTCTTGCCATCTTCCCCTCCCAGATAAAATCTTTCAGATCTTTATTAATTACTATACACAATTTCTCCTCTGGTTGATAAAAATGTGGCTGACCTGGGTAGAAGACTACAGGGACTAAAAACCTTTTAACTGCTTCTATGTTACTATCAATCTCCATATAACAGAGCCTCCATTTTCTCAGTTTTTATATTATCTCTTGTTTAGTCTGTTCCCACATAACCTTAGCTGTCACACTGAAATAAGTTTTAATCCAAACTCTTAAATACTTCATTTATCATGTCCCCATAACTATGGATATTGCTGAACCAATTTGTATGTGGGTAGATAATTTACCGCTATTGCCTTTGTTTTAGCTTTATTAATTTTGTATCTTGAAAAGATTTGAAGCTGTCTCAATATGTTCCACAGCACTGTAATGTCCCTTTCTGGTTTTGTTAGGTATGAAATAATGTCTGCAAATAGAGCCAGCTTTTCTTGACTACCATACCAATTATATCCTTGAATTTGAGAGTTCCTTATTTTCTTTGCCAGTGGTTCTAAATATAATGCATACAACAAAGGGAAGAGAAGGACACCCATGCTTGGTTCCTCTGCTCAAGCAGCCATTATCAGAGAGGACAACACCCACTGTAATTTTTACCTCCGATCCCTCTTGTATCCTCCTAATCAACCTTATAATTTTATCAAGGAATGCAAATGCTTCCATTGCTCTGCTCATAAAGTCACAGCTTATTCTGTCAAATGCTTTTTCTGCATTAAGACTCCCCAACAGCAGTGGTATTTTCTTGCATTCTGCTTCCCTTTGGATTGTCAGTGTTCTGTTAATGTTAAATGTTTGCCTCCACTCCACAAAACCACACTGATCCATATCTATCAATTTTGGCATCACTTTTGCCATTCTTTTAAACATTTTATAGTCATGGTTTAGTATTGACATGGACCTGTATGAAGCTGGATCTGATGGATCTTGTAAGGTTCATAGGTGTGTACTAGGCCAAAGACCCTGGAGCCTTTACAAGCCTAGCCCATAGAAGTGCCCTGGCATCATGCCACCATTAGTTCCCAGTGCCTCTATCAAGTAGAGCCACTGGAGTGATCCCTGTGGTGAACTTTCTATTTACCATCCACTTATCAAGATTCCTCTTGAAAAGGGCCAGTGAGGTGCTCTGCTTGACATGTATGAGAAGTTTGTTCCAGAGCATGTGCAGTCTCTGGGTTATGAACCTGTCTGTTAATGGTGGTAATGAAGTTGAGGTCCCTGGAGCATGTGGTGTGGAGGGATTGGGATTTCTTTAGGTGTAACATTTCTAACAGGTCTGGGCCAGACATGGCTTTGTAAGTCTAGCAGAGATCGCCTCTTAATAGACTATATGAGACAGAGAAAAGCTGAAGTTTTGTTTGAGTCTGTTCATGTAGGGCATGTGTTTAAGGCCTAGGATCCTCTTCATGAGGTACTTTTGTGGTCTTTTCAGCTGTTGCAGGTGTTTAGTGAGGTGCATGCCAAATGGGGCTTTATACTCAATGATTGGTCTAATGAGGGAAGAGTAGAGAGAGATGATGACCTCTTTCTTCCTGGATGCAAAACCCTTGGTAATGAGATATGCCACATAGGACTTTCTGACCACAGTGGCAATGTAGTGGTTGAAGGAGAGGTTGCTGTCGACCTTTGTTCCCCGATCTCTTGCAGTGCAATGAAAAAGTATTTGCCCCCTTCCTGATTTCTTATTTTTTTTGCATGTTTGTCACACTTAAATGTTTCAGATCATCAAACAAATTTAAATATTAGACAAACATAACCCACGTAAACACAAAATACAGTTTTTAAGTGATTTTATTTATTAAGGAAAAGAACTATTGAAACCTACATGGCCGTATGTGAAAAAGTAATTGCCCCCCCTTGTTAAATCATGAAGTAACTGGTTAATCACATTTTTGGGAAAGTGGAGTTCAATTTCACTAGCCACACCCAGACCTGATTATTGCCAGACCCGTTGAATCAAGAGATCACTTAAATAGAACCTATCAGACAAAGTGAAGTAGGCTAAAAGATCCCAAAAAGGAAGACCTCATACTGCAATCTAAAGAAATTCCAGAACAGATGGGAAACAAAGTAATTGACATCTATCAGTCTGGAAAAGGTTACAAAGCCATTTCTAAAGCTTTGAGTCTCCAGCAAACCACAGTGAGAGCCATTATCCACAAAAGGAGAAAACATGAAACAGTGGTGAACCTTCCCAGGAGTGGTCAGCTGATAAAAATTACCCTAAGAGCGCAGCAACGACTTATCCAGGAGGTCCAAAAGAACCCTGAACAACATCTAAAGAACTGCAGGCTTCACTTGCCTCAGTTAAGGTTAGTGTTCATGACTCAACCATAAGAAAGAGACTGGGCAAAAATGGCATGTATGGCAGACTTCCAAGGCGAAAACCACTGCTGACCAAAAAGAACATAAAGGCTCATCTAATTTTTGCCAAAAAGCATCTTGATGAACTTTTGGGAAAATATACTGTGGACTGACTAAATAAAAGTTGAACTTTTTGGGAGGTGTGTGTCCAGTTACAGCTGGCTTAAAAGTAATACAACATTTCAGAAAAAGAACATCATGCCAACAGTCAAACATGGTGGTGGTAGTGTGATGGTTTGGAGCTGCTTTGCTGCTTCTGGATCTGGACAATTTACTGTGATTGATGGAGCCACGAATTCTGCTCTCTACCAAAAAATCCTGAAAAAGAATCTCCGGCCATCAGTTTGTGACCTCAAGCTGAAGCGCACTTAGGTTCTGCAGCAGGATAATGATCTAAAACACACCAGCAAGTCCACCTCTGAATGGCTTAAAAAAACAAAATGAAGGTTTTTGGAGTGGCCTAGTCAAAGTCTGGACTTGAATCTAATTGAGATGCTGTGGCATGACCTTAAAAAGGCGGTTCATGCTCTGAAACTCTCCAATATGGCTGAATTTAAATAATTCTGCAAAGGAGAGTGGGCCAAAATTCCTAAGCAGTGATGTGAAAGACTCATTGCCAGTTATCACAAACACTTCATTGTAGTTGTTGCTGCTAAGGGTGGCACAACCAGTTATTAGGTTTAGGGGCAATTACTTTTTCACATAGGGCCATGTAGGTTTGGATAGTTTTTTTTCCTTAATAAATAAAATCATCACTTAAAAACTGCATTTTGTGTTTACTTGGGTTATCTTTGTCTAGTATTTACATTTGTTTGATGATCTGAAACATTTAAGTGTGACAAACATGCAAAAAAATAAGAAATCAGGAAGGGGGCAAATACTTTTTCATTGCACTGTATAACGCCTTGAGTGTTCAGTGGGCTACCATCAATGTAGTAATAAGTGGAACTGAGTTTTTCCCAAAGGGAAGGACAATGCATTGTTTGGCATTAAGCGTAAGGACATGGTTTCGACACCAGTCGTTGGTCTCAGTGAGGCCTTTCTGTAAGATGTCTACATCACTTGGGGAGTTAATAATGGCTCCCAGCTTGCAGTCATTGGTGAACTTGGTTAGCAAGAGTCCCTTCGCGTTGGACTGCACTTCTGAGAAGTAGATGCCAAACAGAAGAGGACCTAGGACTGATCCCTGTGGGGACTCCACTCGTGACTGGTCAGCAGTCAGACTTGAAGTCTGCTACTTTCACACTGTGGGTTCCATCTGTGAGCCAGTTTGCAAACCACTTAGTGATATAGGAGTTTATGCCTAGTTTGGTGAGTCGAGATTCACTATATCCCTGCTAATTAGGTCCATGATGATGCGCTCCATAGCCTTACATATCAGACTCGTCAGGCTAATGGGGCGATAATTCCCAGGGTCTGTAGTCGCTCCTCCTTTAAGGAGAGAGATGACTCTAGCAGTTTACCGTTCTGTAGGGACAAAGCCTGAGGTGAGGCTGTGATTTAACAGGGCACACAGGTGTGGTGCCAGTACCCTTTGTAGTTCATGTAGAACACAGCCAGACATATTGTCGGGTCCCATGGAAGCTGTATTCTTGGCCTTGGACAATGCAGCTTTAACCTGTGGTGCAGTACCCTCTTTAGGTATTCTAGCTACCACCGCTTTCTTCCAGGATGTTGGCACTTTTCCTCCTCTTAAAATACTGTTAAACAAAACCCTCCAGATCTTTATCAGTAATTTCCCTCCTAACTTCCACAAGAATACCATCTATCCCTGGGGACTTTCCTATAGATTGGTTATACATTACTATTTTTCTCATCTCCTCCTATCTTAGCTGTTAGTAATTGAGCGTCCTGTGACTTTAACCTTGGCATAGTTAATTCTTCCATAAACATTTCCATTTGTACCTTTTCTTGCTTTTCATAGTTCTCTGCTTTATATAGGAATCTTGTAGAATTTCCAAAATATTTCTAATACTTTTACAGGATCCCTTGTTATCTTCCTTGTTATAGGCTCCCTAAGCTTGTTGACAGCCCTTTGTACTTTCTGTTGCCTGAATTGTTGTGCTAAAAGTTTTTGTGCTCAAGAGTTATCAAAAAACAGTTGCTTAGCAGCAATCTTTCTAAACTCATGCATATTATCAAGATAATCCTTTATTTTCTGTTTAGCATTCTGCAGTTGCTCATCCTCTTGTTTTGTGAGACTCCCTGTTTTGCAGTACTTCAACATTTGTCAGTCCCTCTAAATAATTTTTGTTACTTCTTAACCCCATCTCCTGTTTCTTTTATTTCCATCCTAGTTTTAAACTCCACTTTAATTTTATCCAAGTCCCTAGCTATATTTTCAGAAGAAATTTATATCTTCTCTAATAGCGCCTGAATAATTTCCACTACCCTTTTCCTAAATTCCTCTCTCTTTATCAGATAGGTGAAAAGCACCAGTGTCTCATTTTTATTTCATTACCCTGTGTTTTTATTGTAGTTGTTATTGGTGCATGATCTGAAATAGTTCTTGGGTGCATATTAAGACCTTCAATTAAATGCACATGCTTTTGTGAAATGGGAATTTCTAGACTAGCCCAGTTTTTGTATGTTGGGGAATAATATGTAAATTCACTCAGACCTCCTTGTTACTGAATTCATGTCTTTCATGCCAAATATTTTCATAAATGTTTTGTATTTTCCCTTCTGGATCCCCCAGGCACATCTTCACTATTACAAATAAAATTCCACTCCCCACCTATAAGTAATATTCCTTGCTGAAGGCTGGTTATTTCTTGCAGAAATTTCTTAAGCTCCAGTATAGCAGTTTTCGGTGAAATATAAATACGTGCTGGTATGATCTCCCCTCCCTTGCCAGTAGCCCCTTAGTACTACAAATCTATCTTTATTGTTTTTTCTGTCCTCTTCTATTACTATTAGGGCTCCTCTTGCAATTATGCTCTTCCATTGCCCCAGGTATTCCGCTGAATAACCATCCCAAAAACCTTTCTTTATCAAATTCACATGTTCATTTCTTCCCAAGTGTCCTGTAGCATAACTATTTCCACTGTACAATTTTTAGTATAGTTCACTACTGTTTCTTTTTTGTATTTATCTGTGAGACCATTAATGTTTAAAGATATTATAGAAAGTGTAATATTCTGAGAGATTTTTATTTCCACCTTTCATGTATGACAGCTTTTTTGTTAACTGCCTAGTTTTAGCTTGTGTGCATGAGCAGTTTGGCGTGTTAATCTTTTATACAGTTTTTTGCTATTTCCATTTGAGCCTACGTCACATTTTACAGAACTTTGTTTTATTGAAAACCTTCAAATAAAAATGCACACACACACACACACACACACACACACACACACACACACACACACACACACACACACACACACACACACACACACAATCTTCTTCTTTCGGCTGCTCCCGTTAGGGGTCGCCACAGCAGATCAACTGTTTCCATTTCTTCCTGTCCTCTGCATCTTGCTCTGTCACACCAACCACCTGCATATCCTCTCACCACATCCATAAACCTTATCTTAGGCCTCCCTCTTTCCTGTTACCTGGCAGCTTCATCCTTGGCATCTTTTTCCCAATATACTCTGCATCCCTGCTCAGCACATGTCCAAACCAACGTAATCTTGCCTCTCTGGCTTTGTCTCCAAACCTTCCAACCTGGGCTGACCCTCTAATATACTTATTCCTAATCCTGTCCATCCTCGTCACACCCAGTGCAAATGTTAAGATCTTCAACTCTGTCACGTCAAGCTCTGACTCCTGCCTTTTTGTCAATGCCATTGTCTTCAACCCATATAACATAGCTGGTCTCACTACCATCTTCTAGACCTTCCCTTTCACTCTTACTGGTACTCGTCTGTCACAAATCACTCCTGACACTCTTCTCCACACACTCCATCATGCCTGTACTCTCTTCTTCACCTCTCTTCCACATTCACCATTACTCTGAACTGTTGATTCCAAGTACTTAAACTCATCCTTCTTCGCCACCTCTACTCCCTGCATCCTCACCATTCCTCTATCCCCTCTCTCATTCACACGCACATATTCGGTCTTAGTCCTGCTGACCTTCATTCCTCTTCTCTCTAGAGCATATCTCCACCTCTCCAGAGTCTCCTCCACCTGTTCCCTACTGTCACCTAAAACCTATTAACTTGATAACACACAAAGCTATGTACATATATGAATTGAAGTTTTACCCTCATAACAAGAACAAATGTTTACAATTGGCAGCCACACACACAGACCAAGCTAACCTAAAAGAAAGGTTACCCATGTTAAGACGTATGGTGTATAGCCTGTAGTTCTGTTAAGTGCTGTCTGGTTTTGTCTTGTCTTTATAGCTCTCTACTGGGAAAAGACTGGAATGCTTTCAGATGACATTTTCTATAAGCATTTCTCTTTATCAGATTGTCTGCTAGAGACATGAGAACAAACAAAACTGTTTACAAGGAAAAAAAGCCTTGTTAATATTCAGTGTTTTTTCATTTACTTGTTTTATATTAAAACATTTTACTAGATTAAGTTAATGGCCTTAACCTATGCAAGAATTTTTTTTTTTTACTTTACAGTGCCTACATTTCTTAAAACTGAACAAGGAGAAAGAGAGAAGGGAGAAATAAACAAAAAGAAAAAAAAAAAAACAGGAGCACATATTTACATTAGTATCCTCATTGCACTTAAAAATAACTGAAAAAAAAGTGTGCATGCAAAGAAAATCATGCACCATTTAAATAGTACTGTTAAGAAAAAAAAATTGTTTTACTCGCAGTTAAGTCTCTCTCCTTTTCCCCTCTTCTGGGTATTTTTCCAAACATTATTGACATGAAGTAGGGCATATGCTTTAGAGTCGCCTACAAGTTTAACAAAGTTCAAAAAAGTTCAGTATTTCCAGATTATCTTCTGTCATGTTTCACAAATATTGCTTTGTAATCCCGCATTTGTCAATTTCCAAGTTACTGATTTTATTCTCCAAACATTAATGACATGAAGTTAGGGATCTGCATTACATTCCCTTGCAAGTTTAACAAAGTCCAAGAAAGTGCAGTATTTCCAATTTTCTTTTTTCCCAAACTCTGTCTCTGCTTCATTTCCAATGTACTCTCGATTCTTCTAGCTAACTTGTGCTTTTTCAATCTCTCAAGCTTTTTCTGTTTAAACACTGGAAAAGGTTTCACTGGCAGTTTCTCTTTGGTCTTAAGAAGAACAAGAAGCGGAATCTCCTTCTGTTTAACACTTTTTGATGGACAGACTTTTTTATTTCTTCTTTAGTATGTACTTCATCAAAATTGATTTTGTTCCTCCAGGGAAAAATATTTGGAAGGTAGCTTGGGTATAGCAGTTTGAATCTCAAACCTGCTTCTCAACATTCCCTGAGTAGTGGGATAAATTTAATCTTCTGCCTGGTGTGTTCAATGAGTAGTCATTCTCTTCAAACACTGCTGTCTCCCACTTTGAGTATTTTGTCCTTCTGCCACAGTTTTGTCAGAATCAACTCGTTCTGTTGGTAAGATTGCATCTTTACTATTAACAGTCTAGGTTGTTTTCTCATAGCCAGTTTTGGAGCATACACACCATGTACCCTTTCAATTAACAATTACTATTTCAGAATACCAGTCTGGTTGCTTATTTGTGTTTTCATGAAATTAATACAGTCACTTCCTTCCAGCTTCTCTGGTACAGCAGCAGATCTTGCTTTCCCTACATGCTCTGTCTTCAAATTCTATTATTTTTTGAAACATCTCTTCATGTGCAGATGTTCATCGTGCATACAGCTGCAGTCATAACAGATGGGTTATCCTGCCGTCAGGCGGGTCCTCGGTCGGCCGAATTCCAAAGTCTAGGTCCAGCGTCGGTTGCCGTCGCTTCTTCCCTGACGTCAGTGCAGCAGGGGTACAAAAGAACCAGCCAACGCCATTTTCTTCAGTCTTTCTTGCCGCGCGGTGCCCGAAGCAGAAGCAGTTCGCAAGTGCCGGTCGGCCAGCTCCTGAGATTTACGAAAATATTTCAGCCGAAGTCTTCTTGAAAGCTAAGTACCCCGTTGGGAAAACTTTTCTTGCCTCAGACCGATGTCAGACAAAGTTAATAATTGCATTTCATGTGGGAAGCAAATACCGCATAAGGATTTCCATTCCTTCTGTATTCCTTGCTTATGCCCAGACCACAACGTCTTGGCCTGACGTTTTTGTGCTAGATTCAACAAACGCACTATTAAGCGTCGGGCGGAGTTCACCCAACACTATTTTGGTAAAGAATTTAATTACATTATGTCGTCGGATACTCCGACTCCACTTTTGAGTAAAAGACGCAAAGATAAGGACCGATATACGAGGTCCGCGACTTCTACCGACACCACGCTAAAGCCAGCTACTGGTGCTCCGGTTCTCAGCGAGGCGCCTACGCAGCCCCTGACTACGGATGACGCTTCTTTAACGGTGTCTTCTGTCCCCGAGGTCGCAGGCTCCTCAGCCCCCACTCCGACTACAGATACCGACGCCACTCTTAGTGGGGAAACTCAGAGCTTAGACAGGCCTGCCACTTCTCAAGGTGTCTTCAGGCCTTCCTCTTTTTCCATTAAGGCTTTCACAAAATCTAAAGCAGCCATGAAATCTAAAAGACAAGCTCCACAGAGCCCCTCTCAAGGCCCCATGCCTAAAAAACAGATGCTCAAAATGGCTGAGGATTTGATTACTCTTATCAGGGGTTCTCAACCCCCCTCGGACAAAAGGCCCAGATTGGAGGAAGAATACCCTTCCTCAGACCAAGCCTCTATTACCTCAGAACATTCTGAGGACCATTGAATATTCATATTCCCCTTTTGAAGACTCTGATGCTGAGGAGTCCATTCCCTCGGTCTCCCCCCCCTGAGGACTATTCTTTTGGGGAAACCTTACATACTTTGAGGGAACACTTTCACTGGGAAGGCCAAGATTACTCAGATTCCAAGAAAAGGCTCAGGGATTTTCTCTTGCTACCCCAGCACAGGCCTCTGGCTATCCCTCCTGTCTTGGATATATTAGATGATGCGTACACAGAAGCCATCCTCAACCCAGATTCTTTACCTCCAGCTCCTGTTAAACCTGACAGGTATTACCGGGTTCCTGATTCGCACCAATTCCTATACAAAAGCCATACTGCTGACCCAGAAACTATTTCACAGGGTCCCAAGGGAATTAAGGCCTCTACTGCCAAAAACCCATTACCCTCCGAGAGAGATTCCAGAGCTTTAGAAAGGTGGGGGAAAAAGGTATACACCTCGACCACTTTAACCATGAGGGCATTAAACTGTCAGTTCCATATGTTAAAGTATCAACAGTTTTTGTTATCTCAGTTGAAAAGCAAAATGACACAACCTGAGCAACCAGATTTAAAGGAGTTGCAGGATTTATTGCATAATGCAGAGCAAGTGGGTAAACATACCTTGCAATGTGGTTTTGATGCTTTAGAGGCCTCATGTAGAGCTGCTGTTACAGGGTCTGTCATACGTAGACATGCTTGGCTCAAAGAGCAAACCTTACCAGATCATGTCCAAGCTAAATTACTAGATGCACCTCTTCAAATAGATCTATTGTTTGGTGTTAAAGCTGAGGAGGTACTAAAGAAAATGGAGGAAAAGGCAAGATCAATGCAAACAGTGAAAGATTTCCTACAGGTACAACCTCCACGTTTCAGCAGAAACTGACCTTCAAAAAATTGGTCCTTTCCAGCCACGGACAGACCTCAAAGAGGTAGATACAGGTGCCCAAGGGGTAGAGGGCAATCTCAAGGATCATTTAGAGCCAGACAATGGCAAGCACCTACACCAAGAGGTGGAGAAGATAGATCACAGTCATTCAGAAAGCAGGCACAATGACTTTCCCCTTTGCATGCCAAGCAAAGCTTTAATGGCAGCACCTTTAGGCGGACAACTGGCATTATTTTCAAAAAATTGGCATATTGTCACAAAAGAGAAATGGATCCTGGACATTATAGACAGAGGCTACAGATTCCACTTTTACACACTTCCAAAAATGAGAGGCATGCCAAACCTGCCACAAAATCAAAGGGCAGAGGCACAAAAACAAATTTCAGCTCTCATGGACATGAAAGCCATTCAAGAGGTACCTGCAAAAGAACAGGGTCAAGGTTTTTATTCCAGACTATTCCTGGTACCAAGGAAGGACAAAGATTGGAGACTTATTTTGGACTTATCCATCCTAAACACATATTTACTCGTACCAAAATTCAAGATGCTCACATTACAGCAGCTTCTTCCCATGTTGGGCAAGGAGTCTTGGCTGGTAACATTGGACCTCAAGGAGGCATACCTGCATGTCCCTATCAGACAAGATTGCAGAAGATACCTCAGATTTCTTGCAGGTTCAACCCATTATCAATTCTCTGCATTGCCCTTTGGCTTATCTACTGCGCCCAGAGTGTTCACGAAATGCCTGGCATCAATAATTGCCTTCTGCAGACTTCAAGGGATACAAATATACCCATATCTGGACGACTGCCTGATCCAAGTGGACAGCAAGCACATACTTCTGAAACACCTGGCGTTTGTAATAAAATTGTTGAACTTTTTGGGATACACAGTCAACAAAAAGAAATCAAAACTAATACCCTCTCAAGCAATAATTTTCCTGGGTGCCAACTTGAACACAAACACCCAGATGGCCTACCTCACGCCAGAGAAGCAAGGGCAACTATCTCAATGCTTCAGAAAAATGGCAACCTTCACCAGGCTGACTGCAAGCAAAGTCCTGCAGGCTCTGGGATTCATGGCATCTTGCAGCCTGCTAATCCCATGTGCAAAGCTGCATATGAGGAAACTTCAATGGTACCTAAAAAACTTATGGTCTCAACACAGCCACAGTTTGGAAACAATTATACCACTCATTCCATGTCTTCAAAAGGAATTTCTGTGGTGGGCTCAAGCATGCCAAAGAAACATAGGTCTCCCCTTCTGCATGCCTCAAGCAAATCAAATCATCACATCAGACGCCTCGGACTACGCCTGGGGGGCGCACATGACAGATCAGTGCATTCAGGGAAAATGGTCCCAAAAAGAGAAGCACCTACACATCAATCAAAAGGAAATGCTAGCAGTACAAAATGCTATTATGGCCTTCAAAGACCTACTGCATCCAGGCCAGCTATTGATAAGGACAGACAACACCACAGTGATGTGGTACATAAACAAACAGGGAGGAACTCATTCATACCCCCTGTGCAGACTAGCCATGTCCCTTTGGAACACGGCTCTGGAATTGCAAATCCAACTTCAAGCACAATTCCTGCCAGGGAAGGAAAACACGCTGGCAGACAACCTAAGCAGAAATATGACAGATCCACACGAATGGAAGTTGCATCCTCACGTTTTCACACAGATAATTCAGGCATGGGGACAGCCAGACATAGATCTCTTTTCTACCCACAGAAATTACCAACTGAAAAAATTTTGCTCAAGGACCTATCATCCACAGGCCTGGAAAGTGGACGCACTTTCTTTCAATTGGACAACATTGACAGTCTATGCCTTTCCAGCTCTTCCTCTGCTGCCCAAAGTTCTATTAAAAGCCAGAGTAGAGAGGCCAAAGATGATTCTCATTGCTCCAGACTGGCCAAGACAACACTGGTATCCACTCCTGAAGAGCCTGACGCATTCCCCCCCCCCATGGATCTTGCCTCTAGTGCCTCTTCTGTTGACCCAGCACAACTTCAAAACTCTTCACAGTCAGCTGAAAACCCTCAATCTAGCCGCATGGAGGATCCCTTGATTTCCCAACAGACCCTCCTCTCCAAAGAGGTGCAGGATGTCATCTTGTAGGCAAGAAGACCTTCTACTAGAAAAGCCTACTCCACCAAATGGAAATGGTTTTGTGCCTGGAATCAGAAAAAGGGCCAGAACCCTCGGGTACTAAATTTACCTCAAATATTGCAGTACCTAGCTGAGATGTTAAACAGTGGACTTTCCTTCTCCTCCATCAAGATCCATGCTTCAGCCATTTCTGCACAATACAACACTGATCCTCCTTTATTCTCTCATCCTCTCTTAAGGCAGTTCCTCAGAGGGGCTAAGAATATAAGACCCCCAAGGAAACCACCAGTACCTGCTTGGGACCTCAACTTCATTTTAGAGAAACTGACCCTGCCTCCATTTGAGCCAGCTGCTTCAACAGAACTGCAATATTTGTCATGGAAAACAGCCTTCCTTCTGGCTATCACCTCAGCACTCAGGGTTTCGGAACTACAGGCCCTCATGGCTGTGCAACCTTTCATCATTTTCCATCAGGACAGAGTTTCCTTACGAACCAACCCTTCCTTTATGCCAAAGGTAGTATCCAGTGTAGCCTTGAATCAGACTATCTGCTTACCTACCTTTTATCCTAACCCACAAAACAAAGGGGAAAGACTACTACATTCCTTGGACATTCACAGACAACTTTGTTATTATTTGGACAGGACAAAGCCATTCAGAAAATCAGAGCAACTCTTTGTGTCCTATGCTACAGGTGCTCAAGGAAAGACTATCTCCAAATAGACAATCTCAAAATGGATAGCCCACTGCATATGCATTTTACTCATTTTATGGAAAAACTGTACCTACAAGCATCAGACCTCACTCCACAAGGGCCACAGCTACCTCTGCAGCTTTCCTCAGGAGGGTTCCTACCAAGGTCATTTTGGAAGCAGCCACTTGGAGTTCTGTGCACACTTTCTCCAAGCACTACCACCTTCCACTTTACTCCAAATGTAGAGCAGGCTGTGCCACAGCAGTCTTGCAGGGCATCATTGCTCCTCCTAGTTCCACTTAGTGCCTGCCACCCCTTTTTAGCTTTGGGATTCTACCCATCTGTTATGACTGCAGCTGTATGCACGATGAACATAGTACAGTTTTGTACCTACCATAAATGTAGATGTTCGAGTGCTTATACAGCTGCAGTCCAGGTTTCCCTCCCTCCATCCCCTCTTGGGACAGGCCGTATGACAAACACTTCCTCATACAACCTGATTGGGGTATTCTTTTATGGTGTATTTGCTTGCAAACTACTGTTTTTTGATTATATTACATTACATTTTTTACATAAGTTTATGTTTTGCCTTCCTTCTGGGGGCACTTGACATCTGGGGCAAGAAAAACTGAAGAAAATGGCGTCGGCTGGTTCTTTTATACCCCTGCCGCACTGACGTCAGGGAAGAAGCGACGACAATCGACACCGGACCTAGACTTTGGAATTCGGCCAACCGAGGACCTGCCTGACGGCAGGATAACCCATCTGTTATGACTGCAGCTGTATAAGCACTCGAACATCTACATTTATGGTAGGTACAAAACTGTACTTTTTGTATTCAGCCAGCCTTTTCTTCAGTTTGACCTCTGAGTTTTGCAGTTTTATCACTTTATCTGAAAATCTATTTAAAGCTCTTCCAGTTTTTCCAGCCTTTTATTTGAGTTGATATACTCCATCAGTGTTTCATTTATTTTAGCCGGGTCTGTGTGCAGTTGACTTAGACTTTCCTCCTAAGTTACTTGAATTCATGTCTGGAGATTGCACTGCTTTTTGCTGAACAGCTGCAATACTCTTCCCAGTCTGTTTTTTTTTCATCACCTTTTGTAGCTGATGTTTCTTTAGGTCCTCCATATTTCTTTTTTCCTGGCACCCAGACAGTGCATCTACTAGCCAATTATTGAAATTTACCCAGAAATGTAGTTCAACTGGGTTTCGCCGCTAAGTTTCTGTTTTCACACTGGGAGGGCTAGAATTAAATTGTTACTCAATGTGCAGCCATCTTCGAAGTCCTTCAGCCCAGTCTTTCTTTGACAGAATTTCCTCTGTCAGTCATTTAGACTTTCTCTTCCATTAACTTTTAAAACTTCATTATTTTTTTCCAATACAAAATACAATAAAATTCTTTCAGACAAATCAGAGGCCCATTGCACAAGGGGATTTCTTTTTTAAGACATTCTCAGTTGATGATATAAGTGCAGCTGCAGTATGGGCTTCCGGGCACAGTTTTGCAAAGCAGTGTAAGGTGGATATGATCTCAAGATCAAGTTTAACCTTTGGAGCAACCATTCTTTGTGGTATTTATTCATGAAGTCATCAAAGAATAGCTGCTGGGCATTTCTGTCCTGAAGTTAAAGTGGACAGACCGGATCAAAGATATGAAAGTTGTGTACTTGCCATAATGTCAGATCTTCATGTTTCACCTCCACTGACTTCAACATTTCCACTTATCTTCCACTATCTTTTTACATGTGTTCCTACAGCGGTACCTGATGTTCGTGTTACACTGCTGCAGTCATCACACTTGGGTTATCCTGCCGTCGGGTGGTCCCGCAGTCGGCCTGAGTTCCAAAGTCTTGGTTCGGCATTGGTTGCTGTTGCTTCTTCCCTGACGTCAGTGCGCCAGGGGTATATACGATGCAGCAGACGCCATTTTCTTCAGTCTTTCTTGCCGTGCGGTGCCCGATGCAAAAGCAGTTCGCAAGTGCCGGTCGGCCGACTCCTGAGATTTTCATTCTGAATCCAGAACCGAAGTCTTCTACAAAGCTAAGTACCCCGTTGGGGAAACTTTTTCTTGCCTCAGACCGATGTCAGTAAAAGTTAATAATTGTATTTCTTGTGGGAAGCAAATATTTCATAAGGATTTCCATTCCTATTGTATCCCATGCCTAGGCCCAGACCACGACATCACTGGTTGTCGGTTTTGTGCTAGGTTTAACAAGCGCATTATTAAACATCGGTTTGATTTTCCCAGACATTATTTTGGCAGAAAATTCAATTACACCATGCCGTCGGAATTACCGACTACCGGAATACACAAAAAACGCAAAGGCAAGGACAGGCATCCAAAGCCGAAAACTGACGAACCCTCTTCTAGGCCAGTCGCCAGTTCTCCGGTTTTCAGCGAGGTGCCTTCGCAGCCCCTGACGACTGCTTCTTTAGAACCACAGGCCGCCTCTGACTCCCACGTAGAGATGGCTGGGCCTTCGGATACACCAGACTTGAGACCTACCGAGACTAACCCTTCAGAGGGCTGTGGAGTAGCTGAACAACCCGCAGCTTCAGAGGGTGTTTTCAGGCCTACTCAGTTAACCATTAAATCTTCTGCTAAATCTAAAACAAAGAAACAACTTCAGCATTCACCAGCACAGGCCTCCATGCCTAGGAAACATATGCTTAAAATGGCCGAAGACCTAATTACTCTGATCAGGGGGTCCCACCCTCCTCCTGATAAAAGACCTAGGCAGGATGCAGACTATGACTCATCCGACCAGGTGTCCATCTACTCAGATTCATCCTCAGACCAAGGATACTCTTTACCCCCCTTTATGAGGATTCTGATGCTGAGGATTCCATTCCTTCAGCCTCTCCACCAGAGGGCTACTCCTTTGGGCAAACTTTATATACCATGCGGGAGCATTTTATTGGGAGGGCCAGGATTACTCAGAATCCAAGAAAAGGCTCAGAGATTTCCTTTTATTACCTCAACACAGACCCCTTGCTATTCCGCCAGTGTTAGATATTGTGGATGATGTGTATGCTGAATCCAGCTTAAATCCTGATTCTTTACCTCCAGCTCCAGTTAAGCCAGACAGATATTACAGAGTCCCTGACTCTCACAAATTCCTTTATAAAAGCCCTGTTGCTGACCCTGAAACTATTTCCCAGGGTCCCAAAGGGGTAAAGGCCTCTACAGCAAAAAATCCAGTCCCCTCTGACAGAGATTCCAGGGTGTTAGACAAATGGGGAAAGAAAGTATACACATCTGCAACTTTAGCAATGAGAGCACTACATTGCCAGTTTCACATGCTTAAATATCAGCAATATTTGATGTCTCAGTTGAAACAAAAAATGCTTCCAAATTCAGATCTTCCTAACTATAAGGAAATGCAGGATTTATTGCATGCAGCTGAACAAGTGGGAAAACATACTTTGCAATGTGGATTTGATTCCTTAGAGGCCTCCTGTAGAGCAGCAGTTACATGGTCCGTCATTAAAAGACATGCTTGGTTAAAAGAACATACCTTACCAGATCATGTTAAAGCAAAATTATTGGCTGCACCTTTGCAGCAGGTTGTTTTATTTGGAGTTAAGGCAGAAGAGGTATTAAAGAAAATGGAGGATAAAGCAAAATCTATGCAAACGGTGAAGGATTTCTTACAGGTTCAGCCTCCTCAATTTAGCAGAAATTGGCCAACAAAGAATTGGTCCTTTCTAGTTTCAGACAGACCTCAAAGGGGAAGATACAGACGTCCAAGAGGCAGAGGTCAACCACAAGGTACTTGCAGGCCACGACAATGGGGTGCTTCAACCCAGAAAGAAGGGGAAGACAGGCCTCAACCTTATAAAAAGCAGACCCAATGACTTCTCACTACAGCTGCCAAACATCTCTCTATTGACAGCCCCCCTTGGGGGGAAAACTGTCACTTTTCAGTCACAATTGGCAAATAATCACCCAGGACAAATGGGTTCTCAATATTGTGTCTCAAGGTTATAGGTTCCACTTTCACATTCTGCCAAGGTTAAAAGGAATGCCAAATCTGCCACCAAATCAATGGGCAGAGGCTCAAAGGCAAATTACAGCACTCATGGACATGAGAGCTATTCAAAAGGTACCAACACAGGAGCAAGGACAAGGATTTTACTCTAGACTCTTTCTGGTTCCCAGAAAGGACAAAGCCTGGAGGCCCATTCTGGATCTTTCTTCTCTAAATACTTACCTGGATGTTCCAAAATTCAAAAAGTTGACACTACAGCAGCTTCTTCCCATGCTGGGCAAGAAAGCTTGGCTCGTAACATTGGACCTCAAGGAGGCATACCTGCATGTCCCTATCAGACAAAATTGCAGAAGATACCTCAGATTCTTAGAAGGTTCAATGCACTACCAATTCTCTGCACTGCCCTTTGGCTTATCTACTGCGCCCAGGGTCTTTACAAAATGCCTGGCACCAGTTATTGCATTTTGCAGACAAAAAGGAATTCAAATTTACCCATATTTGGACGACTGCCTTATTCAAGCAGAGAGCAGACATTCTTCTAAAGCATCTGGCGTTTGTAAAAAGACTACTAATTTGCCTAGGGTACACAGTAAACGAAAAGAAATCAAAACTAGTGCCCTCACAAGAGATAATATTCCTGGGTGCCAGCTTAAATACAACGGCCCAGATGGCTTATCTCACGCCAGACAAGCAAGGACAACTGACTCAATATTTCCAATTGATGGCAACAAAAACTCAACTCCCTGCAAGAAAAATTCTGCAGGCATTGGGTTACATGACATCTTGCATACTACTAATTCCATATGCAAAACTGCATATGAGGAAACTACAATGGTACCTAAAGAGTGTCTGGTCTCAACACTGTCACTGTTTGGAAACAGTAATACCAGTTATTCCTTGCCTTCAACAGGAGTTTAGATGGTGGGCTCAAGCCTGTCACCTCAACAAGGGACAGCCTTTCACTCAAGGCAAACACTGACAGCAGATGTTTCGGATTATGCCTGGGGAACACACATGGCAGGAAAATGTATTCAGGGCAAGTGGCCCGCAGAACAAAGGCATCTTCACATCAATCAAAAAGAGATGCTAGCTGTACAAAATGCACTTATAGCTTTCAAGGATGTTCTGCATCCAGGACAACTTTTTCTAAGGACAGACAACACCACAGTTATGTGGTACATAAACAAGCAAGGGGGCACTCATTCATATCCCCTCTGCAGATAAGCCATGACCTTGTGGAACACAGCTCTGACCTATCAAGTTCATTTGCAAGCACAGTTCCTGCCAGGAGAGAAAAACACACTGGCAGACGACTAAAGCAGAAACATCATGGATCCGCACGAGTGGAAATTACATTCACAGATGTTCAGGATGATAACACAGAAATGGTGGAGCCCGGATATAGATCTGTTCACATCCCCAATGGATTGCCAGCTACAGAAATTCTGCACAAGGACTTACCACCCACAAGCATGGAAACTGGATGCCCTCTCATTCAGCTGGAAAAACCTACAAGTATACGCTTTCCCACCACTGCCTCTCCTTTCAAAAGTACTCATAAAAGCCAGACAAGAAAGGCCAAAGATGATCCTGATTGCCCCAGACTGGCCAATCTTAAAGAACTTAGCACAAGGACCACCATGGATTTTGCCTGAAATCTCACAACTTCTGACTCAGCAAAACAATCAGATACTTCACGGCCAGCTCAAGACTTTAAACCTGGCTGCATGAAAGATTCCTTAGTCAAGCAAACAATGCCTCTCTCCAAAGCTGTTATGGATGTCGTTCTGGAGGCCAGGAGGCCTAGTACCAGGAAAGCCTGTTCGGATAAATGGAAGAGATTCAGTGCCCAGAACCAGGCTCACAACCTTGACCCTCTTGTCCCAAATATTCCTCAAATAATACAATACTTGACTGAGATGCTGGACAAGGGCCTCTCCTTTTCATCCATCAAGAGCCATGCCTCTGCCATCTCTGCTCATTACAACACAGATCCACCAATTTTTTCTCATCCTTTGGTAAAACAGTACCTCAGAGGGGCTAAAAACATAAGACCGCCCCGTAGAGCACCAACTCCAACTTGGGATTTCAGCTTTGTCTTGGAGAAATTAACCTTACCTCCTTTTGAGCCAGCTAACTCAGCAGACTTAAAATATGTCTCTTGGAAAACTGCTCTGTTCCTGGCAATAACCTCAGCATGAAGAATTTCAGAATTACAGGCACTAATGGCAGTGGAACCTTTCATCATATTCCACCAAGACAGGGTGTCTTTAAGAACAAACCCCCTACTTTTATGCCAAAGGTGGTATCAAGTGTGGCTCTAAACCAAACTATTCACTTGACAACTTTTTATCCAAATCCACAGAATAAAGGGGAGAGACTACTGCATTCCTTGGACATACACAGGCAGTTACGCCTCTACTTGGACAAAACTAAAGCTTTCAGAAAAACTGAGCAATTGTTTGTATCATATGCTGCAGGAACACAGGGAAAAGCCATTTCAAAACAGACCATTTCAAAATGGATAGGCCATTGCATACGTTTCTGCTATACACATCATGGGAAAACTGCACCTAACAACATTAGGTCTCATTCCACCAGGGCAACAGCCACTTCAACTGCCTACCTCAGAGGAGTACCTACCAAGGACATTTTGGAAGCAGCAACTTGGAGTTCTGTACATACCTTCACCAAGCATTATCATCTGCCTCTTTACTCTAAATCCAGAGCTGGCTTTGCCACTGCAGTTCTGTAGGGCCTTATAGCCACCCCTAATGCCTTATAGAACCAGCCACCCTACCTCTGCTTTGGGATTCTACCCAAGTGTGATGACTGCAGCAGTGTAACACGATGAACATAGTACAGTTTTGTACCTACCATAAATGTAGATGTTCGAGTATATACACTACTGCAGTCCAGGTTACCCTCCCTCCTTCCCCACTTACCTGCTGTTACTTCCCATAGGCAGCAAAGGGTAGAATACTAGGGTAAGTATTTGCTGGTAACATAAAGTATTTGATTGCTTTTCTTATGTATGTTTTATTAGCAATTTACATTGCCTACCTTTTTGGGGGCACCTGACATCTGGGGCAAGAAAAACTGAAGAAAATGGGATCGGCTGCATCTTGTATACCCCTGATGCACTGACGTCAGGGAAGAAGCGACAGCAACCAACGCCGGACCAAGACTTTGGAACTCGGGCCGACTGCGGGGACCGCCTGACGGCAGGATAACCCAAGTGTGATGACTGCAGCAGTGTATACACTCGAACATCTACATTTATGGTAGGTACAAAACTGTACTTTTCAGCATAACTGAGGCTTTTATCATTAAGGTATTGGTAAGAGTTAAACTCTGTGTGGAGAAGTGGAGTAAGTAAGATGAATTACAGGAATGAGAAGAGGAGTGAACTTTAAGTCTGAAGTAGTTTACTTAATTTGATCTTCACCCTGTGGGTATCTGATCTGAGCCGGCAAATTCACAAGCATCTGCTCTGAGCTCCAAGCTCCTCCCCTACCTATAATACACCACCACTACCTTCTAACCCCCAGATCTCATTTGCCGCAGCTTCCAATGCATCGTGATTCTTGAGCTCCATGTTGTGAGTAGGTTTTTTTGAAAAGTTTTAGTGTTTTGTGTGTGTGCTGGTAGCATAGGTTTCTTCCCTTCCTCCCCTTCGCTAGTGCATTGAGTGTAGGTACTTTTGTCTTTGTTTTAGGTAGTTTGTAGTAGTTGGACTTTTCCCCACCCCCTCAGCCTTCTGTGTGTTTGTGGTTCTGAGTGTGTGGTGAGTGGAGTGTGTGTCTCAAAATATTTTCTTTAGTGAGTTATGGATAATCTTCCTAAAGAGGTCTTTAAAAGATGCACTGAGTGTGGCCACAAACTGTCGCCTGCTGACGAGCCACACTCTTTGTATGCTTTGTTTGGGTGCTGTCCATTTGTCTACAGACTACAATATTTGCGCGGGTTTTAATCTGCGTGTCCCTAAGGATCGTAGGGGAAAACTAGTTATGAAGGGCCTGCTCCCTTCTACGAAGGCGGCTGCCTCCTCTTCTGCTTCAGTCACAGCTGCGGCTGTGACCGTGACTGCCTCTCCTTGTACTCCTGTCCTTACTTCTCCCCCCTCCTAGCCTGGGACTCATCCTCTTGCCTCTAAGCCTCTGGAAGCGGAGCGTAGAAAAGGCAGAGAGAAGGAGAGAGAGCATAGATCTGATAAGAGAAAGAGGTCCCTGGACCTTTCGGCTCCGACCGAGCCACCAACCAAAATTCAATCTAGGCACCGTGACTCCCCTCTGCTCTGATCTCCTGGAATTTCTCCAGAGCCGGAGGAGCCCAGACTACCTTCTAGAGCCTCAGTTCTTCGACCCACCACGTCGGAGTCCATGGCTTCGTCGCGGTCCACCCTCAGTCTCTCCAAAGTTGACATGGATAAAATGATGTGGAGATTTATTCGCACACAAATTCAGATGAGAGTCTTGCCGGCCCCCTCTCCCTCTGGAGGGGAGAGCTCGCTTCCCTTCTTTACACCTATATCTCCTTCTCCGATCCGACCCCTGGTTTCGGAGTACATGGATCCAAGAGTTCCCCTAGTCAGGGGGTCGGCGCCGATGGTACCTGGATACCTTGATGCTGGCAGCTGCTTGGAGCTTGTCGGATCCGACTAGTTCGGATCTGAGTGGCTCTCTGAGCCGTAGCCTGGGTGTCTGATCTGAGGAGGTGGTGCTTTTTCCATCGGCTCTGAGCTTGTTGGGTCATGGCCACCTCCTCAGAGCTCCATCTACTTCAGGCCTGGCTCCAATTCCTGAGTCTGATCCGGGGAGAGCGGTTCCCTTAATGGTGTCTCAGGAAGCTTGCTCTCCCTCGGCATTAGACGTTGTGGAAAGGGTTCTCTCCAATGGATCGAGGCCCCTGACTATATCCTCGGACTCCGCCCTGATTCCCTCTGCTTTGTGTGTGAATCCCATCATTTTACCACAGGGACAGCCCGTGCTTGCGGAGCCCCAGGCGGTTCCCCTTGAGGAACAAGTGGTTTGCAAGCTCCCTCTGGAAAGCCCCATCAGAAAGTTTCCTTGCAAGCATACATGCAAGAGGAGGCACTTTGACTCCTCCCCGGAGTCCCTCACTGAGGACACTGATTTGGATGATGGTGAAGGTTCCCCCAGATCATCTCTTGAGGATGTCTCCTTCAGAGACATCATGGAAATCTTGCGCCAGCAAGGAGGTTGGTCCACCCCAAAACCTTCCTCGGACAAATTGGTGTTCCTGGAGGCTTTCGGCAAGGGCCTGTCTACTTTCTAGGTGTCCTTTCTCACGGATCCATTAGTGGACTTAGTCACCTCACGGGCTTGGAAGAAACCGGACACTGTAGAACCAATCCTTAAATGCTCAGACAAAATATTGAGTCCCCCTGCAGACAGACCAGCTTGGAATAAAGGATCATCGGTAGAGGCTATGGTGGTAGCAGCCGCCACCAAGAAGGAACTAGTTTAGAAGAGTTCCTCGGTCCACCCTCCTGACTGTAAGTCTAGGATGATGGATTGCCTAGAGTAGCGGGTTTATCCGTCAACGACCTTTTCTGTCAGGGAGCTGAACTATTTGGCTCATGTTACCCAACTACAGCACGCAACCTGGTTAAAGAACTGGCTGATTCTCCCCCAAAGTCCATGTCACAGGAGGACAGGGCTACGTTCTCTGCGAGGATGGCTACCTTGACACCAGTTTTAAATACATCTGTGAGACTCTTCTCTCACACGACTGAAGGAGTGGCTAGGGCATCTGGGTCTGGCGTGTCCATGAGGCGTAATGCCTGGCTCAGATTGTGTCAGTTCATGGAACACCTCCAGGTGTGTTTTGAGAATGCTCTGTATGACGGCTCTTCCCTCTTTGGTAAGACCATCCGTGACACCTTGGTCCAGAGTGAGAAAGACTGGAAGAGCACTGTCTACTGTCAGAATCTGCTTCTCTAACCCTCAAACATCCTTTTCCCGGAATCAGCGAGGGCAAAAGAAGATGTGGTTCCAGAAGTCTCAGTATTCCCGGGACACTCAGAGCCCTTCTCCTGGAGGCTGAAGGGGACAGAACAGATGCCAGCCCAGAGGCAGAGGGGGTCAGAGGAATTACTGGTCTCAAGAACCGTTCTCAGACAGGCCCGCACAGCAACCCTGAGTGGTTGACTGACTGCTCTGGAGGCAGTTGGGGGGTCACCTGTCCGTTGCAGCTGGTGTCATGGGGATCCGTGTTTTCAGACCCTTGGGTGCTTCAGATAATTTCTAGAGGTTATTCAATCCCGTTTGTGGTTCTCCCTACACCTTACAAACACCTCCCAGATGTACCACCCATGCAAAGGGAGGCAGCAGTGCTAGAGGTTTCCAAGTTGCTAAAGAAATGAGCCATCAAACCCATCCCCCCAGATCAGTCCGGATCGGGCATCTACTCCAGGTTCTTTTTGGTGCCAAAAAAGACTGGGGACTTAAGGCCCATTCTGGACCTGTCTACTCTGAACCTGTCAACCGCCAAAGAGAAGTTCAGGATGGTCACCTTACAGTCCATCCTGCCGTACCTGCAGGAGAGAGACTGGATGTGCTCTTTCGACCTCCAGGATGTCTACTATCACATAAAGATGCACAGAAGCTCCAGGAGGTTTCTCCACTTCCAGCTAGGAGCCAACCATTATCAGTTTTGAGCCCTACCCTTTGGTCTCACCACAGCCCCTAGGGTGTTCACCAAAGTGATGGCAGTGGTAGTGGCTCACCTGAGGCTTCAGGGAATTCAGGTCTACCCTTACCTGAACGATTGGCTCCTTACGGCTCCCAAGCATCTAATTTGTCGGAACAGAGACTGTTTCCTACGTCTTGCACACTATCTAGGGATTACAATCAACACAGCCAAATCTCTTCTGAACCCTGTCCAGGTTATGGAATCCATAGGAGCATGGATAAACACATTACAGACAAAAGTTTTCCTGACCTCGGAGAGAGTTCCAAATTTAAGGATGTATGTCACTTTCATTTACTGATCTTATCTTCCCTCAGCAGAGTCGGTTTTAAGGGCCCTAGGTTCTGTGGCAGCGATGGTAACACTTCTTCCATGTGCTCGCTTACATATGCGAGTACTACAGTGGACTCAAATGGTGCAATGGTCTTGGTTGGATCTTCCATTGTCGCACCCAATACAAATCAGCAGAGTCTGTAAGTCGTCCCTTCTATGGTGGATGCATTCTTTGGAAATCTTGGAAGGACTACCTTTTGTTCCAACCCCTGCCCAAGTCACAGTGACCATGGATGCTTCCCAGCTAGGGTGGGGGGGACATTGTTCGGGAAGGACAGTCCAAGGCATGTGGTCCTCGATCGAGACCAGTTTGCATATAAACATTCTGGAGATGAGGGCGGTCATTTTAGTGTTGCAGGCCCTTCATGCCTTTCTACCTTTGGGAACCATTGCAATCCAGTCAGACAACATGTCAGTGGTCTGGTACAGCAACAAACAGGGAGGGACCAGTTTTTACCCCCCTTTGTCATGAGGCCATAAGAGTTTGGGAATGGGCGATCTCCATCGGTTGTTTTCTGGTAGCAATGCATATTATTGGGGGGGGGGGTCCAACATTCTGGTGGACAGACTATACCGGACTATTTTGTTGCCTTATGAGTGGTCTCTGAATCCTTCAGTAGCGGAGCGGATCTTTCTAGAGTGGGGTCGGCCTTGCTGCGATCTCTTCGCATCTCCTTCCAACACGAAGTGCATTGAGGACTTTGCTCTGAACCCCTCGCCGGGGGAGTCCTCCAGAGATGCTCTAATCCATGTTTGGCCTCCCGGTCTTCTTTATGCTTATCCTCCTGTACCCCTTATTCCGAAGTTCCTACAGAAGGCTTGTCGACTGGGGAGGAAAGTGATTGCCCTGTTTTGGCCTCGCCAGGTATGGTTTCCCTTCCTTTGGTCTCATCTAGCTCCTCCTTGGATCCCATTCAGGATCTCATTTCGCACCCCTCGAGGGTCCCTCATCCGAATCTGGACAGTCTGTGGCTCACCGCATGGCTGCTCCAGTTCCCTTGATTGCTAGGACTCACGGATTGTCTTCCTTGGTCAGGTCTATTCTGGTGGCAGCTCATAAGTCATCCACCAGGAAGATTTATCACAGCAAATGGCAGCGTTTTTCCTTTTGGGCTTGTCAAAGGGGTTTAGATCCTTTCACGGCTCCCATTCCAGCTGTCCTTGACTTTTTGAGAAATATTTTTCAACAAGGGGCTAGCTCGTCTACGGTCAAGGTTCAATTAGCTGCCATTTCTCATTTTCACATGGGTAAGAACTCTGCTTCTTTGGCCTCTTCCAGATTGTGCAGAACCTTTTTCAAAGGTACTTTCCTCTTACTTCCTCCGGTCAAAGATCCCATTCCCCCGTGGGACCTTACTATGGTACTTCAAGCATTGGTTGCTCCTCCTTTTGAACCGGCAGCAACCACAGATCTTTTTGTCTTGGAAGACGGCCTTCCTAGTGGCTATCACCTCTGCTAGGAGGGTTTCAGAACTTGAGGCGTTATCTATCAAAGTCCCATACATGATTTTCCACAAGGACAGGGTTTCTTTTCGCACCAATCCATTTTTCTTCCAAAGGTAGCATCGGATGTTAATATCAAACTATCAGTTTACCTGTTTTCTTTCCAAATTTAACAAACAAAATTGAATGCAAGTTGCATTTGTTGGATGTTCATAGTTACAATTCTGTTTGCACAGGACCAAAACTTTTCGTAAATCTGACCAGCTGTTTGTGTCCTTTTCTAAACCTTTTTTGGGTAAACCTATTTCCAAGGTGACCATTGCCAGGTGGATCTCACTATGTGTTCTTCAGATCTACAAGGAGAAAGGTTTATCTTCTCCAGGTCAGATTAGAGCTCTCTCGACAAGGTCCATGGCTACTTTTGCGGTTTTTTGGTCGAGAGTATCTTTAGACGACATTTGTTCTGCGGCTACTTGGTCCTCATCTTATATCTTTATTTCTCACTATAAATTGGATTTAATTTCTCGAAGGAGATCATCCTTTGATTCCGTGGTGCTCCAGAATATCCTTCCATGAGGGCCACCCAGGTGTTTAGTAGCTGGGGTAATTGTAAGAGACTGTTCTGGAGTTTTGCACTAAATGTACTTGGAATAATGCGTGTCTTCAAAGTAGTAACAGATAATGACTTGGAGTGTCTTCCTTACTGTTATGCAGGTGATTTTTCTGTTCGTGTTTTTTGTTTTTTATCCCAGGCTACATCTGAAAATGGTCCACTAAAATTGATTGTTGCCGTGGATAATGAATTAAAGAATACCTAAAATGGATGCTTATCCCAAGGCATCCTTGGAGGGTGTCAGATCTCAATCAGTTTGGGAAGACCTCCTCAGGAACAGCTGCCGTTTTTTTTCCATAGGTGCTTTGAGGCCTGTTGCCTCAAGGAACAATTCAAGAAGTTACAGCTCCTCAAAAGGGAAGGGGATTTTACTGCAGAATGTTTCTGCTCTCCTGGAAAGAAAACACCTGGAGACCCATTCTGGATCTCTCTCAGCAAAACACCTTTTTGAAGGTTCCTTCCTTTCAGATGCTATCCATTCAAACATTGTTTCCTCTTTTCCTCAGGCCTTTCTAGTTTCCCTGGATCTCAAGGATGTCTATCTGCATATACCTACTCATCCCCTTTTCAGAAAGTTCTTACATTTCTCTCTTGCTTCATTGCATTTTCAGTTCTTTGCTTTGCCCTTTGGCCTTAATACTGCCCCAAGAGTCTTCACCAAATGCATCACTGCTTTTTGCAGTTTGAGAGCAATCCAGATCATTCCTTCTCTGGATGACCTGTTCATTCAAGCCTCTTCTCCAGAGATTTTGCTTAAACATCTTCACTTTGTTGTTTGTCGCCTACAAAGCCTAGGGTATACAGTGAATTTCAAAAGATCATTTCTAACTCCTTCTCAGGGTCATGTTTTTCTGGGGTGCAGGCTCCAGACTATTCAATGCTGGCATCTCTGCCTCCTCCCAAGGCTTTAACTTTGCATTCTTTCAATCCTTTCTTCCTCTGCACTCCAGTCCAGCCAGGGGGTTTCTAAGAGTTCTGGGATACGTGGCTTCCACCATTTTTCCCCTCTAACACCTTTATTGAATTATCACTTGTGACATAGGCAAATTTACATTTGTGTAAAAGTAATCAAACTGTATTAACATAAACATTATACTTCATGTATATTGCCATATATCATATAACCTAAGCAATATTACATACATTATTCAATTCCCAATTTTTTTTTTAAACAAGAAACATCTTTATTAAACCACCACTTACTACATAGGGTATCATACATTTATATAAATGAAAACAAACCACATGGACACAATCCTAGTCACAAGCATTTTAAATCCCAAACCATACTGAAGCAGTCCCAGTTGCAAACATTATATATCACTTATAATCTTCCCAATCTTCCTCACTCAAACTTTACATAGCTCATTTAAGTCCTGCTGCCTTTTAGACCACATTCCCCCCTTCTATGAATTGTTCCCACAGTTCCCATTTTTTCCAATGTAGTTTGCTCCTATCCTTTTCTAAAGATCTCATTTCCAGTTTTTTTTTAAATCTCCTTTACTACATTCACTACTTCCAGTATAGTTGGTTTAAATTTTGATTTCCATTTTCTAATAATTCCTTTTTTGGCAGGCACCATTATTAGACACAGCAAGGCATTACCATGTCTGGGCACTTCCGATTCTGTGTCATAGCTCAAACAAATCATCTCCCTTGACAAGACCAATCTGCCTACTAAGCAGCTCTGACAAGGGATCTCGCAGGGAATCCGTAAAGTCCACAAATTCACCTCACTCCCAGAAAATATGTTCCCAATTACCTCTTTCTTCCCTTTCACACCTCCAACATTTACTGTCTATCTGAGGAAAACTTTTCTGGAGTCTACTTGGGGTATAAAACATCTATGGAAACATTTCCAGGCAAAAATCCTGAATCTTCTAGATTTTGTTGCATATTTGGGAGACATACATATATCCTCCTATATTTTTCTTTGTGAATTCCTTATCCAGTCTCTTTTCCCAATCATTTCTAACCTCCTCTGGTTGATTCTTATAGTTATCATGCAATATTTTATATGATTTACTAATTATTCCTTTTTTAATAGCAACTTCTGTTCTAGATTCTGTTACAAACCTCTACCAGTGCTGGTCTTTCATTCAAGACCCCCCTATTTCTTTCTCTTTGCCTATACTCCGATATCAATCCTTGGTAGGGGAGGGAATCTGTAACCTGCAGTCCAAATAAATTCTTAGCATCTTCCCTTTCTATCATCTTTCCCTCTCTAGTTATTTGCTCCAAATACCTTGGTTCCTTTGCCAGTTTTCTCCAATAAATTCCAGCCCCCTCTTTCCTATTGTCTGTATCCCTAATTGCAGTCATCCCTATTGGCAGAATCTCATTTCTGCATTCCCGTGCTAGTTTAGTTCTTAAAATACTTTCTGCTACTTTATGGATATAATTTTCTATATGATTATTATTATTCTCTTTAAAGACCTGCATTCCAAAATACTAGTCTGTCTTTGTTTATTGAGCCTTCCCCCATGTTTCATCATCATCCCTTTCCACTTTGAATTATAGTTTTTTGCTTGTGCTATGTATAGGAGTCTTAACTGTGTAGCTGTGGAATACCCCTTCAAATTGAGTAATCCTAATCCACCCTGTTCTACTGGAAGAATTAGCTTATCCCATTTGACTCTTGACGTCTTCCTGTCCCAGATAAAGTCCTTCAGCTCTTTATTAATTGCTTCCCACAATGTCTCCTCTGGTTGATAAAAATATGTCTGACCTGTGTATAAGACTAAAGGGACTAAAAACATTTTAACTGCTTGTATCTTACTATCCATATCCATATAACAAAGCTTCCATTTTCTCAGTTTTTGTATTATCTTTTGTTTAGTCTTTTTCCACACATCCTTAGCTGCCATACTAGAAAGAGTTTAATCCATACTCCCAAATACTTCATTTTATCATGTCCCCATAAGTATGGGTATTCCTGAACCAGTTCATGTGTAGGTACATAATTTACCACTTTTGCCCTTTTTTTTAGCTTCATTAATTTTGTATCCCGAAAAGATTTGAAACTGTCTCAAAATGTTCCACAACACTGTAATGTGTTTTTCTGGTTTTGTCAGGTACAAAATAATATCATCTGCAAATAAAACCAGCTTTTCTTGACTGCCGTACCAATTATATCCTTGAATTTTTGAGTTCCTAATTATATTTGCCAGTGGTTGTAAATATAATGCAAATAAAGGGGAAATAGGACACCCCTGTCTGGTTCCTCTGCTCAAGCGCAAATTATCAGAAAGGACCTCACCCACTTTAATTTTCGCCTCCAAGCCCTCATTTATTCTCCTAATCAGCCTTATAATTTTTTCAGGAAATGCACATGCTTCCATTGCCCTGCTTATAAAGTCCCAGCTTACTCTGTCAAATGTTTTCTCTGCATGAAGACCCACCAACAACAGTGGTATTTTCTTACATTCTGCTTCCTTGTGGATCATCACTTTTCTGTTAATGTTGTCAAATGTTTGCCTCCCCTTTACAAAATCACTTTGATCCATATATATCATTTTGGCATTACTTTTGCCATTCTTTTAGCCATTATAGACGTGAACACTTCATGGTTTAGTATTGAAATGGACCTGTATGAAGCTGGATCCTTACCCTCTTTAGGTATTATAGCTACCACTGCTTTCTTCCAGGATGGTGGTACATCTCCTCTTAAGATATTGTTAAACAAAATCTTCCAGATGTTTGATTTTTTCCTCCTAACTTCCAAGTTGCCACAGAAATACCATCTATTTCTGGGACTTTCCTGTAGACTGGTTATGCATCACAGTTTTTATCTCATCTCCTCCTATCCTAACGGTTAGTAATTGAGCCTCAACTACCTCCAACCTTGGCATATTTAATTCTTCCATAAACATTTCCATTGGTATCTTTTCTTGTTTTTCATATTTCTGTGCTTTATAGAGAGTGTCATAGAATTTCCAGAATATTTCTAATACATCTACAGGATCTCTTGTTGCCTTCTTTGTTATAAGCTCCCTAGGTTTAGTGACAACCCTTTCTAGTTTCTGTTGCCTAAGTCGTTGCACTAAAAGTTTTTGTGTTCTGGTAATATTTTCAAAAAACAGTTGCTTAACAGCAATCTTTCTAAGCTTGTGCATGTTATTGAGTTAAGCTCTTATCTTCTGCCTAGCATTCTGCAGTTGATCCTCTTGTTCTGAGAGATTCACCCTATTCTGCAATACTTTCACACTTGTCAGTCCCTCTAAATAATTTTGTTACTTTTTAACCATAGCTCCCTTTATTTTGTTTCCCACCCTATTTTTAAACTAGCCCTTAATTTTATCCCACTCCCTAGCTATATTTTCGGAAGAAATTTCTATCCTAACAACAACTGAATAATCTCCACTACCCATTCCTTTAATTCCTCTCTTTTCAACAGATAGGTGTGAAAGTGCCAATGTCTCATTTTTATTTCATTACCCTGTGTTTTTATTTTAGCTGTTATTGGCACATGATCTGAGATGGTAATTAGATGGGTATGAAGACCTTCAATTAAATGCACATGTTCCTGTGAAATGTAAATTCTGTCTAGCCTAGCCCAGTTTTTATATCTTGGTGAATAATATGTAAACTCACGCCGAACTTTTATTACTGAATTCACATCTTCCATGCCAAATATTTTCATAAATTTCTTCAAAAATCTACCCTCCTTTATTACAGTTTCCATTCTGGGCCCCCAGATACATCTTCACTGCTTCTAATCAAATTCCAGTCCCCATGTATAAGTAACATTCCTTGCTGAAAACTGATCATTTCTCCTGTAATTTTATTAAGCTGCATTATAGAAGTTTTAGGTGGAATATAAGTACATGCTAGTGTAATCCTCCTCCTTCCTTGCCAGTAGCCCCTTAGCACTACAAATCTGCCATTATTATCTTTATCTTTTTCTATCACTGTTGGAGTTCCACTTGCAATTAATATAAGTACCCCTCTTCTCTTTGTCCCAGGTATTCTGCTGAATAACCATCCTGAAAACCTTTATTTATAAAATTCACATGTTGAGTTAGTTCTAAGTGTGTCTCCGGTAACCTAGCTATTTGCAATCTACACTTTTTAATGTAGTTCACTACTCTTTCTTGTTTGTGTTTATCTGTGAGGCCAGTTGCATTTAACGATATTAAAAAAGGATTGTTGTATTAAAACATTATTATTCACACCTTTTATGTATAACACCACCTTTTTTGTTAAATGTCTAGTTACAGCTTTTGTGTTACACGCATACACTGTTTGGCAGGTTGAACTTTTATACAGTTGTTTCTTGTCATTTACATTTCAGCCTATGTCACATCTTATAAAGCTTTTTTTATTAAAAGCTCTCAAACAACAACAAAAAAAACAAAACAAACAAAACCTATTAACTTCATACTAACATATAAAGCCATGTACACTTTCAAATATTGAAGTTTTACCCTCCTAATAGGAACAAAAGTCCCAAACTGGCAGCCACACACACAAACTTGAGTTAACCTAAAAGAAAGGTCATCCATGTTAAGACGCATGGTGCAGCCTATGCTTCTAATAAGTGCTTTGTTTTGTCATATCTTTATAGCTCTCCCAGCTGGGAAAACTCTTGAAAGTTTTCAGAGAACATTATCTCCTAGCCAGTTTCTCTTTTCTTTTTCCCTCAGCCAATCACTCTTCACCAGACTGTAGCCAGTTTCTCTTTGTCAGATTGTCTCCATGGAGACAAGAGAACCAGTCAGTTTCTCTTTATCAGATTGTTTCCATGGAAACATGAAGACCAGCTGCAGAATTTTTACTGAGCATACATGTAGCTGCAAGAAAGAAGCCTTGTAATATTCAGTGTTTTTTTTTTTCATTTACTTGCTCTCTCTTACAACTTATTACAAAATCAAAGGTCTTTAATCCAGTAATTTCCCCATGCAAGAATGAAATAAAGCACATTAATTTTTCTTTTACTATGCTTTGCAGCTAGGCATTTTTTTAGACATTGCAGTACCTACATTTCTTAAAACCATAGAAGAAGAGAAAGAGAAGGGAGAAAGAAAAGAAAAGAAAGGACAACAGTGCCTATTTACAATCCCCATTACACTTAAAAAAATTACATCATGTAAAGAAAACTTACATCATGTAAAGAAAACTACCTGCCATAAAGCTGGTACTATTTAAGAAAATAAAATTTTTACTTAGTCAACTTTCTCCCTCCTTTTCTCCTCCCCAAAACACTTTTCCAAACACTCATGACATGAAGTAGGGTATGTGCTTTAGAGTCCTCCCACAAGTTCTACAAATTCTGAAAAAGTCCAATAGTTCCAGATTTTCTTGTGCTGTTACATTTCACAAATATAATTATTGCATTGTAATCCCGTATTAAGTTACTGGTTTTATTACTGTTCATCTCTGAAATCATGTCTCTGCTTCACTTCCCACGTACTCTTAATTCTTCTAGTCTATTTTCATGCTCCCTTCCTTTTCTCCAACATTTTCCATTGAAAATTTTGAAAATGTTTCACAGGTACAGTCCTTCTTTGGTCTTTATTCACAGAAGAACAAGAAGCAGAATGTCCTTCTGTTTTACAGCTTACTTTTTGCTGGACAATTTTTTTTGTATTTCCTTAATATGTACTTCATCAAAACATGATTTTGTATCTCCAGGGAAGAATACCTTAAAGACAGCTGGGTGCAGCACTTTGACTCTCACACCTGCATCTCAACATTCCCTAATCTGCACAAGTACTCTGCTGACTCCTACTTTTAGTAATTTGTCGTCCTTCCACAGTTTTGTCAGAATCAACTCCTCCTGCTGGTAGGATTGCATCTCTACTAGTAAAGGTCTGGGTTGCTTCTTATAGCCATGTTTAGAGCATACACATGATTTGCCCTTTAAACTAACAACGCCTGCTGTGGAATATCAGTCCAGTTGCTTATTTGTGCTTTCATGAAGTCTGTTCCTTCCAGCTTGTGGTATAGCTGAAAAGCTCAGGTTTTCCCTATGTGCTCTGTCCTCTAATTATATTATTTTTGTAAACATCTCTTCCTGAACAGTCTCATATTCAGCCAGCCTTTTCTTTATTTCGATGTCTGATTTTGCAGCTTTATCATCTCATCTGAATATCTGTTTAAAGCTTCTTCCATTTTTTCCAGCCTTTTGTTGTTTGTGTTGATATAATTCATCAGTGTTAACCAAGTCTGTATGCAGTTGTCTTACATCTTCCTGTACGTCACTGGAAGTTATGTCCGAAGGTTGCATTGCTTTTTGCTGAACAGCTGCAGAATTTCCCATGTCAGTGATTCTTACTCAATTTTTGTAGCTGATTTTTTCCAGGTGTTCTATATTTCTTTATCCCTGGCATCCAGGCAGTGCACTTACTAGCCAGTTACTGAAAGTCATCCATAAACACAAGATGTAATGGGATCCTATCTCGCCTACATTCATGACAGATGGGTTCGGAGCCGATCCATCGGCTCCGACTCGGCAACTAATACACTAGCACGAAGTCTCTCATTGGCTGGGCTACTCCCTATCCCAGGATGCACTACACCTGCTTCCCCAGATCTCATTTGCCGCTTAACAAGCTGGACGTGGTCTCGACTTGGCTGGAGCTAAGTGGTTCTTTTTACCTTATTGGTCCTTGACCTAGGGAATTTTTTGTCTATATTAACCAAACAGCTGTTTTAACAGCTATTGCTTTCTATTTCTTAAGTTTTTGTTGGAGTACTTGAGTGTTTCCAAAAATTTGATTTATTCTGTCGGGCAAGGCCTGTTTAAGTTAGAGGGCCTTTGCCCTACCTTTGAGTGCTATTAGGTTTAATTATCTTTGGTTAGTTGTTTTTCGGGCAAAGCCCGTTTAAATTAGAGGGCTTTGGGCCGTTTAACTGTTTTCTAATTGTTATGAGGTAATCTTTCACCGGTACTCGCGCCAGTGTGTCTCGCGCTTTTCAGTTGGCGCTTTTTTGTGTATAGTGCTATACTTGTTGAGTAAGATTTCCATAGAGTTTTTTTACTTGTTGTGGCTTGTATCATGTCTAAGGAACAAAAGTCAGGTTTTAAAAAATGCACTCGGTGCAATTACAAGATGTCCATTACAGACAGTCATTCAATCTGTGTTTATTGTTTGGGGCCGAAACATCTGCAAGAGACTTGTAGCGTCTGTCATGCGTTCTCCGCTAGAGTTCTTCAAGAACGCAAGAACAAGTTGATATTGAAAGGGCTTATTAAACCTTCTTTTGAGGAAGCCTTAAATCCACCTGTTGCTTCCAAAAAGAAAAGATCATCGGCTCCGACAAGTCCGTCGGAGCCGACTTCTAAAAAGACAAAATTGACCTCTTCTTCCTCTGCTCCACTGACTTCGGGGCCGAGGGTCGAAGGGTCTGCCTCGATACCTCCTACTTCGGCTCCATTGCCTTCGGAGCCGCAAGTGGGAGTATCGAGAGGTGAATCACCTCCATCGGTTCCAATGGCTTCGGAGCCGGTGGAAGTGTGCAGCTCAGACTCTTCCCCCTCGGCTCCGAAGAAGGCTCCTTCGGTGCCGATGGTGGTCCATGCTGTGGTGGAGTCGGCGCCGATAGCATTGGAGCCGTTTCGGAGCCGGTCCCCTTCTCTCTCGGAGCCGAGAGGAAAGTCTTCTCGATTGTCTACCTCCTCTAAATCCTCGAGACTTTCAGATTCGGACCTGGATAGGGTTTTACAGAGGCTATTCCAATCTCCAGTCTTTACTAAAATGGTCTCGGCTCCAGCACAGTTTGCTTCGGAGCCGATCCCTCCTCCAACACATTTGATTCCTCCTCCAACCTCTTCGGAGCCGTTGGAGCCGGTGGTGGTGGAGCAATGTGGAGCCATACGGTCGGAGCAGAGACCCCTTACAGGCCTCTCGGTTCCGACTGTGCTTCCTACCCTGTCCTCCGGTTCAGGGTTTGGCACTGCGACTTCTTCAGCCGGAGCCGAAGGGAACACTTTAGGTTTGGGTGCTTTGTTACCTAGTCTTCCTCTTGGAGCATCGGCTGCTGGAATTCCTGGTGCCATCGTGGCCTCTAGACCAGCGACCTCCTTGGATTCTGGAGGTCCGGCCTTTGAGGTCATGAGGAGCGCGCTAGCCATGTCTTTGCCGGTTCAACAAGATTCTACCTCACCGTCCCTAGAATTGGAGACTGGTGCCTCTGTTGTGTTGCAGCCCCGGCAGCGGGGCCCCATGGCCTGAGGATACCCCATCGGCGGTTCCCTTCTTCCGGGTGGTCCGTCCGAATCTGCTTCGGACGAACCACCAAGGAAGAAATTGTGTAAGAGGAAGCACGTAGACTCCCAAGATGAGTCTGTTACATCGGATACTGACCTCGATGACGCAGAAGGGTCTCCCAAATCATCTTCGGATGATATCTCCTTCTCAGACATCTTGGAGATTCTGAGACAGAGAGGTGACTGGCAAGACAAAACCCCTTCAGCTGAGGAGTCAGTCTTCCTCAAGGCCTTTGGGGCCCAGCCTTCCGCCTCCTGGGTGTCTCCGCCCTTTGATGAACTCCTTGATTTGGTTTCTCGAAGGGCGTGGGAACACCCTGATTCTGTGGAACTGGTGCCTGCGAGGCCCAATAAATTTTTGTCAGCCCCAGAAGGAGTTTCTCACAAAGGGTGTGCCTGTAGATGCTTTGGTGGTGGCTTCTTCCACACAGCAGGACGTGGCAGAGGCTTCGACGTCTATTCATCCTCCTAATAAGGATTCTAGGAGCATGGATAGGTATGGGAAGCGTACCCTCTCTTCAGCGGCCTTTGCCTTACGGTCGCTGAACTACTTATGTCATTTTACGAGGCTCCAAAGGGATCTTCTCAAAGAGCTAAATGACTCTCTTGTTGGTAACCTACCTGAGGCGCTGGCCCCGACTGTTGGCGCACAGATGACTACCCTCTTTTCTATTGTTAACTCGTCCATGAGGCTCATTTCATATGCAGCCGAAGGCGAGTAGAGCAGCGGAACAGGCGTTGCCCTCAGGAGACGAGCCTGGTTACGTTTGTGTTCGTTCGCGGAGGCCTTCAAGTCTTCCTTCGCCGACGCCCCCTTTGATGGGTCATCTTTGTTTGGACCCAAGGTGAAGGACACACTAACTCGGTGCGAGCAGGAGGGCAAGACTTTGACTGCCGTTTGGGCCCGATTTTCCGCTCCTTCTAGGCCTTACCCCAAGGCTGGGAGAGGAGGGAAAATGTGGTTTAGAAAATCTCAGAAGTCTTTCCCTACTCCACCCAGTGATTCCCCCTCCAGAGGCGGGGGGGGGGGATTTTGGAAGACGCCGCCCCAGAGGTGGCAGAGGCCCCCGTAACTCTGGAGACCACGATTCCTTTCGTGGTTCTTCATACAACCAGCGTTCCTGAGTTGTTGCCCGACTGTGCAACTCCGGAGCCAGTCGGGGGTCGCGTGGCGGCGCACCCACAAGCTTGGGAATCCATAACAAGCGATCAGTGGGTGCTTCGCATTATTACCGGAGGATATATCATCCCCTTCAACAAACCCCCCCTTTTCTTTAAGGGAAATCCCGGACGTACCACCCAGTCAGCGGGATCAGGCAGCATTAGAGGTTTCAAAGCTGCTAGAAAAAAGAGCCATCCAGCCTGTCCCCATCGACCAGATCGGATCAGGAACTTACTCAAAATTATTTTTGGTACCAAAAAAGACAGGGGACTTCAGGCCCATTTTGGACCTCAGTTCAATTCCGAATGGTCACTCTTCAATCTATTCTTCCTTTGCTGGAAAAAGATGCATGGATGTGCTCCATAGATCTCCAGGACACTTACTATCACATTCCCATAGCTCAAGAGTCCAGGAGACATTTACGCTTCCGCCTCGGAGTCAGTCATTTCCAATTCCGAGCACTGCCCTTTGGTCTCACCACAGCCCCCAGGGTGTTCACCAAGTGTCTGGCAGTGGTAACTGCTCACCTGAGAAGTCTGGGATTCCAGGTGTTTCCTTATCTAGACGACTGGCTCCTTACTGCCACCTCCGAGCATCTACTACTCCAAGCGCTCAGAGCCACGTTCACCTTGGGCCGTTTCTTGGGGATCACGTTCAATTTGCAAAAATCTGTACTACAGCCATCTCAGCGTATTACTTTCATAGGCGCAGACTTAGACTCAAAAGAATGCGCCTTTTACCGGCAGCAAGAATTCAGGTCTTACAAGATCAAGTCAAATCCTGTCTCCCCTACAAAGAGCCCCGCCCATCGGATCCTACAACTGTTGGGCTCGATGGCGTCGACCATACTTTTAGTTCCCTTGGCCAGACTTCACATGCGAATTTTACAATGGCTACTGTCGGTTCAATGGTCTTATCAGGAACTTCCTTGAACCACTTAATCATAATCACAGAAAGTTGCCGTCGAGATCTGCATTGGTGGCTTCTCCAATCAAATCTCGACCAGGGCGACCCTTTATACCTCAACGTCCGTTGCCACTGTGACTACGGACACCTCCCAGGTAGGGTGGGGGGGTCATTACCTGGACAGGTCGGTCCAAGGCACATGGCAGATCCAGGAAACGCATTTGCATATCAATGTCCTGGAGATGAGGCGGTACTATTGGTACTCCAAGCTCTCCATCACGCTCTCCCACAGGGCCCGATTACTATCCTATCCGACAACATGTCGGTGGTGTGGTACATAAACAAGCAAGGTGGGACCAGGTCTTACCCACTATGCAGAAAAGCCATGAGACTTTGGCACTGGGCGGTAGCTACCAACCGCTTTCTAATGGCAACGCACATACCGGGGAAGTCCAATGTGATTGCGGACAGATTAAGCAGGACCATTCTTTTACCCCACGAGTGGTCCCTCAACCAGGGTATAGCTGCGAAAATCTTCGACAGATGGGGTCTTCCTTGCTGCGACCTGTTTGCCAGCCCTCACAATACGAAACGCAGAGAGTTCTTCACACTGTTCCCTTCTCAGGGACAGATTCCCAGGGACGCTCTGACTCACATTTGGCCCCCCGGTCTTCTCTCGCCTTCCCCGTTCCCCCTCTTACCGAGGGTGATACAGAAGGCCATTTACATGGAGAGCGAGATGATTTTGATTGCCCCGCACTGGCCTCGTCAAGTTTGGTTTCCTTTCCTACAGAGGCATGCGATAGAAGGTCCATGGTTTCTGGATCCGGTGCCAGACCTGTTGACTCATCAGTCAGGACGGCTTCATCCGTCTCTCAGGTCCCTGAAGTTGGCAGCATGGTTACTCCACTTCCATCCTTAGTCCGAGACAATGCTCTTTCGCCGGACGTGGTCCACATACTGCCTTCTTCTCATAAACCTTCCACCATCAAACTTTATTCCAGTAAATGGAAAAGGTTTGCCTTCTGGGCTCAAGAACGTGGTATAGATCCTCTCACTGCACCAGTATCGGAGGTTCTGAATTTTCTGGCCTCCCTTTTTCAGTCGGGCTCTTCAGTATCTACCATTAAGGTTCAGCTAGCGGCCATCTCTAATTTTCATGCTTCATTTGAACCTTCATTGATGTCTCACAAACTTTGTAAGGCTTTCCTTAAAGGGGCTTGGCTCCTTAGGCCTCCTTTATCTCATCCTGTCCCTCCTTGGGATTTGAATATGGTTCTTGCTGCCCTAACTGCCCGTCCTTTCGAACCAGCTGCTACCTGTGATTTAAAATTTCTGTCTTGGAAAACGGCCTTTTTAGTAGCCATAATGTCTGCCAGGCGAGTTTCAGAACTTCAAGCTCTTTGTTCTGATCCTCCCTATTTGATTTTTCACAAGCATAGAGTTTCATTGAAATTAAACCCTGCATTTATACCAAAAGTGGCCTCCTCTTTCTGTATTCAACAAACTATAGAACTCCCTGTCTTTTTCCAGAATTCTCTAATAGCAGAATATACTTTGCATCAATTGACGTACATAGACAACTGCGTTTTTATTTGAATAGAACCGCTCCAACGCGGAAATCTAATCAATTGTTTGTTTCCTTTGCAGTGAACAAATTGGGTCAACCAGTAACAAAACCTCCATATCTAAATGGATTAAAGATTGTATCATTTTATTTATTCACAGGCTAACAAAGACCTCCCCTTTCCAGTCAAGGCTCATTCTACCAGGGCAATGGCTACTTCCGTAGCTTTTCACTCCAAGTTATCAATAGATGATATTTGTGCTGCAGCAACCTGGACTTCTCCGCACACTTTCATTTCTCATTACAAATTGGATGTGGTTTCTCGAGGCAGAGCTTCCTTTGGTTCCACAGTTCTCAGGAGTGTTTTCCAATGAGCCACCCGGGATGTAGGTGCTAGGACGCTGTCCCATCTGTCATGAATGTAGGCGAGATAGGATCCCATTACATCTTTTAGTTATGTACTTACCATAACTTCGGATGTATGGGATCCATCTCGCCTACATTCATAAGTACCCACCCGCCTTCCCCCTTCCATTTGGATTTAGAGGAGCTGTAGTCCCTTTTTTCTTGGCGTTCTTTCTTGAAGAACTTTAGTTGGTTATAGTGACTACTAGTTTTTCTGTGTTTGCATGGATGTATGAAAGCGAACAAACAAGATCTGGGGAAGCAGGTGTAGTGCATCCTGGGATAGGGAGTAGCCCAGCCAATGAGAGACTTTGTGCTAGTGTATTAGTTGCCGAGTCGGAGCCGATGGATCGGCTCCGAACCCATCTGTCATGAATGTAGGCGAGATGGATCCCATATATCCGAAGTTATGGTAAGTACATAACTAAAAGTTTACTGGCCTTCTCTGCTGAGTTTCTGTTTTCACACTGGGAGAGCTAGAAATAAGCTGTTACTCAATGTGCAGCCATCTTGGAAGTCAGTTTCCACCATCCCTATGCTGCCTCTGGCCAAGCTTCATATGAGAAAGCTCCAATGGCTCCTAATGTCAGTCAAGCTTCAACATTCTCATCCTTTGTGTTTTCCAGTTCCCCTTCTCCCATGCCTCAAGCTGGAAATTCAGTGGAGGATTCTATCAGTTGTCCCCTCAGCTTCCTTTTCAACCTTCAGTCCCCATTCAGGGACTCTTTACACATGCCTCCGACCTGGGATGGGGGGGGGGGGGGCTCTTTCAGTCATCTGAATGTGCAGGGCATTTGGTCTCTCCATCAAAAGTAGGACCACACCAATATCAGAAATGAGAGGCACAGTGGTGCAGCTGTTGCGTTGTCACCTCACAGCAAGAGGTTCTCTGGTTCGATTCTCAACTGGGGTACCTTCTGTGTGGAGTCTGCATGTGCTCCTTGTATCTGTGCGGTGTTTCCTCCAGGTGCTTCAGTTTCCTCCCACCTTATAAATACGTGCGTCTGGAGCATTTCTCCCGGGCCTTCTCTGAAAATTGGCTTTGTTCGAAGTCAAGACTTTCCACATAAACAAAACGTTAAATAAAATAAATAAATTAACCTAGCTCTTCAGGCTTTTCATTCTCTTTTCCATTCAGCACCCCTGAAAATCTTTACATACAATACCACAGTGATTTGGTACATCTACAAGCAAGGGTGGGACAAGGTGTTACCTCTTGTGCAGACTAGCTCTTAAGGTTTGTGATCTAGCTGTCCAGTGTCAGGTAACTCTTCAGGCAGTTTACATTTCAACAGATCACAACTTTGGGGCAGGTTTTCTGAGCAGGTCCGTAACACAACCTCATGATTGGATGCTTCACAGAGATTTATTTCTGGACATTGTCCACCAGTGGGATACTCAAGTAAATATTTTGCCTCCCCTCTGAACAGACAGCTTCCTCTCTTTTGCACCAGAGAGTCCAGTGTCCTCTGGCCTAAAAGGTGGACACCCTCTTATTTTCTTGGAAGGGGATGTTTCATTATGCCTTCCTGTCATACCGAGGGTCCTATTCAGGATACAACAGGATGCTCCCGAAGTCTTGTGGGTAACTCCCTTTTTGCCCAGACAGCATTGTTTCCCTCCTCTTATGCATTTAGTCAAGGGCAATCACCACAAGTTACCTCACAGGGTAGAAACTCAAAAAAAAAAAAAAAAACTGAATACAAGGCACAGGGTAGACCTCACACAAGACAAGGGGTGTCTCACCCTTTCCCCACCTCCTTTCTCCTAAACTTAAATTGTAGGTGATAGGGTTTTGATCCCTTTTAGACACTTTTTTTTTTCCTGAGGATGGGCTTCGGGTCCTGCAGGAGGCCAGGAAACCCACTACCAGAGCATCTTATTTATCTAAATGGAAGAAATTTTCTGTCTGGTGTCTTTCTTGTACCCTGGATCCACTTTCTGTGGAAGTTCCTTTGGTTTTCTTATTTCTGTGAATTGCTCAATGCTGGGTTGGCATACTCTTCTGTTAAAGGCCCACATGTGAGCTATTTCTGCTTATCTGTTTTTGACTGTCCCTTTGGCTTCTAGATTTGAGGTCAAACAATTGTTTAAAGGAATCCTTTATATTAGGCTTCCCAAGAAACTTAATCCTCCTTCCTGGACCTTAATTTTGTTTTAGTAAAATTGACTTAGGCTCCTTTTGAGCCTGCAGCTTCAGCTTCCTCACAGCATTGTTCTTGGATGACTGTTCTTCTTTTGGCCCTTACCTCAGCCAGACAGGTGACTGAGCTATAGGTCCTTATGGCTGTTCCTCCCTTTTTGATTTTTCTTAAGGACAGGGTGTCTCTTCGTACTAGTCCTTCTTGTATTCCCCAAAATGGTTAATGAGTTGTCTCTTAATCAGTCTATTAATTTCACAACTTTTTTCCCTTTTCTATAATTTGCTAGTGAGAGGGTTCTTCACACTTTGGATTTGAATAGACAACTCATATTATTTAAAAAAAGCCATTCGTAAATCTCAGCAACTTTTTGTTTCTTTTCATCCTAGGTTTTTAGGTTTGGCTGTTCCCAAGCAAACCATTTTTTTCCCTGGATAGTTAAAGCCATTTCCTTTTGTTATTCTTTTCATGCGAAAAGCCTTCCTGCTTCTGTTAAGGCACATTTAGGGTTGTGGCTTCTTCTTGTGCTTTTTTCAAAGGTTTGCATACTAATTCTGTTCTTGAGGCAGCTACTTGGACTTCTGTGCATCCTTTTACCAAGCACTATAAGATGGATGTTGTTTCTTGGGTTAGAGCCAGTTTTGCCAGGGCTATCCTGCATGATTTTCTTGAGGCCTATGCTGTGGGCCTTCCTCCTCCCAACTTTCTTTGTGAGCCTTTGTACTTTCCCTGTTGTAAAGAATACTGCAACAGTGATATGGAAGGACATAGTACAGTTGTGTAAAATCTTACTATAACAGTAGATGTCCTTCTCTTCACTGCCTCCCTCCTCCCCCTATTTCTTTTCTCCTTCTGGATGTACACGTTCCTCCTTGGGCTTTTCAGTTCTGAGGACAAGTCCATACACCACCACTATGCCCTATTCCATGTGCAAGGAGCTTGTGTGATGTAGTGTGCCACTGTTACAACCTAAAGGCTTTGATATACTGACCAGATGTTGAGCTCCTCTTGGCTGGAGGATGCCTAATGAAAAGAATACTGGAACAGTGAAGAGAAGGACCTATGTTATAAGATTTTACCCAACTATACTTTGACTGTGCCACCCCATCCTTCCCTCAGTCACATTCTGAAAGGAAGACTGTCCCAGTTAAAAGATAACTGGTTCAGCCTGACAACAAACCTGTGGATAAGGGAAATTATTGCAGCGGTATGAAAATTAAAGAAGTTCAGAATGTTAACTTTACAGGCCACCCCTTCCTCTGCTCATTAAGGATGCTTTAATTGTAACATTACAGGTTAATGATGTATCCCTTCACACCCTGCTGTGCTGTGTAGTGGGGACAGAGCAGTACTGGTTTTCTTCATCCTCTTTTTTGGCTGTCTTTGGAACCCAGGATAGTCAACAAATGCTTAGCGGTAGTCCTGCATACCCTTATCTAGGTGACTGCTTTCTGTAAAACAATTCAGCATGACATTAAATGTCTAACCAAACTGGACATTTTCCTGAAACTTCAGAAATCTACAGCTTGACACCAATCTGCATTACATCCGATGCAAGACCTCACCTAATAAGCTTAGGGGTATATAGATGTACATATGAGCTTGGATCCTCAGATTATCTTGCTGCCAGCCTGAGCGCAGCTTATGTATTCATTGGTTTGCATGTTCTCCCTGTGTTCGCGTGGGTTTCCTCCGGGTACTCCGGTTTCCTCCCACATTTCAAAGACATGCATCTGGAGCGTTTCTCCCCGGGCCTCCGCTGAAAACAGGCTCTGTGGAACCTAGTCGGACATTCCCGGTCAACAAATGATAAATAAAAATAAAAAAATAAAATAAATTGGACTGATCATCATTGGGTCGTTGGTTCCTTTGCTTGGTTGTTTAAGTACCTCTACTGGAAGCCTTCCTTTTTGCTTATGCTAATTTTGTTGAAAGTTGTTAGATGTCAGCTAGGAGGGGTAAATGCAAGTGAGGTAGGTAGATTCTGTACAAGAACTTTCATATCAAGTGTTTCTTCTACCTAGACCCAGAACAGGATCACAAGTTTTGCTCAATCTGTCAATCGTTTGTTCCCCAAACTCTTAGAGTAAGGCTTTCCTTTCTTAACACCTTTCTAGAGACTCAGCATCTTAAGTGCTTGGTCCAGTCCAAGACGGCAGAGTCTGCATTCTCGGATGCCCCTTTTCTGCCTAAGAAGAAACTAAAGAGGCTTAGAACTGATCTGCAGTCCAACATTTCAGACTGTGATGTATCTGAGGTTGTAGAACCTGGGGTATGCCAGTTAACCTCTCAGTTGCCCGCTACCGAGACCCCATTGGAGGCCGGTACGGCTCCTGAGGCCTTGCAGACTACTAATATGTCTAACAAACTGTGACTCATCATTTCCTAGGGATATCATGACATCCTTCAAATATTGGTTAGGGAAGAGATTCCAGGCACAATAATACATGCTAGACTGGGGTCTGAACCTCTGCCTCTTTTCAAGGTGGATGTCGCACCCAATAAGAAAAAACAAAAGTCTAAGCATGTCTCCTCTTCCTCAGAAAAGGAGTGAATAGATTTCTCACACAGGTTATTCAATGCTATTATGTCTTTGAAACCTCCCTCCTTTGATCTCTAAACCACAGGCTACTAAAAAACCTGCCTTGGTATCCTCCTCTTTTGAAGAGGAACAAGACTATGATTCTGGCTGTTCTCTTGATGATTATTCTCAACTGTATTCTCCTGAACAAATCTCTTTGGATGAAGAGGACTCTGTCTCCGGATTCTCCTATTGAGGAAGCTGTCTTTGGGGAGACTATTGAGATATGGTGAAAAATTTTGAATGGCAGTCTGCTAAGATCTCTGATGCTCAGAAGAGGTATTACACCCTCTTGGAGAGGAGTACTCCTGCCCCTTCACCAGTTCCTCCTGTCCTTGAGGCATTCCAGGACATCTTTCAATCACCTCTTCATCTCCTGACTCTCAACCACCAGCTTCTAAAAGACCAGACCGGGTTTACAAGGTGCCTGATGACTTAAAGTACTTATACTAGAATTCTGTGGCAGATCCTTCTGCAGTATCTCTTCAGATAAGCTCTCTAAGCTTATACCCAATGCTAATTCCCTACCCAACGACAATTTAGCTATGGATATATGAGGAAAGACAGTTTACTTTTGCCGTTGCTTTCAGAGCAAATAACTACCAGACTCAAGTGACAAAATACTTGATCTCTATCCTGAACTCCTTGACCAAAGTTATGCTGGATCGTCCTACATTTGAGTCGAGGCAAAAATGTAAAATCTACTTTCCCAGGCCACTCAGATAGCCAGACAGAGCATTAAGTGCAGTTACAGTGTTCTAGATGCCTCTTCAAGGGCAGTGGTCACTGGATCTGTTATCCGCAGATGTGCATGGCTTCATAGTCAACCTGTCCCTGAGGATTTCAAATCAAAACTTTTAGACTCTGCCTTGGACAAAGACTTGCTGTTTGTTCCTCAGCTAGTCAGTCTGTTCAAAACTCTGCAAGACCAAGGTAAGACTATAAAATACTGCAGGCAGATGTTCATCGTGTTTCATTGTTGCAGTCATTACACTTGGGTTGTCCTGCTGGCAGGCTACCTGCAGTCGACCTGAATTCCAAAGTTTTGGTCCAGCTTTGGTTGCTGTCACCTCTTCCCTGACGTCAGTGCACCAGGGGTATAAAAGATGCAGACAACGCCATTTTCTTCAGTCTTTCTTGCCGCGCGGTGCCCAAAGCAAAAGATCCGAAGTCTTCAATAAAGCTAAGTACCCCGTTGGGGAAACTTTTTTCTTGCTCCAGACCGATGTCAGAAAAAGTTAACAATTGTATTTCTTGTGGGAAGCAAATACCTCATAAGGATTTTCACTCTTACTGTATTCCTTGCCTAGGCCCTGACCATGACGTTGCTAGTTGTCGGTTTTGTGCTAGATTTAACCAACGCACTATTAAGCGTCAGTACAAGTTTGCTTTTCATTACTTTGACCGAAGGTTTAAATACATAATGCCGTTGGAACAGCCGACAACCGGAGTTCATAAAAAGTGCAAGGAAAAAGAAAAGAACAGGCATCCAAGGTCCAAAACCGACGATGAAGCCTCTTCTAGGCCAATCGCCAGTTCTCAGTGATGCGCTTTCGCAGCCCCTGACACCCGCTACCTCAGAGCCACAGACCACCTCCGACTCCCACGTGGAGATGGCTAGGCCTCTGGATACTCAAGGTATTGGGCCTTCGGAAACTAATCCCTTAGATGGGTCCGAAGCCGCTGAGCAGGCATCGGCTTCTGAGGGTGTTTTCAGACCTACACAGCTTTATATCAAGCCAACTTCAGCATCAAAGACAAAGACTAAAACAGTTTTAAAGACAAGAAAACAAGTACAGCATTTTCCAGGACAGATTTCCATGCCTAAGAAACAGATGCGCAAAATGGCTGAAGACCTAATTACTTTGATCAGGGGCTCCCATCCCCCTCCTGATAAGAGGCCTAGGCAAGATACTCAATATGATTCCTCTGATCAGGTTTCCATTTCCTCTGACTCCTCTTCAGAACAGGGATACTCTATTCCTCCCTATGAGGATTCTGATGCTGAAGAATCTATTCCTTCAGCTTCTCCTCCTGAGGATTATTCATTTGGGGAAACTTTGCATACCGTGAGGGAGCATTTCCACTGGGAGAGCCAAGATTATTCAAATTCTAAGAAAAGGCTCAGAGACTTTCTTACTTCCTCGGCACAGACCTCTTGCTATTCCCCCTGTTCTAGACATTGCAGATGATGTCTTTTCAGAGTCCGGCCTGTCTCCCGACTCTTTACCTCCTGCACCTGTTACGCCAGACAGATACTACAGGGTTCCAGAATTATCATAAATTTCTATATAAAAACCCTGCTGCTGACCCAGAAACTATTTCACAGGGTCCCAAAAGGGGCAAAGCTGCTACTGCAAAAAAAACCTGTCCCCTCAGATAGAGATTCTAGGGCACTGGACAGATGGGGGGAAAATGTTTACACTTCTGCTACCCTGGCTGTAAGGGCTTTAAATTGCCATTTGTTCATCGTGCATACAGCTGCAGTCATAACAGATGGGGTTCTCCTGCTGTCAGGCGGGTCCTCGATTGGCCGAATTCCAAAGTCTAGGTCCGGCGTCGGTTGTCGTCGCTTCTTCCCTGACGTCAGTGCGACAGGGTTATAAAAGAACCAGCCAACGCTATTTTCTTCAGTCTTTCTTGCCGCGCGGTGCCCGAAGCAGAAGCAGTTCGCAAGTGCCGGTCGGCCAGCTCCTGAAATTACGAAAAATTTGGAAACCGAAGTCTTCTTGAAAGCCAAGTACCCCGCTGGGGAAACTTTTCTTGCCTCAGACCGATGTCAGACAAAGTTAACAATTGTATTTCATGTGGGAAGCAAATACCGCATAAGGATTTCCATTCCCTCTGTATACCTTGTTTAGGCCCAGACCACGACGTCTCGGGCTGTCGCTTTTGTGCTACATTCAATAAACGCACTATTAAGCGTCGGGCGGAGTTCGCCCAGCATTATTTTGGGAAAGCATTTAACTATATTATGTCGTCGGAAACTCCGACTCCAGTTTTGTCTAAAAAACGCAAAGATAAGGACCGACACACGAGGTCCGCGGCCTCTACCGACACCACGCCAAAGACGACTACACGTGGTCCGGTTCTCAGTGAGGCGCCTACGCAGCCCCTGACTACCGACGACACTTCTTTGGCGGTGTCCCCTGTGCCCGAGGTCGCAGGCTCCTCGGCCCATACAGATACCGAAGCCACTCCTGGCGTTGAACCTCACAATGTGGACAGGTCTACCTACACTCAAGGTGTCTTCAGACCTTTCTCTACTTTTTCCATCAAGGCTTTCTCTAAGTCTAAAACAGTCATGCACTCTAAGAGACAAGCTACACAGGGCCCTTCTCCAGGCCCCATGCCTAAAAAACAGATACTTAAAATGGCTGAGGATTTAATTACTCTTATCAGGGGTTCTCAACCCCCACCGGACAAAAGGCCCAGAGTGGAGGAAGAATCCCCCTCCTCTGATCAGGGCTCCATTATTTCAGAGCACTCTGATGATCAGGAACATTCTTACTCCCCTTTTGAAGACTCTGATGCAGAGGAGTCCATTCCTTCTGTATCCCCCCCAGAGGATTACTCATTCGGGGAAACTTTGCATACCTTAAGGGAACACTTCCACTGGGAAGGCCAAGATTATTCAGATTCCAAGAAAAGGCTTAGGGAATTTCTCTTGCTACCTCAGCACAGACCTCTGGCTATACCTCCTCTCTTGGACATCCTAGATGATGTTTACTCGGAGGCCTGCCTTAACCCAGATTCTCTGCCTCCAGCCCCAGTCAAGCCTGACAGGTACTACAGGGTCCCTGACTCACACCAATTTCTATACAAAAGCCATGCTGCTGACCCAGAAACCATCTCACAGGGCCCCAAGGGAATTAAGGCCTCCACTGCTAAAAATCCATTACCTTCCGTGAGAGATTCCAGATCCTTAGAAAGGTGGGGAAAAAAGGTATATACCTCGGCTACCTTAACCATGAGGGCTTTAAACTGTCAGTTCCATAGGCTAAAATACCAACAGTTTTTGTTATCACAATTGAAAAGTAAAATGTCTTAACCTGAACAACCACACTTGAAAGAGTTGCAGGATTTGATGCATAGTGCAGAACAAGTGGGTAAGCATACCTTACAATGTGGTTTTGACGCTCTAGAGGCCTCATGTAGAGCTGCTGTTACAGGATCAGTCATATGTAGACATGCCTGGCTCAAGGAACAAACCTTGCCTGATCATGTCAAAGCTAAATTACTAGATGCCCCTCTACAGAAGGATGTATTATTTGGTGCTAATGCTGAGGACGTATTAAGGAAAATGGAGGAAAAAGCTAAATCAATGCAAACTGTGAAGGATTTTCTACAGGTACAACCCCCACGTTTTTGTAGAAATTGGCCTTCCAAAAATTGGTCCTTTCCAGCCACGGACAGACCCCAAAGAGGTAGATACAGGCACCCGAGGGGCAGAGGACAATCCCAAGGATCGTTTAGAGGCAGACAATGGCAAGCTCCTACACAAAGAGGTGGTGAGGATAACTCGCAATCATTCAGAAAGCAAACCCAATGACTTTCCCCTTTGCATGCCAAGCAAGACTCAAATGGCAGCCCCCTTAGGAGGAAAACTGGCATTATTTTCAAAAAAATTTGCATATTGTCACAAAAGACAAATGGATCTTGGACATTATAAACAGAGGCTACAGATTCCATTTTCACCCCCTTCCAAAAATGAGAGGCATGCCCAACCTGCCACACAATCAAAGGGCAGAGGCACAAAAGCAAATTACAGATCTCATAGACATGAAAGCGATTCAAGAGGTACCTACGCACGAACAAGGTCAAGGTTTTTATTCCAGACTATTCCTGGTACCAAGGAAGGGAAAAGATTGGAGACCTATTTTGGACCTATCCATCCTAAACACATTTCTACTCGTACCAAAATTCAAGATGCTCACTCTACAGCAGCTTCTTCCCATGCTGGGCAAGGAGTCTTGGCTGGTAACATTGGACCTCAAGGAGGCATACCTGCATGTCCCAATCAGACAAAATTGCAGAAGATACCTCAGATTTCTTGCAGGTTCAACCCATTATCAATTGTCTGCATTGCCCTTTGGCTTATCTACTGCACCCAGAGTATTCACGAAATGCCTGGCATCAGCAATTGCCTACTGCAGACATCAAGGGATACAAATATACCCCTATTTGGACGACTGCCTTATCCAAGCGGACAGCAAGCACATTCTCCTGAAACATCTGGCTTATGTAATAAGGTTGTTGAACTCTCTGGGATACACAGTCAACAAAAAGAAATGAAGGCTAATACCCTGTCGGAAGATTATTTTCCTGGGTGCCAACTTGGACACAAACACCCAGATGGCCTACCTCACGCCAGAGAAGCAAGGGCAACTAACTCAATACTTCAGAGCACTAGCAAATTGCACCAGGCTGACTGCAAGGAAAATCCTGTAGGCTCTGGGATTCATGGCATCTTGCATCTTACTAATCCCATGTGCAAAGCTGCATATGAGGAAACTTCAGTGGTACCTGAAAAACCTATGGTCTCAACACAGCCACAGTTTGGAAACAATAATACCACTAATTCCATGTTTACAAAAGGAATTTCTGTGGTGGGTTCAAGCATGCCAAACAAACACAGGTCTTCCATTCAGCAAGCCTCAAGCAAATGAAGTCATCACAACAGATGCCTCGGACTATGCCTGGGGGGCGCACATGACAGATCGGTGCATTCAGGGCAAATGGTCCCAAAAAGAAAAGCACCTTCACATATATCAAAAGGAATTGCTAGCAGTAATAAATACTATTATAGCTTTCAAAGACCTTCTGCAACCAGGTCAATTATTGATAAGAACGGACAACACCACAGTTATGTGGTACATAAACAAGCAGGGAGGAACGCATTCATACCCCCTATGCAGACTGGCCATGTCACTTTGGAACAGGGCCATGGACTTACAAATCGAACTACAAGCACAGTACCTGCCAGGCAAGGAAAACACGTTGGCAGACAATCTAAGCAGAAATATGACAGATCCACACGAATGGAAGTTGCATCCAAAAGTTTTTACAGAAATAATCCAAGCATGGGAAAGGCCAGGCATAGATCTCTTTGCCTCCCACAAAAATCACTAATTGACAAAATTCTGCTCAAGGATTTTTCACCCAAAGGCCTGGAGAGTGGACACCCTCTCTTTCAGCTGGACATCAATGACAGTTTATGCCTTCCCACCTCTTCCTCTGCTGCCCAAAGTTCTACTGAAAACCAGAGCAGACAGACCAAAGATAATTCTCATTACTCCAGACTGGCCAAGACAACACTGGTACCCACTCCTGAGGAGCCTGACGCATTCCCCACCATGGACCCTGCCTCTAATGCCTCTTCTCCTGACTCAGCACAGCTTCAAAACTCTACACAGCCAGCTAAAAACACTCAATCTAGCCGGATGGAAGATTCCTTAACATCACAACAGACCCTACTCTCCAAGGAGGTGCAGGATGTCATTTTGGAGGCCAGAAGGCCGTCAACTAGAAAAGCTTACTCCGCAAAATGGAAACGATTTTGTGTCTGGAATGAGAAAAAGAGCCAGGATCCCGGAAAACTGAATTTACCTCAAATACTACAGTATCTAGCTGAGCTGCTAAGCAGTGGACTTTCATTCTCCTCCATCAAAATCCATGCCTCAGCCATTTCTGCAGAATACAACACTGATCCACCCTTATTCTCTCATCATCTCTTAAGACAGTTCCTCAGAGGGGCTAAGAATCTAAGACCCCCAAGGAAGCAACCAATACCTGCTTGGGATCTCAATTTCATTCTGGAAAAACTGACCTTGCCTCCCTTTGAGCCAGCTGCCTCATCAGATTTGCAATATTTGTCCTGGAAAACAGCTTTCCTTCTGGCTATTACCTCAGCTTGTAGAGTTTCAGAACTACAAGCTCTCATGGCGGTGCAGCCTTTTATCATCTTCCATCAGGACAGAGTTTCCTTACGAACCAACCCGTCCTTTATGCCTAAAGTGGTATCCAGGGTAGCTTTGAATCAGGCCATACACTTACCTACCTTTTATCCTAATCCTCAAGGGGAGAGATTACTACATTCCTTGGACATCCATAGACAACTGCGTTATTATTTGGACAGAACAAAGCCTTTCAGAAAATCAGAACAGCTCTTTGTGTCCTATGCTATAGGAGCTCAAGGAAAGCCAATTTCCAAACAGACAATCTCAAAATGGATAGCCCACTGCATACGTTTTTGCTATTCTTTTCATGGCAAAACTGTTCCTACAGGCATCAGATCTCACTCCACGAGGGCCACAGCTACCTCTGCAGCTTTCCTCAGAGGAGTTCCTAACAAAGATATTTTGGAAGCAGCCACTTGGAGTTCTGTGCATACCTTCTCCAAGGACTACCGCCTACCATTATACTCCAAAATCAGAGCAGGCTTTGCCACTGCAATCTTGCAGGGCATCCTGGCTCCTCCTAGTTCCACCTAGTGCCTACCACCCCTTTCTTAGCTTTGGGATTCTACCCATCTGTTATGACTGCAGCTGTATGCACGATGAACATAGTACAGTTTTGTACCTACCATAAATGTAGATGTTCGAGTGCTAATACAGCTGCAGTCCAGGTTTCCCTCCCTCCTTCCCCTCTTGGGACAGGCATATTGGCTAACACCTCCTCATACTACCTGATTGGGGTATTCATTTATGGTGTATTTGCTTGCAACTACTGTATTTTGATTATTTTGCATTGCTTTATTACATAAATTTATGTATTGCCTTCCTCCTGGGGGCACCTGACATCTGGGGCAAGAAAAACTGAAGAAAATGGCGTCGGCTGGTTCTTTTATACCCCTGTCGCACTGACGTCAGGGAAGAAGCGACGACAACCGACGCCGGACCTAGACTTTGGAATTCGGCCGACCGAGGACCCGCCTGACGGCAGGAGAACCCCATCTGTTATGACTGCAGCTGTATTAGCATTCGAACATCTACATTTATGGTAGGTACAAAACTGTACTTTTCATATGCTTAAATATCAGCAATATTTAATGTCTCTGTTAAAACAGAAAATGTTGACAAATTCTGAATGTGCTGAGAACAAGGAATTGCAGGATTTATTGCATGCAGCTGAACAAGTGGGAAAACATACTTTGCAATGTGGTTATGATTCACTGGAGGCCTCTTGCAGGGCTGCTGTTACAAGCTCGGTCATTAGAAGGTATGCTTGGTTAAAAGAACAGACTCTGCCTGATCATGTTAAAGCAAAATTATTGGATGCTCCATTACAGCATGATACTTTGTTTGGTGTTAAGGCAGAAGAGGTGTTGAAGAAAATGGAGGATAAAGCTAAATCTATGCAGGCAGTGAAGGATTTCTTACAGGTGCAGCCACCCAGATTTAGCAGGAACTGGCCTTCTAAGAATTGGTCCTTTCCCATGTCAGACAGGCCACAAAGAGGCAGATACAGATGTCCTAGAGGCAGACAACAGCACCAAGGCTCATACAGGCCCAAACAGTGGGGTGCTTCTAACTCCAAAAGTGGAGAAGACAAATCACAGCCATATAGGAAACTGTCCCAATGACTTCCCTCTGCCAATGCCAAGCATTTATTTTTTGGCAACACCCTTAGGGGGAAAGCTAGCACTTTTTTCACGAAATTGGCACATGATTACACAGGACAAATGGGTCTTAAATATAGTCTCTCAGGGCTACAGATTCCACTTTCACACCCTTCCAAAGGCAAAAGGTATGTCAGACCTGCCACACAATCAATGGGCAGAGGCACAAAAGCAAGTTTCATCCCTCATGGACATGAGGGCTATTCAGCCAGTGCCACAACAAGAGCAGGGACAAGGATTTTAGTCAAGACTTTTCTTAGTACCAAGAAAGGGCAAAGCATGGAGACCGATTCTGGACCTGTCTATTCTAAATACTTTTCTGGACGTTCCGAAATTCAAAATGCTGACTCTGCAGCAGCTTCTGCCCATGCTGGGCAAAAAGGCTTGGCTTGTAACTTTGGACTTCCTGCATGTCCCAATCAGACAATCTTGCAGAAGATACCTCAGATTCATAGCTGGCTCAAAGCACTACCAATTCTCTGCACTGCCTTTTGGCTTAGGTACTGCGCCCAGGGTCTTCACAAAATGCCTGGCACCAGTAATTGCATTTTGCAGACAAAAAGGAATTCAAATATATCCCTTCTTGGACGACTGCCTTATTCAAGCAGAGGCCAAAGACATTCTACTAAAGCATATGGCGTTTGTAAAAAGATTGCTAATTTGCCTAGGGTTCACAGTAAACGAAAATAAATGAAAACTAGTACCCTCTCAAGAGATAATATTCCTGGGTGCAAGCTTAGGTACAACTGCCCAGATGGCGTATCTCATGCCAGACAAACAAAGGCATCTGACTTCTTACTTCGAAGACATGGCAACAAAGACCCAGTTATCTGCAAGAAAAATTCTGCAGGCTCTGGGCTACATGGCCTCCTGCATTCTGCTAATTCCATATGCAAGACTGCATATGAGGAAACTACAATGGTACCTAAAAAGTATTTGGACTCAACATTGCCACAGCCTGGAATCATTAATTTCCCTCATTCCTTGCCTGCAACAGGAGTTTCGATGGTGAGCACAGGCCTGTCACCACAACAAGGGACAGCCATTCACTCAACCCACAGCCAGGCAAACACTAACAACAGATGCATCAGATTATGACTGGGGGGCCCACATGGCAGGAAAATGTATTCAGGGCACATGGCCCCCAAGCCAAAGGCATCTACACATCAATCAAAAAGAGATGCTAGCTGTACAAAATGCCCTGACAGCCTTCAAGGACCTACCTCATCCAGGACAGCTGCTGATAAAGACGGACAACACCACAGTCATGTGGTACATAAACAAGCAGGGGGGCACACATTCCTATCCCCTCTGCAGACAAGCCATGATTTTGTGGAACACAACATTGACTTAACAAGTACACCTGCAAGCACAATTCCTGCCAGGAAAAACAAATGCTCTGGCAGACTAACTAAGCAGAAACCTCATGGACCCTCACGACTGGAAACTAGATCCACAAATCTTCAGCATGATAACAAGGAAATGGGGGTGCCCAGACATAGATCTTTTTGCCTCCCCTCACAACTGCCAACTTCAGAGATTCTGCACAAGGACTTATCACAAACAAGCATGGAAAGTGGATGCCCTGTTAGTCAGCTGGAACAACCTTACAATATATGCCTTTCCTCCCCTGCCTCTCCTCCCCAAGGTACTTCTAAAGGTCAGACGAGAAGCCACAAATGATACTGATTGTCCTGGATTGGCCACGCCAACACTGGTACCCAATCCTAAGGAGCTTGTCCCAAGACCCAGCCTGGACATTGCCTCAAATTCCTCATTTACTGACCCAAAAAAACAATCAGATCCTGCACAGCCAACTCGGAACTCTAAATCTAGCTGCATGGAGAATACTGTAACCATTCAGAATACACCTCTCTCTAAAGCGGTTATGGATGTCATTTTGGAAGCCTGGAGGCCCAGCACCAGAAAATCTTATGCAGAAAAATGGAAGAGATTCTGTGCTTGGAACCAGGCACAAGGAATTGACACGCTTGTTCCAAATATTCCTCAGATTTTACAATATCTAACTGAGATGCTGGACAAAGGCCTATCCTTCTCATCAATTAAGATCTATGCCTCTGCCATTTCAGCTCATTACAATACAGACCCACCTATTTTTTCATATCCATTGCTTAGGTAGTTCCTCGGGGGGGCCAAAAACATTAGACCTCCAAGGAGAGCACCAATACCTGCATGGGACCACAATTTTGTCTTGGAAAAACTCACAATGCCTCCTTTTGAGCCAGCCAATACAGCTGACATAAAATTCTTATCTTGGAAAACAGCTCTGCTCCTAGCAATAACTTCAGCAAGAAGAGTCTCAGAGTTACAGGCATTAATGGCTGTGGAACCTTTTATTATCTTCCATCCAGTCAGGCTTTCTCTAAGGACAAACCCAACATTTATGCCTAAGGTAGTGTCCAGTGTGGCTCTTAACCAAACCATTCATTTGCCTACTTTTTACCCAAACCCGCAGTGTAAAGGGAAGAGACTTCTGCATTCTTTGGACATACACAGCTACGTGTCTACTTGGACAAAACTAAAGCTTTCAGAAAGACTTTTAGTGGCATATGCTGCAGGATCATAAGGAATGGTTATCTCAAAGCAGACTATTTCAAAATGGATAGGACACTGCATTTGTTTCTGCTATTCACAACATGGTAAATCAGTGCCTAAGGGCATTAGACCACATTCTACCAGGGCAGCAGCCACCTCAGCAGCCTTCCTCAGAGGAGTACCAACCAAGGATATTTTGGAGGCTGCAACTTGGACTTCAGTGCACACTTTTACTAAGCACTACCACTTGCCTCTTTACTCTAAATCCAGAGCAGGCTTTGCCATTACAGTCTTGCAGGGCCTTATAGCTACTCCTAATTCTATTTAGACCCAGCCGCCCAACCTCAGCTTTGGGATTCAACCCAAGTGTAATGACTGCAACAGTGAAACACGATGAACATAGCACAGTTGTGTACCTACCATAAATGTAGATGTTCGAGTGTATTCACTGTTGCAGTCCAGGTTACCCATCCACCATCCCCCTTTCTTTGCTGGGACTTATCTGTACTTCTCTATCATATACGACCTATGCGGTGTATTTGCTTGTAGATGAAGGTATTGTTATTTTAGTGCATGCTTTTATTAGCAATCTTTTTTAGCCTACCCTTTTGGGGGCACCTGACATCTGGGGCAAGAAAAACTGAAGAAAATGGTGTCAGCTGCATCTTTTATACCCCTGCTGCACTGACGTCAGGGAAGAGGCGATAGCAACCGACGCCGGATCAAGACTTTGGAATTCAGGCCGACTGCGGGTAGCCTGCCAGCAGGATAACCCAAGTGTAATGACTGCAACATTGAATACATTCGAACATCTACATTTATGGTAGGTACACAACTGTACTATTCTTCTCTCCTGTTCCTGCATGCCATAGGAACTACCCATCTAAATCTACCTCTTTCCGTAGGAGGACCTTAGGGCTTCTCAGAAATCAAGACGACACCATAGGGAACCTCCATCTGGGAGGCTGTCCTTTGGAAACAAAACTCTGTGACTATCATTGCAACATCCCTCCCCTTGCCCTCAGCCCCGTTACTCCTCTTTCCAATAGGCTCACTCCCCCTGGCCAGATGGGAAGTATTACCAAAGACAAATGGGTCCTGGCCATCATCAAGGATGGTTATGCCACATTCTGGGCAGATATTCCCCTCCCCCCCCATGAAAGGCATGCCATATCCCTTCCCCCCCCCCCCCGTTATTCAAGACCTCCTGATTCAAGGCACCATTGAGCAAGTCCCAAAGACTTCATAGGAAAGGGAATTTACTCCAGAATTGTTCTAGTGCAAAGGAAGAAATAGCAGTGGTGATCCATCCCAGACCTTTTTCTCCTAAATACTTATTTGAAGTACCATCTTTCAAAATTCTCTTTCCATTCTTCTGTCTTTCTTTCTCCCTAGATCTGTTCAAGATCTGAGGAATGCCTACTTAAACATACACATTTGTCCTTCTTGCAGGAAATTCCACAGGCTTTTCTCTGGCTATTCACATTTTCAGTTTATTCTACCTTTTGGTCTTTCCACAACACCAGTGGTGTTCACAGAGTGTCTAGATCCAGTGGTAGCTTTCTGTCACACTCAGGGAATTCAAATTTTCCTCACTTGAATGACCTACTGATCCATGGTCTCTCTCTGACCAGAAATAATTCTTCAGCATTTGCACTTCACCCTCCAACTCCTGATAGGTCTGGGTTTCATTATAAACTACAAAAGAATCCCATGTGGTCCCTGCACAGGTCCTTTTTCCTGGGCTGCAGACTGGATGCAAAGAAAATGCATGCTTTCTTAACCCAGGAAAAAGTTCACAGCCTGTTCAATTTTTTCAGGATCTGTCCTCTGTAACACATTGCTTAGCAAGGGGGATGCTAAGAACTTTGGGCTTCATGGCAGCCACCATTCCTATGCTCCCCCTAGAAAGACTTCACTTGAAGAAAATCCAGTGGTAGCTGAAATCTGTGTGGTCCCAGCACTGTCACCCCTTGAACACCCTGAATTCCCCTCTTTCCTTATCTTTGAAAGGAGCTGCTCTGATATAAGGGATAGATCAGCCTCAACCCAGGACTTCCATTCACACCACTTTCTCCACTTCAACAGGTTCACACAGATGCCCTGGGTGAGGTCTTACGTTCATGGACAGGATTACACCAAGTGCAGGGCAGGTGACAACCTCAGTTCCTAAAGCATCATATAATTCTGAAAGAAGTGAGGGGACTTCTACAAGCACTTCAGACCTTTGCCCACCTTTGGAAATCCAGGCCACTTCCAGTATACACAGAAAACAACACAGTTATGTGGTACATAAGCAAACACGGAGGCAGTAGGTCTTACAATTTGTGTAGGTTAGTACAGGAAGCATGGAACTCGGCCAGCAAGACAAATATCACTCTCACAACCTCATACATTCCTTATCAGGACAATGTGCTGGTACACTGTCTTAAGTTGCTTCTTAGATTACCCCCATGAGTGGACGTTAAACAGCACTCCTCAGACAGACTTCTTTACATCACCATCCAACCATCAGCTTCCCCAGATGTCCTTCCATGCCATGTCACTGTTGCATTATTCCTAACAGAAGGGATCTCCTGCCAATGATAGCCCAATGTCTGGCCAGTATACCAAAGCCTTAGTATTTACAGGCACTGTACATCACACGTATACACCCCACACAAGGCATAGAGCATAAAGATGACATATGGATGCACACATTCAGAACTTTTTTGCTGCCAGTCTGAACACCACAACTGAACAGCTGTCTGAACACTTTTCTTCTGTGCTGGTTACCAAGCCATTTTTTTCAGACAAGTGCCCCATTGGGTTTTTCCTCATCTTCTTTTTATTTAGTGCTGATTGGTTTCATGCCATCAGAAATGGAAAATGTAAGTGTTGGAGGCAGATTCCCTGTAAAGATTGTCACAGCCAGTGCCTGTTTTGTTTGGGTACTTTGCACGACAGTATGCAATGTTCTGTCTGCCAAGCATTTGTCTGTAAGACCCTACGTAGTTGTCTCTCCTCTTTGTCTATTTACCTTGAAAACCAGCGTCTTAATCTGTTAGATGAAGGTCTTATGGCAGAGTCTTCCCATCCTCAGGGACAGCCATTAGCCAAGAAAAAGGCCAAAAAACTTGAGTCTGATATGGCTGCTGTCCAGCATCTCCTGGATGTTTTTCTCGAGGGTGGTGAAAGTCCATTGGTTACTTTGGAATCCTCTGCCATGACCCTGTTGGAGGCTGGCATGGATTCAACTTCTCGCACGTCCTTGGATGCTTTACAAATGTCTTCTCCAAATGTTCAAGGGGTATGTTGGCTGGCTGAGGACGGATTCTACAGATTTTAGTGAGGGTTGACATCCCTACCATGCTTGTTGAATGTTGTCAAGAGTCTGACACCCCTATCGTGTTTCGTGCAGATGTCCCACAGAAAAAGTAACAAAAAACAAGCATATTTTCCCAGCAGCTAAAGATTCCCAATGTGAATGGCGGGATTTTACTTGAGTTGTTTAATGTTTTGATAGCTTTAAAACCTCTTCAAGAGGTGTGTCTAAACATCCCTGGTCTTCCACTCCTCTTAAAAGACCTAGGGAACTGGATTCCTTTGAAGATCAGGAGTCTGGGGAAGAGTCCTTGGCCTACTCTTCCTAGATATCTTCCCTTTTGGATGATGGTTCAGAGAAGGAGGATTCTTTTAGTCCAAATTTTCTTTAGAGGAGCTCTTTTTTTGGGGGGGAGGGGGCACTGTAACCCATATGATAGAAGCTTTTAAGTGGGATTGCTCTCAGGTTTCTGATATCCAGAAAAGATATTATGAGCTTCTTCAGATGGAGTCTTCCTAACCTTCTGCTATTTCCCCCAGTTTTGGCTGCCCTCTTTTTTTTAAACACCTTTATTGAATTATCACTTGTAACACAGGCAAATGTACATTTATATAAAAGTAATCCTTTTGCTGCCTTCCTTGATACTTTTCAGCAGTTCCTATGGCCCCTGATTGTCAGCCTTCTCCTGCCAAGAAACCTGACAGATTTTACAGGGTGCATGAGGAATGTAAATTTTTGTATGAATGCTGTTCTGCTGATTCGTCTGTAGTATCTGTCTCTTCAGACAATGTGTTCACAGGCAGTCTCGCCCTTCGTTTTAAAGTAAAAAGGGTTCCAGACATGTGCCTTTTGCCAAGTCTACTCAAACTCTTACTTCACAGAAACCTTCCTTTCAGGATAAGCTGAGTTCTGTTTGACAGTTTGTTTCCTCTTTCCCTTAGCTAGGTCACTTTATCTCTTCATCTTTCCCTGTACCTAAAAAAGAAATTGGATGAGAATCACAACAGACTCTTGGGTACTGTCTGTTATCTGCCAGGAGTATTTCATGGTTTGAAACTCCCTTACTTCCTTTTTGGGCATCCCTCAACCTCCTTGGGAACAGCTTTCTTTTTCCCCCAGAGGTGCTACATTCTCCTTTGGCCCAGGGCACCATTCAAGCTGTGCCCCTAGCCCAGAAAAGAAAGAGGTTTTATTCCAGAATGTTTCTGGTTCCTAGGAAGGAGGGCACCTGGTAGAAACCAATTCTGGAAATTTCTCAAATCAACATCTTTCTCAAGATTCATTCCTCAGGTCTTTTTGGTCTCTCTGGATCTCAAGAATGCATACCTTCATATCATCCATCCCCTTTTCAGGAATTTTTTACGTTTCTCTTTCTTCCTTTTCAATACTCTGCTTTTCTCTTTGGCCTGTCTACTGTTCCAAGGGTATTCACCAAATGCTAAGCTCCTGTCATTGCTTTTTGCAGGATGAAAGGGGTTCATATATTTCCTTATCTGAATGACCTGCTCATTCAAGCTTCTTCCCCCGAGGCTCTGCTTCAGGATCTCCAGTTTGCTATTTCTCTGTTAGAGTCTGGGGTTCACTATAAACTTTTGCAAGTCAGCTTTGACTCCTTTTCAGGATTATGTTTTTCTTGGCTGCAGGATCCATACAATCCCCATGCTGGCAGCTCTGCCTTCCACCAAGGCCCTCTCTCCTATTGTGTTTTTGCAGTCTCTTCTTCCTCTGGAGTCAGTCATGGCCAGGGATTTTCTCAGGGTCCTTGTGTTCATGTTTTCCACCATTCCCATGTTTCCTCTAGCCAGCTTCCATATGAGAAAGCTTCAGTGGTACCTCAAATCAGTGTGGCTTCAGAATTGCCACCCCTGGACTTCCCAGTTCCCATCCTCCATGCCTCAAGCTTGAGTTTCAGTGGTGGATTTCTCAGCTTTCTCTCAACGTGGGGCTTCCTTTCCAGGTTCCAGCCTGGACTCAAGAGCTCTTTACAGATGCTTCAGATGGGAAATGGGGGCCTCCTTTGGCTTTCTCAAGGTTCAGGGTCTCTGGCCTCTTCATCAGAGGTCAGACATTATCAGTATAAAGGAGATGAGGGTGGTTGTTCTAGTCCGTAAAGCTTTTCATTCCCTTTTTCATCCTGGCCTTACAAAGTTTTCACAGACAATGCCTCCGTGCTGTGATATGTTAACAAGCAAGGGGGTTGCAAGTTCCTACTTCTCAGCAGGCTAGCTGTTCAGGTCAGGGATGTAGCTAGTGACTCTTCCCACTGTTTACACTCCCTCAGAGCACAATCTGGTGGCAGACTCTCTAAGCAGGTCCAGCACACAAGCTTACAAATGGATGCTTCACAGAGATGCGTTTTTGGACATTGTCCATCAGTGGGGTATTCCTCAGGTAGATCTTCTTCCTCCTGTCTGAACAGAACTTCCTCTATTCTGTTCCAGAGACCCAAGTCCTCTGACTTGGAAAGTGGACATCCTGTCTTTTCCTTGGAAGGGGATGATGTTCATCGTGTTTCACTGTTGCAGTCCTAACAGGTGGGTTATCCGGCTCCCGGTAGCCCTCAGTCGGCTAGAATACGAAAGGTAGTAAAAATGACATCAGTTGCCTTAGTTTGTAAAAGACGTCAGGGCATCCAATACAAAAGGAGGCAGCCAACGTCACTTCCTCAGTCTTCCTTGCCGCAGAACCCGAAGCAGAAGCTTTTCTTGCATGAGTGCCGGTCAGCAGTTTACCTTGGTTGGTTTCCGACTACAAGAGTTGGTCTACTACAGCTAAGTACCCTGTTGGGGATCCTATTTTCTTGCCGTAACGAATGTCATAAAAAGTTAATAATTGCCTTACCTGTGGAAAGCAGATTCCCCATAGAGATTTTCATTCCTATTGCATTATTTGTTTAGGCCTTGACCACGACCATCCCAAGTGTGATCTCTGTGCCTCCTTTAATCCGCGTATTATCCGTCGTCTGGCTAAGATTTTGGCTAGGCATTTTGGAGTTTGGCTTAAGTTCGTTGGTATGGCATCCGCCTGTTTTCAGGCTTCAGATGTTCCAAAGAAATGCAAGGATAAGGACCTTGACAGGCCTCAAAAAGCTAAGTCCTCGGATGAGGGTAAGTTGGTCATCATTCAGGCGGTTGCCAGTAAGACGCCTTTGCAGTCCCTGAAGTCTGCACATGTACAACCGCAGGCCTTGCTTGAATCTGAGTCCCTTAGGACTTCGGCCTCCATTTTGCCTTCCGACCTGTTGCTGGCTGCCTCTTCTGCCGGAGCCGCTAAGCTGACTCCAGTGTCCGAGGCCTCAGTTTTACGTTCTGGAAGCAAATTTCTTCCTTCAACCTCTGCTGCAACTTCGGCTGTTGCCAGGCCTTCTGAGTCCTTCAGGCTTGCAGGTAAATCTTCCATTCGTAAGCCTATGAAAAGGCAGGTTCCAGCTGCTTCTCGTTCCCTTCAATCCCAAGTGGTTAAAATGGCTAATGATTTGCTGACTCTAATTAGGGGTTCTCAGCCTCTTCCTTCTAAAAGGAGTAGGGATGTTTCTCCTGAGATTTTGTCCTACTCAGAGTCTGATTCTTCCAGCATTTCTGCTGATGAAGAGGAATTTTCTCAGGCTTTTTCTCCTTTTGAGGATTCAGATGCAGAAGAGTCAATCCCTTCGCTCTCTCCTCCAGAGGATTTCTCTTGTGGTGATACTTTAAATACCCTCAGAGAACTTTTTAAATGGGAAAGGCAGGATTATCCCCAATCCAAGAAACGGATTACGGAGTTTCTGGATTTACCTCAGCATAAGCCTCTTGCTATTCCCCCTGTGTTGGAAATTGTTGATAATGTTTTTCTGGAAAATTTCTTGCGTCCAAATTCAGTTCCTCCTGCTCCCAGGAAACCTGACAGGTACTACAGAGTTCCTGATTCTCATCTGTTTCTTTTCAGGAATCCGTTGGTGGATCCAGAGGTTATTTCTCTGGGCCCTAAAGGAGTTAAGGCCACTGTTAACCAGGAATTCTCTTCCTACTGACAGGGAGTCTAGGAACCTAGATAGGTGGGGCAAGAAGGTTTATACTTCCTCCACTCTAGCTATTAGGGCTACCAATTGTCTCTTTCATATGCTGAAGTACCAGAAGCACACCTTGGAGTCTATTAAGTCTAGGATAGCAAGTGTACCTCTTTTGGCAGAGAGTAAAGACATGCAAGATTTACTGAATTCTGCCAGTCTGGTCAATAAGCATTCTTTGCATTGTGGTTTTGACATCCTTGAGGCTTCCAGCAGGGCTACAGCTACTGGATCTGTTATTAGAAGGCACACTTGGCTCAGAGAACAGCCTCTTCCAGAACCTGTCAAGGCTAAGCTTTTGGATGTACCTTTGCATAAAGACCGTCTTTTTGGCAGCAAAGCAGAGGAGGTACTGAAGAAGATGGAGGATAAGGTCAAGTCCATGCAAACTGTTAAGGATTTTCTGCAAGTTCAACCCCCACGCTTTAGCAGGAATTACCCTTCCAAGAGTTGTACCTTTCCTGATACCAGCAGTCACAACCGTTCCAGGACTAGAGGTTACAAATCTTCTATGGGGCAGGGGGCTACCCCTCAAAGGTCTAGGCGTTGGCAGGCTTCCACTTCTAAAGGGGGAGCTCCAAGCCTGCATCTCATTCGAAACACTCTCAATGACTTTTTACAACTTTTGCCTGTTCTTGCTTGCTGGGAGAGTCTTTTAGAGGGAAGGTTGGCCCTTTTTGCAGATATCTAGACTTCTATCATGGATGACAAATGGGTGCTCAGAACGATGTCCCTAGGGCACAGGTTTTCTTTCTGCATCATTCCAGCTCCCAAGGGATTCCCAGTTGTCCCTCCAAAGCAAAGGGCAGAAGTAGAAAAACAAATTTTGTCTGTGTCATCTGGGAGTAATAGAATCTGTTACTGCTCAGCAGGTAAGCCAGGGCTTCTATTCCAGGCTTTTCCTAGTTCCAAAAAATGAAGGCACCTGGCGTTCTATCATGGATCTTTCCATTCTGAACTCCTTTCTAGTGATTCCAAAGTTCAAAATGCTCACTCTGCATCAGTTACTACCACTGCTAGAAAAGGATTCCTGGCTGGGTAACCTTGGATCTCAGAGGTTTATCTGCACATTCCTATCAGGGAAAGTTGCAGGCAATACCTTCGTTTCAGAGTGGGCGAGCAACATTACCAATTCTCTGCACTGCCCTTTGGCTTATCTACTGCTCCCAGAGTCTTCACAAAGTGCTTGGCCCCAGTCATTGCTTTTCGCAGGCAGAAGAAAATTCAGATTTACCCATAGTTGGACGACTGTCTGATTCAAGCAAATTCTCAGGAACAGCTATTAAAAGATCTGGAATTTGTAAAGACTCTTCTCTCTTCCCTGGGTTTTACACTCTCAATGTGGAAAAATCGAAAATGGTACCATCCAAGGAGATAACATTCCTGGGAGTGAGTCTGAACACAGTTGCCCAGATATATCTCACCCAGGAGAAGCAGACAACTCTTTCAGTTTACTTCAAGGACTTGGCAAGCCTGTCCCAGCTCCCTGCAAGCTGTGAAATTCATGGCATCTTGTATTCTTATGATTCCATATGCAAGACTGCATATGAGGAAATTGCAGTGGTACCTCAAGAACATTTGGTGTCAACACACAGAGGACCTGAATATGATAATTCCCTCTGCTTCCATCTCTGCAGACGGAGTTTCTATGGTGGGCAACAGCCTGATTACAAAACAAGGGCATGCCTTTTCGGACACCTCCTGCCACTCAAGTTCTGACTACAGACACATCGGACTATGCCTGGGGAGCACATCTGGATGGCAGATGCATAGGATGTTGGAATGCCAAGCAGATGCACCTGCACATAAATCTAAAAGAGTTGATTGCAGTTCAGAAGGCCTTGCTAGCTTTCAAGCATCTTCTTTCTCCGGGGACCCTGCTTGTCAGAATGGACAACGCCATGTGGTACATCAACAAGCAGGGAGGCACTCACTCTTACCCCCTGTGCAGACAAAGCATGAATCTTTGGTCCATGGCAGCATCCCTGGACCTGCATCTCCTAGCTCAGTATCTTCCAGGAAGGCTCAATGTTTTGGCAGACCAGATGAGAGGCAAACCCTGGATCCTCATGAGTGGCAGCTGAGCAGAGCAGTCTTTTACAGCATCATTCAACATTGGGACACTCCTCAGGTGGATCTTTTCTTCTCCCCAGACAACCATTTGCTACCTCTCTTTTGCACCAGACAGCAGCACAGCAGAGCCTGGAAAGTGGATGCTCTGTCCTTCCCTTGGACATTGCTATCAGTGTACGCCTTCCCTCCTCTCCCTCTTCTTCCCAGAGTATTAGTGAAGATCAGAGATGAACGTCCAAAGACGATATTCATAGCTCCGGACTGGCCTGGGCAACATTGATATCCGCTGCTTCACAGTCTCTCATCTTCCTCCTTGGCATCTTCCTCTGTAGCCAGATCTTTTGGTTCAGGGAAGGGGAAACATTCTACATCCTCATCTTCAGTCTCTCCATTTGGCAGCATGGCTCATTGTATGACTCCTTCCCTTTCTTCCTCTCTTTCCCAACAGGTGGTTGACGTGCTGGGGGAGGCCAGGAGGCCTAGCACTAGGAAATCTTATGCTGACAAATGGGAAAGGTTCTCTCAATGGATGCAGGCTAGAGGGGAGTCTGCTTCTCAACCCACCCTTCCTCTGATCCTGGAATAACTGACTGATGTGCTTCAGGGTGGCCTTTCTTTTTCCTATATCAAGATCCATGCTTCAGCTATCTCTGCTCATTGTTCTCTTGAACAGCCCATTTTCTCTCATCCCCTGATGAAACTGTTTCTCAGAGGTGCTTGCAATTTAAAACCTCCCAGAACACCTAGTCCAGCCTGGGATCTTAATTTTGTTCTGGAGAAACTCACTTTCTCCTTTTGAGCCAGCTGCCTCTACAAATTTAAAGTTTCTCTCTTGGAAGACCGCCTTCCTCTTGGCTATTACTTCAGCAAGGAGGGTTTCGGAGCTGCAAACTTTGATGGCCGTGGAGCCATTTCTCATTTTCCATGCAGAGCTTCTCTGAGGACTAATCCCTCCTTTATGCCTAAGGTGGTTTCCAGCCTGACTCTTAATCAGTCCATACACCTTCCTACCTTCTTTCCTAATCCTCGCAATAGAGGTGAAATGATCCTACATTCTCTTGATGTGCACAGACAGCTCAAGTTTTACCTGGACAGGGACTAAGGACCTTCGGAAATCAGCACAGTTATTGGTCAGTTTTGCCCCTGGAGCCCAGGGCAAGGCCATTTCTAAACAAATCATTTCTAAATGGATTGCACATTGCATTACTTTTTGTTATTCCTTTCATGGCAAAGCTCCGCCTCAAGGGGTTAGGACCCACTTTACTAGAGCGGCTACCACTTCTGCAGCCTTTCTAAGGGGTGTCCCTACTAAAGACTTTTTGGAGGCTGCCACATGGTCTTCTCTTCACACCTTCACAAATTATTATAATTTGCCTCTGTTTTCCAGAGCCCAGGGCAGGGTTTGCCACTGCGGTGTTGCAGGGCATTATCTCCAACCCTTGATGCTGTTTGTTCATTCCATCTTTTTTCTTTGGGCTTTGGTAATCAACCCATCTGTTAGGACTGCAACAGTGAAACATGATTAACATAGTACAGTTGTGTGCACTTACCATAAATGTAGATGTTGGAGTGTATTCACTGTTGCAGTCCTGGTTTCTCTCCCTCCTTCCCCCTTTAGTGGTCCTCTCCTATTCTTTTTTCCTGAGGTACAGGCATAATTTTTTATTTGTCAAGTTGGTTTTTGGTTTAAGCCTTATTTTCTGGGGGCTCCTGACTATTATGGCAAGAAAGACTGAGGAAGTGACGTCTGCTGCCTCCTTTTGTATCGGACGCCCTGACGTCTTTTACAACCGACGGCAACTGACGTAATTTTTACTACGTTTCGTATTCTGGCCTACTGAGGGCTACCGGGAGCCAGATAACCCATCTGTTAAGGACTGCAACAGTGAATACACTCAAACATAGGTTCGCAGGTTAATAGGTAGGTACTAGGCTATCGGCCCAAGGGCCTACGTAAGCCTAGCCAGCAAGGTTCCATGGCTTACGCCACCCAAGAAAGTTATTTTCCTGTGCCACTGTCGAGCAGAGACACAGAAGTGATCCCCGGGGTGTATTTCCTATTTCTCATCCACTCATCAAGATTTTTCTTGAAGAGTGCTAATGAATAACTTTGCTTGACATATATGGGTAGCTTGTTCCAGAGTATAGGAAGTCTCTGGGACAGGAATCTATCCCTCCATCTACATTTATGGTAAGTGTACACAACTGTACTTTTCTGTACACCTTCCCTCACCTTTCCTCTGCTTCTGAGTCTTGCACAAGATCAGGCAAAATCTTGCTAGTGGCTTCCCTTTAGCCCAGGCAGCATAGGTCCTCCCTTCTTTCTCACTGGAACAGGGGCAATCACCACAAGTTACTTCAGCAGGTGGAACTTCTCACACAAGAGAGTGAGTCTCTTATCCAGCCTTACTTGTCCACTCTTCAACTAACGTTGTGGGTGATAGAATTTTGATCCCTTTTAGGCACCTCTTTCCTGTGAACATGCTTCAGGTCCAAGGGGAGGCCAGAAAGCCCATTACCAGGAAGTTATATTTGTCTAAATGGAATAGATTGTCTGGTGCGTCTCTTGCCATCAAGATCCCCATCTGTGGAGGTTCCTCTAGTTCTCTGTTATTTGCATGATATGCTCCATGAGGGTTGGCATATTCTTCAGTTAAAGCTCACCTGTCAGCAATTTCTGCTTGTCTGCCTATGACTCCTCCTCTGGCCTCTAGATTTGAGGGCAAGCAGTTTCTTAAATATTTCCTTCATCAGGCCTCCCATGAAGCCAGTTCCACCTTCCTAGGACCTCAGTTTTCTTCTTGAAAATTTGACTTGGTCTCCTTTTGAACCTACTACTACATCAGCTTCCTTACAGTTTTGTAGGTGGAAGACTGTTCTTTTGGCTCTCACTTTTGCCAAGAGGGTATCTGGGCTTCAGGCTCTCTTTTCTTAGTTATCCACAGAGACAGGGTGTCTCTTCATATTAATCATTTTATGCCCAATGTTTTCAATGAGTTGTCCATTAATCAGTGTGTACATTTGCCTTCCCTTTTTCCTTCTCTGCAGTCTGTCAGCGAGAAGTTTCTTCACACCTTAGATTTGCATAGATATTCCCATATTATTTGGATAAAACTAAAGTTATTCACAAATCTGAGCAACTTTTTGTTTCCTTTCATCCCAGGTTTTTGGGCTTAGCTGTTTCTCAGCAGACTGTCTCTTCCTGGATTTCTAAAGCCATTTCTTTTTGTTACATTTTTCATGGTAATGTCTTTCCCCTTCAGTTAAGGCTCATTGTACCAGAACTTTTGCTTCCTCTGGTGCTTTTTTCAAGGGGCTGGATACCAATTGCAACCTTGAGGATGCTTCTTGGTCTTCTCTCCATATTTTCACTAGGCAGTACAAGCTGGATGTTCTCTGCAGAGCTAGAGTTGGCTTTGCCAGAGCTGTCCTGGATGGGTTTCTAGAGGGCTGTTTATTGCCTTCCTCCTTGCAGGTTTCCCCTTGAGAGTTTGTGCTCTCCCTTCTGTTAAGAATACTATAACAGTGGTATGGAAGGATGTAGTACATTTGTGTATAATCTTACCATAACAACACTGTTGCATTTGCTCGCTCCATCCTGCCCCATCTACTGTAGCTTGTTGTTCTTGCCCTCCTGGTGGTAGGGTTCTTCTCTATTTTCTCCATCTGGATGCGCACATGATGTTCTTCATGTTTCACTGTTGCAGTCATTACATTTGGTTAATCTACTGTCAGATTCCCTCAGTCGGCCTGATTAACAAAGTCTTGGGTCCTGCGTCGGTTGCTGTCTCTTCTTCCATGACGTCAGGTCATCAGGGGTATAAAACATGCAGCCGACACCATTACATCAGTCCTTCTTGCTGTGTGGTGCCCAAAGCAAAAGCAGTTCACAAGTGCCGGTCGGCCAACTCCTGAAATTTTTGTTTTCGAGTTTCAGAACCGAAGTCTTCAACTAAAAGCTAAGTACCCTGTTGGGTAAACTTTTTCTTGCTCCTTACCGATGTCTGTAAAAGTTAATTGCATTACTTGTGGGAAGCAAGTACCTCATAAGGATTTTCATTTGTACTGTATTCCTTGCCTAGGCCCTGACCACAACGTACCTTGCTGTCGGTTTTGGGCTAAATTTAATCAATGCACTATTAAACGTCTGTATATTTTCGCTTCTAAATATTTTGGCTCACGATTTAATTATCTAGAAATGTTATCGGTTAGCATTCCAACTACCAGAATACCTAAAAAAATGCAAAGAAAGAGACAGACCGTTGAGGTCCAAAACTGATGACGGCGCTTCTCCTAAGCCAGTTACCAGTTCGCCGGTACTCAGTGAGGTGCTTTCGCAGCCCCTGATACCTGCTACTTCTGATTCGCAGGCCTCTACTGAGACCCATTCGGAGTCCGGTATGCCACGAGAGGCTTCAATTATGGAACCCACAGATATCTCTACCTTAGATGGGCCCGGAGCCGCTGTGCAGACACTGGCTTCTGAGGGTGTTTTCAGGCCTACAGTTTTGTATATTAGACATACGCCATCTTCAAAACTAAGGGCAAAATCTAAATCTGTGTCTAAAAAAATTATGCCTGTGCCACATGTGCAGGCTCCTATGCCTAAAAAACTAATGATCAAAATGGCTGAAGATGTAATTATTCTGATCAGGGGTAGCCAACCCCCCCCCCCCCCTTCTAAGAGGCCTAGGCAAGACATTGATTATGAATCTTCTGACCAGGATTCTGTTTCTTCTGACTCTTCTAATGAACAGGATTTGTCTATACCTACTTATGAGGACTCTGATGCAGAAGATTCCATTCCTTCTGCCTCTCCCCCGGGGGATTTTTCTTTTGGGGAAACTTTACATACCTTAAGGGAACGTTGCCACTGGGAAAGTCAGGATTTCTCTGAATCTAAGAAAGAGACTTAGGGATTTTCTTCTTCTTCCTCAGCATAGGCCTTTGGCTATACCTCCTGTTTTAGACATTGTTGATGTTTTTTTCAGAATTTAGTATGGCTTCTGATTCTCTGCCTCTGGCTCCTTGTAAGCCAGACAGATATTACAGGGTTTCTGACTCCCACAAATTCCTTTTCAAAAATCCTACTGCTGATCCTGAAACCATTTCTCAGGGTCCCAAGGGTATTAAGGCCTCTACTGCTAAAAATCCTACCTCTTCTGAAAGAGATTCCAGGGCACTGGATAGATGGGGTAAGAAGGTTTACACTTCTGCAACCTTGGCAACCAGGGCTTTAAACGGTCAATTTCATATGCTTAAATATCAACAGCATATCATGGGACTACTTAAACAGAAAATTATGTTAATTTCTGACTGTGTGGAAAATAAAGATTTACAGGTTTTATTGCATTCAGCTGAACAAGTTGGAAAACATACAAAACAATGTGGTTTTGATTATTTGGAGGCCTCTTGCAGGGCTGCTGTAACTGGGTCTGTGCTAAGAAGGCATGCTTGGCTCAAAGAGCAAACTCTGCCTGATTATGTTAAAGCAAAATTGTTGGATGCTCCTTTACAGCAGGACCGTCTCTTTGGTAATAAGGCTGACGAAGTTTTAAAAAAGATGGAAGATAAAGCTAAATCTATACAAACTATGAAAGATTTCTTACAAGTGCAACCTCCAAGATTTAGTAGGCACTGGCCTACTAAGAACTGGTCCTTTCCAGTTCCTTCGAGAGCCACTCATGTCAAACCCAGACATTCCAAAGGCTCCAGGTTTCAGTCACAAGGGACTTTTAGAACAAAACAATTGGGTGCTTACACCTCCAAATCTGAAAACAAGGCACCTCCCTATAGTAAACAGTCTCAATGACTTCCCGCTACACTCACCAAGCACTTACTTTTTAACCGCCCCTTTGGGGGGGAAACTGGCACTTCATGCACAAAACTGGCAACTTATAACCCAGGACAAATGGATTTTAAATATAGTATCCTAGGGATACAGATATCATTTCCACACAGTGCCAATCCCAAACGGATGGCCAGACCTGCCCCCAAATCAGTGGGCAGAGGCCCAGAAACAAGTTCTGTCCCTCATGAACATGGGGGCTATTCAACTGGTACCAGAAGAGGAAAAGGGACATGGTTTCTATTCAAGACTTTTCCTGGTACCCAGAAAAGACAAATCATGGCGTCCAATTCTGGACTTATCTACTCTAAACACATTTCTGGACATTCCAAAATTCAAGATGCTGACTCTTCAACAGTTACTTCATATGCTAGGCAAACATGCCTGGTTGGTAACTCTAGACTTAAGAGGCTTACCTGCATATCCGAATCAGGGAATCTTGCAGAAGATACCTCCGCTTCAAAGCAGGCTACTTGCATTACCAGTTCTCTGCACTGCCCTTTGGCTTATCTACTGCACCCAGGGTCGTCACAAAGTGCCTGGCTCCAGTAATTGCATTTTGCAACAAAGAAGTATTCAAATATATCCATACCTGGATGACTGTCTAATTCAGGCAGAAAACAGACATTCTTCTGAAGCATCTGGCGTTTGTAAAAAGGGTTCTAACTTGCCTAGGGTAGACCATAAACGAAAAGAAATCACAACTGGTACCCTCTCAAAAAATTACATTCCTGGGTGCAAGCTTGAATACAATTGCCCACGACTTACCTTATGCCAGAAAAGCAAATCCAATTGGTGACTTACTTCAAACAAGTGGCCACAAAAACCCTGCTATCTGCAAGACAAATTCTGCAAGCCTTGGGGTTCATGGCCTCCTGCATTCTTCTAATTCCACATGCAAGACTGCATATGAGGAAACTTCAGTGGTACTTAAAAAGTTTATGGAGCCAACATTGTCACAGCCTGGAAACTCCTGCGCAGTGTGTCACACCTTCCACCGTGACACCTGCCTCAGACACCCTACTTACTATCTCAGCAGACCAACCAAGTTCTGCACACTCGGCTCCAAACTTTGAATCTTGCAGCGTGGCTAATCATCTAAATTCACCGTTGGCATCCCTCAGCAAACCTGTGACGGATGTCATTTTGGAGGCGAGAAGGCCTAGTACTAGAAAATCTTATGCTGACAAATGGAAGATTCTGTGCCTGGAATAAGTCACGAGGAATAAGTACAGCAGTGCCCAATATTCCTCAGAGTTTACAATACTTAACTGAGATACTTCACAAGGGCCTGTCTTTTTCTTCCATAAAAATCCATGCCTCTGCCATTTCAGCTCATTACAACACAGAACCTCCCCTCTTCTCTCATCTTCTGCTAAAGCAGTATCTCAGAGGGGCCAAAAACTTAAGACCTCCCAGGAGAGCTCCAACCCTTGCATGGGACCTCAGTTTTGTATTGGAAAAACTCACTCTCCCTCCTTTCGAGCCAGCTGCTACTGCAGACCTAACATTTCTCTCCTGGAAAACAGCTTTCCTTTTAACATTCACTTCAGCTAGAAGGATTTCTGAATTACAAGCTCTTATGGCAGTGGAGCCTTTCATTGTTTTTCATGCGGACGGTCTGTCAGGACCAATCCATCCTTCATGCCTAAGGTAGTAACCAGTGCGGCTCTTAATCAGACCATTCATTTGCCAATTTTCTTTCCCAATCCACAGAACAAGGGGGAGTGGATTCTGCATTCATTGGATGTACACAGACAACTTAGATTTTACTTAAACAGGACATAATCTCTAAGAAAATCTGAACAACTACTGGTGACATTTGCTGCAGGGGCAGAGTGAAAGGCTATTTCAAAGCATACTATTTCCAAATGGATAAGCCATTGTATTCTTTTCTGCTATATGCACCATTGTAAAACCATCCCCCAAGTGATCAGATCTCATTCCACCAGGGCTGCATCTACTTCTACAGCCTTTCTCAGAGGTGTTCCTACCAGAGACATTCTAGACGCTGCTACCTGAAGCTCAGTTCATACGTTCACCAAACATTACCATTTGCCTTTCTTCTCTAAATACCGAGCTAATACAGAGCTGGCTTTGCCATTGCTGTCCTGCAGGGCCTTTTAGCTGGTCCTAATGCTGTATAATTTTTGGGAATCTACCCAAATGTAATGACTGCAACAGTGAAACACGAAGAACATAGTACAGTTGTGTACACTTACATAAATGTAGATGTTCGAGTGTATTCACTGTTGCAGTCCTGGTTACCCACCCTCTAGCCCCGTTTTTTCTATTACTATACTTCTACTTTCTTTACTATACTTAAAAGCCTTTTTGGTGCATTTGCTTTTGTTTGGAGGTATATTTTTTGTGTTTTAAATTTTATATATATATATATATATATATATATATGTGTGTATATGTATAAATATTTTTTTTTATACGTGTGTGTGTGTGTGTGTATATATATATATATATATATATATATATATATATATATATATATATATATATATATATATAGCTCCCCATTTGGGGCAAGAAAAACTGATGTAATGGCATCGGCTGCATGCTTTATACCCCTGATGACCTGACGTCATGGAAGAAGGACAGCAACCCACGCAGGACCCAAGACTTTGTTAATCAGGCCGACTGAGGGCAACCTGCCAGCAGATTACCCAAATGTAATGACTGCAACAGTGAATACACTCAAACATCTACATTTATGGTAAGTGTACACCACTGTACTTTCTTCCTTGTCCCTGAGGGTATTCCTCCTTCTTCCTAGGGACATTTTCTTCCTCCAGGGACTTTTTCAGTTCTGAATGTGTGCATCCAAATGTCACCTTTATGCCCTACACCTTGCGTGGGGAGGAACGTATGTATGTTGTACTGCACCTGTAAATAATAATGCTTTGAAATACTAGCCGGATGTTGGTCTGTCCTTGGCAGGAGATCCCTTCTGTTAGGAGTACTGCAACAGTGAAGAGAGCAGTTACTGTTATGGTAAGATTTTACACAAGTCTACATTCTGCATCAGTGATTTTTATCCCACAGCCTGGAGGACAGATGCCTTCTCTTTGCAGTGGACAGTGAAGTTCCCCTATGTCTTTCCTTCACTGCCACTTCTTCCAAAAACTGTCCTGAAGGCACACAAGGAAGCACCCATACTCCTTTTACCAACACCGTTTTGGCTGAGGCAGTGTTGGTTTCCCCCAGATATTTCACATGACAGAGTGAAATTACAGGAAATACCTCTACAACCGGACCTGTTCACTCAACAAGAATTGCTTCTGCACCCAAATCTTCATCTCTCAACTTGACCCTATGACTGATAAGATTCTAATTCCTCAGAGACGCCTCTTCTTTGAAGAGGTTGCTCAAGTGCTACAAGAACAAGAAGTTAGAAGACACACTGATGTTTCTCTCACCAGACTAACTAAGGAGAAAGTCAGTCAGTTGCTTATCAGGGGCTAGGATCCACAACATTATGTGCACTGTCAGGTCAGTGGACCACAAGTACCAGTATGACTCTGTCATATTCCATGTGGTTGTAAACTACCCGAGATGCACTTTCCTAGACTATATGAAGAGATGCATCCTGCAGCTCTCGGAATGTGTGTCCCAGGCTGGTATGAGCCTAGCATTGAGCAGCATTTTACCCTCTCCAAGGATTATGCCACAGTACGAACAAAAGATGACTGACTTTAATAATTGGCTTAGTTTCTGCAGTCATTCTAATGGGGTGCAATAATTGTCAGCATGGAAGGAGAGTGTCAACAGACCATGCTGCTTTGCCTGGAATGGTCTGCACCTCTCCCATCTAGGCTTTAGAATATTAGCTAAAACATTGTCTCCCCCCCCCATAGTGCCTTTTTTTAGGCAATGCCAAACTGAAAATAATTGCACTGTAGGAAATCAAAGCAAAGAAGGTATAAAAGATATTACTGCTCAGTGCTAGGAGCTCTTTTCACCCTAGAGAATGCCGATGTCTGTGTAGTTACTAAAGCATGGTTCGAAGCCACAGCGAGCACACCGAACGAGCAAGGTTATGCCTTCCACACATTTAGACCGGCTACTACATAGACGGGGGACTAAAGGTGGAGGTATCTAGATTTACATCAAAAATAAATATACCTCAAGGCCGGTCATACAGGACAATGCACTTAAGCCTATTCCATGTTCAGTTCACTATAGGCAAAATCCCATACCACTTCTTGCAAGCTATAGGTCCCCCCTATGACACAGGAAGCCCATACCGTGTATTTAAACTTCTTGGAAACACTCACCATCCAACCCGATACTATATTCATGGGTGACTTTAATTACCCCACTATTAACTGGAAATTCTAAATGACTCCAAACGTACAGGCACTGAGATTTCTGGATTTTGTAAATACAAATTCCCTGGACCAGATTGTCAATACGCCAACCAGGAGTGCAACCATACTGGCTCTGGTCCTCAGTAGTATGGGAGAGTGCTGCATACCCCCTAGTATTATGTCTTCTCTGGTAAGGTCAGATCACAAAGTGGTCTCCTTTGAAGTAAAAATAAAACTTGGACCCCACCACCTAACCCTAGAATATTCTGGAACTACTCTAAGGCTAACTTCCTGCTATTAAGGGATAGCCTGGCAGAATTTCAAGCCCCCATAAACCCTGAGAGCACTTGTGCTTATGCAGAACTTTTCAAAGAAACTCAGTACAAACATGTTAATAGCTGCATAGAGGCAGCTGTACCCACCAGGAAAAAGTGCAGAACTAACTAAAAAAAAGCCACACTGGTGGAATCGCAAAATGATTAAGCTGTGTAACAGAAGGAAGAAAATCATGGCAAAAATTAGGAGGTGCAGCACCCAGCAGGATAAAAGCACTCATCAAACTAAACAAATAACTCTTAGGACAAATAAAAGTCTACCAAAGCCATATTTGAGGTAAATGTGGCCTCAAAGGTGAATGACAACCACAAGGCATTCTTTAGCTATGTCTGCAACCTCAAAGGCAACACCCAATTGTGTGCAGAGCTCATTGTAAATCACCTATACTGAACCAGAAGATAAAGCAAATATGCTGCCCAACAAATTCAGCTCCAACTTTTCCCCTCTCACCCCCTCAACCTTCCCTCAGGAAATACCATCAAATGCAACTCCCCTTGCTGTCAGTAGAGAACAGGTCCTTAATGCTCTTTCTAAAGCCAAGAACACTGCAGCAGTGAGCCTAGGCAATACCCCAGGATGCCTTCTAAATAGCATGAAACATGACCTATCAGGCCCACTGGAATTGCCATTCAACTGTAGCCTCCAAAGAGGTTTTGTACCTCATGAATGGAGAACAGCAACAGTCCACTCTCTGCACAAAGGTGGGTCATCTACAGACCCTGGAATCTATAGACCTATAAGTCTCACTAGTCTTATATGCAAAGCCATGGAAAGAATTATCATGGAAATGATCAATAATGACATAGTAAACTTCCAGGCACTGGGCCCAACCCAGTTTGTTTTATCAAGGGCAGGTCTTGCCTACTCACCCTGGTGGATTTCTTTGAGAAGGTCACCAAAGCAGTGGAGGAGGGCAAAATGGTTGACACTGCCTACCTTGACATGGCCAAGGCATTTGACACAAAACCTCACTCGAGTATTGACATACTCAAAAGATTGGGTACAAACCCATATGCCACCTGTGCATAGCTAACTAGGTCACAGACAGGACCCAGGATGTTAGAATTGGGGAGTCCATCTCTACAAAGAGGCCAGTCACAAGTAGAGTCCCTCAGGGATCGGTCCTTGGAACGCTCTTTTTTGGCATTTATTTTTCTGAAGTCAAGGCCAATGTCATTGGTGTCTGGTTGACTAAATTTGCAGATTAATGCAAATTAGAAGGTGCCATTGAATCTCACTCTGACATAAATGTTCTACAGGATGGGCTGACACAGGCAAACAGCTGGTGTCAGAGCCATGGACTAAATTTAAATGTCAAGAAATGCATAATAGTATTCTTTGAGAGTCGTTCACCCCTGGTAACTTTTATATTGACAACACACCCCTTAGAGTTAACCAAGTATTCAGGGACTTGGGGGCACATGTAGACAGTAATCTAGCCTTTGACCATCACGTGTCTAGAGTAGTGAGGAAGTCATTCTATGTTGTGCAACTTACAAAGGTATGGCATCTAGGTCCAGGGAAATCATTGTTCCACTTTGTCATTCATCAGACCTGTCACTGAGTACATTGCCGTGTTTGATATGTACCTAACCAAGCATATCCAACAAATGAAACATCCATGGAGATTCTTCACTAAAAGAATACAGAGCATAAGTAAAATGTCCTTTGCAGACCACCTCAAGGCCCTATCCCTATATTCTGTCTCCTACAGGCTGTTGAGTTGAGATCTATACCTCTATATCTAGACCCCTCTCTAATAGACCTCCTGCATGTCCATAAAGCATACAGCACCGGAATTATCCATTCTAAAGACTTAAACGTAGCCTGTGATATAAATAGGACCTGCTGGAGAGACAAGTGTGTATCCCAGAGACTACCCTATCTCTGGAACAGACTCTCCATCTATATGAAGTAGAGTTAATCCCTAAACCAATTCAAATGTAACTTGGACAGTTGGATGGGGAACAAGAAATTCATCTCTGGCTTGACACCTATGTCTTTAATGGACACAGGCAACCTGTAAATGGTTCATCTCCCAGGCCCCTGCTTACACTTTTCAAGGGTACCAGAAATTGTCAGAGGTTTGGGATGCATGGCTAGGCTTAAAAAGGCCCTTGTGGCTGTTAGCCAAGTAAACGCCTATAAACCTAGGAGGCCCATTAGTAGAAAATCTTACTTAGGTAAATGGAAAAGGTTTTCCCATTGGTGCCACAAACGTAGTAAGGACCCTGTGTTATCACAGGTCCCTGTTGTACTACAGTATCTGTGTGAACTACTTCAGTCAGGTTTAGCCTACACTTCTATAAAAATTCACCTGTCAGCCATCAGTGCCTGCCTCCCTCTTAACCCTGCAGTTTTGGCTACAGTGGAAGTCAAGCTTTTCCTCTTGAGAGGCCTACATTTTAACCCACAAAGCAAGCCTATCTCTCCCCCTTGGGATCTGAATTATAAGCTGGACAAGCTTATACTGCCTCCTTTTCAACCAGCATATTCCACTTCTCTAAAATTCTGTACTTAGGTTCATAGGTAGGTACTAGGCTATTGGCCCTAGGGCCTATATAAGCATAGCCAAAGGTACCCTGGCTTTCACCACCCAAGAAAATTATTTTCCTGTGCCACTGTCGAGCAGAGCCACAGAAGTGATCCCCAGGGTGAATTTCCTATCTCCCATCCAATCATCAAGATTTTTCTTGAACAATGCTAATGAGGAGCTTTGTTTGATATAGATAGGTAGTTTGTTCCAGAGTATGGGAAGTCTCTGGGACAGGAATCTATCCCTCCAGCATGTTCTGTTTATTGTGGTGATGAGGTTTAGGTCCCTAGAGCATGTAGCTCGTAGGGACTGGGATTTCTTTAAGTGGAGCATGTCTAAAACCTCTGGGTTTGACATAGCTTTGTGTGTTAGGCAGAGATCGCCTCTGAGTAGGCGATATGCAATGGAGTAAAGCTGCAGTTTTTTGAGACGGTCTGCATAGGGCATCTCTTTGAGGCCAGTAATCCTCTTTGTGAGGTATTTCTGTGGCCTTTCCAGTTGTTGTAGATGTCTTGTGAGGTACATACCAAAAGGGACATTGTACACTATAATGGGTCTAATGAGTGACGAGTAGAGGGGAACAATCATCTCTTTTTTCCTGGATGAGAAACCTTTTGTGATGAGGTGTGCCACATAGAAGGATTTCCTGACTACTGTGGCGATGCGATATGATTATCAAAGGAGAGACTACTGTCCACCTGTGTCCCAAGGTCTCTTATCACACTTTCGGTGTTAAGTAGACTACCACCTATGTGGTAGCTCATGGGTACTGAGTTTTTACCAAAGGGAATGACAGTGCACTTTTTGGCATTGAGCTTGAGGCCATGGCTTTGACACCAGGCATCTGTCTCAGCAAGGCCATTTTGTTAGGATGTCCACATCTTTTGGAGTTTTGATTATGGCTCCTAGTTTGCAGTCATCTGCAAACTTCGTTAGCCAAAGACCTTCTGTGTTGGCATGTACTTCAGAGAAGTAGATACCAAACAGGAGAGGACCCAGGATTGAACCATGTGGTACTCCACTTGTCACTGGTCTGAAGCTGGATTTGGAGTCTGCTACTTTCACAGTGTGGGTTTTGTCAGTGAGCCAGTTGGCAACCCATCTTGTGACATAGGGATTTATACCTAGTTTAGTGAGTTTATCTATAATTCCAGAGTGGGGAATGGTGTCAGAAGCCTTGGCGAGATCTAGATAGGCTGTGTGAACCACCTTACCCTCATCTACGGTTTTGGTGACTGCTTCAAAGAAGTCTATCAGGTTTAGGAGACATGATCTGTCTTTTACAAACCCGAACTGGGTGGGGTCCTGAGTTTGGAGATTACCAATGTCATTATTTATAAGTTCCATGATGATACGCTCCATAGCCTTGCAGACCAGGCTCGTTAGGCTAATGGGGCGGTAGTTTCCAGGGTCTGTGGTGGCTCCCCCTTTGTGGAGTGGGATAACTGTCACTGTGCGCCATTCAGTGGGCACACAGCCTGAGGTGAGGCTATGATTGAACATGGGACTTAGGTGGGGTGCCAGTTCGTTCTGTAGTTCATGTAGAACACAGCCTGGGATGTCGTCAGATTCCATGGATGCTGTGTTCTTGGCTTTGGATAGTGTGTTTTTTACCTGTGCAGCCGTGATTACAGGCACTTTGCATTCTTCTGGTATAGAGATAGGCCTTTTAGGGGATGACAGAGGGGTAAAGTTAGCACTGAACCTATCTGCCAGGATGTTGGCAATATCCGTTGGCTCTGTATATTTAGTGCCATTGTGCTGTAACTCAGAGCAGATCTGAGTGTTGCCATTGAGATTCTTGACATAGCTATAGAATGCTTTGTGGTTGTCTTTAGAGTCAGTGGCGATTTTGTTTTTGTAACTAGCTTTGGAGGATTTTATGAGGGATCTCAGCTTCTTACTGAAGCTGACCAGGGAGTTTCTCCAATCATGGGATTTTACTCTTTTTTGCAACAGTTTCTTTCTTCTGTTGTAGAGTTTGTTTATGGCAGGGGACCACCAGATTAGCTTCCTTTTTTTGGAGGATAGCATCTTGGTTCTGTTAGGGATTGCACGATCCATGCACTCATGTAAGTGCTTATAAAGTGCATTTGTGTAGGATTCAGAAGTCATACCTCTATTGTCCATCAGCATGGGTGTCGTGAAGTTTGCCACTTCTGTCTTAAGAAGCGTGAAGTTGGCTTTGGAGAAATTTTTTACTGTGGTTTCACTAATGGGGGGTGGGGGAGGGATGTGGATGTCTAGGGTATTAGCTTATGGTCGGATCTGACCAACGAGGAATTGACCTCTGGTGTGGAGCACCGGTTGCCCATGTTGGTAATAAACAGGTCTAGGATATTTCTGCCCCTGGTGGGGGTGTGGATAAGTTGATCCATGGCATTGGAATTTATGAATTCCAAAAAACGTTGAGCACAAGAGTTGGTACATGAGTAGTTTTCCCAGTTAATGGTAGGGTAGTTGAAATCGCCCATTATTATGGTGTTAGGTTGTACCCTAATATTTTCCAGTGCATTAAGAAATGAGGAGTGGGAATCCTGGGACATGGTGGGGGATCTGTAGCAAGCTACAATTTGGATTCCGGTCTTGTCCAGAGTTTGTTGCACTTGGATAATCTCGGATGCATTATGCTGAGCAACTAGCCTGGGGGTGTGGATATCCTTAATGAATATGGACATGCCCCCACCTTTAGTGTTTCGGTCCAGGTTAGGTGGCCGAAAGGTGTGGTATGAATTATAGCCTGGTAATGCAGGGCTACTGTCTGGAGCCTTGAACCAGGTTGGAAAACTATTTTTCTTTTTGCTCTCACCACTACCAGGAGAATTTGTGCTGCAAGCTCTCATGGCCATTCCTCCCTTTATTATTTTTCACAAGGACAGGTTTGCTCTCTGGGCTAATCCATCATTTGTGCCTAAGGTAGTGAGCAAGCTGTCCCTCATCAGGCTGTTCATCTACCCTCTTTCTTTCCCAGTCCCCAGAACAGGAGAGAAGGAACATGCCTGTAAGCTCATTTCACTATGGCAATGGCTTCTTTTCACTATGGCAATGACTTCTTCAGGTGATTTCCACAAGGAAGTAGACACCAGGTTTATCTTAGAAGGTGCCACTTGGTCCTCTTTACACACCTTTGCAAAATAAAAACCAAACCACCAGTCTGACTGAACAATGAAGGAAACCACCAACAATAGTGAAAAACAGAGTTTAATATCGCTTTCGTCTCAAAAGACTTCTTCAGAATGAAATAAAATGCACACAGCAGCATCCCCTTATATATCAAATCAAAATAATTACCTAATAAAACAATTGATTACTTAAAGTGCACTAGCAAAAGGAATACAGTCATTTAAAGGCACACATCTAATAGCATAACATAGACAGTTAATTTTAAAATCTTCAGTGTTCTATTCTTCAGAAAACATTTAATATTCACTGAGTCATTAATACCAGTTTTTTTGTCAGCCCCAAACCTGAGCTGCCACATAGGTTCTCTTTGTTCGAGTTGGTCCTTATAGGACCCCCCCCCCTTATATTTCTAACTACATGTTCCAAAACAGCAAACAGAAACTTTTTAAACCCACTACATTTAATGGAATGTTTAAATAGATAGAGCATTGTTGATGTTCTTAGTTCTAATACAATAATAGTGCTCTTTAATTCTTTTACTAAGTGGTCATGTGGACATACCTAGATAAAATTCATTGCACGCAGAACATACAGTAAGATGGACTATGCCACTAGTATTGCAATTGTATACACCATCAATGGAAAGTGTCCTGTTCAAACAGGGTAGATCAATATAGGGTCCCTCTAAAATAAAACGACATGAACAAAAAACACATTTATACATCCCCTTACAGCGTCTGCTGTTGTCAGGGGTACTTTTGTATATGGAGTCAGATTGTAAACATTTTTTTTAAACAGTCAGTTTTTTTATATACAAAATTGGGTCTATCAGCTACAACTCGTATTCATTTGCTATTTCCACATAAGATGTTCCAGTTTCTGGTAATAATAGACCTGATGTTAAATGCATCAACAGACATATCCAAAATACAAGTACCACCAAAAGTATTTGTATTAGTGTTGTTAGAACTTAAATTGTTAACACCTGTGACTCCCTGTGGCTTATTTGTAATAGCAGTAAAACTATTTTTCAAACATTGGTGGAAAATCATTAGCCCTTCTTCTAATTTCATTAGCTAGTTTGCCAAGTAAATCTGAGGGGTAACCCCTAACCAAAAACATATTTTATATTCTGTATAAAGCTGACTTCTGATTCAAAATCAGCTTCTTCAGAAATAATTTGTGAAGCAAATTTTTAACTGAAGTTATTCTGCTCTTCAGTAACTTGAACTGAAGCTAGTGTTGGCTGAATTTTGTTATTTGCTAGTAATTACAGGTGTGGGGGTAGCCACATTCTTTGATTTCCTGTCCTTGCATATTTAAACTGGTGCATGTGAAATAATTCCTGCTTTAAATCTTCAGCTTGGCCAGCTAAGAACTTGGTTATATTCAACTGGATGTATAAGAGAATTTAAGTACCTTTATCTGCACTTTCTTTAAAAAAAAATATATACAGTATTATACAGTATTTAATTTGATTTAAACTGTGTATGAAGGAGTGTTGAAGGAATTTTTAACTGAAGTTTAGTGGCATTGAAACTGCCCGCCCCTCAGCCTGCCTCTGGGCCCATCTCATTTGCTCACTCAACTGAGTGCAGTGAGATCATATTCTGATTTCAGGCACTCCTACTGTGTACAAAGAGACCATCTGGGAAATAGAAAAAAAAATTAAGCTTATTTCCTGCCTTTCTTGTTAAGTGGTACAGACTATTTGTAGGCTTCTGAGCCCCCAAGCCCTTCTGTGTTTGAGGGAAGCCTTCTAGCTTGTTTTTTTTTTCTTATAACTAGCCAGTTTTCTAGTTTCAGCACTCAAATCTGTTTCTTTGATCTCAGCACTTGTTCAGAAAAAAAAAAAAAATTTCATCTGCTTTTACTGTACTTGTGTTTTTACCTACTTCTTTTTACTTTTGCATCATCTTAAAATACTCAATTGTATTTATTACTGTTTGGTGTAACTCATTCTAAGCCTTTTGGTTTAAACACTTGGGCTTCGGACCAGTTAGTTGTTTTGCACTGAGAGGGTTTGTGGTCTGCACTGTTGTGGCAGAACAGGTAGCTTACATCCTTCTAGGTTGAAAACTGCTGATTGAGGGCTCAGTGTCTGTTATTCTAAAAGTGTATTAATTCTGGTTTAAGCGCTTGGGCTTTCAAGCCAGTTATTTTACATTAAGAGGGTTCGTAGTCTGCACTCTTGTGGGAGGAGAGGCTGGACTCTGCCCTTCTGAGCTGGGAATTTCTGGTTAAAGGCTTATAGTGCATGCATATCTGAACTGTTTCTTACTGAAGTTGGTGCGCCTTGTTTGCTGTGGCATAGACTGGATTCGGGCCTGCTGGATCTAGCTTTGTTTGTGTAACTTGAGCACTAATCCAGACATTCTCTAAAGTATTCAATGGTATTTATTACTGCTTGGTTGTAACTTGATTAAAGTGTAGCTATCATTCAAGTCTTTTGGATTAAGCACTTGGGCTTCAGACCAGTTGTTTTACATTAGGAAGGTTTGTGGCAAGCACTGTGGTGGCAGGACAGGTAGCTTTCATCCTTCTAAGTTGGGAACTGCTGATTGAGAGCCCAGTGTCCAAGTGTATTAGTTCTGGTTTAGGCACTTGGGCTTCAGGCCAGTTATTTTACATTAAGAAGGTTCGTGGTCTGCACTCTTGTGGGAGAAGAGGCTGGACTCTGCCCTTCTGAGCTGGGAATTTCTGGTTAAAGGTTTATAGTGCCTGAATATTTGAACTGTATCTTACTGAAATTGGTTCACCTTGTTTGCTCTAGCATAGACTGGATCCAGGCCTGCTGAATCTAGCTTTGTTTATATGCTTGTTGTTTGTTTGCTTGTTATTTCCCTGGAAGCTAATTCCACCTAATACGCAACTTCTCAGCTTCTGTGGATCACTAGTGATATCTGCATTGCTTACTGTACTTATTTCCTTGTTTCACTTGAAAGAAAGTTACTGTTTGTCGTTTTGCATTTAGTTACTTGTAACACATTGCACTCAAGTTACCTGGCACTTGCTCACTAAAGCAATTATATAAGTCAGCACTAAAAATTAAAAGCACTACACCCTCACTCCCCACTGGCCCTTGTTTTCAATTAAGGATTTCCCAATATTATTCTAGCATGTCCAAAGGTCAGTTGTCAATCTCCTCTCCGGTCCAGCTGGTGAATCTGGGAATCTTGAGGCAATGTTATAACTGCCTCATGTACACAGACAACCCTCTCCTCCTCCCACATAACACAAATACTTGCGAGAGATGCAGCTATTTAGCCAAACTGGAGGCTGAGCTCTCTCAACTCAGACAGGAGGAGAAGGCAACTAAACACACCACAAAACCAGCCTCACAATGCTACCACTCCACTGAATCAAACACACAAACACACAAAGACATACTCGGAGGCTCTGAGTAAAAATTTACCTAAACAGCAGAGGCCTCCAAAGCAGACACCCAAACAACTGCTACCTCAAGACACCCCACAAGCAACACATAAACCACAAAAGCAGTGTGCAAAGCAGTCACAGCCCTTAAGGCCAAATACAACACCAAACATACTTGTCATAGGTGACTCCATAGTCAGACACACTGACGTCCCACTCACCAGGCTGAACAAGGAGAGGGTCACAGTAAGCTGCCTATCGGGCGCTAGAATCCGCCACATAACACAAGCACTCGGGTCACTCCACGGCAAGTACAAATATGACACAGTCATTGTCCATGCTGGTGTGAACGACCTGAGACGCACCTCCCTGGACTACATGAAAAGAGACATAGAGGAGCTCTCTGATTATGTAGCCCAGGCAGGTATGACCCTAACCCTGAGCAGTATCCTTCCTTCACCAAGAATGATGCCACAATATAGAGACAAGATGATCAGCTTTAACAATTGGCTTAATGTCTGGTGTCATTCAAAGGGGATCCAGTGTCTGTCTGCCTGGGATGACATGCTTGACAAGCCACGCTGCAAGGGACAGCTTGCACCTGTCACCCCTGGGATTCCGGATAGTGGCTAAGGTTCTTGCCACGCCCATAGTGCCTTTTTAGGCAAGGCTCAAATTCTAAACCTACCACCCTAGAAAACAAAAATGGGAAGAAACTGAGGGTAATGCTGCTCAGTGCCAGAAGTCTAAATCTCAAAATGCACGCACTCGAGGCCCTTCTCAGTATGGAGAACATCGATGTCTGTGCTGTAACTGAAACCTGGTTCAAGGCTCCCGAGAGCACCCCGGCACTATTAGGTTTTACATCATATCATGCGTTCCGGCCCCAAAACCCGGACCACACCACAAAAGGAGGGGGTGTATCCATATTCATAAAGGATACCCACACCTCCAGGTTGGTGGCAACGCACGAAGCTTCGGAAACCATCCAGGTGCAACTAACCATAGGCAAAACTGCTCTACAAATTGTAGCATGCTACAGGCCACCCTCTCAAACTCAGGAACCCCACACAGCCTTCCTGAAGACACTGGAGGGTATAAATGTATCTCCAAACACCATCATATTGGGTGACTTCAACTACCCGAATATAGACTGGGAACATTACTCAAGCCCTAACTTTCTAGCCCAACGGTTCCTGGAGTTCATAAATTCAAATGCCATGGAACAGCTAGTCACTGTTCCCACGAGAGGAGAAAGCATACTAGATCTCATTGTCACAAACATGGGGACAAAATGCTCCACACCGGAAGTATATCCCTCATTGGTGAGATCTGATCATAAACTAATCTCACTGGAAATCCACATCCCGCCCCACCCCAAACAAAAGACCATAGTGAAGAACTTCTCTAAAGCAAACTTCACACTACTCAAGACTGGTGTGGTATCCTTCAAGGCCCCTGAGCCAGAGGAAACCACAACCCAAGCTGCGGAAGCCCTTACAAATGCCTTCTATGAACACCTCCAGGACTGCATGGATCAGGCAATCCCAAATAAAACCAAGACTCTTTCCACAAAGGGCAAACGTCCAGTCTGGTGGACCCCAGCCATTAACAAACTTTACAATAAGAGGAGAAAGCTATTACATGATAGAACAAAATCCATAAAAGGGAAGTCACCCCTGATCATTATTAGTAAAAAAATACGAGCACTCATAAAATCAACTAAGGCCAATTTTGACATACTGGCAGACAGGTTCAGTGCAAACTTCACCCCCCTTTCCCCCCCTAAAGGAGAGATAACTATCCCAGCCGAGTGTAGCCTCCCGGACATCTCAAATGCGCAGGTGAAAGATGCTCTCTCTAAAGCTAAAAACACAGCATCAATGGGACCGGATGGTGTCCCCGGCTGTGTACTACACGAGCTAAATGAGGAATTAAACCCGCACATAAGGCAGCTGTTTAATCTCAGCCTTACCACAGGATACGTGCCCAAGGAGTGGCGTACGGCAACTGTGGTCCCACTCCACAAAGGCGGCGCCTCTACGGACCCTGGTAATTACCGCCCCATAAGCTTAACAAGTCTAGTCTGCAAAGCTATGGAGAGGATCATAGTGGAGCTCATAAACAAAGATATAGGGGACTTGCAGACATTGGACCCGACCCAGTTTGGCTTTGTCAAGGGAAGATCATGCCTTATGAACTTGGTCGACTTCTTCAAAACAGTCACCAAGGCCATTGATGAGGGAAAGGCAGTCCATACAGCCTACCTTGACCTTGCAAAGGCTTTCAACACAATACCCCACTCGGGTATTGTAGAAAAACTTACCAGCTTAAATGTAAACCCATATGTCACAAGATGGGTTGCAAACTGGCTTAAGGACAGAACCCACAGGGTTAGAGTTGCTGGCGCTGTGTCAGACTCCAAGCCAGTCACAAGTGGTGTCCCACAGGGCTCGGTCCTTGGCACCCTATTGTTTGGCATCTACTTCTCAGAAGTACAGGCCAACATGGGAGGACTTTGGCTGACAAAGTTTGCAGACGACTGCAAACTGGGCCATAGTGGAAAGTGCATTGGACACGGATATCCTTCAGAAGGGACTCACGGAAACAGATAGCTGGTGCCAGAGCCATGGCCTGAAGTTAAACGCCAAAAAATGTATAGTCATACCCTTCGGGAAAAACAAGGTAACCCCAAGCTACCATATAGGTGGCAATCCACTAAGCACAGAAGAGGTTATCAGGGACCTGGGGACCCAGGTTGTCAGTGGCCTTTCTTTTGACACTCACATTGCTAAAGTGGTTAGAAAGACCTTCTACATTGCCCACCTGATCATGAAGGGATTCACATCCAGATCTAGTGAGGTCATTGTTCCCTGTACTCTTCACTTATCAGACCAATGATCGAGTACAATGCCCCATTCGGGATGTATCTCACCCGACATCTGCAGCAATTGGAGAGACCCCAAAAGTTCCTCACCAAAAGGATAAAGGGACTCCAAAATCTGTCATATGCTGCCAGATTGAAGAAACTCCAGCTCTATTCAGTCGCATACCGTCTGCTCAGAGGTGACATGTGCCTGACATACAAGGCCATGTCCAACCCGAATTAATGGACATGCTCCACCTCAAAAAATCCAAATCCACCAAAACCACTAGAGCAAGTGACTTAAACCTTAGCACGGCTATAAATAGGATGTGCTGGAGGGATAGATTTATCACTCAGAGACTCCCTATGCTGTGGAATAAAATCCCGGTCCATGTGAGGCAGAGCACCTCGCTGACTCTGTTCAAGAGAAATCTAGACCTGTGGATGGGAGATCGTAGGTTTACCCTGGGAATCATCTCTGTGTCACTGCTGGACAGAGGCACAACAAACTAATGGGCACAGTATTTTTTCATATAAGGGGTGGCGTAAGCCACAAAAATTTGGGCTAGGCTTATAAATGCCTTAGGGCAGATAGCCTAGTATAAACCTATGAACCTATGAATAAACTGACCCTTCGGTATGTTATTTTTCATAAAAACAGGATGGTTGCTCAAATAATGCAAATAACTGTTAAAAGTCTCCTTCCTATGTATTCCACTTGTGAAACGATTATTAGAAGTATCCCAAGTCAGAGTTATATCCAAAAAATGCACTGATAGCCCAGCATTCCCCAATACAAATTAAAAAAAAAAATCACTGGAATTATTAATATTATCACAAAAAGAGTGAACCTGGTCTATGCCACCTTCCAGGATAAAAAACAAATCATACACATATCTGCCATAAAAAAAACACATGATATTGCTTCATAATAGGTCTGAGAACACTATGCTCCCACCACCCAAGAACTAGATTGATGTAAGCCGGGGCCGCAGCAGACACCATAGCTACCCCTCTTAGCTGCTTTTAAATTTTCTTGTTAAATAGAAAATAATTGTTATTAAGCACTAGTTCTATTAAGGTGCATAAAACAAATATGCTGTCGGAATGAAGGTGGGCTACATTTCCCAAGAACTGTGTAACAAAATCAACCCCTTGGTCATGTAGGATGCTCGTAAACAATGATTGGACATCCACTGTAAACAAAATGTTCTTAGAATCAAAGGAATATGCAGAACTAAAAGTCCTAATCAAATCCAAAAAATGCCATGAGTCCTTAATAAATTAATCTAATTTTTGGACTAGTGGATTTAACATATAGTCAGCTACTAAAGAAATACCTTCTGTGACTGAATTAGGTGAAGATACTATGGGTCTAAATTGGGGGGGGGGGGGTTCAAGATTTTTGTGAATTTTGGGGATACCAAACATGGTCCCCGAAAGTGGATGTTCAACTAACATAAAATCATACATGTCATTAGTAAAATACCCATCGACCCACAGATCATATAAAATAGATTGTATATAGTGATATGCCTTAAAAACCAGCTGTTGACTAATTAATGAATATTCAGTCTCAATACTTAGCATATTTTCCATATAGTTGACATATTTATCTTGTTCAAGAATTACCAGCCCCCCTCCCTTATCGGCTTTCATAAACCAAAGGTGGCTTAAAGACCTCATTTCTTTTAAGGCTGTTCTTTGAGCTCTAGTAAGATTATAAAACTTATAATCTACCTTAGTATGAACAAGTTGTCTGATGTCTTCAGTGCAACAATTTTCAAAAACACGTAAGGTGTTAGTTAAGGGGAGAGTAATGGTACTTGGTTTGGCAAACAGACATTTATTAAACTCCATACTAGAAAAAACACAACTTAAATTTAGTTTACGACAAAACATTTTTAAATCCAACAATGTGTGTCCTAAATTCATCCTTTTGCTAGGCACAAAGGTAAAACCAGGCCCTAAAACAAATGACTGATCAGAAGTAAATCAATAACAGGACAAGTTATACATTTTCTCATTCAAAAAGTCAGTATTAAAATGTTCAGTAAAAGCAGTTACTTTTTCTTGTTCCTTGTGGAAGTCTTTCTTGTTGACATATTGCCCATCTCGTTCTGACATAAAACAGGTCTCTTCTCAAAGGGGACTCGCCCTGCATTAACTGGAATCTGACCAGAACCATTAATTTCATCCTGTTCATCACAAGAAGTATCAGACATACCATTCATAGATTCACTTGTGGAACAATCAGAATTCTAAGTCTAACAGGAAGTGACATCACCACCTGTCTTAACTTCACTAAAGGAAGTAGGAAGAAGACCAGAAGCTCCTAGGTGTCTATAGCGACCCCAAAGTTGGTTCTGTGTCTTAAAGGGGACAATAGCCTTTTTAACATCAGAGACCTGGGTGAAAAGCAGTATTGTTGGAATATGCATTAATGTCCCATTGTAACTTCTTTAGCTTTCTCTATATTAAACCATGCTCAAATTCTTCCATAGAAAAAAGCAAAGCAGAGTCGTCTTTGTTTAAACAGGGTATATTTCTTATAAGCTTCTGCAAAGAAGCTTCTGTCTTAATAATATCATTGCGTACCTCCCCAATTCGTTTCTCATTGCGACCAACAAGCAATTTTAAGAAGTCAAGCCCTGTTTTAGAAAAGAATGACACCAATTCAGAAAAAAAGGACTATGTTGGAAGTACACCATTAGGGCATTTAAAAAAATACAAACCCTTAGGTACTACTCCCACTTGTATGCATTTATCAAAGTACTTGGTCTCAACAACCAAAACTCTGTACTTTTTTAGTAGTTTTTCCAACAAAGATAAAAGTCTTTTAGCCTCTTTTTCCTGTCATTAAACATAGTAGAGGTTAAAGCTAAATTGTAGGCATCAAATGGGTCTGAATCACAGTTTAAGACTGCAGTAATGTCACTAAACACAAGCATATTGTTCTCAGAATGAAATACTGAAGCAGTCTTATCAATTAGTCTCCACACTTTCACCTTCTGAACTATGTGAGGACAGTTTACTTAAACCAGTCATTCTATAATTACTTGCTGTTAAAGTTTCAAGAGTCTTTTGCATATCTTTCATAGTGCACATCAACATGGAAAGCAGGTTGGTATCTTGAAAATCAGACATACCAGGTGTAGGATGAACAGACATCTCCAAAAGTAGGTCCTCGTTCAGGCCAGCCATCCACAGGAAGGACACATCAACTAGGAAAAACAACAGTCCCAAGGATGAAGCAGCAGCAGAAACTAATAAAAACCAAACCTCCAGTCTGACCGAACAATGAAAGAAACCACCAACAATAGCGAAAAACACAGTTTAATATCGCTTTTGTCTCAAAAGACTTCTTCAGAATGAAATAAAATGCACACAGTAGCATCCCCTTGTATATCAAATCAAAATAATTATCTAATAATCAATTACTTCAAGTTGTTGTTGTTGTATCTTTCGTCTGTTCCCGGTTAGGTGTTGCCACAGTGGAACTCCGGTCCGCTAATGATTGGCAGTAGATTTTTACGTACTGACTTGCCAGGCCTGATGCACAACCTTTAACGAAGGTACGCCCATTCGTGCATGTCTCCACACAGAAGACGCTTTAGCGGAGAATCGAACAGGACAATGTCTTACTGTGAGGCGACAATGCTACCGCAGCACCACCACCGCAGCTTTAATCAATTAGTTGAAGTGCACTAGCAAAATGAATACAGTCCTTTAAAGGCATACATCTAATAGCATAGCAGACAGTTCATTTTTAAATTTTCAGTCTTCTATTCTTCAGAAAACATTTAATATTCACCGAGTCATTAATACCATTTTTTTTGCCGGCCCCTAACCTGAGCTGCCACATAGTTTCTCTTTGCTCCAGTTGATCCTTATAGGACCCCCCCCCCCTTATATTTCTAACTACATGTTCCAAAACAGCAAACAGAAACTTTTTAAAACCACTACATGTAATGGAATGTTTAAATAGAGCATTGTTGATGTTCTTAGTTCTAATACAATAATAGTGCTCTTTAATTCTTTTACTAAGTGGTCGTGTGGACATACCTACATAAACTTCATTGCACACAGAACAAAACCGCAAGATAGACTATGCCACTAGTATTGCAGTTGTATACACCATCAATGGAAAGTGTCCTGTTCAAATGGGGTAGATCAATATAGGGTCCCTCTAAAATAAAACAACATGAAGAACAAAAACCGCATTTATATTTATACATCTCCTTACAGCGTCTACTGTTGTCATGGTACTTTTATATATGGAGTCAAATTTGTAAACATTTTTTTAAACAGTCAGTTTTTTTATATATACAAAATGTTCAAGGGTACCAGAACTTGTCAGAGGTTTGGGATGCATGGCTAGGCTTAAAAAGACCCTTGTGGCCGTTAGCCAATTAAACGCCTATAAACCTAGGAGACCCACTACTAGAAAATCTTTCTTAGCTAAATGGAAAAGTTTTTCCCATTGGTGCCACAAACGTAGTAAGGACCCTGTGTTATCACAGGTCCCTGTTGTACTACAGTATCTGTGTGAACTACTTCAGCCAGGTTTAGCCTACACTTCTATAAAAATTCACCTGTCAGTCATCAATGCCTGCCTCCCTCCTAACCCTCCAGTTATGGCTACAGTGGAAGTTAAGCTCTTTCTCTTGAGAGGCCTACATTTTAACCTTCAAAGCAAGCCCATCTCTCCCCCTTGGGATCTGAATTATAAACTGGACAAGCTTATACTGCCTCCTTTTCAGCTAGCATATTCCACTTCTCTAAAATTCTGTACTTGTAAAACTATTTTTCTCTTTGGTCTCACCGCTACCAGGAGAGTTTGTGCTGCAAGCTGTCATGCCCATTCCTCCCTTTATTATTTTTCACAAGGACAGGTTTGCTCTCTGGGCTAATCCATCATTTGTGCCTAAGGTAGTGAAGCAAGCTGTCCCTCATCAGGCTGTTCATCTACCCTCTTTCTTTCCCAGTCCCCAGAACAAGAGAGAAGGACTCTTGCATTATCTGGACATTTATAGGCAACTCAGATTTTATCTAGACAAAACTAAGTCCTTCAGAAAGACTGACCAGTTGTTTGTATCCTTTATGAGCCCTAAAGTGGAACAGCCAGTCTCCAAATAAACTGTTGCAACTTGCATCTGTAATGCCATCTCTTTCTGCTATGGTAAGACCTTGCCTTCCTGCCTGTAAGCTCATTTCACTATGGCACTAGCTTCCTCAGGTGATTTCCACAAGGGAGTAGACACCAGGTCTATCTTAGAAGGTGCCACTTGGTCCTCTCTACACACCTTTACCAAACACTACAAAATTGATTATTTCTCCAGGTCCAGGACAGCCTTTGCTAGGTCATTCATGTCCAAACTGCTGAGCAGCTCTTCTGTTCAATAGGCAACCACCCTTCCTATCTTCTTTAGCTCTGGTAATCACCCATTGTTAGGGTTACTGCAACACTGTTTTCAGTCAGGACATAGTACAGTTGTGTAAGAATTTACCATTACAGTAGATGATCTGCTGACAATTGTTCAACTGTTGCAGTATTCCATCCCATCCTTCTTCCCATATTCTCTACCTGACTTCAGCCTTCCCTTTCTTCTTCCCTTTTGCTTTACGCGGTCTTCTCTGTTACATGGAAAAGGGGGAGTTTTCTTGCCTATTTGAGCTACACCCCTTCTGGCTGTGACTAGTCCCTTCTCTCATAGTCTTCAGGCTGCTGGCTTGTTGATAGTTTGCAGATCCACACGTGTGTCTGTCTGTATACCCTTATGCTTACGAGCTGAAGTCATGCGTCAGATGTGCAACCTTAGAAAGGTAAAGCTTTGGTATCCTGGCCGGATGTTAGTGGTGACAACACCCATATGTCAGGAATACTGAAACAATTATCAGTAGGACATCTACTGTTAAGGCAAGTTCTTAAACAACTGTACTTACCCTTGTTTGTGACTAGATTGTGCGCTTTTTTCTTTTTAACTTGTACTAATTGCTTCTCTGCAGACTTCTGTCTTCAGTCAGAATACTTGATTTGTGGCCTGGGTCATGGATGTATGATCACACCTGTCCTCTCAGTTTCCCATGTATGTTTGATCATTGCATTATCTAACTTAGCTGTGTATTGTAGGGCTGCCCTCTGAAGTTATTGTGGGCGATCTTTCTTGCTGTCATTACATGCCCTGAGCTGGCTTAAAAAAAGAATGACATATTGAAATGGGGAGAGAACTGTTGCACAACTGGAAGGTCAGAATAGAATTTTCGTTTTGATATATGGATGAGGTCTGCAGTACCAGTTTTTTTATTTTTATTCCTAAAGAGCTTACATGTCATGGTGTTGTCCCGTACTCTGCATCCCTTGTGTCTTAATTCACTACTTGTACCACTGTTCTCTGTCTTCACTGCAATTATAATTGTCCTGCAGAAAGAAGAATCACCTTTTTCCCTGACTGGTGTCCCAGCTGCCTGGGGTCATCATCAAATTCCTTTCTCTGATATCATTGCCAAGGCTAAAGTCTCTGTGCCATTTGGTCAGTCCTTTTAAAATTGTCTTAGCATAAGTACTGTACTAAGCCTCCCTTAAAAAAAATTATTAGGTTCAATGTGATGCACCCAGTTAACCAATTTCAGTAAATTAAGTAAGATTTTCTATGCATCGATTATATACCCAAGTTCCCTTACAGGATTTTAATGTCTTGACCTCCTCAGACTTGCTGTTTTGTACATTCATGACCTTTGTAGTGAAAGTTTTACCCTAGCTGCCCACCCTATGTCTTTTTTATTTTTCCTTGGTTTCTACGTATGCCTCTGTGAGAAACATGCTAACCTTACTAGACTTTGTTGATGTCATGGAGGTGTATGAATGACTCTCTAATGTCCTCCCAGCCTCCTTTTTTCAAGAGTAGTTTAAAATATTAATTTCCTTTAAGCTCTCCCTATAACCTGAAATGAAGTAGTAGGTATGGAAGTACTGAATGCAGTTTATAAGTTCAGCTTCTGTTTGTGCTGATGTCACATTTTTTAATGTTGGCAGTCCACCTTCTATTAGTGTTGCAGCAAAGCAAATGAAATTCTGTCATATAATTTACAGCACACGAGTTGGACAATTATCCAGAGAGAGAGACAAAATTAAAATGGATTTGGAAAAAGCAGAGAAGCGAAATTTCCAGCTTGTCAGAGAAGTGGACGACCATCATTCTGTTATGGAACAACTAAATGAAAGTAAAATCAAGTAAGTTCACTAGTTCTGTTTTTTGCAGAATGATTACTAGTATTCATTTTAAGGATGACAGGAACAATTCTCTGCAGGTTTCATGAAATTGTATTTTTTTATGTATCATTTCTTAAATATTGAGAGTAGGAATTCTTTTTGCCATGGTTTGTCCTTTACCTTCATTTAATATTTTAATTCTAGTATCAAGAACAAATGCTATAAGTAAAGTATATTTTAAGTTTGTTTTTTTCTCTGTAGCTGTCCATCTGATAACATAAGCAAAGCTATTGTATTAATTAAGAATAATGTATACAGTGTGAGTTCATGTTTGTTCCCATAGGGCAAATACCGATGGGGATAAATGGATGTATGAGAGTAAGAAATTGGAGACGATAACACTTCAGTTAAGGGAAGTTCCAGTTAAGTTACCTCACTGGGTGCCAAGATGGTACTAGTACCTTTAAAATGAAGCACTGGCACCTTGGGAGTGATAACACAGTGCATTCTCTTGTTACTAACTGATGCGTTGTAGCACAAACACGTAGGATCAGAAGTGTAGGATGAGGACTGTAGTTTTGTTATACAGCACTGTGTCAGAAGTTACTGGGTAGTTGTATTTTGTTTTATTTCAGTCCCAGGAAAAGTAATGTAACAGATTCTGCAGTTTAGTAATATTCTTGAATGTTAATTTGCTTGCAAGTTGCCAGCAGCATAGTTTTGTTCAGTGAAGTTTTTCCTGGTCTTCTGTGAACTGTCTGCATAGAAAAACTGATTTTTAACAACAGGGAGGGAATATATAGGTTCATAGGTAAGAACTAGGCTAGCCGCCTTTGTGAACCATTTTAAGCTTAGCCAATTTCCTTTTCAAAAGTGAGAATCAAACATGGTACCTTGCGTTTGTAAAGTAAACACCTTAACCATTATGCCACCCCCACCCCATCCATTATAGCTATTATCTCTGCCCACTGATTTAGTTGCAGCTCCTCGTTAAACACTAACATTTTCACCACCTCACAGGAATTGTCCAGTGTATTTCCCATACATTTTTGAAAACAACTATTCTGTCCCTTAGTTAAAGTTTACTAATTTGTATTATATCTTCAGGTTGTCATCTGTTTAGATTTTGTAGCTGAAGAGTACCTTGAATCTTAAAGATGTAACATCAGAGACCCTTCTCGATGGATTTGGATGCTGAGATTGGGTTTATTTTCTCCACCAGTTCCCATGCTTATGTATGGATGTACATTTATGACCATGCATTTCATGAAAACATAAAAGTGCTTGTCCCCCTTGCCCACAACTTCTCATTCCCATTTTCTCAGTATAACTCTCGATGCCCTTCTGTTCTCATGTTCCAGTATTCATAACCTTACGGAGTTGCTGCCTGCAGCACCGGACATCCATCCATTATTCCAAAATTTTAGAAGCTGGGGTACATGCGATGTTGCATGCAAGGGCCATAAACTAATGTTGACTATATCTGTGATGTCTGCACGTACCCAGTTCAGAACTTTTCTGCCACAGCGAGAGAACTTTTCTGCCGCAGCTGGATTCAAACGTCCAATCGCCAGTTCTGCAATCTGGTGTTTGCTCGACATCGGCCTTCCAATTTCTTGATTGTTTACCAGCTGTCCGCACTGACATAGTACCCTTGTGGGATTTTTCTTGATGTTTATCGTGTTTCACTGTTGCAGTCATTACTCTTGGGTTATCCTGCTGGCAGGCTACCCACAGTCGGCCTGAATTCCAAGGTCTTGGTCTGGTGTCGGTTGCTGTCGCCTCTTCCCTGACGTCAGTGTGCCAGGGGTATAAAAGATGCAGCCGACTCCATTTTCTTCAGTCTTTCTTGCCTTGCGGTGCCCGAAGCAAAAGCAGTTTGCAAGTGCCGGTCGGCTGACTCCTGAGATTTTCAAAATCGAATTTTAGATCCAAAGTCTTCATTAAAGCTAAGTACCCCGTTGGGGAAACTCTTTTCTTGCTCCAGACCAATGTCAGAAAAAGTTAACAGTTGTATTTCTTGTGGGAAGCAAATACCTCATAAGGATTTTCATTCTTACTGTATTCCTTGCCTAGGCCCTGATCACGACATTGCTAGCTGTCGGTTTTGTGCTAGATTTAACCAACGCACTATTAAGCGTCGGTACAATTTTGCCTTTCATTACTTTGGCCGAAGGTTTAATTATATAATGCCGTTGGAACAGCTGATGATTGGAGTTTATAAAAAGTGCAAGGAAAAGGACAGGTATTCGAGGTCCAAAACCGATGAGGCCCCCGCTAGGCCAGTCGCCGGTTCTCAGTGAGGCGCTTTCGCAGCCCCTGACGTCCGCTACCTAAGAGCCACAGGCCGCTTCCGACTCCCACGTGGAGCCGACTAGGTGTCTGAATACTCAAGGTATTGGACTCTCGAAACTATTCCCTCAGATGGGTCCGGAGCCGGAGAGCAGGCATCGGCTTCTGTGGGTGTTTTCAGACCTACACAATTATATGTCAAGCCAACCTCAGCTTCAAAGACAAAGTCTAAAACCACTGTAAAGACAAAGAAACAAGTACAGCATTCTCCTGGACAGACTTCCATGCCTAAGAAACAGATGCTTAAAATGGCCGAAGACCTAATTACTTTGATCAGGGGTTCCCATCCCCCTCCTGATAAGAGGCCTAGGCAAGAGACAGAATATGACTCTTCTGATCAGGTTTCAATTTCCTCTGATTCTTCTTCTGAACAGGGATACTCTTTTCCTCCCTATGAGGATTCTGATGCTGAAGAATCTATTCCTTCAGCCTCTCCACCTGAGGATTATTCTTTTGAGGAAACCCTGCATACCATGAGGCAGCATTTTCACTGGGAGAGCCAAGATTACTCCGAATCTAAGAAAAGGCTCAGAGACTTTCTTTTACTACCTCAGCACAGACCTCTTGCTATTCCACCTGTTACATTGTAGATGATGTATTTTCAGAGTCCGGCCTGTCTCCTGACTCTTTACCCCCTGCACCTGCTAAGCCAGACAGATACTACAGGGTTCCAGATTCTCATAAATTTCTATATAAAAATCCTGCTGCTGATCCAGAAACTATATCTCAGGGTCCAAAAGGGGTCAAGGCTTCCACTGCAAAAAACCCTGCCCCCTCGGATAGGGATTCTAGTGCACTGGACAGATTGGGGGAAAAAGCTTACACTTCTGCTACCTTGGCTGTAAGGGCTTTAAATTGTCAGTTTCATATGCTTAAATATCAACAATACTTAATATCACTGCTTAAACAGAAAATGTTGACAAATTCTGAATGTTCTGATAACAAGGAAATGCAGGATTTATTGCATGCAGCTGAACAAGTGGGAAAGCATACTTTGCAATGTGGTTTTGATTCACTGGAGGCCTCTTGCAGGGCTGCTGTTACCGGTTCTGTCATTAGAAGGCATGCTTGGTTAAAAGAACAGAATCTGCCTGATCATGTTAAAGCAAAATTATTGGATGCTCCATTACAGCATGATACTTTGGTGTTAAGGCAGAAGAGGTGTTGAAGAAAATGGAGGATAAAGCAAAATCCATGCAGACAGTTAAGGATTTCCTACAGGTACGGCCACCCAGATTTAGCAGGAACTGGCCTACAAAGAATTGGTCCTTTCCAGTGTCAGACAGGCCACAAAGAGGCAGATGCAGATGCCCCAGAGGCAGATCTCAGCCCCAAGGCTCATACAGGCCTAAACAATGGGGTGTTTCTACCTCCAAAAGTGGAGAAGACAAATCACAACCATACAGGAAACAGTCCCAATGACTTTCCTCTGCCAGAACCAAGCACTTATCTTTTGGCAGCCCCCTTAGGGGGAAAACTAGCACTTTTTTCACCAAATTGGCGCATGATTACCCAGGACAAATGGTCTTGAACATAGTGTCTCAGGGCTACAGGTTCCACTTTCACACCCAGCCAAGGGCAAAAATTATGCCAGACCTGCCACTCAGTCAATGGGCAGAGGCACAAAAGCAGGTTTCATCCCTCATGGTCATGAGAGCCATTCAACAAGTACCACAACAAGGGCAGGGACAAGAATTTTACTCGAGACTTTTCTTGGTGCCCAGTAAGGACAAAGCCTGGAGGCCAATACTGGACCTGTCTATACTAAACACATTTCTGGACGTTCCAAAATTCAAAATGCTGACTCTGCAGCAGCTACTGCCCATGCTGGGCAAGAAGACTTGGCTCGTAACTTTGGACCTAAAAGAAGCATACCTGCATGTCCCAATCAGACAATCTTGCAGAAGATACCTCAGATTCATAGCTGGCTCAATGCAATACCAATTCTCTGCACTGCCCTTTGGCTTATCTACTGCGCCCAAGGTCTTCACAAAATGCCTGGCACCAGTAATTGCATTTTGCAGACAAAGAGGAATTCAAATATATCCTTACTTGGACTGCCTTATTCAAGCAGAGAACAAAGACATTCTACTAAAGCATCTGGCGTTTGTAAAAAGATTACTAATTTGCCTAGGTACACAGTAAACGAAAAGAAATCAAAACTAGTACCCTCTCAAGAGATAATATTCTTGGGTGCAAGCTTAAATACAACTGCCCAGATGGCTTATCTCACGCCAGACAAACAAAGGCAACTGACGTCTTACTTCAAAATGTTGGCAACAAAGACCCCGTTATCTGCAAGGAAAATTCTGCAGACTTTGGGCTTCATGGCATCCTGCATTCTGCTAATTCCATATGCCAGACTGCATATGAGGAAACTACAATGGTATCTAAAAAGTGTTTGGACTCAACATTGCCACAGCCTGGAAACATTAATTACCCTCATTCCCTGCCTGCAACAGGAGTTTCGATGGTGGGCACAGTTCTGTCACCACAACAAGGGACAGCCATTCACTTTACCCACAGCCAGGCAGACACTAACAACAGATGCATCAGATTATGCCTGGGGGGCCCACATGCCAGGAAAATGTATTCAGGGCACATGGCCCGCAATCCAGATGCATCTTCATATCAATCAAAAAGATATGCTAGCTGTTCAGAATGCCTTGACATCCTTCAAGGATCTACTTCATCCAGGACAACTACTGGTAAAGACTGACAATACTACAGTCATGTGGTACATAAGCAGGGAGGCACACATTTCTACCCCCTCTGCAGACAAGCCATGACTTTGTGGGACACAGCATTGACTTATCAAGTTCACCTGCAAGCACAATTCCTGCCAGGAAAAATCAATACTCTGGCAGACGAACTAAGCAGAAACCTCATGGATCCCCACGAGTGGAAACTGGATCCACAAGTCTTCAGCATGATAACAAGGAAATGGGGATGCCCAGACATAGATCTATTTGCCTCCCCTCACAACTGCCAACTACAGAGATTCTGCACAAGGATTTATCACAAGCAAGCATGGAAAGTGGATTGCCCCATCCTTCAGCTGGAAAAACCTAACAGTATATGCCTTTCCACCACTGCCTCTCCTCCCCAAGGTACTCCTAAAGGTCAGACAAGAGAAGCCAAAAATGATACTGATTGCCCCGGACTGGTCACGCCAGCACTGGTACCCAATCCTAAAGAATTTGTCTTGAGGTCCAGCCTGGACATTGCCTCAAACTTCTCACTTACTGACCCAACAAAACAATCAGATCCTGCACAGCCAACTCAGGACCTTAAATCTGGCAGCATGGCGGATAATGTAGCCACTCCTCTTTCAAAAGCTGTAATGGATGTTATCTTGGAGGCCAGGAGACCCAGTACCAGAAAATCTTATGCAGAAAAATGGAAGAGATTCTGTGCTTGGAACCAGGAACAAGGAATTGACACGTTTGTACCAAATATTCCTCAGATTTTACAATACTTAACTGAGATGCTGGACAAAGGCTTATCCTTTTCATCAATTAAGATTCATACCTCTGCCATTTCAGCCCATTACAATACGGAACCACCTATCTTTTCTCATCCTTTAATAAGGCAGTACCTCAGAGGGTTCAAAAACATAAGACCTCCAAGGAGAGCACCAATACCTGCATGGGACCTCAATTAGGTCTTGGAAAAACTCACACTGCCTTTTTTTGAGCCAGCCACAGCAGCTGATATAAAATTCTTATCCTGGAAAACAGCTCTGCTCCTAGCAATAACCTCTGCAAGACGAGTCTCTGAGTTACAGGCACTTATGGCTGTGGAACCTTTTATAATTTTCCATCCAGACAGGGTTTCTCTGAGGACGAACCCTATATTTATGCCTAAGTGTGGCCCTTAAGCAAAACCATTCACTTGCCTACCTTTTATCCAAACCCACAGAACAAGGGTGAGAGACTTCTGCATTCTTTGGACATACACAGACAACTACGCTTCTAACTGGACAGAACTAAAGCTTTCAGAAAGACTGAGCAACTTTTAGTGGCATATGCTGCAGGATCACAAGGAAAGGCTTTCTCAAAACAGACTATTTCAAAATGGATAGGCCATTGCATTCGTCTGTACTACTCACAGCATGGCAAATCAAAGGGCATTAGGCCACATTTTACCAGAGCAGCAGCCACTTCAGCAGCCTTCCTCAGAGGAGTACCAACCAAAGACATCTTAGGGGGCTGCAACTTGGAGTTCAGTGCACACTTTTACAAAGCACTACCGCTTACCTACTCTAAATCCAGAGCAGGCTTTGCCACTGCAGTTCTGCAGGACCTCATAGCCTCTCCTAATCCTATTTAGCCCAGCCAGCCATACTCAGCTTTGGGATTCAACCCAAGAGTAATGACTACAACAGTGAAACACGATGAACATAGTACAGTTGTGTACCTACCATAAATGTAGATGTTCGAGTGTATTCACTGTTGCAGTCCAGGTTACCCTCCCACCATCCCCCTTTCATTTGGTGGGTCTTATCTGTACTTCTCTATTCTACACAACCTATGTGGTGTATTTGCCTGTAGATGAAGGAATGTTTACTTTAGTGCATGCATGTTTATTGGCATAATCTATTTGGCCTACCCTTTTGGGGGCACCTGACATCTGAGGCAAGAAAAACTGAAGAAAATGGTGTCGGCTCCATCTTTTATACCCCTGGCGCACTGACGTCAGGGAAGAGGCGACAGCAACCGACGCCGGACCAAGACTTTAGAATTCAGGCCGACTGCGGGTAGCCTGCCAGCAGGATAACCCAAAAGTAATGACTGCAACAGTGAATACACTCGAACATCTACATTTATGGTAGGTACACAACTGTACTTTTCTTTGCTGCTGTTTCAGATGTACATGTCTTCTACTAAGGAAAAGCGTGCTTGTGGTAGACAAATCCTGTATAAAGACACACACAAGCAGTGTTTATTTTGTCTAGGGGAGGCCCACGATTACAAAGCCTGTACCATTTTCCAGTCCTTTGTTCTGAAAACCCTTCGAAGCTGCCTGGCAGCTTTAAAACTGTATTTAGTAAATCAGTGTCTCAGATGTTTGGTGACCGGTATGGAAAGTGAAGCAGGCCTCTTCGAGGAGCCGTAGCTGCACTTCACTTTTCCGGTGAGATCCTTGAGGTGAATATCAGGCTAGGATTACTCTGGACGTCAGGTATTGTGCAGCAACCTGGATCTGAAATGGAAGCTGGTGCTGCGGATACTCAGAGTACATCCGCTGAGGTTTTTCAACCATAAGAACCTGATGCTGAGGGGGGACCATGGCTCCTGGCTTCGGAGGGCCCTGCTACTACTTCAGCTTTGCCATCCACTATTAAGATGGCTCTTAGGTCCACTTCTGCTCCTTCCACTCCTTTAAAAAAGAAGCAAAAAAAAACATACTTCTAAAGATTCTACTCCACCCTGGGAGACCTTCTCCCTGTCTTTGTTTAAGGCCTTTCAGGCTCTTCAAACTCAGATACCCCCACCAGGCCTACCAATTGCATCTCAAGTACTATATGAGGAGGAGTCTTCCTCCTCAGATGAATACTTAACCTACTGCTCCCAGTTAGAGACCCCCCAAAGATTTTGTTTACCCTGAAGAAGAAAAGTCTCTTACTCCTGACTGCCCTGGAGAAGATTTCTCCTTTGGAGGTACCATTTCTCTGCTTAGGCAACATTTTAAGTGGAAACTGTCAAATGTCTCTGACACCAAAAATAGATACTTCAAACTATTGCAGATGGAGAAGCCCTCACCATCTGCAGTCCCACTTTTACTCCCAGAATTCCAGGATGCTTCCTCTGCTGACTCCCAAAGCCCAGAATCACAGCCTCCTACTTCTAAGAGACCGGACAGATTCTACAAGGTGTCTGCCAAGGAGCAGTACTTTTTCAAAAATCCTCCTGCAGACCCTGCAGTTATTGCAGTGTCATCTGATAAGTCCTCTAGGCAACTACATTCCTCTTCCCTGTTTCCAACAGATAAAGATCGCAAATTTGTGGACAGGTTAGGGAAGAAGGTATATACTTCCTCCACCTTGGCCATTAGGACTGTTGATTATCAGACCCATATGGACAAGTTTCCTTTAGATTCGCTGACCCAAGGCCTCTACTCTTCTGTCAGAAGTCCCAGAATCTCCTGTTAAGGCACAATTAAGTACCCTTATTTCCACCGTCTCTCTCAAGTGACCAGACACAGTGTTAAGTGCAGCTGCAATGCTGTAGAAACTTCTTCTAAGTCTGCTGCTTCTGGCTCTGTGTTAAGGCGATTTTCATGGTTGAGACTTCAGCCTTTGCCTTTGGATGTCCAAGCTAAGTTGTCGGATGCACTTTGGACAACAAAGCCCTTTTTGGAGCAGCTTCTGCAGGGATACTAAAGTCTCTACAGGAAAAAGGTAAAGACTTAGGTTCATAGGTAGGTACTAGGCTATCGGCCCTAGGGCCCATACAAGCCTAGCCAAAAAATGTACCCTGGCTTTCGCCACCCAAGAAAATTATTTTCCTGTGCCCCTGTCGAGCAGAGCCACAGAAGTGATCCCTGGGTGAATTTCCCATTTCCCATCCAATCATCAAGATTTTTCTTGAAGAGTGCTAATGAGCTCTGTTTGACATAGATAGGTAGTCTGTTCCAGAGTATGGGAAGTCTCTGGGACCGGAATCTATCCCTCCAGCATGTTCTGTTTATTGTGGTAACAAGGTTAAGGTCCCTAGAGCGTGTAGCTCGGAGGGATTGGGATTTCATTAAGTGGAGCATGTCCAACAGCTCTGGGTTTGACATAGCTTTGTATGTTAGGCAGAGATCGCCCCTGAGTAGGCGATATGTGATGGAGTAAAGCTGTAGTTTTTTGAGACTGTCTGCATAGGGCATCTGTTTGAGGCCAGTAATCCTCTTTGTGAGTTATTTCTGTGGTCTTTCCAGTTGTTGTAGATGTATTGTAAGGTACATACCAAAAGGGACGTTGTACTCTATGATGGGTCTAATGAGTGATGAGTAGAGGGGAACAATTACCTCTTTTTTTCTGGATGAGAATCCTTTTGTGATGAGATGAGCCACGTAGAAGGATTTTTCTGACCACTGTGGCGATGTGATTATCAAAGGAGAGACTACTGTCCACCTGTATCCCAAGGTCTCATCACATTTTCGGCATTAAGTAGACTACCAGCTATGTTAAAGAATTTAAAACATTTACTAGTCTCACCTGTCCCCAGATTTCATAGAAATTACCCCCAAAGACCTAGCTTTGTCAAGAGGCAATCCTGCCATCCCTCTACTTCTCATTGAAGGGGATGGAGGCATACCAGTAAACAATATGCTCCCAAGTCTTCTTCCACCTCCTCTCTGTCATCCTTTTGGAGGCAGCCAGACCAATACAGAGTTCCTCCATTGTGACTCTCATCTCTTAACCAGTTCCACCCCCCCCCCCCCCATCCCTACATCTTACCCTCTCCCTACCCATCTGGCAGAAAATCACCACAGACAAGTTGGCGCTTTCCATCATCCAGAGGGGATATTTTATGACTTGGTGGGCTATTCCACCCTTCCATGGAATACCTCATCCCCCTCACAATCAGATGCCACTGTTTCCCTCTATCCTGAGCCAACTTGTATCTCAGGGGACTATAGAAAAAGTATCAGAGGATCAGTTAGCCAAGGGATTTTATTCAAGGATGTTTTTGGTCCCAAGAAAAGATGGCCCTTGGAGACCCATGCTCGACTTATCCCACCTCAGTCTGTTCCTCAAAGTGCCCACTTTCAAAATGCTCACATTGCAGCACCTCCTTCTCCTCATACCTCAGCAAGCATTCATGGCCTCACTAGATCTGAAAGATGCTTACCTACATATCCCTATCTTCCCACCTTACAGAAAATATTTACATTTATCAGTGGGTTCATCACATTTTCAGTTCTCTGCCTTACCCTTTGGCCTCTCCACAGCACTAAGAGTATTCACAAAGTGTCTAGCACCAACCATTGCACACTGCAGACTGCAGGGCATTCAGATTTATCCCTCCTTGGACAACCTTTTTATTCTGCACCAGGATCCGCTAACCCTGTCCCAACACTTGGACATGGTTTGCAACTTTCTACAGAGTCTAGGCTACACAGTGAATTGCTTAAAGTTTCAAATGACTCCTTCCCAAGACCTGCCCTTCCTGGGGTGCAGGATATGGACAGACGTTGTCAGTCTTGTTCCTACCCAGAAAGTGGAATTTTTTTGTTCATACTGACTGCTACCTCCAACTACCATCTCAGCCAGGGAATTTCTCAGGATACTAGGGTACATGGCCTCCTTGATTCCCATGACCCTCTAGCCAGGATGCACATGAGGAAGTTTCAGTGGGTCTTGAGAAACTCTTGGAGCCAACACTCTGATCCCTTGGAAACTAAACTTCCTCTTATTCCCCGTTTAAAAAAGGAACTCTCCTGGTGGATTGCCACCATTACCTTCAGTCAAGGGGTACTCTTGCAGATTCCCCCAACAAAACAGCACCTATTCACAGATGTGTTGGACTTAGGTTGGGGAGCCATCCTTCGCCACGCCAACAATCAGCACAAAGTACAGGGGCTATGCTGGCCTTCCAAGACATTCTTTTGCCAGGCACCCTGAAGGTCATTACAGACAACATGACTGTTCTGTGGTACATAAGCAAGGAGGAACAAAGTCAATACCCTCTCTCTGCAGTCTGGCTATACAGATATGGTCCCTGGCAGCAGCACTTCAAATTCACTTGGAGGCAGTTTACATCCCATCAGAAGAAAATGGGATGGCAGGCACCCTCAGCAGAACCTTGACACCCTCCCGTGAATGGATGCTTCACAGGGACTTATTTCAGGAGCTAATTCACAGGTGGGGTATTCCTCAAGCAGCAACACACCAAACAGCCAGTACTTTTCTTCTCCTTTAATGTGAAATGATCTGGTACCTCGGCAGTTCGCCTTCAAGGATCCTTGAAGGCGAACTGCCGAGGTACCAGATCATTTCACATTAAAGGAGAAGAAAAGTACTGGCTGTTTGGTGTGTTGCTGCTATTTTGTTGTTCTGTTGCTGTGTTTCGTTATATTCCTCAAGCAGATCTGTTTGCCTGCCCCCCAGAACAAACAATAGATGCCCCTCTTCTGCACAAGGCTTCCCCATCCACAAGCATGGAGGGTGGATGCCTTCTTTTCATGGGAGGGAATGTTCCATCTGATTCACAAAGCCCTCATGAAAATACAGAAGGACAAACCAAAAATCCCGCTGGTGACTCTTGTTTTGGCCAAGACAGCATTGGTTTCTCCTACTGTACCTCTTAGCCCAAGACAATCACCACATGCTACAACCTACTCGCACAAGACAGGGGATCCCTTATTCACCCCCACCTACTCAATCTCAAACTGACACTATGGGTGATAGGGTTCTGATCCCTTTTAGGCACTTATACTCCATGTCCTGCAGGAGGCCAGGAAACCTAGTACCAGGTGAAATTACTTATTAAAGTGGAAACGATTCTCCCATTGGTGCCTCAAGAGAAAACAGGACCCATTTCGAGTTTCTGTTCCACTAATCCCTTCCTACCTGTGAGTTACTACATTCGGGACTGACGTACTCATCAGTAAAAGTACACCTGTCTGCTATTTCTTCTTGCCTTCCCTTGACTCCACCTCTAGCTACTTTGTGCTGGAAAAGCTTACATTGGCCCCCTTTGAGCAAGCCCACTCGTCCTCCCTTAATCAGTTTTGCTACTGGCCCCTTACTTCTTCCAGGAGGGTCTCTTGAGATTCAAGCCCTTATGGCTTCTCCTCCCGATCTTATTTTTCATAAAGATAGGGTTTGTCTCAGAACTAACCCTTCTTCGTGCCAAAGGTAGTTAAATTTCCTTAAACCACACCATTAATCTCCCTGTCTTTTACTCTCAGCCACAGAGCTCCTGAGAAAGGGCTTTGCATTCCCTGGATGCTCATAGGCAACTGAGATTCTACTTAGACAAGACAAAACCTGTCAGACAGTCTGACCAGCTTTTTGTCTCCTTCCATCCTAGTGCACTTGGCAATGCAGTGTCTAAACCCACAACTGCCTCTTGGATTTCTAAGGCAGTAGCTTTTTACTATTCCTTTCATGGAAAGCAACTGAGTTCACCTGTCAAGGCCCATTCCACTAGAGCAGCTTTCTCTTCAGCAGCCTTCTTCAAGGGTGTCGATTACGCCTCTATCCTAGAGGCTGCAACTTGGTCTTCTGTACATACATTTACCAAGGATAACAAATTGGATCTGATCTCCAGGGCTAGAGCAGGGTTTGCTAGGTCCATCCTGCAGGGTCTCATTGACTCTGCTCCCCTACCTACCTCCTATGCAACTTCCTAGAGAGCTGTGGTACTCTCCCTAAGGTTATGAATACTGCAACATGAGAATAGAAGGACATAGAATAGTTGTGTAAGAACTTAGCATAACCATAGATCTGAAGTAGGAGATTCATTTGTCTGCAACCTGTGGGTTATGGATCCGATATCGGATCCGAACCGACATGGTTTTCCAGCTATGGATCCGAGCTCTCAGCTCCTCCCCTCACCCATAATGCCCTGCTCTCCCTACATGACCTCAGATCTAGTTTGCCGCGCTGGTGACCAGATTGGATTTCAGAGCTCTTCAGCTAAGTGTTCTTATTACCTTTTACAGTGTTAAATTAAAAAATTTTTAGTTAGTTTTGTGTGAAAGTTGTAGGTTCCCTATCATTATAGCTTAAAGTTTTTAAGTTTTAATAACTTTTATAACTTTTAGTTATCCCTCCCCTCGCTGGTGCGTAGTGTGTGTTTGGGCTAGTTAGCCTTTACTTTTTTAATTTTCAAAAAAAAAAAGTAAAGTAGTAGTAGTATCCTTAGGATGTCTGACCCCCCTAAGGCTTTCTTTTCGAAGTGCTCCAAGTGTGGCCATAAGCTTTCCCCTGCTGATGGCCACACTCGGTGCGTTCGATGCCTTGGGGTTGAACACCTCACTTCTGGATGTTCCATTTGTGCAGGGTTCAACCCCAGGGCATTGAAGGAGCGGAGGTCGAAGCTGGTCCTGGCGGGACTTTTGCCCCCGGACTCGGCTTCGGCTACCTCTCCTTCAGGGGGTACCGTGTCTATGGTTCCCTCCTCTCCTGCTCCCCCTCCTCCACCTGGGACTCAACCTCCCTCTAGTGGTTTGGAGGAGAGGGAAGCAAGAAAAAAGGACCGGAGGGAGAAGCACCATAAGCGGCGGGCCGAGACCTCTGTTTCGGCCCCGCCTGCCAAGCAGGCTTCTCCTCCGGCCTCCTTGTCTGCTGGTTCTCCCCCCCTCTTCGGTTCCGGTCTCCAGTGTGCTTCTCACCGGGACCTGAGGAGGAGACCCGATCTCCGTCGAGGCTATCGAGGAGGCACTCAAGGCCTACCTCGGTAGCCTCGTCGAGATCCACGTACAGTTTATCTGATGCTGATCTGGACCGGATGATGAGAAGGTTCATCCAGGCCCTGATGCAGATGGGAGTGCTCCTGCCTACCCCCCTCTGGGGGGAGCTCGACCCCTTTCTGTAAACCTATAGCTCCTTCTCCGACCCGCTACCCGGGTTCGGAGCAGTTGGTGCCGAGCAGCTTTGGAGCCGGAGGTGGGTCGGCGCCGATAGTACTGGGTACTTCGGATCCGACCCTGCCCTTGAGTGCTTCGGATCCGACCTCTCGGAGCCTGGATCCGAGCTTCGGATCCGGGGGGATCAGTGCTCCTTCGGCGCAGTCGGTGTCTGAGCGCACTGGCCCCTCGGATCCGAGTGCTTCGGTGCCGGCTCTGATCCACTCTTCGGATCCGAGGGGGAGCCGATTATCGGATCCTTTGGTCGAGGTTGGCTCCCCCTCGGCTTTTGATGTAATGGAGAGGGCCCTGTTGAGGGTTTCCGGACCCCCGGCACTTGCTTTGGCTCCGTCCCGCGCTCCATCTGCACTGGGCCAGGCTTGCACCATCCGGCCACTGGGACAAGCCCGCTCCTTTGCCCCAAGTTGTTCCTTTGGAACATGACACCGCTTGCGAGGGGTCCTCTGACAGCCCCCCTGAGGATGCCCCTCGCAAGCATACGTGCAAAAGGAGGCACATAGACTCCCCCGAGTCTCTCACAGAAGACACGGATTTGGAGGAAGGGGAAGGCTCCCCAAGATCACCCCCCCAGGATGTCTCCTTTGGAGATATCATGGAAATGCTTCGCATAAGGGGGGGGTGGTCTGCCCCCAAGTCTTCCTCGGACGAGTCCGTGTTCTTGGAGGCATTTGAAGCGGGCCCGTCTACCTCTTGGGTGTCCCCTCCTGCCGACCCCCTGGTGGACCTGATTACCACCAGGGCGTGGAAGGATCCGGACACCGTGGAGCCAATCCCAAAAAGGCCAGACCGTATCCTTAGTCCCCCGGCTGACCGTGCCCACTGGAGCAAGGGGCCTCCGGTAGATGCCATGTTGACGGCGGCAGCCACCAAGAGGGAACTTGCTCAGGAGAGCCCCTCAGTCCATCCCCCGAGCAAGGAGTCTCGGATGATGGACCGCTTGGGGAAGCGAATGTTTAGTTCAGCGACCTTTTCAGTGAGGGCGCTGAACTACTTGGCACATGTGATTAGGATGCAGCGCGATCTTATCAAGGAATACGCTGCACCCCCCCCAGAGTCCATGTCGGAGGAGGACAAACTGTTGCACTCCACCCGTATGGCCACTCTCAGGTCTGTGACTAATACCTCTATGCGGTTACTGTCCCATGCTACGGAGGGAGCCGCTAGAGCCGCAGGGACAGGCCTAGTTACTAGGCGTCAGGCCTGGCTCCGTCATTGCGATTTCACAGAGCCCTTCAAGGCGTCATTTGCGAACGCTCCCTTCGATGGTTCTGCCCTTTTTGGCAAAACTGTTCGCGATACTTTGACACAGAGCGAGAAGGACGGGAAGACGCTGTCTGCCGTCGGAATCCGCTTCTCTGTGCCCCAGAGGCCCTATTCTAGGAACCAAAAGGGCCAGAAGAAGATGTGGTTCCGGAAGTCGCAGCAGTCCCAACCCGCTCCGGACAACCAGTCCTTCCGTGGCAGAGGAGGACAGGGAGGACGCCGCCCCAGGGGCAGAGGGGCTCCCAGGAACTTCGGGTCCAGAGAACCTTTCTCTGAATGGCCCGCGCAGCAGCCCTGAAGGGTTGCCCGGCTGCTCCACTCTGGAGGCAGTCGGGGGACGTTTTTCGGAGCACATAGCGGCATGGGAGTCCATAACATCAGACCGCTGGGTCCTCCGCATCATATCCAGAGGATACCGCATTCCATTTCATCACATCCCAAAATTGAAGTCCCTCCCCGACGTTCCACCCGGTCAGTGGGAGGCCGCTTTAGCAGAAATTGGCCATCTGCTGAAGAAAAGAGCCATCCAGCCCGTCCCCCCAGACCAGATCGGATCAGGGTTCTACTCCAGGTTCTTTTTAGTGCCAAAAAAGACGGGGGATCTAAGACCAATATTAGACCTTTCACTCTTGAACCTGGCAGTTCCCAAGGAGAAGTTCCAAATGGTTACCTTGCAGTCCATTCTCCCCCTTCTGGGAGAAAATCACTGGATGTGCTCTATAGACCTCAAGGATGCGTACTACCACATTCTAATGGACAGACGCTCCAGGAGGTTTCTCCGCTTCCGGCTGGGAGCCAGTCACTACCAATTCAGGGTCCTTCCCTTTGGTCTCACCACAGCCCCCAGGGTGTTCACCAAAGTATTAGCAGTGGTAGCTGCCCACCTGAGGTGTCAGGGGGTACAGGTCTTCCCTTACCTGGACGACTGGCTCCTCACCGCTCCAACAAGGCATCTACTGTTATTGGCGCGAGATTCCTTTCTCCATCTAGCTCCCCATCTGGGCATCACAATAAATGCAGAAAAGTCCAACCTAGCCCCTACGCAATTCATAGATTTTATAGGTGCCAGGTTAGACACAAGACCGTTAAGAGCCTTCCTCACTGCGGACAGAATTCAGAATCTGCAGCTCCAGGTGCGGGCCATCCTCCACTCCAGCTAAGTTCCGGCGGAGTTGGTCCTGAGGGCTCTAGGGTCCATGGCAGCAGCGATAGCTCTTCTTCCTCTCGCCAGGTTCAATATGTGGGTCCTTCAATGGACACTCCTAGTTCAGTGGTCTTATCTTGCTCTTCCTATGCATCATCCCATTGCGATCAGCAAGGCTTGCAAGCGGTCCCTCCTGTGGTGGCTCCACTCACAAGATCTCCACGGAGGCCGCCCTTTTTGTGCTTCTCCCCCTCTCGCCACGGTGACCACGGACGCCTCCCGCCTCGGGGCATTTTGCAGACCGGACACTCCAAGGCACGTGGAACGATTCAGAGACCTTACTGCATATCAATGTTCTAGAGATGAGAGCAGTGCTCTTAGCGTTGCAAGCACTACAGGCCTTTCTTCCCTTGGGAACTATTGCAATTCAGTCGGACAACATGTCTGTCGTCTGGTATATCAACAAACAGGGGGGAACCAGATCTTACCCTCTTTGTCGAGAAGCCATGAGAGTGTGGGAATGGGCAATCTCCACCAACCGGTTTCTCATCGCAACGCATATTCCGGGTCGGTCCAACATCCTTGCGGACAAACTCAGTCGCACCATTCTCTCCCCTTACGAGTGGTCTCTCAATGCTCAGGTAGCGAAACGCATCTTCGCACGGTGGGGAACTCCTTGTTGCGATCTTTTTGCGTCTCCCTCAAACACCAAGTGCGACAGTTTTTCGCTCTAATCCCTCCTCCCGAGATACCCCAAGAGACGCTCGGGTGCATGCTTGGCCCCCCCGGTCTTCTTTATGCTTAGCCCCTTTGCCTCTGATGCTCCAAGTTCTTCAGAAAGCCTCTCGGTTGGGGTGCAGAATGATTCTCATTGCCCCATTCTGGCCTCGACAGATCTGGTTCCCTTTCCTAAGGTCTCACTCAGTGAATCCTCCTTGGATTCTAGATCCCATTCCGGATCTGATATCTCACCCGTCCCATCTATCAACCCCGAATCTGGACAACCTGAAGCTGACTGCTTGGCTGCTCCAGTTCCACTCCTGATCAGGACTCCCGGTATTTCGTCCCCAGTTAAGGCCATCCTGGTAGCGGCTCATAAACCATCTACCAGGAAAGTTTACCGCAGCAAGTGGAAACGGTTCTCCATTTGGGCGGAGCGGCAAGGTCTAGACCCCTTCACAGTTCCCTTCCTCTGGTGCTTGACTTCCTAACCACTCTTTTTAATGATGGTGCCAGCAGTTCCACGGTCAAAGTGCAACTTGCGGCAATTTCTCACTATCATATTGGTCAAGACTCCAGTCCACTGATGTCTGCCAAATTGTGTAAGATTTTCCTAAAAGGTACTTTTCTCCTCAGACCCCCTGTAAAGCAAGTGGTTCCTCGTTGGGACCTTTCAGTGGTTCTTCAGGCCTTGACTGCTCCCCCCTTCGAACCTGCGTCTATTGTAGATCTGAAATTTTTATCTTTCAAGACGGCCTTTTTAGTAGCCATTACCTCGGCCAAGAGAGTTTCAGAACTTCAAGCCTTATCCGTCAAGCCTCCTTACTTGGTCTTTCATCCGGACCGTGTATACCTCAGGACCAACCCATCCTTTCTTCCTAAGGTAGCTTCTGAAGCAAATATTAATCAATCCATTAACCTCCCTGTTTTCTTTCCTAAATATCAAAACAAAGGTGAATACAAGCTACATTCCTTAGATGTTCACAGGCAACTTAGATTTTATCTGAACAGGACAGCTGGTCATAGGCAATCCGACCAGTTGTTTATTTCCTTTGCTAAATTCAATTTGGGTAAACCAATTTCCAAAGTCTCCTTATCACGCTGGATTTCGCAGTGCATCTTATTGGCTTATCAAGCTTCTGGAAGGCCCGACCGGAGGGAGTACATGCCCATTCAACCCGGTCAGTTTCTACTTCAGCGGCCTTTAAAGCTAGGATTCCTCTGGATGATATTTGTTCAGCAGCCACTTGGGCTTCATCTCATACCTTTATTTCCCACTACAAGTTGGATATTACATCTAGAGGTAGAGCATCCTTTGGCTCCGAGGTGCTCCGGAATATCCTTCCATGATGGCCACCCAAGATTCAGGTAGCTGGGGACTCTGTCCCACAGGTTGCAGACAAATGAATCTCCTACTTCAGATTTAGAAGTTATGTACTCACCATAACGTTCCATCTGAGTAGGTGTATTCATTTGTCTGCAACCATCCCGCCCTCCTATCCCCCTGGCCTTGTCAGTTTCCTGCATATTATGTGTTACCCTTTCTAGGGTATTTTTATTGATGGCAAACTCGATCTGAGGTCATGTAGGGAGAGCAGGGCATTATGGGTGAGGGGAGGAGCTGAGAGTTCGGATCCATAGCTGGAAAACCATGCCGGTTCAGATCCGATATCGGATCCATAACCCACAGGTTGCAGACAAATGAATACACCTACTCAGATGGAACGTTATGGTGAGTACATAACTTCTAAATGTTCTTCGTGTTTCACTGTTTGCAGTCATCACACTTGGGTTATCTGCCTGCAGGTAGCCCTCAGTCGGGCCAAATATCAGAGACTTAGTATTTCTGCGTCGGTTGCTGTCGCTCCAGGACTGATGTCACGTCATTAGGGGTATAAAAACAGGCATCCAACGCCATTACATCAGTCTTTCTTGCCAAGGAGCCCGAAGCAAAAGCAGTTTGCACGAGTGCCAGTTGGCCGCTACCTGAGTTTTCATTTCTGAATTGAATCATCCTGAAGTCTTCTAAAGCTAAGTACCTCATTGGGAATCCTTTTTTCTTGCTCTAGCCGATGTCAGGAAAAAGTTAACAATTGTATCGCCTGTGGAAAGCAAATACCACATTGAGATTTCCATTATTACCGCGTCACCTGTTTAGGCCCAGACCACAGCGTTTACCCCCCTGTCGGTTTTGTGCTTTGTTCAACGCCTGAACTATTAGTCGTCAGACCTTTATTGCTAAATACTTTTGCTCTCAATCTCTGTATTCCGAAATGGCTTCAGTAAGCCATCTGACTACTAATGATCTGAAAAAACGTAAGGATAAAGACAGAGACGGACCGCACAGGTCCAAAGCTGCCGATGACGCTTCCGTTAAGCTAGTTGCCAGTACTCGGTGAGGTGCTTTTGCAGCCCCTGATGCCTGCTTCGATGGATTCGCAGGCAGCTACTGAGACCCGTTCAGAGTCTGGTATGTCACAAGACTTTTCTTTGACTATGGAACCTGCGAATCTCTCTACCTTGGATGGGTCCGGAGCCGCTGTGCAGGCACCGGTTTCTGAGGAAGTTCTTCGCATTACCGATATTTGACACACACCGACTTCTTTTGCATCTAAAACTACTGAGTTTCTAAGGCCAGTAGTACTAGCTACACCTAAAAAAACGACGACCCAAACTCAAGAGTCCGACGACTCTGACGGGGCTCTGGCCAGTCAGTCCGTGGTCCAGTCATCGTTATGCCCGGTAATACAGATCCTCAAGTTTCAGACCGTGGCACGTGGTACAGGCACCGGCTCGACGGGTTGGTGACGCTACCCAGTCAGTTTTTAACCAGATGTTTCAGACGATTAACAGTATTATAGAATGAAAAACAATTTTTTTTAGTTTTTTAACACCTGACCGATACTTTGATTAGGTTCTGCTAGGTAGAATGCTAGTGTATTTCTTTTATGAGTGACAGTTGGCGTTTTTCTTGGTTAAGAAACCGGAGTTGTGGGAAACAGATACCTCATAGGGATTACCATACCTTGTTTTGGCTTTTTCTGGCCCATAGTATGCCGCCGGATGTGCCAACTGTGTTGGGTAGGTATTTTGTGGGAACAGGAAACCGGAGGTGATTACCGCGCCGGTTCTTATACGCCGCGTCAACAATTATAACTTGCGGGGGATTGATTGCCGGGGTCGCCAGTCGTCTAGCAAACAAACTGCCAAGAGGAGAAGGTTAGGGACCCAGGTTACAGGCAGGGCTCAGTACAGATCATTTACCGTCTTCCCAACTTCTTTTCCAGCCCAGTAAGAGCAGGTTCTCAGAACAAACTTTCCACTGTTACAGGATGTGGTTCCGCAGGTAGTTTTTCCAGGTTCGGGGCCAGCAGTTTTGATGCCTAAAGAACTGTTCTTCCTCAGCCATAGTTAGAGGTTCTATGCCATCTGCTGCCAAAAGGCTAGGGGTAGAAGCTTGTTCAGGCTTTCAGTGGGATTTCTCCCAAGATTTGTTCTCCTTCTGTTGGAAAACTGCAGATGGTATCCTGGAGATTCTATTGATTAAATGATTATCTGATGACTCCTGCTCCCTAAGAAAGGGATTTTTCATAGTTTGATTTTGATTTTGATTCTCAGAGGTTCTTCTCACCCTGGCTTCCAGGGTTCAGGTATCCTTATTTCTGTTTTCTAGTTTTGAACAGTGTTCCTTTTACCTCAGAAGGCCATGGAAGAGGATTTTTCATTTTCAGCTTATCTGCATCTGATTTGATGACTCACTCCCAGCTTCCTATTCTCCTGTTTTGATTGTAGAACCTGGATGTTGAGGGTTTATTTAATGCCCGCTCTGTGATACCTCTCCACCTGCTCCTGATAAAGAAGATGTTTTTGCAGAGGCTTCCTGAAACCCTGACTCTTTGCCTCCTGTTAAAACCTGTACCTGATGGATAAATAGGTGCCCGGCCTGACCTTTGCTTCTTAAGTGAGCTAAATGTTGTTCCAAAACTGTTTTGCAGCAGAAAAAGGTTGTTCCTAGGTTAAAAAAAAAAATCAAACTCCACTTTATGCAAGCTTGGAAATTGTTGGAAAAAGAAAGAATAAGGCAATAAGACTTTGGATATTGAGGGTTGTTTTGAATCTTTTCTTTACCATGAGAAAGGAATAAAGAGTTCTTGGCTTTTACTCTGTGTGGATGCTCTGGATTGGAGGGTTGAGGTGGAATGTTTGGTTGGCTGGTATGGCCTGTAAGGAGTTGCTAACTATTTAGTGCATGTCATGTGGTGTTTTTGTTTTGATGCAGGAGAGGTGGGGCTGAGCATGTTCTGTTGGTTCTTAGGCATGCCTGGTTTCAAAATGGAGGACAAAGCTAAGTCTATGCAAAACTGCAGTTAAGGATAAGGATTTTGGACAACCCTTGCTTGGTTTTTGTGCCTGTTGGTTTTGTGCAGGGAAGAAGTTGAGGAAAGCAAGTCTACAAAGCAGTCTGTAAAGGGTTTTGGTGCAGGTTGCTTCCCAGTTAGAAAGAGCAGGCATAGGCAGTGCCTGGGAAGTATGAGTATAGGTCAGGGGCCTTCAGTAAACAGTCCCAGCTGCTGGCTAGGCAGGTGGCCCAGGGTCTCTTTAGGCACGTCCCTTTGGGAGGAAGACTGTCTCTTTCAAAGAAGGCAGGGATTTAATTTTCAAACACATTGGATGTGTGATGCTGCCCTTTTCGCCAGGCTTCTTTGCTGGCCTCTCATTGCCCTTGAAAATCATCTCTTTTACAGTTTCATCTTTTCAAAGAAAAAGATGCTCACAGCGGTGTTGGATATCATTTTACACGCACCCCAGTCTCCCAGAAGCCCTTCAGATCAAGGGCAAGACGCCTCCCAAGCCTCCTCATTCAAGAAAAGAAGCTCACAAGCAAACAATTAGATGATTTTGGATTTAGCCTACACAACTTTCATGGTGATTCCAAAGGGGTTCCTAGTGCTTGGCGCTTTACCACCAGGAGGGGAAAAAGTGGACTATCATTGGAATGACCCTTTAGTTGATAAGCTTTTACCAAAGTTCCTAATGCTAAGGCAGTAACAGCTTACTTCGTCTGGAAGAAAGCTGGAAATAATTCACATCAGTCTTGGGAAAGTCTTACTTGTTATCAGCTGGCGTTTCATTCAAAAATCTGCTGCTAAGTTTGGGGATATATCTATTCTGGCTCAATTTGTCTCTTTGGCTTATCTATTACCAGAGTATGGCTGTCTCAATTCAAATCTATCCTAGCTGCCTTCAGGCCTCTGTGAATTCAAACTGCCTGGATTTGACTGGTGAATTCAAATCTGGAGGCGAAATAAAACAGCAGACCTGCCTAGGCAGCAGTGCCTGTGAAGTGCAGTATCAGTTTATTCTACTCAAGCCCCTCTAACAAGTTAGTAAGACAGTGAACAGCAATCTTCTGGCCAGTAGACTGAACCAAGCAGCCCAGCAGGCCAAAAGAGTCTATCACAACAAAGGAAGCATCACTGTTCATTCCATCAACGCTCTCATCACAGTCTGTCCCCTGCAAGGACACTGTCATTCAAGCATTGTATTCAAATCTAGCAAGGAGGCCTCTATGCCAAGCTACAATGGAGGTTCAAACAATAATAAGTTGCAATGAAGTCACAATTTTGTGGGAGGGATACCACACCTTCATAAACAAGGTCACCTAAATTCACTAAAAAGAATTTTTAAATCTGGATTGAGGGATGCTCAGGACAAGTCAGATTCAAACCGGGTAAAATTCCTTGAGTGCTCCAGACTAACGAAAGATACTACGGACATTGCTTACAGACATATCTACATGGAAAGTGGCAGATCAGTGCATGCAAGACTAATGGTTTGCTCTAAGTCAACATGAAGGAGCAGTTTGCAGTTATGCCAGACAACATGGCTTTCCAGACAACACAACCAAGCAAGGGTCACACATCTTACATTCTACATGCAAGCAATGATTTTATGGCAGACTGCTTAAAGCAAGCAATTAACTCCTCTTTGCAGGCTGTTGCCGATCAACAAACTTTTCAGCATTGTTGCAGAACTCTCTCTCATTATATGGTTTTCAGACAAATCATGGATCCCCACTCAGGAACTTAAGTAGGGTTATCATTTTCAACACGAGATCCAAACTGACCCCAGCAGATTTCTCCAGCTTTCTCCACCAAAAACCACCAGCTGCCAAGATTCTTTTCTCCACTACTTCATCACGGGTTTGTCAGCGGCCAAGTCTTTCTTCAAGATGCTTGGACTCCTGCCTACTTGGAGCCTCTTGTGTATGCTCATTCAGGTCCTTCAGGCCTCTCCAAGACAAAGGAGGATGATTTTGTCATCTCAGAAAGGCCACTACAACTGGTACCCACTAAGATTGAGTCTGGTACACTGGTACCCACTATTACGGGGTTCTGGTTCTCATGTGTTATCTCAGAAGGACGGCCATCTGCTCAATGTCAAGCTTCGGTTTCATGTTCAACCCTGGCATATTCTGTCTTCAGCTACACAGCCTGATTCCTATTCCAAGTTTTACAGCAGGTCTCAGAAGCTAGAACAAGAAGTTTGTAGGAGAAAGTGAAAATGAAGAAAAATTATAAGTGATTGAAAAGTTGAAGAGCAAAAGAATTTAATTTTATTTCTGAAATTGAATAGATTTGCCTAATTTCAGTGTACAATTTTATCTTACTGCTCTAATTTATTCTTCTTGCTCCATTAGATTCTTAGCATTGATGCTTCAAGCACTAGTTGACATTGCTTTGTTCACGCAGTTTATCATCAGAGCTTTTGTTCAAGCAGTTTTCACGGCAATATAAGACCCCATTGACGCTCCTACTTACCTTGTTTGGTCCAAATTTTACCTAACCTTTTTAGCTTACAAACTTTTGAGCCTGGAAATACTGCTACTTAATACTTGTACTTGTTGGTGAAGACTGCTTGCTGTTATTACTTCTGCAAGACTGTGTCTGAGCTTTGTATTCCTGCAAGCAGTAGAGCCCTTTTTTTTTGATTATGTACAAGGATAGAGGTAGCATACTAATGTTGGCTTTGCCTAAGGCTTGGTCAGGTTGGAGTGCTTTAATACTATTTATTGGCCTTTACCAAATTTTATGAAGAAATTAAAAAAGATTTTTGCATTGCAAAATAACAGGGAAAAGATTTTGCACACTTTAGATGTATACAGGCAATTAAGCTTTTTTTTTTAGGCATGCTTCTTTTTTGTTTCAGTTTGCTTGTTGTTTTTCTTTGGGGCCTGTTTCATTCAGGCAAATTTCAAGGTAAAACAAACTATTTGCATTTTGCATTGCATTTGCATTTGTTATTCCCATTCAGGCCTCATTCCCAGCTGGGATTGAGCATGGGCTGCAGGGCTACTGCCACTTTGGGGGGGAAGCAACTAAGGATATTTTGGAATATACTCTTGGAGTTCAGTGCATACTTTCTCTAAGCATTTCTTCCCTTCTATCACTCTACTATCTCTTCTGGTTTTGCCACAGCTGTTTTGCTTGCTGGTTTTGCATGTTTTGCTTTCTTTTCTGTGCCTCTTTATCACTCCTCCTGCTTCTCTGCTCTGGGATTTAGTAAGGACGTAGACTGGGGCATGTGAAGAACATAGTACAGTTAATGTTTGTACCTACCATAAATGTGATCGTCTGAGGATCCCTCCTGTTGCAGTCTGTGTTCTCCTCCCTCCCCTCTGTGTTTGTTTGTGGTGGTGAGGTTGGTGATATTTGTATATATATATATATATTTATTGTATATGTATTTTTTTTTTTGTCTTTGGTATTTTGGGCCTCTTTTAGTCTTCTATTCATCTGGGTGAGAAAAGAAAGATATATATTTACGTGTCATGTATTAGTACCTGACGACGCGACTTCGTCTACGACGTGCGCCCTGACGCGACCTATATACTCGGCATTCCTGCCACTGAGACCGGGGACTACACCCAATAGTAAGGACTGCAGCAATGGGGATCCTCGAACATCTACATTTATGGTAGGTACAAAACTGTACTTTTCTGAATATGAAGACATGTCTGTTACGATTGGGGAGAGATGGGCGAAGGCTGCCAGCCTAGTCAGAATTTGATATATAGTTCTGGCATTTGTTAAATGTAAAATACAGGCTTGTGTTTTTAAATGTAAGAAAACACTGTAAGATGTGAACTTCAAGATTGCCATCTGCTGTAAGGAAAACCAAGCCAAGCATTTCAAATGTGTCTTTTAAAATTGAAAAGATCTGCTGAATCTCTTTAATGTTTTACAAGTTGGTTCCAGTGCGTCTGGATGAAGGTTTCATGCCCATTGTTTTAAGGCTAAAGTTTATGACCAGAATTTAGATGTGGAAGGTGCTTTATTGCTCTAGTTTCTGCTAGAATGCATATGTGAAATGTCTTCTATTGTTGTAAGTTTCTGTGCAGGTGTTAGATTGCTAAATAATGCAGTTTGAATTTTGAGAATTCAGACCAGGTGTTAAGATGATGCAGTATGAATACTGGGAAAACCTAAATGTCAAAAATGATGTAATTTGGGGAGGGACCCAGCAAACATGCTTGTTAGTAATGTTTAAATACTATTTCTCACAAGAGACTGGGAGCATTTTGATCTTGGATATCCACTTTTCAGCACTCTGCCTTATGCTCACATGTAAATTTTAGCACTGTGATTTCTTATAGGAATAGTTAAAGCTAGTAAAGATTAATTAGATATTTTTCTTTGAAATTAGACCTGTCCTACTGTATTATTTTAAGTTTCTGTGTGATCTCTGAACTCTTAGATATATCTGTGGTGTAGTAGTTTTGTCTTCTGTTTTAATAATTTATTTTTAAATATATTTAAACCCTTCTACGTGTGGCTGATTTGTGCCGAGATAAGCTGTAGAGTACATTGCATATTTATAGAGGTTATTGTAATGGGCCACTCTAAAGTAAGCCTTGAGTGTTAGTCATACTACCATTGGATATTAATATTGCACAGTAGTAATTGGACACCCTTTTAAGGGCCTTTTAGTAGCTGATATTATTAACTGGGTGGTGGCAGTAATTACTACTGTATAGTCTGAGTAAAGGGGCACAGTTGGAGAATCTGTCAGCCTTTCCCGGGAGTGTCTGTCAAGTTGTATAAATACTTATCTCAAAGTGTGTGTGTGTGTGTTGTGTCATCTACTTGGCAGGGACACGAAGCGCTGGTTGGACAGAGAGGGTACTGGAGGTTTTAGCTTGCCCAGCTAGGCTGAGATCTGGACCCTATAGCTGTGCCAGTGGGGAGTCTTATTGGGGACCCGGTGAGCAACGGAGCAACCAGCCCCAGACTGACTGTGATCTCTGAGTGCACTTAAGGGAAATTGTACTTTACTTTGTGTATTAGTTATCCTTTTCTCTTCTGAGACAACCTTGCTGGTGTTAGTGGTGAGGATTGAGGCTCCTTGATTGCTGGGCCAGGGCACGGTCATCACAATGCCTTTATCTGCTTATGAGGATTCAGATGCAGAGGAATCCATTCCCTCTGCTTCCCTTACATACTTTACAAGAGCATTTCCACTGGGAATGCCAGGATTATCCTCGGTCCAAAAAGAGACTCAGGGAATTTTTAGATTTGCCACAACATAGACCATAAGCTGTCCCATCTTTATGGAATCCAGTCTAACTCCTGATACTTTCACCCTGTGCTCCAAGGAAACCTGACAAGTACTACAGAGTCCCTGACTCTCACAAATTTATTTTCAAAAATCCTACTGCTGACCCAGAGGTCATTTCCCAAGGGCCTAAAGGTATTAAAGCCCCACTACAGCTAAGAATCCCACCCTTTTGGACAGGTATTCCCGACCTTTAGACAGATGGGGTAAAAAAGTATACACCTCTGCAACTCTCGCCATTAGGGCATTGAATTGATAGTTTCACATGCTGAAATACCAGCAACATATTATGGGACTTATTAAGCAAAAATTATCTACCTTTACAGACTGTGCAGAAAATAAGGAATTGCAGGAGCTTATGCATTCTTCCAGCCAAGTCAGCAAGCATACCTTGCAATGTGTGTTTGACGCCCTAGAAGCATCTTGCAGGGCAGCAGTCACTGGTTCTGTACTGAGAAGGCATGCCTGGCTTAAGGAACAGACCTTGCCAGACCATGTCAAACCAAAATTACTAGACGCTCCTTTGAATAAGGACAATCTGTTTGGCACCAAAGCAGAAGAGGTTCTAATAAAGATGGAAGAAAAAGCTAAGTCTATGCAGACAGTTAAAGATTTCTTGCAAGTGCAGCCTCCAAGATTCAGTAGGCATTGCCCCTCGAAACATTGGTCCTTTCCAGCCCCCTCAAGGCCAACTCAAACTAGACCAAGGGGAAACAGACCCCCCAGATAACAGTCTCGGGGTATGCAGAGATCAAAGCAATGGAGTATGTCCACTTCTAAAACAGGGAGTGCTAAGCCCCACCCCCTTACGGAAATAATTCACAATGACTTCTCAACTCCACTCCTCACCTCTGCTCAATTGCTCATGCCCCTAGGAGGAAAACTTGCCCACCATGCAAAAAAATTAACCTCCATCACAGAAGACTGATGGGTCCTCAACATTGTATCCCAGGGGTATAAATGTTACTTCCACACACTGCCAACCCCAAAGGGGTTCCCAGACCTTCCTCCAAACCAGTGGGCAGAGGCACAAAACCAAGTTTATTCCCTGCTCTCCATAAGGGCAATTCATCCTGTTCCCGCAGAACAGATAAGTCAAGGGTTTTATTCCAGACTTTTCCTGGTACCCAGAAAAGAGGGCACTTGGCACACAATCCTAGATTTTTCCATTCTAAACACCTTCCTGGTGGTACCAAAACTCAAAATGCTCACCCTTCATCAGCTTCTTCCTATGCTGTCCAAAGATGCCTGGTTAGCCCCTCTAGACCTAAAAGAACCCTATCTGGACATCCCTATCAGGGATTCATGCAGGAAATATCTACGTTTCAGGGCAGGATCTATGCATTATCAGATGTTCTTCGTGTTTCACTGTTGCAGTCATCATATTCGGGTTATCTGCTTGCAGTAGCCCTCAGTCAGCCTGATTATCAAAGTCTTGGGCCCTGCATCAGTTGCGGTCTCATCTTCCATGACATCAGTTAGTCAGGGGTATAAAGCATGCAGCCGACACCATTTTATCCATCTGTCGTGCGGTGCGGTGCCCGAAGCAGAAGCAGTTTTCAAGTGCTGGTCGGCCAACTCCTGAAATTTTCATTTTTGAGTTTCAGAACCGAAGTCTTCAACTAAAGTTAAGTACCACGTTGGAGAAAGTTTTTCTTGCTTTAAACCGATGTCAGTAAAAGTCAATAATTGTATATCTTGTGAAAGCAAAATCCTCATAAAGATTTTCATTCGTACTGTATTCCTTGCCTAGGTCCTGACCACAGCGTACCTCGCTGTCGGTTTTATGCCTTACTTAAACAACGAACTATTCGTCATCGGTATATTTACGCTTCTAAATATTTTGGTACTCTGTTCAGTTATCCAGATATGTATTTGGTAAGTCACCCGACTACCGACATTCCAAAAAACCGCAAAGATAAAGACAGAGACAGGCCACCTAGGTCCAAATCTGCCGAAGGCTCTTCTCCTAATCTAGTCACCAGTCTGCCAGTACTCAGTGTGGTGTTTTCGCAGCCTCTGATACCTGCTACTCCACATTCGCAGGCCTCTACTGAGACCCATTCGGAGTCCGGTATGCTGCAAGATGCTTCAACTGTGGAACCTGCAGATGTCTCTACCTTGGACGGGTCCAGAGCCGCTGTGCAGGCACCGGTTTCTGAGGGTGTATTCAGGCCTACTGACTTGCATATTAAACAGACGCCATCTTCTTCTTCTTCAAGGCCTAAAACTCGATCCATGCCTAGAAAATCTATGTCCAGACCCGCATGGTCAGGCCTCTTTGCCTAAAAAAACAAATAAGAATGGCTGAAGACCTTAGTACTTTAATTAGGGGAAGTCAACCTTCCCCCTCTGAGAGACCTAGGACTGAATTTACTTCTGAAATTTCTGTTTCCTCTGATGACCAGGATTTACCCTAATCTACGTATGATGATTCTGATGCAGAGGACTCTGTTCCCTCTGCTTCCCCTCCAGAGGATTTCTCTTTTGGTGAAACCTTGCATACTCTTAGGGAGCATTTTTGCTGGGAAAGCCGGGATTACTCTGATTCTAAAGAGGCTTAGGGATTTCTTACTCCTGCCCCAACACAGGCCTTGAGCTATCCTCCCTGTACTGGACATTGTTGATGATGCTTTTTTGGAATCTGGCATGGCCCCTGACTCTTTACCTCCTCCTCCCAGAAAACCTGATGGATATTACAGGGTTCCTGACTCTCACAAGTTCCTGTTTAAAAATAGTAAAAAACTGAAGACACTTGAACCAAACCCAAAAACAAATCCTGAGGCAGCCAAGATGAAAGCAGGAAACACACCAGCAAAGGTTCCACTGTTTTAATAAGACCAGATATCAAACAAGACGTTGTTAAAAAGCCCAGATTAACGCTCTTAGAAGACAAATTGCGTTTTCGTCTTTACCAGCATTGACTTCATCAGATAATAATAAGTTAATTGATTAAACCATTAAATACTGAAACTTTTCAAAAAATTATCCTATCAGTCAAAGTGCATCAAAGAGCAGCCAATCCCAGTACTAACAATCATGAATATTAAAAAATATGTGTTTACGTACACTCAAATGCTTATATAAAAGTAATATGCTTTGTTCTTCTTTACAAAATAAAATATATTAAAATATTTTGTAATACCTAAAACTGGTATACTGTTCTCTTGCTTGTAAAATGTAAATAGATGTTTAAAGTGCATTTATATTATGTATGTATTTAATTGATTGTATGCTGCTAATAACTGCAATCCTTCCTTCTTGTAAGCAAGTACCACCATCTATTGGTCATTGTAGATATTGCAATTGGAAAGAATATTTTTATATATCTGCAGCTTTCAGTTTGAGTACTGGGGTTATAGATATACTATCGTTTAACCCAGGTTTTTTTGTGGCATTAAGATAGATTTGCCACCATAGTTCCCTGTACCCCACCCTCTCTTCCCATAAACCCCCTCTTAGATCTTTTTTCACCTGTTCAATAACAAAAAAATCAAATCTAGCCTCTTCACATTCTTTTACATGCCTATATAAGGCATTGGTGTCTTTAGCCTTAGAAATTTCATAATAATGTTTGTATATTCTTCTCCTCAAGACTCGTTCGGTCTTCCCTATATAAAATGAACTACATTTATTACAAATACTGATATAAATTACTCCTTTTGTCTCACAATTGTAATGACCATTACTTTTTATTGTTTTGTTCCTACTAGGGAAAAAAACACTATTTCACTAGTGTTTGCCATGTATTCACATTGGTTACAGTGACCACACTTGTAACTACCTTTCCTTTTTGGTCCATCTATCCCATAACCAATTTTATTCTGTTTTGTATTGGATTCTAAAATATTCTTTTTAGTCTTAGAATTTCTATATACTATTTTTGGTGTCAAGTTATTTATACTAGTTATGTCTGATAAAGCCGAAAATTTGGTCCATTCATTTCTGAATATCTCACTAAGTCTAATTTTGGACATGTTGTATTCCATAGTTAAAGCCTGCTCGTATTTTGCTTCATTTTCTATTTTGTTAGTGCTATTGTTTATAATATTGTTAACAGTTTTTTGTCCCTTTATAGGATGGTATTTAGTTTTTCTACCCAATTCCACCTCTGTTCTTAATTTTATCACAAAATCCCTTGGATAACCCCTTTCCTCAAACATCTTACTAAGTAAATTGCATTCTGCAAAAAAATCTTCACTAGCGCTGGTCATTCTACTACCCCTCACAAACTGTCCCTTGACAATATTTTTCTTACAATGTGAGGGGTGTGCGCTAGTGAAGTGAAGAAAGGAGTTGCAGAACGTCTCCTTCCTATAGATCTTAGTTTCAAAGTCACATTCTGTCTTATATATTTCAATATCTAGATATTGTAGCTTCTCTCTTGACAGAGTATATGTAAATTTTAAGAAATTGGTAGAATTGTTTCTATAGTCAAAAAATTCATAAAATCTCTCTATTCCTGCTATCCAAAAAAGAACTATGTCGTCCAAAAAACGACGATACAATGTCCAACATTCCTTGTACTTAGAATTGATTATGAAATCTTCCTCCCATTTTGCTAGGACTATATCGGCATAAACGGGCGCACAAGCTGCGCCCATTGCTGTACCTTGAACTTGTTGGTAATATTCACCATGAAATGTAAAGAAATTATATCTCAAGACCATATCTACCAACCCAGTAGTTATACTTTTTTCAGGCTGTGTCAATTTAGTGTCCCTTTAGTGTGTAGGTGGGTTCTAGTAGGAACAAAACAATAAAAAGTAATGGTCATTACAATTGTGAGACAAAAGGAGTAATTTATATCAGTATTTGTAATAAATGTAGTTCATTTTATATAGGGAAGACCGAACGAGTCTTGAGGAGAAGAATATACGAACATTATTATGAAATTTCTAAGGCTAAAGACACCAATGCCTTATATAGGCATGTAAAAGAATGTGAAGAGGCTAGATTTGATTTTTTTGTTATTGAACAGGTGAAAAAAGATCTAAGAGGGGGTATAGGGAACTATGGTGGCAAATCTATCTTAATGCCACAAAAAAACCTGGGTTAAACGATAGTATATCTATAACCCCAGTACTCAAACTGAAAGCTGCAGATATATAAAAATATTCTTTCCAATTGCAATATCTACAATGACCAATAGATGGTGGTACTTGCTTACAAGAAGGAAGGATTGCAGTTATTAGCAGCATACAATCAATTAAATACATACATAATATAAATGCACTTTAAACATCTATTTACATTTTACAAGCAAGAGAACAGTATACCAGTTTTAGGTATTACAAAATATTTTAATATATTTTATTTTGTAAAGAACAAAGCATATTACTTTTATATAAGCATTTGAGTGTACGTAAACACATATTTTTTAATATTCATGATTGTTAGTACTGGGATTGGCTGCTCTTTGATGCACTTTGACTGATAGGATAATTTTTTGAAAAGTTTCAGTATTTAATGGTTTAATCAATTAACTTATCTGATGAAGTCAATGCTGGTAAAGACGAAAACGCAATTTGTCTTCTAAGAGCGTTAATCTGGGCTTTTTAACAACGTCTTGTTTGATATCTGGTCTTATTAAAACAGTGGAACCTTTGCTGGTGTGTTTCCTGCTTTCATCTTGGCTGCCTCAGGATTTGTTTCCTGTTTAAAAATCCTACTGCAGATCCTGAGACCATTTCATAGGGACACAAGGGCATTAAGGCTGCTACTGCCACAAATCCTACCCCGTCTGATAGAGATTCCAGGGCGCTGGATAGATGGGGTAAGAAGGTAAACATTTCTGCAACCTTGTCCATTAGGGCCTTAAACTGCCAGTTTCATATGTTTAAATTATCAGCAGCATATTACTGGATTGCTCAAATAGAAAATTATGTTGATTCCTGACTGTGCTGAAAATAAGGATTTACAGAATTTGATGCATTCTGCTGAACAAGTTGAAAAACATACTTTGCAATGTGCTTTTGATTCACTAGAGGCATCTTGCCGGGCTGCTGTCACTGGGCCTGTACTTAGAAGGCATGCTTGGCTCAAGGAGCAATCTTTGCCAAGTCATGTTAAAGCTAAATTGCTGGATGCTGCCTTAAATCATGACCGCCTGTTTGGCAACAAAGCAGTAGTAGTACTTAAAAAGATGGAGGAAAAAGTTAAATCTATGCAAACTGTTAAAGATTTCCTACAAGTTCAGCCTCCAAGGTTTAGTAGGCATTGGCCCTCTAAGAATTTGTCCTTTCCTGCCTCTTCCAGGCCTTCTCAGTCCAAACTCAGAACCAGCAGAACACCCAGGCTTCAGTCCTAAGGTACGCACAGGACTAAGTAGTGGGGGGCTCCCACTTCCTTGGGAGTAGTAAGACCCCCCCTATGGTAAACTGTCTCAATGACTTAACTTTAAAACTTCCAAGCCCTTCTGAACTGACTGCACCTTGAGGGGGGAAAGATTGCTCAGCAGGCAAAAAACTGGGAACTCATTACCCAGGACGAATGGGTTTTAAATATAGTATCCCAAGGATACAGATTTCACTTCCACACATTACCAACCCCAAACGGTTGGCCAGATCTACCCCCAAATCAGTGGCAGAGGCTCAAAAGCAAGTACTCTCTCAAGCATAAAGGCTATTCAAACTGTACCAGAAGAGGAAAAGGGACAAGGTTTCTACTCGACTTTTCCTAGTACCCAGAAAAGACAACTCATGGCATCCTATTCTGGACGTGTCTATCTTAAACACCTTTTTGGTGATTCAAAAATTCAAGATGCTAACTCTTCCCCAGCTGCTTCCTGTGCTAGGCAAAGATGCCTGGTTTGCAGCACTGATTTAAAGGAAGCCTACCTGCACATCCCAATCATGGAATCTTGCAGAAGATACCTATGCTTCAAAGCAGGCTCCATGCACTATCAGTTCTCTGCACTGCCCTTTGGCTTATCTACTGCACCCAAGGTAGTCACAAAGTGCCTAGTTCCAGTCATTGCATTTTGCAGGCAAAGAAATATTCAAATATACCCATACCTGGATGATTGTCTAATTCAGGCAGAAAGCCAGGACATACTTTTGAATCATCTGGCGTTTGTACAAAAGGTGCCAACTTGTCTGGAGTACACCATAAACGAAAAGAAATCAAATGTGGTACCCTGTCAACAAATTATATTCCTGGGAGCAAGCTTGAACACAACTTCCCAGATGGTTTTCCTCACGAAAGAGAAACAGATTCATTTGACAGCTTACTTCAAACTAATGGCCACAAAAACCCTGCTATCTGCAAGGCAAATACTGCAAGCCTTGGGGTTCATGGCCTCCTGCTTCCTCCTAATTCCATATGCTAGACTGCATATGAGGAAACTACAATGGTGTCTAAAAAGCCTATGGTGTCAACATTCTCAGGATCTAGAAGCAATGATTCCTATCATACCTTGCCTACAGTTAGAGTTCCTTTGGTGGGCAGAAGCCTGCCACCAAAACAAGGGACTACCATTCACTCTACCCCCTGCCGCCCAAACCCTAACAACAGACGCATCAGACTATGCATGGGGGGCTCACCTGGCAGGGAAGTGCATTCAGGGCAAATGGAACCCAAGTCAGATGCACCTGCATATCAATCAAAAAGAAATGTTAGCTGTACAGAATGCTCTGACAGCCTTCAAGGACCACATTCTTTCAGGACAATTAATGGTAAAGACGGACAACACCACTGTTATGTGGTACATAAACAAGCAGGGGGTGCCATTCATACTCCCTCTGCAGACTAGCCATGGCTCTATGGAAGACCACCTTGAGCTACCAAGTGCATCTACAGGCTCAGTTCCTGCCAGGAAAGCTAAATACACTGGCAGACGAACTAAGCAGAAATCTCATGGACCCACACGAGTGGAAACTGGAGCCAAAGACTTTCAACATGTTGATAAACAAATGGGGGAGCCCAGATGTAGACCTGTTTGTCTCCCTCCAGAACTACCAATTGGACAAATGTTGCACAAGGACTCCCCCGAAAGAAGCTTGGAAAGTGTATGCCCTGTCCTTCAGCTGGAAAAGTCTATCAGTTTGTCTTTCATCCTCTGCCTCTCCTCTCCAAAGTACTACTAAAGATCAAACAGGACAAACCAAGGACGATACTGATTGCCAGACTGGCCACGCCAACACTGGTACCCCCTCTTGCGCAGTGTCACTGCTGGCACCATGGCACCTGCCTCAGACCCCTACCCTGCTGTCCCAGCAGGAGGGCCAGATTCTGCATCCTCAGCTTTAAACACTGAACCTGGCTGCCTGGCTAATTACCTGATCTCTTCGTTACCATCCCTTAATAAACAGGTGTTGGATGTCATTCTGGAGGCAAGGAGGCCTAGTACTAGAAAATCTTATGCTGAAAAATGGAAAAAAAATTCTGTTCCTGGAACCAATCTCAAGGGATGGGCACAGCAGTGCCCAATTTACCTCAGATTCTTCAAAACTTAACTGAGGTGCTTCACAAGGGCCTTTCCTTTTCCTCCATCAAAATTCATGCCTCAGCCTTTTCAGCTCATTACAACCTAGAACCCACCCCTCTTTTCTCATCCACTGCTCAAGCAGTTCCTCAGAGGGGCCAAAAAACTTAAGACCGCCCAGGAGAGCCCTAACTCCAGCCTGGTACCTTAAGTTTGTATTGGAAAAACTCCCTCTACCTTCTTTTGAGCCAGCTGCAAGAGTTAAAATTCCTTTATTGGAAAACTGCCTTCCTTTTAGCAATCACTTCAGCAAGAAGGGTGTCTGGAGCCTTTCATCATCTTTCATGCGGATAGGGTGTCCTTCAGGACAAATCCTTCATGCCCAAGGTAGTATCCATTGTGGTTCTTAATCAGTTCATTCATTTGCCAACCTTCTTTTCTAATCCACAGAACAAAGGGGAATGGATACTGCACTCCTTAGATGTGCACAGACAACTTAGATTTTACTTGGACAGGACTAAACCTCAAAGGAAATCTGAACAGCTGCTGGTGGCATTTGGTGCAGGTGCAGGGGGAAAGGCCATTTCAAAGCAAACCATTTCTAAATGGATAGGCCATTGCATTAATTTCTGCTATAAGCACCATGGAAAACCTATCACACAGGGGATAAGACCACACTCAACCAGGGCTGCATCTACATCTACAGCCTTTTTCAGAGGTGTCCCTACCAGGGACATCCTAGAAGCTGCTACCTGGAGTTCTGTACATACTTTTACTAAGCATTACCATTTGCCAATTTTCTCTAAATCCAGAGCTGGTTTTGCCACTGCAGTCTTGCAGGGCCTTATTGCTGGTCCTAATGCTATCTAAATTCCTCCTCCCATCCTTAGCTTTGGGAATCTACCCAAATGTGATGACTGCAACAGTGAAACCCGAAGAACATAGTACAAGTGTGTACACTTACCATAAATGTAGATGTTCGAGTGTATTCACTGTTGCAGTCCTGGTTACCCTCCCTCCAGCCTCCTGAATTCTATTGTCTATACCTCTATTCTTGTTTACTATGCTTAAAGCTTTCCTGTGTATTTGCATTTTGTTGGAGGTGTAACCTTGTATATAATTGCTTCCTATTATGGGGACACCTGACATCTGGGGCAGGAAAAACTGATAAAATGGCATTGGCTGCATGCTTTATACCCCTGACTACCTGATGTCATGGAAGATGAGACAGCAACCGACGCAGGACCCAAGCCTTTGATAATCAGGCCAACTGAGGGCTACTGCAACAGTGAATACACTCGAACATCTACATTTATGGTAAGTGTACACAACTGTACTTTCTCTGCACGTCCCTTTGGCTTATCCACTGCTCCCAGAATATTCACAAAATGCCTGTTCCAGCCATTGCCTATTGCAGACAGAGAAAGATTCAAATATACCCTTACTTGGACGATTGCTTGATTCAGGCAGACAGGAAAAGGTGTTGCAGCACCTGACATTTGTAAAGAACCTTCTAACCTCCCTAGGGGTACACTGTCAACGAAAAGAAATCAAAACTAGTCCCCAGTCAAAAGATTGTATTCCTGGGAGCAAGATTGGACACATCATCCCAGATGGCATTCCTTATTCCAGCAAAACAAGTCTAACAGGCTACTTCACTCAAATGGCCACCAGAACCCAGCTATCCGCAAGGAAAATCCTGCAGGCTCTAGGGTTCATGGCCTCTTGCATTCTACTAATTCCATATGCCAGACTGCATATGAGGAAACTTCAATTGTACTTTAAAAGTCTTTGTTGCCAACATTCTCAGGACCTGGAAACCATCATACCTTGTCTAAGGACAGAGTTTCTTTGGTGGGCAGCAGCATGCAACCACAACAAGGGACTTCCCTTTACACAACCCCATGCCGCCCAGACCCTAACCACAGATGCATCAGACTATGCCTGGGGGGCACATCTGGATGACAAGTGCATTCAGGGCCACTGGAGCCCAAGTCAGATTCATCTACACATCAACCAAAAAGAGATGCTAGCTGTTCAGCATGCTCTTACAGCTTTCAGATCCCTACTCTCACAAGGACCCCTGCTAATACAAACAGACAACACCACAGTTATGTGATACATCAACAAGCAGGGGTGAACCCACTCATACCTACTCTGCAGGCCAGACATGACCCTGTGGAACACTGCCTTAGATCTGCAAGCTCAATTCCTGCCAGGCAAACAAAACTCTCTGGCAGACGACTTAAGTAGAAATTTCCTAGACCCACACGAGGCAATTAGACCGCAGCATTTTCAGCCTTCTAACCCAGAAGTGGAGGACCCCTGAGGTGGACCTTTTTGCATCCCCTACAATCACCAGCTCAGCAAATTCTTCACCAGGACACCTCACTGCAGGGCCTGAAAAGTGGATGTTCTATCCTTCCAGTGGGTAAACCTCTCAATCTATACATTTCCCCTTCTGCCACATATTACAAGAATATTACTCAAGATAAGACAGGACAGACCAAGGGCAATCCTGATTGCAAAAGACTGGCCATGCCAGCACTGGTACCCCCTACTGCGCAGCCTGTCACCAGTGCCACCATGGCACCTACCCCAGATCCCAACCCTCCTCACTCAGCAGGAGGGACAGATCGTACATCCGCAACTGCAAACCCTGAGCCTTGCAGCCTGTCTTATTCCTTGACTTCTCCCCTAGTGACCAGCCTAAGCAAGCAGGTGCTGGACATCATTCTTGAAGCTAGAAGACCCAATACAAGGAAATTCTATGCTGATAAGTGGAAAATGTATTGTTCCTGGGTTCAATCTAAAGGAGCAGAGACAGCACTTTCCTCCTTACCTCTAATCCTGGATTACTTAGCATATCTACTCCACAGAGGCCTATCCTTCTCCTCCATTAAGATCCATGCCTCTGCCATCTCGGCTCATTACAACACTGAGCCACCTCTCTTCTCTCACACTCTCATCAAACAGTTCCTGAGAGGGGCCAACAACTTAAGGCCACCAAGGAAAGCCCCCACCCCTGCTTGGGACCTTAACTTTGTACTGGAAAAGATCACGCTACCCCCTTTGAACCTGCAGCGTCAGCAGAGATAAAATTCCTCTCTTGGAAAACAGCCTTGCTTCTGGCCACACCTCAGCTAGGAGAGTGTCTGAGCTACAAGCACTTATGGCTGTGGAACCCTTCATTATTTTTCATGCTGACAGGGTTTTCCTCAGGACTAACCCTACTTTTATGCCTAAAGTGTTGTCCAGTGTAGCTCTCAACCAATCTATCCATTTGCCAACCTTTTTCCCTAATCCTCAAAATAAAGGGGGAAGGATCCTGCACTCTTTAGACGTGCACAGACAGCTCAGATTCTACCTTGATAGGACTAAGCCCTTCAGGAAATCTGACCAGGTACTAGTCAGTTTTGCACCAGGGGCAGAGGGCAAGGCCATATCAAAACAAACAGTTTCCAAATGGATAGCACACGGTATCAATTTCTGTTATAAACACCATGGGAAACCAACCCCTCAGAACATCAGAACGCATTCCACTAGGGCAACTTCTACCTCTACAGCATTCCTCAGGAGAGCCCCTACCCAGGAACATTTTGGAAGCTGCTACCTGGAGTTCTGTTCACACCTTCACCAAGCATTACCACCTGCCTATCTTTTCCATATCCAGAGTGGGTTTTGCAAAAGCAGTCTTGCAGGGCATACTAGCCAGCCGCAGTTATTCTGGACTGCCTCCACCCATTTTTCAGCTTTGGGAATCAACCTGTGTGTGATGACTGCAACAGTGAAACACTAAGAACATAGTACAGTTGTGTACTTAGAGTGTATTCACTGTTGCAGTCCTGGTTTCCCAGCCTCCAGCCCCCTTGTCTCTCTCGCTCTCTCCTCTATTACTCACCCCTTACAGGGCTATTGTTGTTTACTTTTTAGTGGTGGTGTTTTTTCTACCATGACTTAGCTCCTTATTTGGGGGGCTCCTGACATTTGGGACAAGAAAAACTGATGTAATGGTGTCGGATGCCTGTTTTTATACCCCTGACAACCTGACGTCAGTCCTGGAGTGACGGTTACTGACACAGAAATACTAAGTTTCTGGTATTTGGGCCTACTGAGTGCTACCTGCAGGCAGATAACCCAAGTGTGATGACTGCAGCAGTGAATACACTCTTAACCTCTACATTTATGGTAAGCGTACACAACTGTACTATGTCTCCTCTCTTACATGTTGCAGTATTCAATCCCACCCACCTACCCCCTTTTTCTTGGACATACTTATAACACTGTTTTGATGTGCCTGGGGAAATTTGGCTTGGGATCTTTCCTCCTGCTCTTGGGGTCACTCTCTCTGTATGCGGCAGCCAATTTCTGAATTGGGTATGTGCAGACATCACAGATATAGCCAACATCAGTTTATGACCCCTGCATGCAACGTCACAAGTACCCCAGCTTCTAAAACTTTGACATACTGGCCGGATGTCTGGTGATGCAGGCAGCAACACCCTAATGTTATGATATCATGTCACATTTTAAAGTATGCCACGTACCTTCATTTATAATGAAGAAACAAACCAATGTAACATTTCCAAATGTTACTTTCATGTAGTATACATTTGTTTTCCTATTTTATTAACAATTTTATTTACTTTTTGATATTACCTACATGGTTTAATTCCTGCTTTTCCTTAAACCTCACTCTTCCTTATGAATGTTGTTCTGCATGGATTGTTCCCACAGATTCCATTTATTTCTATGTAAATCGCTTCCTTTCTTTTCTAAAGATCCCACTTGCTGTTATTTTGTCTTGCACAAATTTTCAATACTTCATGTTATAGTTGGTTTAGATTTTGGTTTCTATTTTCTAGTCATTGCTTTTTTGGCATCCAATGGAATTAAACTCTGTAAGCCCTTACTATGTCAAGGCAATTCTTATCTTAGATTTTATATCCCAGCTCATTTGAATAATTTTCTTTGTTACAACTATTTGCTCCCACAAGAATTCTTAAAACGTGCTCACTAGGGAATTTATAAAAAAATCTGCCTACTTACATTCTCAAAAAAAAAATCCCATTTACCTGTCTCTTTCTCATCATACCTCCTTCACTTGCTGTCTGCCAGAGGAAAACTTCTCTGAAGAGTATGCTTGGGGTGCAAAAACACCTATGCAAATTATTTTTCACGTAAAAATCCTAAAACTTCTGGACTTGGTTACATACTTAGGAGCCATACATGCTGAACTCTTTGTCTTGGATGTGCATGAATGCATGTGGGCTGATACCTGATCTTCAGGAGTGCCATTTGTGAAGCTACTCTTCCTACAAGTTCTGGAGCTGTACACTCAAGTTTGGGAACTTTCACCCCTCACCCTCAAAAAAAGAAAAGAAACAAAAAAATTGGGTCTTAACAATGCAGACTCAGTTGTAAGTAATGTATATAGTCTCTCTTGTAACTATACCCTACTGTCCACAACTAATATTTTTATGCCCATAAGTTGCTGCCTTCTACTCTGTCCATAAAGGGTGGATTACTCTAATGCAGGGGTGTCCAACCTTTTCACTTGCAGGGGCCGCATTGAGTCAACAGAAATTGTCTCCCTGGCTGTATTGCAGGTGAATTTGAACAATGAATAAATGTAATAAATGCATAATATTTGCCCTAAAATTCAAATTCTCATTCAAATTCTTAAAATAACAGTTAACTCGAACATCTTAGTTAATTTTTTTTTTTTTTTTTTAATACAAATAAACCGGTACGAACCCTTCAGTTTGTATGAGCTATCATACCCCTGCTTTTGCTGGTTTCTTAAAGATGTCCATGTCTTCCATCATGTCCTTAATGTCCATATGTTGTCCAAAGTGCTAGTGTATTCTTCTGTTTCTAGCTTTGGAATCTGTCCCTGAAATTATTGAAGACATGCTACATCTGGTCAGGCTGGTCTGAAGATGAAAGAAGGTTCATCAGTGGTATTCTCAAACTGAGCACCCCTTTGGAAAGGCACATTTCTAGCTTTGGAATCTGTCCCTGAAATATGGCACTGACAATATTTCTTGCTTTTGCACTGCTGTCTGGTCAGGCTGGTCTGAAGATGAAAGAAGGTCCATGAGTGCACATTTCAGCTGATGACTTATACAGATCACCCAATGAGGCATAGCATCATCAGATGACACCTTTTTATACTTCTTCCTTAGCTCATTATACGTCTCCAACTTGAGTTGTTTCCCAATGTTTGCTGAAAATTTGAAAGGGGTCTTGCATTGTTTGTTACTTTTCCCAAATTTCAACAAATAACTGACTTTGTTAGTAGTGGAAATGTTTATTCATGAAACCTTTTCACAAGGGTGCAGCCAGGCACAGACCGTTGCAGAATTCAAACATATTGGTCATAGTTCTTGTTATACTTAAAGTTTCCATATCAGGAGGTTCAGGCTGTCAAGTCAAGACTGTTCTTTTGTGTAGTAACCAAACATTATGAGCATAACCTTTTTAATGTGAACACTGAGCCTGTCTTTTTGATACCAGTGCGTCTATATCGGTTTTGATAGAGGTAGTGGCGATGCGAAGAGTATTTTCAAGATGCTCATCTGAATTTTTCGTTCTAATTTTCTTTTTTGTATATTTCATACGAGAAAAAAATTGCTCTTAAAATGTCCGTACTCCCCAACAGAGATGTCATGAACAGGGCATGTTTGTGAAGTGACTGATATTTTTCTTTAGGCAGGTACATCTTATAAAAGTCCAATAAAGACACCTGCAGAAATTTCTCTAAGTTGTATATCTGACTGCAACTCTATGCATTCCACTTGCAGGTTTGCAGGCAACATGTTGATGTCAGCTGAGAATGGAGTAGTAAATATACTGAACTGTTGTTGGTGTTTTCTAAAATCTTGAAATCTACTCTCAAAGTCCTATGATAAACTATTAAGTAATGTCACATATTTTTCCGTATTTATGTGGTTTTGCTCACAGTGTTTCAAAGTGAATGAAGTTATTGTTAATCTGACAGTGCGATAATTTGAGTTTCACTTCAAATGCCGTCACTGTTTGCAACATGTCATTTATTAGTAGATTTTCACCTTGGAGGCGCAGGTTCAGGTCGTTTAAATGAGCACTGATGTCTACTAAGAAGGCTAAATCAGCCATCCAGTTTGCATTTTCAAATTCAGGTACAGGCTTTCCTTTTGACTCCATAAAGGACTTTATTTCTTTTCTTAAATCATAGAAACGTTTCAGCATTTTTCCACGACTTAACCACCTCACTGCAGTAAAGTACACAATGTCTCCATAGCTAGTTTCCAAAGTATTTAGAAACTCCTGAAACTGGCGGTGATTTAATCCTCTGGATCTTATAACATTTATTGTTTTAATAACAACATTCATAACATTGTCATTTTTAAAGTCTGTGCACACAAATTTTCTTGATGTATAATGCAGTGGTACTTCATGAAACGCACATTACTGATCTGTTTTGCATCTTCTTCCATCAGTATTGTTAGTCCTTCCTTCTTTCCAACCATAGCTGGTGCATCGTCCGTTACTATGCCAGACAGGTTTTCGATGGTCAAGGAAAATCTTGCCAGTGTTTCTTTTACTGCCTTGTACAGATCAACAGACTTTGTTGTATCTTTCAGTGGAACCAGACAGGCCAGTTCTTCAGTAATACTGAAATCATTGTCAACACCACAAATAAATATGGCAAGTTGTGCCCTATCTGTAACATCAGTGCTGTCATCCAAAGGTATGGAGTAAAACTTGAAAGTTGCAGACAGAGATTCCAAAGTATTTTCAATAGATTTGGCTATATCTTCCGCACGCCTTGCGATTGTCTGGTGTGATAAACTGATTTTAGAAAATTCAGATTTTTTTTCAGGGCAAATTATGTCTGCTACACTTTCAAGGCATTCTTTAACAAATTCACCATCAGCAAATGGCTTGGATTTTTTCTCAATTAAATTTGCTACAACATAACTTGCCTTCAGTAAAGAATCTGGCTGAGTAGCAGATTTTCAAAACAGCTGTTGTTGGAATGTAAGATTTTTTTTTAAATCTGATCTTTTCTGTCTACGGCACACTCCTTGCAATTCACTTAATTTGAGGTGCATTTGAATATAATGCCTTTTTAAATTGTAGTCCTTGAAAGCAGATACCACTTCTCTACATGGTAAGAAAAGCACTTTATTGTTAGATTCAACAAAGAAGTACTCGTCAGTCCATTTTTCCTGAAAGACTCTCCTTTCATCCGCTGTTTTTCTTTTCATACTTACTTTACTTTGGCAGGATGCAGAAGCCATGCTGAAAAGTAAAAAAGGAGTAACTATTAACTACTTTATTCCTAGTTATATTTATAATTTTTAAAACAATGGCTAACAATTTTACATTAAAAAAATAAGGAAATAAAAATTAAAACTATCTGTAGTTGTAGTATATGTTAATGGTGTTGGAGGAAGCATTTTACATCCGCAACATAACACAAAAATATCCAGGCAGGAGAGACACAGGTGGAACCCCTGGGGTGAATTTACAGTTACCCCTCCAGTTGTCCAGATTGCATTTCAGGAGGGCCAATGAGGCACTTTGTTTCATTTGTAGTACTAATGCCATTAGTCTTCAAAACAGCCATTATGTGTAAAACGCATCACATTTACTGTGATTGTTGGTCTTTACTTTGTGCCAGTAATACTGGGCGTTTTGAAAAGTTCTTCATATAATTCATGAAATTCTGATGGACTGCGATAGAGCTATGAATGTGTATGGTTAGCATGTAATCAACAGTTTCTTACTGCTACAGCAAGGATGGTAGCTTTCAATAACCTAATCAGAGCTGTACCATCAAGTTAAACACTGTTTACTTTGCATGCTACCCAAGAAAACTCATTCACTTGCAAAGAAAAATCTGGCACACACTGCCACTGTCATTAATTCACCACAGTACTACCAGTTCACACTGGGAAAACCACTCCACCCATCCAAGTAGGTAAAATGTCACCATTAGCAGTCTTATAGTACTATAATCCACAAAAATAAGCCAACAAATTTGCAATAAAGTAAAGAATTCACATCACTGACTTAAACCAGTTCTGAATAAGAGGGTCTCACCCAGACAAATGACTGGTGCCAGAAACATGGCCACAAGCTGAATGGCAAAAAGTGCGTAATCATCCCATTTGGGGAAAATGGCTGTGAGGCTGCTAGCCCAGCTAGACAGAATTTTGTACATAATTCTATGTCATTTGTGAATATTTAATATGATGTGTGCTTGTCTTACAAATGTAAGAAAACTATACGTTATGTGTACATTAAACTACTGGTGCAGAAGTGTGTGTTGAACTGTATGTTCTGTACTGACCGTCAAGAAAGTAACCACAGTGTACCCTGCTGTAAAAGAACCGAACTGTGTATAAACTATATACCTGTGCAGATGTGTGCTTTAATGGTAGAAGTTGGAACATACAGATTTAACTTGCAAACTCTAAGAAAATAAGTGAATTGTTTTACGATTGTGTTTATCTCAGCAAGAAGACAGGATGTCTACAGCCAGAAGTTCTTTCTGTTGTCTGGAAACAGAAAAAATTACAGGTTTCAAATGTAAAAGTGTTTAACTGTTTTATGACTTCCAGTTCTAGGCATACTTCTGAGAGATAAGTAAACTCTCTTGGGGATAGATAGGAATATAGTAAGATTAGTATATGGTTTCTGTATTTGAGACTGTCGTGCAATGTTGTAAAATATTTCCTGCGATTCTGAACTCTGTCACTGTACTGAGATATTGAATATTGTCTTATTCTTTTATTATTTATTATTAAATATATTTAAACCTTTTAATTGTGACTGGTCTGTTTATTTAAGGTCTTACAGTACTTGCATATATATTTGGTGACACTGTATAGGCCACTCCAATAGCCTTACTGTTGGCCACACTTACCATTTGGATAATAGTAACATCACAAGTAGGGTTGGTCACCCTTTGGTGAGGGCAGTATAGTAGCCGGTAAGTAAGGATGGTTGATAGCAGTGATTACTACCTTATAATCTGGGCAGAAGGGGGCATAACTAGTGAACCTGTGCAAGCCTACCCCAGGAGTGTCTGTTTGTATATAAATTAAATCTCAAAGTAAGTGTGTTTGTGTGTGTGTGTGTGTTTGTGTGTGTGTTTGTGTGTGTGTTTGTGTGTGTGTTTGTGTGTGTGTTTGTGTGTGTGTTTGTGTGTGTGTGTGTGTGTGTGTGTTTGTGTTTGTGTGTGTGTGTTTGTGTGTGTGTTTGTGTGTGTGTGTGTGTGTGTGTGTGTGTGTTTGTGTGTGTGTTTGTGTGTGTGTTTGTGTGTGTGTTTGTGTGTTTGTGTGTGTGTTTGTGTGTGTGTTTGTGTGTGTGTTTGTGTGTGTGTGTGTGTGTGTGTGTGTGTGTGTGTGTGTGTGTGTGTGCATGTAGGCTGGATGGGGCGACACACAAAAATCTCAAAACCACCCCTGATAGCTGTTGGAATGCTGGCACATCGGAGCTAACCCTCACTCCAATAACAGGAAATAAATTGGCCAGCTTGACCAGATGGGACCTGATAATTGACCGTCAATGCGGGCAAAAATAAGCAAAGAAAATATCCTACAAAATAAATTACTCACCATTGACATTCACCACGTAATTACAAAGGTAGTAATTAATTCCAAAACTTGAAGATTACCTTCCATTAACAGTCTTCTGTTCAACCTAAACAAGATATGTAGATGATGTGAATTTTTAGAAACACCGAATTTCACCTGCATTTCACTTTGATATATAAATTAGTATATTTAAACTTATGTCCACAACATAGGGGGAAAAAAAACTCTGAATCTAACCTATAATCATCCTTTGAAGTGAAAATGAGGTTGTGTCACTTTCCCAGCCCTGATCTGTTTTATCTGCTAATAAAAATGAACTCCATCCATACTGAAATTAGAATACTCCTGCTTGAAGCTTTGGGAATGCTCTCCTTTCTCAATTAGTGGGTATTTCATACTATGTAACATAGAAATTAGTTAAAAAATGTGGCTCAGATTGTGATAGATCCTTTCATTCTGCAACAGCTTAAAACACTGACTTTTTAAAACTCAGAATAAGAAACTCAAAAGCTCAAATCCTCTGACTTAGGACCTACAACAAGCAATGTATCAAAGTTTACAAAAAACAGTGCGCTTGTAGCACCTCAGAATTAATTTCCAGAACTTCCTCAAACATAACAGACCTTACTGTATTAGGAGCTGTCAAAGAGGCCCCACTTGCCTGGGTGCCTGGATAGACACCTTGCTCACATGTACTGAGCATGTCAATAGGAGTGCTACTTATACAAAGTCTTCTAAAAATCTGATAAACATACTATACATGCAGTAGTATGCACAAGCACAAGAATTAAACATGTTCCCCAGTGACCCATTCAGTGCGTTGTCAATGTGTGCACAGTCAAGCACTGAAATGAAAAGTTTCCCCAATGACCTCTTCACCGCCTTAGACCCAAGAAAGACCCTCACCCAGTACCATTACTGCCCAGTTACCAAACAAAAAATAGAAGATAAAACAGATAAATACTGGATGCACAGTAAACACAAAATTACATCAAAATTAATCCTTTTCCTCAAGGATCTCTTAATTACGCACTTTCTCCATGTATGCACAAGTACAAAAATTAAACATTTTCCCCTGAAACTCTCTCAGTAGTCTGTCCATGTATGCACAAGCACCACTAAATGACATCAAAATGAATAATTTCCCCCAAGGATCCTTTGCGTACTTTGTCTATGTATGCACAAGCACAAAAATTAAACATTTTCCCCAACGACCCCTTCAGTACTTTATGTATGCACAAGCACTAAAATGAAACATTTTCTCCAATGACCCCTTCAGTCAGGTTTGTCTATGTATGCATACTCACCAAAATGAAACACTTTCTCCCATGACCTCTTCAGCCAGGTTTGTATATGTGTACACATTGCACAAGCACCAAATTGAAACATTTTCCCCACTGACCCCTTCAGTCCTTCTTTGTGTATGTATCCACAAGCACTAAAATGAAAAACTTTCCCCAATGACCTTTTCATTGCCTTAAGAGTTTGTGTTCTTTGAACATAAGAATATTTCCCCATAGAAAGCATACAGTCATTTCCATCCGTCTTTGCTTGCTTCAGTTAATGCAGATTTTCTTTCAAGTGGCTCTAAAATTGCATCATTTCAGATGTAATTCTTTCCTGTAAAAACAGCACTACTACGTAGCTAAAAAGCTCACTGTCTGCCCATCTCTGAAAAGGTCATACAGGTGACTGTTGCTTTTTCCTCCTGTAAACGTCTTCATATGATCCACTGCCATTTCTTACTGAATCAAATGCTTCTAGAATTTTTCACTTTTCTTCCATATCACTGTGTATTTTAGACCAGCATGTGCACACCATAATTTTACAGTCTACCATTTTCTAAACTAGAAGCCAGAATCAGAACATTACTATTACTACCTCTGAACTGTCCTCTCATACCTTTCTGCCAAAAGTAACACCCTCTCTTTTTACTTCATACAAATGCCAAAGCAAAAGCTACACTGATAATAGTTAGTCGAAGCCCATATCCTTAGTAAACATTTGTGATGCTTCACAAGATGGTGACAAACTGTTACTACTGCAAATCATGATTCTCATCTACTTGTTGAAATTATCTTTTATTTCTTTTACTACTATGATTGGTCAGGAGTGAAAAAGTGTGCCCACTGTTTATATATCCAGTGAGTATTGGGATAGGTCTGGCTCTTCTGTCACCATTAACTGGATTCAGTGGGTAATCAAAGCATAGAAAAAATTAATAAAATAAAGCAAAGAGGCATTGCCTAAAATGACATCCTCTCTTCATAAAAATATCACCAGTTTTCATATAATAGCCACCCCTCCTTCAAATTCCTTTTGACCTGACTGATGTAAAACTTGAAACAGACCAAGGAGAAACAATTAACTCAAGCAGTAAACAAGAAAAATTAACCAAGGTCTGCAGTTGTGAACTTTAACCAAATTGCCAATCCTAAAACTGACTGAAAGAAAACTGTTGAGAGATTGACCAAACCTTTTAGTAAAGGACAAGCTTGATCATTTTTTTAAACAAGGAATAACCCCAAATTTTACGTAAGATTACAGCTAAAGTGGGATGGCGGTGGAGTGATCTTCATGCCCAGTATGTTTAATAAAGGAAAGGCCCCCCTTCTGACTCTTGCCATGATCACTAGCTCTGTACTATTTCAGCAATCCATTTGGATCCGTTATGTGCTTTCTAATTCAAAAGCTCATGTAATAAATGGGCAAACAAAATGTACGCCTTATGCCCTACATGGCTTGATCTACAGATGATATGCGTGCTAAGTAGTAAAGCAGTGTACTCACTTAAGGGGCGAGTGCTAGGGCGGGAAGGGTAACCAGTCCACCGATGATTCATTGTGCACTTTATTTTTTTATTATTTCCAGCCTTGGAAGCAGTTTGGATTGTAAATTTATGGTGGTAAATGTTTGTATCTGTTGGTTTACGTAAGACATCTGGAGTCGGACAGAACCAAAAGTAGTTGGAGACAGAGGGCTGAAGTCAGAGACTGATGTTAAACAGTTAAAATATTGCTTTTATAAACTCAGAAAATTGATGGAACAACAGGTTTTGCATTGTTGTTAGTAACTTCGGTTGTCAGTGATTTGCCAGAGAGGAGAAAAAAAAAAACAGTTTTTAAGAATCGACCAGAACAACATTATGCAGAATCTATGCACTTATGGTGGTAAGTTAACTTTAACAAACATATAAGTAAGGGAGATTGGAAGTAGGCATACCTCTCATTCCTCCAAGAACAAAAATCATCCATACCTCTGAACCTCAGTCTAACCTACCACGTTTGAGTTCCACAAGCCTGACTAATTCAAGACCTAACATGCTGCTTCCCTCATATACAGTTGAATAAAATTAAAGGGTGTGAATGCCTCACAGCTTGCAACTTCATCACCTGATGTCCTGGATGAATATCCCAAGGAATTGTCGTTATTCATTCTAAATTCCAAAGATCTTGACAAGGAACCCCTTCCTAGTCAATCCAGTGGTAGTTGGACAATGGTTCCCTCCTTATAATGTAATTATAAGGAAAAGCCAACTTGGCAGGAACAAGAAAAAAAGGAATTTTTTTTCTTTACCAAAAAAAAAAAAAAAAATGCACTAAACTCCAAAGGTCTTTCTGTAGGACTGGAGCAGAGTGCATATCTACCACCCCCAAGCTTTGCTGTCAGTAATCAGGCGTGGCAGTTGGGCAAGCTTCCTGAGGGAAAGTCTGATGAGTGGTGACCATGAACCAAACACCATTCCAGGAAATTAAAATGATTAATTCTCTGCCCTTTCTGCCCTTTTTCTGTACATTGGTTTCATTCATGTTGGGAATCCCCTTTGAAAACATTGCCATAAATATGACAGCAAAGTGTTTCTCTCATAATGCTCAATGTATATTTCTGAAGCAATTCTGAAACTCAGCTGAATGTATATTTCTGAAGAAAATTTCAAACCTAGTCCCACCATTATTTAAACTACCCCAGTCTACTTAATGTCAAAAGAAAAATAAAGGTTATCATATTTCAAGTTTTGGCTGCATGAACACATTCTGAATGTGATAGCTTATAGGAGGCAGATGTTGGTGTGTAAGAGTCCTCAATTAATTTGCAAGGAGTAACAACCTGACATGGCTCAGTAGTTCACTTGCTTGCATCCCTTTCTAATCTGATATCATAAATCACACACACAAATTTAATTTATCCGAAAAACAGGCCTGCAAGCATAGCTCTCAACGTTCCATCGCCAAAATGAGGAACACTCGCCTTCATAATGTGGAGCAAATGGGCAAAATTTGGAACACATACTAATGGCTTACTAACAACTTCAACTAGGAAGGTCATAGGATGGTTAAAATGTGCTGGTTTTACTCATAAAGAAGATCCTTAATTTAATTAATCAATATGATTAATTTCAATTTACCATGGATTTCACTTATTGTGTGACAGACTCTTTTAATGTGGGACTTTGAGGAATTTTGAGGAACATGAACTTTTTAAGACCCCAAATGAGATATGTTCCTCGTAAAGAGGTACACTTGAGAGGTATGCCTGCAGGTTTTAATATTTGGTATTAATTTACACTGACAGCCTTCATGGTAAAGTGAGTATTCTCAGAGGCACACACTAACAGATTAATAACTCATTCAGTTTTACATACTGAGCCGAGGCATGACAACCCATATGTTTTAGTTCCAGAGAGATTCATACGTCATCTATGGCTCCTATCAAATGTAAACAGCAGAGACCAGTGAAAATAAGCAGAAGTGACAGATTTGTGCAGACATTTTATACTAGTTTTGTGTTTCATCTTGGTGACCCAGTTAGGCAGTTTAGAGCCTCTGGCATTTATTTATTTTCATTCCTCATTACAAGTTTAGCAAGGTTAAGAACTGAAATAAGAGACTGTGCTGCAGTAGAAAGGTTTGGTTTTAAACATGCTAAGCAAAATGGCTCTCCAACCATGACCCTTTGTCAAGGGCAAGTGCAACTGCAATTTAAATTATTGGACAATTCAACATTTTTGAGAAGTAGAAGAAAACTGGACTACCCAGTGATAAAAGAATATGCAGACTGAACATCAGGATTGAACTCTTGACCACGAAACCAATGATGTTAAGTTGTCAATCTCGCCTTCATTCTTGCTGGATGAGTTTGGAGCCGATCCTCGGCTCTGACTCGGCCACTTACTAAAGCTCGAGAGCTAATTTTACCGGCTCGAGGCAACCCTATAGCCCATGATGCTAGGCGATAACTCCCCAGATCTCGTTTGCCGCTTTCGCTTGCGAGGTGCGTTTTTTTACCAGCTCCTGGTAAGTCTTTTGAATACTTAGTTTTTCAGTCACCCTTTTTTGGTTCGTTTTCCACCCAGTTGTTTTTTAGTAGTTAACGGCTACTTTTAATCCTATTCCCGTTAATACCTTCCTTTTTTTCCCCTTATACCCCCCCCCACACACACACACACGCACACACACTCTTTAGGTTAGGCCTTAAGCCTGCCCGTTTCCTAATTATTATTAGGGATCCTGTGGAGTGTTTGGGTGTGTCAGTATCCCACTTATTAATATTTTTATTGTTTTTGAGTGTTGTGTGTGTGTGTTTCCTTTTCCTTTTGTGCTCCCTTGACACTGTTATGTCGAAGGAACCAAAAAAAACTAAGGTCTCAGGCTTCAAGAAGTGTGACTCGTGCTGTCAGAAAATGTCTCTGACAGACTGTCACACTTCTTGTGTTTACTGCCTGGGACCCCTGCACCTGCAGGACTCTTGCTCTGTGTGTCACGCGTTCAGTCCAAGAGTCCTGCAGGAACAAACTAATTTTGAGGGGCTTGTTAAAGCCCGAGGGCTCCCCGACTAAGTCTGCATCGGGGACGGGGAGGCCTTTGAAACCAGCAAAACCATCGGCTCCGAGTACCAAGCCTTCGGCTGCTGGCTCTTTATCTGTGCCTAGATCGGCTCCAGCTGGAGCCGATCCCTCTGAGTCACAGATTCCTGTTTCGGCCCCACTCGGTGCCGATACCTCTGAATCCATGCATTCACGGTCGGCTTCGGCTCCATCCATATCTAAGAAGAGGTCAAGATCCCCTTCGTTGGAGTCCATCCATTCGGCTCCGAGATCCCCCCTAATCTCGGAGCGGAGCCATTGGAGCCAATCTTCTCAGTTGTCCAGGCTTTCCGACCACGACCTTGAGAGAGTGGTAAGTAGGCTGTTAAAGTCTCAGGCATTGGCCCAAATGATCTGTAGCCCATCTCATCAGACGGTAGCTATTACGACTCCACCTATTTTTCCTCCTTCGACTCTCCCTCAGAGTTCGAAGCCGGAGCTCCTCGGAGCCATGACTGTTGTGGCGTTGGAGCCGATACCTCCCCTTTCGGCTCCTTCGTCTTCCGCTCTGATCTCCTCCTTGATGCCTTCATTGGAGGGATCCGGGCACCTGGTCTCTCTCGTCGGTTCCGAGGGGGCGAGTGGCATCGGACCATTGTCCGACCCCGTTCTCCCTCTCGGAGCGGCGGCGCTGGTGAGCTCGGCCCTGACATCGGCCTCGGAGCCTTCCCTGTCGGTGTGGCCTGGGGTTTCCACCTCTTCGGAGCGGGAGCCCTCTGGCCTTTCTGATAGGGGAGCCTGCGAGGTGATGAGTGTACTAGCCCCAGGGCATAGTCAACGGTCAGCTCCATCAGCTCCTCCCACTACAGTGCCTGCTGATGTCTCTTCCCACTCTCTTGCTCCCGGACACAGAGATCCAATGCCTCAGGTTTCCCCACTGGGAATATCTTCCTCTTCCGAGGCTTCTCCTGACCTGTCAGCGGAGCCTCCACGTAAGAGGACATGTAAGAGGAAGCATGTAGACTCCCCTGAGTCCATTACATCTGATACCGACTTGGATGAGTCGGAGGGATCCCCAAGGTCCCCCTCTGAGGATGTCTCTTTCTCAGACATCCTATAAATCCTAAAGCAGAGGGGGAACTGGTCTTCCCTTAATCCTTCCGAGGACGAGTCAGTGTACCTGGAGGTGTTTGGTTCTCGACCCTCCACCTCCTGGGTGTCTCTGCCTTTCGACCCCCTTATGGAAGTAGTGGCTCGGAAGGCGTGGTCGGCCCCGGATTCGGTGGAACCCACCCCTCGGAGGCCATCTAAATTCATCACGGCACCAGTTGACAAACAGTTCTTAACAAAAGGTGTACTGGTAGATGCCATGGTGGTGGCTACAACCACCAAGAAGGAACTAGCTGATCCTTCAGTACCTATCCATCCTCTTAACAAGGATTCTAGGACCATGGATAGGTACGGTAGGTGGATGTTTTCTTCAGCGACCTTTGCCATGCGGTCGCTGAATTACTTGTGTCACTTCACCCGCCTTCAGAGAGATATTCTCAGAGTTGGGAGAAGTCTTACAGGATCCATCAGCTGCTGGGTCCCAGGATAAAATCAACTCACAGCTTGTAACCCTAAACTCGATTTGTTAACTCCTCCATGAGTCTCATTTCATATGCAGCCGAGGGAGCGAGTAGGGCCTCGGGCACAGGAGTGGCCTTAAGGCATCACGCCTGGATGCGGCTTTGTAATTTTGCGGACCCTTTCAAGGCGTCCTTCACAAATTCCCCTTTTGACGGTTCGGCTTTGTTCGGACCTCAAGTGAAAGACACCTTGACCAGATGCGAACAAGATGGCAAGACTTTTTCTGCCGTAGGAGTGCGTTTCTCCACCCCTTCAAGACCATACCCTAAGGGTCAGAAAGGTGGGAAAATGTGGTTCCACAAATCTCAAGGAGTCACGCCTGACGCAAGAGGTCAGTTTACCCCCAGAGGCAGAGGGGGTAACAACAACAGACGCCGCCCTAGGGGCAGAGGGGGTCCGCAGAACCAGGGTAGCAGGGGGAGCCTCTCTCTGACAAACCCTTCCAGCATCCCTGAGATGTTTCCCGACTGTCCACCTTCGGAGGCAGTCGGGGGAAGATTGTCGCTGTACCCAAAAGCCTGGCTTTCCCTTACTCAAGACAAATGGGTACAGTCGATCATATCCGAGGGTTACAAAATTCCCTTTATCCAAACCCCAATTCAGCAAAAGGGAACCCTTCCAGATGTTCCACCTGGTCTAAGGGAACTAGCAGTACCAGAGATATCAAAACTGCTAGCAAAAAGAGCCATCCAGCCAGTCCCAGCAGACCAACTAGGATCCGGAATCTACTCAAGGTTCTTTTTGGTACCGAAAAAGACAGGGGACTGGAGACCAATATTAGATCTCAGCAAACTAAACAAGTTTGTAAAGAGAACAAGATTCCGGATGGTCACGCTACAGTCCATTCTACCCTTTCTGGGCAAGGACAATTGGATGTGCTTCATGGACCTTCAGGATGCGTACTATCACATCAAAATTCACAGGTGCTCCAGAAGGTTTCTCCGCTTTCGGCTGGGGGCCAGTCACTACCAATTCAGAGCCCTGCCCTTTGGTCTCACTACAGCCCCCAGAGTGTTCACCAAATGTATGGCAGCGGTTACGGCTCACCTGAGATGGCAAGGATTCCAGGTGTTTCCATATCTAGACTGGCTCCTCACTGCCACCACCAGGCATCAACTTCTCCAAGCCAGAGCTGACACCATTCACATTTGCAGAGGGCTAGGAATCTCTATAAATTTCGAAAAGTCTGCCTTGTCGCCTTGTCAGTCTATTACCTTTATAGGCGCCAACTTGAACACCGTACAACTTTCAGCAAAGTTAACAGATCAAAGGGTCTTAGATATTCAAAACCATGTCCATGTTCTTCTTCAGAGCGACAAAATTCAGGCCAGGTATGTCCTGAAAGTATTGGGTCTTATGGCAGCCGCCATAACTCTTCTTCCTTTTGCACGTTTTTACATGAGTCTTCTACAGTGGATGCTTTTCGCCCAATGGTCTTTTCAGCAACTCCCCATGCACCACAAGATCATGATAACTCCAACTTGCAAAAGTCATCTGTCCTGGTGGATATTGTCCCCTCAAGTCCATCAAGGCAGACACTTTGGTCCTCCTCCCCCGGTCGCCACGGTGACATCGGACGCCTCCCTGATCGGGGGGGGGGGGGGATTTTGAGGGCAGGATGGTCCATGGCACTTGGCAACCTTTCGAACGCCACCTGCACAGAAATGTCCTAGAGATGAGAGCAGTGCTTTTAACGTTGCAAGCCCTCCACGACTCTCTTCCCCTAGGAACTATTGCAATCCAAACGGACAATATGTCCGTAGTGTGGTATATCAACAAGCAAGGCGGAACCAAGTCCTATCCCCTGTGTCGAGAGGCACTCAGACTTTGGCAATGGGCAATCTCCTCTCAGTGGTTTCTGATAGCAACGCATATCCTGGGAAATCCAACATCATAGCGGACAGGTTGAGCAGAGCTATACTCATTCCACACGAGTGGTCTCTCAAACAATCTGTGGCGGAAGAGATTTTTCAGAAGTGGGGCCTTCCTTGCTGTGATCTTTTTGCTACACCCCAAAACAGCAAATGCCCCGACTTCTTCACCCTCTTCCCCCTTCCAGGCCATCCCCTCAGAGATGCTCTAGTCCAAGATTGGCCTCGGGGACTTCTCTATGCCTTTCCACCCTTACCTCTAATCCCACAAGTAATTCAGAAAGCAACCGCCTTGAGAGACAAGTTGATTCTCATTGCCCCTTATTGGCCTCGACAGATATGGTTTCCGTTCCTACATAGTTATCTTTTGGTACAGCCTTGGCATCTGGACCCAGCTCCAGATCTGTTGACCCATCAGTCGGGGCAGCTGCACCAATCCCTACATTATCTCAACCTCACTGCTTGGTTGCTCCACTTCCATCTCTAGCCAGGCTTCCTATGATTTCTAATCCCGTCCGGGATATCATAGTAGCTTCCCTTAAATCTTCCACCAGAAGGATTTACACTAGTAAATGGAAACGTTTCTCCTTCTGGGCAAAGGCAAGGAATATAGATCCCTTTACTGCCCCAATTCATTCGGTCTTGGACTTCATAGCCGAAATGTTTCATTCAGGGTCTTCTTCCTCTACAGTAAAAGTTCAGTTGGCAGCCACATCGAATTTTCATATAGGCTTATCGGACCACAACATCATGTCCCATAAGCTTTGCAAAGCTTTCCTTAAAGGTGTATTTTTACTTAAGCCTCCGATCAAAGACCCTCCACCTCAGTGGGATCTTAATTTAGTCTTAACATCCCTGATTCTTCCCCCCTTTGAACCTGCGGTCTCCTGTTCTTTGAAATTTCTTTCCTGGAAGACACTCTTCCTAGTCGCCAATACTTCTGCTAGGAGAGTATCTGAGCTTCACACCCTCTGCATTCATCCTCCCTACTTAATCTTCCATAAAGACAGAGTTTCTCTAAGGACTAATCCATCCTTCTTACCCAAGGTGGCTTCGCAGACAAATTTAAACCAATCAATTGATCTCCCAGTTTTTTTCCCAAACTATACTAATAGAGCAGAGCAAAAACTACATTATCTAGATGTTCATCGCCAGCTCCGATACTATTTGGATAGAACCAAACAAATAAGGAAGTCTGATCAACTGTTTTTATCGTATGCAGAAAATAAGAAATGCCTTCCTGTATCTAAGGTAACCCTATCTAGGTGGCTGTCTTCTGTGATTACATGTATTTATCAACTCAGAGGCAGAGAATTGACTTCTAAGCCAAAAGCCCATTCAACTAGAGCACAAGCTACATCTACAGCTTTTCAAGCTAGACTACCGATAGACACTATCTGTGCGGCAGCCACATGGGCCTCTCCTCATACCTTTGTTTCGCATTACAAATTGGACATGGCCTCCATGGACAGAGCAAAATTTGGTTCCACCGTTCTCAAGAGTCTGTTCCAATGAGCCATCCAGGATGAAGGTGCTAGGGACGTGGTCCCATCCAGCAAGAATGAAGGTGAGATTGACAACTTAACATTGAGAAGTTATGTACCTACCATAACGTTCCATGTTAGTTGTCTTCTCTCGCCTTCTTTCTTGCGTCCCACCCACCATCCCCCTAGCCTGGACAGACCGAGAAGATCTTCCCTTCTTTGAAGGGTCCTTATATTCCCTTGTTTCACCATCTAGGTGTCCTAGGATATATATAGTGTAGATAACGATCTTTGGGGGGTTTTATCCTTCTTCCTCCTCCTTTCCAGTTGGAAGATTTTTTATTGGCCTATGCTGGGTTTTCGACTTCCAAACGAGATCTGGGGAGTTATCGCATAGCATCATGGGATATAGGGTTGCCTCGAGCCGGTAAAATTAGCTCTCGAGCTTTAGTAAGTGGCCGAGTCGGAGCCGAGGATCGGCTCTGAACCCATCCAGCAAGAAAGAAGGCGAGAGAAAACAACTAACATGGAATGTTATGGTAGGTACATAACTTCTCATTCACAGCATTCTGTTCCCTACAGACAATAATCAGCAAACTCTATTAGGGCAAGTCTGTATTACCATTGCACTACTCAACAATGCTGTTTTTAGTAAATGTAAATGTGTTTTACTGTGCATTTTCAACCAAAAGTATTATAAAAGTAATTACATGATTAGAAGATAGTTAATGGGAACCCAGCTTAAAACATGCCTAAAGTGGAGTCTTTCATTTTTGCGTAATAAACTGCTGTAAACACGCTGCTACCCATGTACTCTGCAGGATACATTTGCTTCTATTAACAGTCACTTTGTACTAAATCTCATCACAGCAGACTAAAAACTTCCTTTATAAATAATGCCTGTCTTCTGGTAGCTAGACTTACCTGATTAAATACAGTTTGTTCGGAGTTGATGTCCAGTTTAGACTTAGACTAGAGCCAACAACAGTCTTCTGTGAAACCCTACAGCCCAGCTCTTTGGCGCGAAAAACTAAACGGGAAGGGTGCGTTTTGTGCATGCACACAACAATGTTGCGGTTAAAGGTCACAGGTGCAGAAAAAACCCTTGGAAAAATGTGAAATTTGGACTTAAGGGTCGCTGGCCGCATGGAAGAGCTCTGAGGGCCGCATGCAGCACGTCTAATGTAACCTGAGTAACTTGTCTAAATCCTACTTTAATATGGGTATCTGTATGTTTGTTCATGCATATCCATGTTTACAGCTGTTCCACAACAAATGCTTGTATACAATATATTCCAAAAAAAAACAAGTAATCTCCGTGGTATCCACAGACCTGACTAAGTTTAGAAGGACGAAAGTGATCGTTGTTAACAATAGGTTATGAAAATGGAATATGATTTTTACACTGGATTTATTACATGCAAAGTGTATATGTATATATTTGTATATATTTTTTGATTGCCAAATGGTCTAAAGTTTTTTATACATCTCCAGCCATGTACTATATTGTCTGTGATAAAATCACAGACTTAATAATCTAGTTCATAATTTGGTTAAATAAGAGGTACCACATCATTAATTTTATTTAAAGTATATACGGGTTATATTATTATGACAGCTACTAAGTAGGGCAGGACCAGCTTGAATGTCACACTGATGGGGGAAGGGATGTGAATTTAACATGTATACCAATAACACTTGTTTTACAACACAATAAACCACTCCTTTGCCTGATAAAAAATATGTATGTGTGTGTGTGTGTGTATATATATATATATATATATATATACACACACACACACACACACACACACACACACACACACACACGTATAGCTAGAAAGCTTGTGAGGAAACTATTACTCTGTTATTTTTGTTTTACTTGGATCACTTGTCTGTGTACTTAATAAAGGATTTTTGACTGGAAACAAACTGCCTACCCTGCTTTGATTACTTTCGAATACTTAGTAATTCTGTACTATATTTTAATTATATATTTTTTATTATTTTTTTCACTTAAGATGAGTTTACGTTTGCTACTTCTACTACCATTGTCTGATCTGATTAATATACAGTGATTAACTAGATATATATGGATGGAAATCTTCCACACAGAGAAGTTTCTTACACTGTTTTGTTTTTATATAATATATTCCAAAACAAACAGTCTCCATGGTGTCCCTCAAAGTCTCTCAAACCTTGTACTTCAGCATACTGGGTCCAGAAACAAATAATGAGGAAACTTCTGTGTGTGGAAGATCTAAGATTCCATAAAGTTCAGGCACGTAATAAAACCATACTGTAAATATCCCATGTAATAGGTGGTAGAAATACTTTCTTTAAAAACTTTCCAAAGTATAAATCCACTAATGAAAGTAGGGAAGCACAAGCTGGTTCAGGTCCAATCTTCTTTATTAATAACACACAAACAAGTGATCAAAATTGTAGATGAAAAAACAGAATAAAGTGTAGAAATTCACTGTTCCATTTATATACCTGTTTAAAAGCACGGGAGTAGAAGAAGATTCATCTTGAACTAGGCTGCACTTCCTCACTTTCATTAGTGGTTTTACAATTTGGAAAGTTTTTAAAGAAAGTATATGTTCTTTGTGTTTCACTGTTGCAGTCATCACCTGTGGGTTATCCCTGTTGTGGTAGCCCTCGGCCGGCCCAAATACCAGAGTCGATGTTTTTGTGTGCCGGCTACTGTCGCCTGTAGTCTGACGTCAGGTTGTCAGTACTATAAAACAAGGCAGCTGACGTCATTACATCAGTCTTTCTTGCCGTGGAGCCCGTAGCAGAAGCATTTTGCACGAGTGCCGGTCGGTCGCTACCAGAAGTTGAACTTCAGCAGAAAACATCTAAAGCTAAGTCCCCCTTTGGGGACCTTTTTTTTTTTTTTTCCTCTAACCGATGTTTGAAAAAGTTAACAATTGTCTCGCCTGTGAAAAGCAGATCCCACACCAAGACTTTCATTCTTCCTGCATCACTTGTTTAGGCCCAGACCACAATGTCCCTCGTTGCCGATTCTGTGCCCTCTCTAATGTGAGAACCTTTCGCCATACAGCTCTTTTTGTAGACAGTTATTTTCGTATTCCATCTTTGAATTCCAATATGGCGTCCGTCAGCCAGCAATCCGCTAATATTCCAAAAAAACATAGAGATAGAGACAGGCCACACAAGGCTAAGCCTTCCGATGACGCTACCGCTAAGCAAGTCGTCATTTCTCTGGAATTCAGTGAGGCGCTTTCGCAGCCCCTGATTCCCGACTCACTTTCTACAGAGGCCTCTGCCGAGACCCTTTCGGAATTCAGTGTGCTTCAGCAATCCACTTCGTCTTCCGAGCCTTTGGCTGTCTCTGCCTCTGTTGGGTCCACGGAGCCATGTCGCAGGCACTGGCTTCCAAGGAGACTGTTTGCACTACCGGTTATAGAAAAATATTACATCTCCTCTTGCGATTACCGTTTCTCAGCGACCGGATTTTCTCAGGCCTCTAAGCCAGGCCACTCCTAGGAAATCTGTTTCTAGCCACCATGTTGCTACTACTCCCCCACTCCAAACTCAAATGCTTAAAATGGCGGAGGATCTCGTCTCCCTTATCTGAGGTACTCAAATCCCCACCCCAAAAAGAAAAAGGCTTCCTTCCTTAAGAAATTATGACAGACCAAGTGTCTGAGAAATCTGATTATTCTGCCTTTGAAAAGGAACAGCCCTTAACTGTTTGAGGATTCAGATGCAGAGGAATTCATCCCCTCTGCCTCCCCTCCAGAGGACCGTTCCTTCAGGGAAACCCTCCACTCCCTCAGGGAGCATTTTCAGTGGAAATCTCAGGACTGCCCACAGTCAAAGAAATGACAGAGAGTTTCTGGACCTGCCCCAGCGCAGACCTCTGGCCATCCCTCCTATTCCAGAAGTGGTGGATGATGTTTTCCTTGAATCCAGCTTAGCCTCTGATGCCCTGCCTCCTGCTCCAGCTAAACCTGACAGGTACTACAGAGTACCGGATTCTTATAAATACCTGTACAGGAACCCTGCTGCAGACCCTGAGGTCATTACACAGGGACCCAAAGGAGCTAAAACTATTTCTGCCAAGAATCCTCTTCCTTCTGACAAAGACTCCAGACCTCTGGACAGATGGGATAAGAAAGTATACACCTCTGCAACCTTAGCTATCAGAACACTCGGTTGTCAGTTCCATATGTTAAAATGTCAACAACACACCTTGGAACAAATAAAGCAGAAGATTTCTACCTATCCTGATAGTGCCAACTCAAAAGAGCTGGCAGAATTACTTCACTCTGCTGGTCAAGTGGTCAAGCAGTCATTGCAATGTGGATATGATGCCCTAGAAGCCCCTAGCAAGGCAGCAGTGACAGGATCTGTTATTAGAAGACATGCATGGCTGAAGGAACAACCTCTCCCTGATCATGTCAAGTCTAAACTTATTGGTGCACCCCTAGATAAGGAACACCTGTTTGGGGAAAAAGCAGAAGAGGTGCTTAAAAAGATGGAAGACTAAGCAAAGTCTGTGCAAACAGTAAAAGATTTCTTTCAAGTTCCCGCCCAGATTCATCAGAAACTACCCTTTTAAGCACTGGGCCTTTTCTGCACCCAGCAGACATGGCCAAAGTAAGCCCCGCAGAGACAGGACATCCAGGCCCCTATCCCAGGGCCAGCAAAGAAACAAACAATGGACCACTTCCACCTCTAAGGCAGGGAGTTCTAAGCCAAGCTTCTATTGTAAACACTCACAATGAGTCTCCCTCCCCCCTCTGCCCTCATCTAAAACTAGGAGGAAGGCTTACCCTCTTCAAGGACAATTGGGTCTCTATAACCAAGAACCAATGGGTATCAAAAATCATTTCTCAGGGATACATATTCTCCTTCAGCAAACTCCCAATTCCAAGAGGGTACCCAGACCTCCCCCCCAAACCAGTGGGCAGAGGTATTAAAACAGGTAAAAACACTAATATCCAGGGGGCAGTAGAACCTGTCCCTCTGGACCAAACAGGAAAAGGTTTTTACTCCAGACTTGTCCTTGTTCCCAGAAAAGAGGGCATCTGGTGCCCCATCCTGGATCTATCCAAACTGAACACCTCCTTGGCGGTCCCCAGATTCAAAGTGCTAACCTTGCAGCAGCTCCTGCCTATGCTCACACACAATGCCTTGATGATGACACTAGACCTAAAAGATGCCTACCTCCACATCCCCATCCGGGAATTGTGCAGTAAATTCATGTGCTTCAGAGCAGGCTACTACCCTTTGGCTTATCTACTGCTCCCAGAGTATTCACCAAATGCTTGGCCCCAGCTATAGCATTATGCAGGCAGGTAAATAAACAGATTTACCCTTACCTGGACAACTGCCCTCATTCAGGCAAACAGCAAAGAAAAGTTGCTCCAGGATCTTCTCTTTGTCAAAAGACTCCTAACTTCCCTAGGGTTCACCATCAACGAGAAAAAATCAAAGTAAAACCCAACCAGGAAAATTGATTTCCTGGGAGCTGTGCTAGACACAGAAACCCTAATGGCTTTCCTATCCCCAGAAAAGCAGAGCTTCCTTCCTTTCTGCTTCACCCAGCTGGCTTCCAGAAGTCACCTCACTGCGAGGAAGGTCCTGCAAGCCCTGGGATACATGGCATCCTGCATCCTTCTCATCCCTCTCGCCAGGCTGCACATGAGAAGGCTTCAGTTGTACTCGAAGCTTTGGTGTCAGCACTCTCAATACCTAGAGACCACTCTCCCACTGATTCCTTGTATAAAGGATGAATTTCTCTGGTGGGCAGAGGCCTGTGCCATGCGCAAGGGTCTTCCCTTCATCCTCCGCCTTAACGGCCAGACCATCACCACCAACGCCTCAGACATAGCTTGGGGCGCTCACCTAGCAGGCAGGTATAGCCAAGGGCATTGGAATGCCCAGCAACTTCACTTGCTCATCAACCAGAAAGAAATGATGGCAGTGCAAAACGGTTTAACTTCTTTCCAACCCCATCTCAGGCCAGGAGTCCTCCTTATAAAAACAGACACCACAGTAATGTGGTACATCAACAAGCGGGGGGCACCTAATCTTATTCCCTGTGCAGGTTACCCATGAGTCTATGGCTTACAACCACCTCCATGGGACTACACCTGATTGCCCAATACTTACCAGGGAGCAACAACACACTGACAGACCAGCTAAGCAAAGACTTACTGCCCTTCCCCCACGAATGGCAGCTCCACAGAGAAATCTTTCTGCAAATCACCCAGGAGTGTGGGACCCCAGAGGTGGACCTCTTTGCCTCGCACTTCAACCACCAGCTGCACAAGTTTTGTACCAGGGAGTATCACCTCCGAGCATGGAAGGTGAATGCCTTGACTTTCCCCTGGAGCTCCCTCTTTGTGTATGCATGCCTTCCTCTGCCCCTTATTCCCAAGGTTCTGATCAAAATAGGAGAGGAGAGACCAAAGGCCATCCTCATTGCTCTAGATTGGCCCAGACAGCATTGGCACCCCTTACTACACAGTCTGACCTTACAGCCCCCAAAGCTGCTTTCCCCTAAGGTCAGACCTCCTGACCCAGGAGAGGGGAAGGTACTTCACCCAGAACTACAGACTCTCAAACTTTCAGCATGGCTCATACACTAAAAACTAGCAAGAAGTCACTGTTAAGTAAACAGGTCCTGGACATCATCACAGAGGCTATAAGGTCCAGCACAAGAAAATTTTATGCAGGAAAATGGAAAAGATTCTGCTCCTGGAAACCATCAAAGGGGGGGTAGTACCTCCCAACCTTCCATCTCTCTCATCCTGGATTACTTAGCAGAGCTGCTCAATAGTGGCCTCTCCTTCTTCTCTATTAAAATCCATGCCTCGGCCATTTCTGCCCATTATGATTCAGATCTAGTAAGGGAGATGGCTAGAAAGGTACTTGGTGTGACATCAGGAAAGAGGAAGGAGGATAAGGAGACCCTGGTGGTGGAATGAGGAAGTACAGGAGAGTATACAGAGAAAGAGGTTGACAAAGAAGAAGTGGGATTGTCAGAGAGATGCAGAAAGTAGACAGGAGTATAAGGAGATGAGGTGCATGGCAAAGAGACAGGTGGCGAAGGCTAAGGATAAGGCGCATGAAGAATTGTATGAAAGATTGGACACTAAGGAGGGAGAAAAAGACCTGTACCGATTGGCTAGACAGGGGACCAAGCTAGTAAAGATGTGCAGCAGGTAAGGGTGATAAAGGATAGTGAGGGAAACATACTCACAAGCGAGGAGAGTGTGTTGAGCAGGTGGAAAGAGTACTTTGAGGGGCTGATGAATAAAGAAAATGAGAGGGAGAGAAGGCTGGATGAATTGCGGATAGTGAATCATGAAGTGCAGTGGATTAGCAAGGAGGAAGTAAGGATAGCTATGAAGAGGTTGAAGAATGGAAAGGCTGTTGGTCCAGATGACATACCTGTGGAAGCATGGAGGTGTTTAGGTGAAATGGCAGTGGAGTTTTTAACTAGATTATTTAATGAAATCTTGGAAAGTGAGAGGATGCCTGAGGAATGGAGAAAGTGTTTTGGTACCGATTTTTAAGAATAAGGGTGACGTGCAGAGCTGTAGTAACTACAGAGGGATTAAATTGATTAGTCACAGCATGAAGTTATGGGAAAAAGTAGTGGAAGCTAGGTTAAGATTGGAGGTGGTGATTAATGATCAACAGTATGGTTTCATGCCAGGAAAGAGCACTACAGATGGGATGTTTGCTCTGAGAGTGTTGATGGAGAAGTACAGAGAAGGTCAGAAGGAGTTACATTGTGTCTTTGTGGACTTAGAGAAAGCATATGAACAGGGTGCCTAGAGAGGAGTTGTGGTATTGTATGAGGAAGTCTGGAGTGTCAGAGAAGTATGTAAGAGTGGTACAGGATATGTACGAGGATAGTGTAACAGCGGTGAGGTCTGCGGTGGGAGTAATGGATGTGTTTAAGGTGAAGGTGGGATTACGTCAAGGATCAGCTCCGAGCCCTTTTTTATTTGCAATGGTGATGGACAGGTTGACAGACGAGATCAGACAGGAGTCCCTGTGGACTGTGATGAATGCAGATGACATTGTGATCTGTAGTGAGAGTAGTGAACAGGTGGAGGAGACCCTGGAGAGGTGGAGATATGCTCTAGAGAGGAGAGGAGTGAAGGTCATCGGGACTAAGACAGAATATGTGCGTGTGAATGAGAGGGAAGATAGAGGAATGGTGAGGATGCAGGGAGTACAGGTGGTGAAGGTGGATGAGTTTAAATACTTGGGATCAACCGTTCAGAGTAATGGCGAGTGTGGAAGAGAGGTGAAGAAGGGGAGTACAGGCAGGATGGAGTGGGTGGAGAAGAGTGTCAGGAGTGATTTGTGACAGATGAGTACCAGTAAGAGTGAAAGGGAAGGTCTACAAGAGGGTAGTGAGACCAGCTATGTTATATGGGTTGGAGACGGAGGCACTGACAAAAAGGCAGGAGTCAGAGCTTGACGTGGCAGAATTAAAGATGTTAAGATTTGCACTGGGTGCGATGAGGCTGGACAGGATTAGGAATAAGTATATGAGAGGGTCAACCCAGATTGGAAGGTTTGGAGACAAAGCCAGAGAGGCAAGATTACGTTGGTTTGGAAATGTGCTGAGGAGGGATGCCGAGTATATTGTGAAAAAGATGCTAACGATGAAGCTGCCAGGTAACAGGAAAAGAGGAAGGCCTAAGATAAGGTTTATGGGTGTGGTGAGAGAGGACATGCAGGTGGTTGGTGTGACAGAGCAAGATGCAGAGGACAGGAAGAAATGGAAACAGATGATCCGCTGTGGCGACCCCTAACAGGAACAGCGAAAAGAAAAAGAAGATGATTCAGATCCCCACCCCTCTTCTCTCACCCTTTGATTAAGCAATTCCTCAGAGGCTTCTAATGTTAGGCCTCCCAGAAGGCGACCTACTCCTCCCTGGGACCTGAATTATGTGCTAGTGAAACTAACCTTACCTCCTTTCGAACCTGCCGCTTCAACAGAATTGAAATACCTCTCCTGGAAGACTGCCTTCCTACTAGCTATCACGTCAGCCAGAAGGGTCTCATAATTTCAAGCTCTCATGGCTGTCGAGCCCTTCATAATTTTCCATGCAAACAGAGTCTCCCTGAGGACTAATACCTTCTTTATGCCCAAGGTGGCATCTGACATGACCCTTAACCAGGCCATACACCTTCCCACCTTCTTTTCCAACCCTCAAAACAAGGGGAAAGAATTCTACACTCACTAGACGTGCACAGATGACTGATACTAACTGGACTGCACAAAACCATTCAGAAAAACTGACCAGCTTCTTGTAAGCTTTGCCCCAGGGGCAGAGGGGAAGCCCATCTCCAAACAAACCATTTCCAAATGGATCTCATACTGTATCCATTTTTGCTACAGATTACATGGGAAACCCAGCCCTAAGTCAATCCGTAACCACTTCACTAGGGCAACCTCCACTTTCTTCTTCAGAGGAGTACCTACCAGGGACATTTTGGAAATGGTCACCTGGACTTCTGTCCATACCTTTACAAAGCATTACCACCTACCTCTTCTTTCTATGTCTAGGGCAAGGTTTGCCTCTGCAATTTTGCAAGGCCTCCTGACCCATACCTAGGACACTACATATCCTTCCACCCTTTACCTCAGCTTTGGGAATCCTCCCACAGGTGATGACTGCAACAGTGAAACACGAAGAACATAGTATAGTTGTGTACACTTATCATAAATGTAGATGTTCAAGTGTATTCAGTGTTGCAGTCTTGGTTTCCCTCCCTCCATCCCCATTTTCACTTCTCCTAGGGGGACACATGCTTACCAAGGTCAATCTTAGCCACCAGAACCACTTCTCTCTTTTCCCTTGTGCTTCTGATGGGTTACTGCAAGAAAAACTGATGTAATGACGGCGGCTGCCTTGCTTTATAGTACTGATGACCTGACGTCAGACTAGAGGCGAAAGCGTTGACTCTGGTATTCGGGCCGGCCGAGGGCTACCACACCAGGGATAACTCACAGGTGATGACTGCAACAGGGAATACACTCTAAGATCTACATTTATGGTAAGTGTATACACCTGTACTTTCTACCACCTGTTATTATGTGGGATATTCGCAGTATGGTTTTTATTAGGTGCCTGAATTCTAGGGAATCTTAGATCTTCCATACACAGAAGTTTCCTCATTATTTATATAATATATTCTATTCCAACATGATGTTGAGATTGTACCAGTGTGGTTGTACAAGTGTGAGCGTGTACTTTTATTCAGTATGCTCTTATGTAATGTGAACCTGTTCAGTAGTTACTGTGCACCATTTTCTCAGAGGTCAAATATTACATTGTTTTATTTACTTGGCTTGATTTACACTATATCTTGTATTATATTTAGCAACGGAGCTCTTTTTCCCAGTCCTGTGTTTAAAAGAGTTTGTACACCCAGTTGGATTTCCCCGGTCTACAAACAAAAATTAAATAAATACATAAATTTGGGGTTTCTTCCTCAGTTCCCTTGAGGGAGTCGGGTAGTGGCGGTGTCTTCATAACTGATATGGCTGAAGTTTTATAGTCCCTGTGTTCTTCTAGGTCCTCAATTGAAAAATCTTCTTTAAGGAAGTTCTATGAATCTTGAGCTTCTTCTTCTCCTTATACCTAGACCCAGACTGGATGTGGGAGGACATCATCTCCCAGTGCCTTGGTCATTCTTCCCATTGAGCTAGCCTTTGTTGATGTTATCACACAAGATTGGAAGCATCTACACATTGCTGCTGCTGACAAAAGTGGATACAGTGCCCCGTATCATTGTTCAGCTGACTGGAGTGACTCTGCCTCAAGGCTAACTTCTGCACAAACTTTGGGGGAGGGTTTTGTCAGCGATCCCGCAGTCCATGCCTCACCCTTGTTTACTTATCTGAAAATAATGGCCCAAAGAGGGAGACAGAGATGGTAAGGTGTGAGTTAGATTGTTGTATTCTGCTGTAATTGTGTACACCATTTGTAGAGCAACTTAATTGGTTGAAAAAGGGCTCTTATTGTCCAGTTCACTTACCAAAAAATTATTAAAAGTAACTAAATAAAAGATGCACTGCTGTGTTGGTCATTGAGACTGCTGGTGTTGCATATCTTCTGTCCAAATTCTAGGGCCACCTGATGGAAGAGGTTGCTAGCACTGTGGATACCCTGCTTGAGTCTAGGATCAAAAAGGATCTTGTATTCACCCAGAAGATTGTTTTAGGTGTTTTCCTGTAGTAGATGCTGTGAAAGAGTTCAGGATAATCTCTGACTGCTCTTCTCTTATTCAGGACTCTAACAATCAGTTAAGAGGTAGGCGCATAGCTTCACTGAACACACAGCAAGTCCCCCATTGGAGATTTTCCCTACTGGGCACAGTGGCCGATGTAAGGGATATTGCCCACTTGCACCTCCTCCTGGGGAAGATTCCCTTCTTGGTTCTGCTGCTTTCCCTAGCCAGATGCATGCCTTTCCAAGAAACTCTGTGGTCCTCTGTAAGTCATGGCTGCAGTACTATTTTAGAATTGGAGTTATGTGGCAAGCTTCCTGTAGGTGTCTCTCTTTGTATAGGTGGTTGGTGCCAGTCTTGAATTAATTCATACATTGGGTCACTCGGCACAGTAATCCAGGCTTCCCATGAGTAAGATCCTACTCCCCCATCCTGATTGAGCAGCAAGCCTTGTGGATGCCCCTTCTCAGGACAGTCTTTCTTTTTGCTGTTGAGGTCAGAATCACACTCTGTACTTTGTGTCAATGAGGCAAAAACCCTAATCATTATGCCAAACCCACTCCTTTTAAGGATATCTCACTTGTTTGATAAAGTTTAAGTCTTGAACATTTACTGGTAAGGTGAAGACTTGGATTTGCACTTGGGTTTATTGGTGAATCTGGATTATGACTGCATCTTCCTGTTCCTGCCAGACATGGTTTGGGGTCTGGCAAGGAGGTGGGAGCTGTCTGAAGGCTCACACTTGCCCTTAAATGGAAGTTGCTCTCCATGGGAATGACTGGTACCTGTTACCTTGCCTTGTCATGTTTACTCTGTGTGTGTCCAACGTTCTGGATATCTGTTGCTGAATCCCTTTTCCTTGACATTGATTTAGGGGAAGGTTATGCCCGTTGTCCTTGATGGGGTACTGGATTAGAACTGATTGCAAACTACTTGATGGCTGCATGTGGGGAGGGCTATGCCTCTTCCTTGTGGGCATCCTTCTGTGTGTAGTTCCTGTACTGCTGGCTTGACTGATAATGTCAGTCAGTGATGTACCTGGATCTGTAACACAAGAGTTCATAGGGAGGGGATTCCACTCCTGCTTTCTGAACCTCTTATGTTTTGATTCTGTAGGACATGTGGTGGAGGTTTTTCTTCTGTCGTTTGGGGAGGTGCCTCCACTCTCTTTTTGAGAAAGTTCAGTTCTCAGATGGAGTATGTTTTGTAAGGAGACTGCATTCCCTCCCTATGTGTATGTGGGTTTTTCACAGGTACTTCAGATCCCTGCACATACAAAAGATATTTGGTACATGGATTAACAATGCTGAATTGTCCGTAGGTGAGTGGGTGTGTGTGCACGTGTGTGTGCGCGCGCGCGCGTGTGTGTGTGTGTGTGTGTGTGTGTGTGTGTGTGTGCGCACGCGTGCACACTCTCATGTATATGTTTGTGCTTGTGGGTGTACTTACTTGCATTATATGGAAGAAAGGCCTGATAAAGTACTTCCTTCCCCTACTTTCCTTGTAAGTGGTGTGGATGGCATTGTCTGTTTATGACCCACTATAGCAGTCAGATGAGACTGTGCAGCATTGGATGTGTTCTGCCTCAGAGCTGTGTAGTTTCTGGGTTGAATCTGTTCATATTCAAGCAGTGGTACAGTGTATGTTCATTCCCTTTGCCTCTGTGGCAGTATTGGTGTCTCATCACCACTGATTGCACTTTGTCTCCTTTTATAAGAGTAGTTCCATTCACTGTTTGCTTGATCTGTCCTTGGCAGGCTGGTTACTGTGACTTTGGGGTCTGCATTCCTCCTTTTAGTAGGCAACCTTCCCTGTTTGTTCTTTGAAGAGTTGGGCCTCTTTGCTTGGTGTTCTTTATTGCTCAGCCTTCTTTCTCACCATGGTCTAGTTGTCTGATCTCTTCTTTGTAGGAGATTTTCCTACCTGAGAATCAACCCAACATGTAGAACCATTTAAGAGTATCATCGATGTTATAACAGATATTTTTTCCCCCTTTTCTACGAAGATGGTTTTCTTTTATGGGTTAGAAGTATTCTTCTCCATCCATCCTGCTGCAGTGTTTTTTTTTTTTTTTTAATTCCATCTTCCAAGGCTATTGGAATCTGTATAAAATCAGGCAGATGCATATTAGCATATCACAATGTTAGCAGGGTGGTGCCAAATCTTCATTGTTGTTAATACTTGTGGAGAGAGTTTGCAGGTGACATGGGTCGCATGCCTCTCAACTGTCCAGATTTTTCCAGAATATCCAGATTTTTACCTCATGTTTTCGATTTGTTCCTCATAAAAATTTGTCATTTTCTGGTAAATCACTGATGATTGAAGTCTTTATACAGTGATACACATTTCAGTTACAGACTAGATTCTTCAGAAAATGCACACTAACACAAAACCTGATATTGTAGCAACTTTCTAAGTTTATAAGAGTAATGTTTGAAATCTGTCCGTGTTTTTTGGGCCTTTGTCCCTTCCCATTATTTTAGGGTTTACCCAGATTTCTTGGGCTAAGAGGATGAGAGAGGTATGCATGGGTGTGAATTGGCTGATGGGGGGGTGGGCCCGCTTATGGAATCTATGCATAATGTCATAGAACGTCTGTTCCGTAGCACATATCTACCCCAGAGCATAGTAGTGTGCTGAATAAAAGCTGGTGATTGGTGGAGAAGATAAACCCAATCACAAGACCCAACAAGGTGGAGTCCTCTTTGCAGATTATATCTGTTTTTTTTGTTATAGCTCCCATACTTTACCTGTATTCTCAGGACTACATATCAATCAGTTTTTATTGTCTTTGTGCAGCTTCCTGGCACAGATCATGCATTTGCTGTCTCTCCTCTTTTGAATTTCCTCTTTATTTTGTGTTCTTAAAAAGCATGGGCTCGAGGACCACACATAATATCCTTAATGTAATCAAAATGGCAGTATATATAGCTACTCGTTTTATTTACCTTGTTTTTATGTCATTATACAAAAATATGGGGCGCGAAGGGTAATACTGGAATCATTTAGTTATACTACTGCAGCACATACAATTTAAGATTTTAAACCCTGTTTTACCACTTTGGTTGTATCTTAATAGATGTGGATCATAATTTGCCAATCTCATCTTTTTCATTTAAAATTTGAAATTATTTATGTAGTAGGAAAGAGGAATTGTTTGTGTAGCTTAATGTTCACAGTTTTACACTGAATAATGGCATGTGGCAAAACAAAGTCATAATTCTGTGACTTCCAAGTTTAAATGGCATCCCTGGCGCTGGAAGAGATAGGTATGTAAGGGTGGGAGTGAGTAGCTTGTGCCACCTCACCCATTGTGGGGAAGTGAAATGGTAGCTTCCAGTCAGTCAGCTGTCCATTTGCATGGCATTAGCAGTTGAGGACTTGGGGGGGGGGGTGTATTGGCTTGGCAGTCCTAAGACAGTGATGATAGCTTCATAGGCACATATATGTGTAAGAACATGCATGTGTACAAGGAGGACTTTTAAGACATCTCCATGTTGATACGTGATGCTCGTCAGCCATCAAGAGGTAAGGTTGGGGCCTTGACAAATACCCTCATTGTCAGGGTACCAGTGAGGTCACAAGTGTCTTCCATGCTGCATGAATGACAGACCCCCCCAGTAGGCTGTTGCCTTTACTTGGAGATATCCAGGATGGGGGAATGAATGGACTAAGGCTGATGGAGGAGCTGGTGGTCGGCAGACAGGAGGGAAAAACACTTGGGCAAAAATAGTACTCTGTAACTTTTTTAGTTAAAATGGAGGACTATTTTTGGTGATTACGACCATCTAAAGCACTGCTTGTTAAATTGGGAAGGGTTCAACCTGTAAAATAGGTTGAAAATCTTTCCAAGAGATGGGCATTCTTTAAATAAAAGTTAAACTTTAATGGAAACGCTTACAAATGTGTAATGTTATTGCTATTTAGATAGAAGCTTCATTAGTTACTAATTTGAATGTTATGCTTATTCCATTCTTTTCATTCCCACAAGAAGAGTAGGATGAGCGTAATTCTATTTGTCCATTTTTTTTTTTGCAAAGCTAGGCCATTGTTCAAAGGAATAATTACAACTGAATGCAGGACCAGACAGAGTGTAGTTCTAGGAAACTTGATTTGTGCTAGACATCTCCAGAGTATAACTGTTGAGTTAGGAAGCTTCTTTACTGTCTTATAAAATGTAAAAGCATCTGATAATATTGCTACACAGGAAATTTCTGTTATACAAGTTGACTCTCTTGTGGGATGCAAGTATAATACATTTCTTTTCCGAATCTTTAACTTGTTTTAAATTTTTCTCCACATTTAAGTCATGTTGGAAGGGAAGGATGTAGCATTGCTGAAATGATAGTTTCCCAACTTTTAGATATTTATGTCGCCCTGTACAGTGGGTAGCAGTTGGACTTCTTTTGGTATCCCCGCCTCAGCACACTTCTTGAAATCTCTAGCTCCCATAGTCAGGCGCATGAGCTCCTCCTTTTGTTGGATGTCATCATGTTGTTCAGGAGGCTAGGAAGACACTTGCATTCATCTTTGTGCACCCATGTTTTTTTTTTTCTGCCACTTTCATAGTGTATATCGTAATCATATCCCATGTGTTTGGGAGATAACCACTTTTCATTCATTCTCTGATTACTAGTGCTGCGGTAGCGTTGTCGCCTCACAGTAAGACGTTGTCCTGTTCGATTCTCAGCTAAAGCGTCTTCAGTGTGGAGACATGCGTGAATGTTGTGCGTCAGGGTTGGCAACTCGGTACGTAAAAATCTGCTGCCAATCATTAGCGGACCGGAGTTCCGCTGTGGCGACCCCTAACCGGGAAAAGCCGAAAGATACAAAAACTAGCTTTATCCATTTCAAGTTTGTGGGGAAACTGGAGCCTATCCCAACACTTCAGTATGCAGAAGGCAGAGAAGTCAGTTCTTATTCTGGATTCCCTAAAAAAACAGAGACCTTGATGTTGCATATGTTTGCACTGTCCGTATCATCAGCCTGGTTGTGCTAGTATTGATGGAAGAGGAGCATGATGTTATGAGTCAGTGTCTCACTTCATCCTGGCCCCTTGCAGGAAAATGCACTAGAAGCTTGAGGTCTGAATTTCCTCATGCATAATGATGATCTTTGAGTGTGGCCAACACAGAACTGGCAGAATGGTGACTAATGTGATTCTTAGTCAGAGTGGAGAAGATAAAAAAAAAATCTGGAACCTATGCATTTGACAGTCATCTTTTCATGGTTTCCCTTTGACAGATTCTGGCTCCTAATGTGTCACCTGCTATGTTTCAGCTAGTGAGCAATAAAAAGTTTATGTCCATGGCTAGCTGATAAGGGGAGTGGGAGAGGCATTTCCTCTAGGTTCTGGATCCTTCTGTTTCATACTTATACTTGAACAAATATATAGCAGCACTGCAGACAGTCTGTTGATGTGGAATGTCTTCTTAAAACCACCCCCACAAAGGTCCAGTACTTGTACTTGGGCTCAAGACAGTTTCTCTCATTTGCCCCATTCTGTGGGAATATCTGATGGCTAGAGTTAAGAAGACTCCTGCAGGTCCTTCCACACACTGTGGACTCAGAAACACACCTGTAGCACTACATGTGTGCTTTAGCATCTGATGCCATCTGTCTTAGAGTATTGGAGCACAGCCTGAGGAACATTGTCTGCTGTGAGTGGAAATCCCCACACACGCCTCTTAAAACATGATGCTGTAAAATATGTGAATATATGTATAGTAAGTGATCTCTTGTCTTTAAATTGGAATTACTTGTGAATCAGTCTGTGTGGTATGTGACTTCAGTGTCTGAAATAATTCAGTAAATCTTTTGATGAATGCGCATAATGTTTAATGCTACTTCATTTATCTTGACTGTATGTGTGCTCAAGTGTACTTGTATTGATGTATGACATTTGGCAATGACAGCCTGTCACTTGACAAGCTCCTCCCTTGCTGAAGACTAAGAATAAGGGAATGTCTCCTTCTCAGTCATGATCCCCCATAAAGAGAAATTCTGAGGAAATGAATCTCTGGCTTTAGACTGGCACAGACAATGAGCCCCCATCTTTGTACCTCCTCTCCAGATTACTCCTCCTTTGAAGAGAAGCTTAGATCTCTGATCTCTCTCACATAATCATCCTTTGAGAAATAAAGTTGAAGACTTTTGCCCTATTGATGGTAAGGAGTCAGTCTTGAATGTTGCTATTTATTTGATCCAGAAGCATCTGGATTCTGCTTCTCAGTAAGATGATGCCCTCTACAAACCATCCATAGTAAGATGATGCCCTCTACAAACCATCTATAGTGGAGTGGAATAATAATTTATTTTTTTACTTGCGTACATATTTATTTATATTTCTTCACTGGGGTAGAGCACAGATCCACATAGACCTTTTTCAGACACAGCCCAGAAGCACTGTCTGGTTAAGTGGCTTGCTCAGTGTCACACTTTAAGCAAATGGAGGCAGAAGAAATCAAACCCTGGATCAAAAGTAACAGCTTGTTAGTATGTCATAGACTTAATCCTCTGCACTAACAGCATGACATGCTGACTGAGTATCCCAGGGAAGATTCACAAGTGATCTTTTCAGTCCAGTGTAGGTTGCAAAGACCAAAGAACCATTCTGCCTTGCTGCTAGAGTCCAAAGTTTGGGAAATGGTGGGCAGGAGTATGCCCTTCTTTGCTGTGTTGGACTTCATGTCACTGTTGGTCTTAACTGTTAGAGTCCCAGTCTCTGTTGTTAACCAGACTCTTGAAAAGCTGACAAGGGCTTTAGGATTCCACAGTCCTCAAATGTCAGGAAAGGAGCCCCATATTTGGCTTCTTAAGTGTTTTCTCATATAGGGTATCCATGGTGATCTTTGTGTGAGTTACTGTTGCAGTAGAATTCTTGACATATGGGAGGTAAGTGGAGGTGAATATCTGCTTGACTGACCTGTCTTCCAGAGCTGTGTAGAAGTATGGGTGCCAGCTAACTCCTCTCCAAACAAGGAAAAAAAAACATTTGCATCAGGTAAAAAAAAGATGGTTTGTCCATACCTCCTTTGTTTCTGTTTTGCTGCAGGCCTTTGTGTGTCACAATCAATGAGGAGGTCAGTGATAGAATTAGAGGTGCTGCAGCTGGATGACTGTGTGTGTGACAGACGAATGCTAAAGAAGCTGAAAAGTAAAGTGTAAAAAAAAAAGTGGTGTGACCAGTACTTCTGTATGGTACAAAAACCTGAGCAGTGAAGGCAGAAGAGTTAAGGATGCTGTGATGGAGATGAAGTGCTGAGATGTGTGGTAGGATAAAGTGGTGGCATCAGAACAAAAGCTTAAAATAGCTACATTTCCAGAGAAGGGCAAAGAAAACAGATTGATGATTTGGGCACATGTGCAGGTAAGCTGAAGATGATTTGGTGAAGAATATTTGGGAAGTGAGAGGAAGAAGGCAGTGGCAAATTAGGACATCCAACAAAAGATGGATAGATTGCACTAGAAAAAACCTGTAACATTCAAACCAGACTGACAGAGAAGATAGGAGAGTGGCACTGAACCGATGAGGTGGTTACACTTGACACCCTGACCCCATGTAGAAAAAAAATGGGAAAAATGGAAGGGTTGATGATGATGGTGATAATTTGTGCATCACATTAATTTCACGGTTATTTGATCCAGCTGCAACTACAGGGCTCCCTCCCAAAGAAATCTTGAAAAACTTGACACTATGAGGATTTCAGTTCTCGTCGTATTCTTGCTTGTGAAAGGATTCTAGGGAAGCCTGCATAGTTTCTTGTCCCATTCCTTGTTTAGGCCAGAAAAGCCTTTGTGATAGTAGACATCAGATCCTTTATAAACATTCACACTGCAAGCCCATTTTAACTCAAAAGGTCTGTCTCCTGACAAATTTGTGCATTTTTCACTTCAAGTACGTAGAGGACCAGAGTACAACGGTGCATGTATGGTTGATGCAGAATAAACTGGAAACAATTATGCAGGTGTCTTTGCATACTTCACTGTCATCAGGGGGAATGCTTTCCCACAAAAAGTCACATAAAAAAGCACCTCCATAAGAGGTGACTGAGAGATGACCCTCAAAAGGGAAGATAACGCATAATTGCTGTAACCAATGAGATTAATTGTCCACTGCCAGCTGGTGGCACCTGTTTTGTCTTGTAGCCTATGGCTGACCCTTCCAGAGGCAGAAGCAACTAGCATTTACTACTGGGCCAAGCTCCACAAGGCTGGTTCACCCAAGGTGGTATTCATAGATTTCTTTCCAGAATCGTAGAGACTAAGGATACAGAATCCCTGGACTAGGGCTACTGGCATTCATATCAGGTAGTTCAGCAAAGTGGCTAAGAAAAGCTTGGATGGGGGACTGTGTACCACCCCTAACAAGTCATGTACCCCGGAGTGTCAGATGCTGGAATGCAATACTTTGCCTACATTGTCACCCTGTTGGGTATCCACAGCCCTGACTGAAGCATTTCAAGAAATGCTGAGAAAGTGAGGATTTTTTTCCTCAGCAACTGGCAGCTTTGTGAGGCTGCACGCCTCTGTAAGTTGCTGAACACCCCAAATGCAGGACAAAAACCTAAGGGCTTGGATTCTCTCTTTGAGGAAGGGTAGGGTTTAGCTTACAGTTTTCAGTTTTTGTCATCTGTGAGGTACAGGTCAGATGATCACATCAGGGTTGCCAGCACCAGATGTTTCCTTCAGGGAAATCCTTTCCTTATGTGGGATTGTTTCAACTGAGAACACAAGAGCTTGCATATATCAGAAGACAGGATCTCATCCTTTTTGTTTTGGAGGAGTCTTTTAGCAGCATGACTAATACCAGATTCTCAACATCCAGTCTTAAAAGTAACCTGACTGGTTTTATAGAGTGGAGCAGAATTTTTAGTGTTTATACAAGAATTCTATTATGGACCCTGTGTTTGTCTCTCTTGATGCTAGTTCTAGGTCCTAGTACCCTACATAATGATAGGGAAAACTGTCTTTGACAGATTCTGAAAGAAGGTGATTACATTGCCTACCTTGTCTTTCAAGGCCATTAAGTGCTAAACACATATGGTCAACTGCCAAGGCAAAGTCCTGATGCAGATAGAAGTGTAATTATGACAATACTAATGTGGCATACAGGGTCAGGTGCTATGCATGGCCAAGGACTTGGTTTTTGCTGGAGAATGTTAAAGCAGAACTTCTTAATTCTCCTCTAGGCCAACTCATCTTGTTTGGTATTTTGACTTGAGAGATTTTTAAATTTAAAAAAAAGTAGAGGAAAAGGCTAAGGTGGTTAAAACTGTAAAACAGCTTTTTCATTTCCATATTCCAAATTACAACAAAAACTACTCATCTATGTCAGTCCCCTTTCACAGGCACCAGATTAAAAACCAACAGACCAAGAATTCCAGAAAAAATGGCAGGAGAAGGAAAAGAGAAGTAAACTGCAGGCAACATCCCAGTGAGCCTTTCAGACCAGTCTTGATTCAGAACACCCTTTACCATACCTGTACCAGCTGCTATCCCCCAGCCCTCCGGGAACTCTTATCTAGTGGAAGGTTAGGTCATTTTCAGGAGTGTTTAAATTTGTCAGATAGCTACATGCTAAGCAACATTGCAAGGTGATATAGAACACATTCAGATCTGCCGTACCCTTTATGGCCAATACCTTCCATTCTGGAGGACCAGTTAGAATTGTTCCTTCCCCTCATCAGCCAGTCATTGACATAATGGAGCTATTGATAAAGTAAGTCTTCAGGGGAGAGAAAGGGTCAGGTTTTTATTTCCATCCATTCCATTTTTGTTTCCTAAAATGATGGCCTTGGAGACCAATTTTGGATCTCTCAAGAATCAAACTTTTTTTTTGAAAAATCCAGTGTTCACAATGCTCACCTGTCAAGTCCTGCTTCCACCTCTTTTGTCTGGGGAATTCTTAGCAATATTGGGTTTAAGAGAAGCAGCCTTCATTCCCCAATTCCCACAGACTACTAAAGGAATCTCAGGCTCAGGGGGAAAACTACCATTTGCAGCTTACACCCAGAGTATTCACAGAATACCTATTTCCTCTGATGGTCTGCTGGAGAACAGAGATAGATGCACAGCTACCCATGGGTAGATGATTGCCCCCTTCAGGCTATAACAGAGTGGGAGCTCTAAAAGAAACTAGATATTACAAGAAATTGTTTACAGAGATTGGGAGTTTTTCCCCGTTTCCCAACTCTAGTCTTACACTGTATACAACCAGAATCTCCCAAGAGGTAATACTGAATAAGGTAGACTTGAGGATATATTTATTGGAGGAGAAAGACATCTTTGTGTAAACTCTTTCACCGACAGACAAGTAAAATTTCAGTATTGATGAGAGAATTCCCCAGAACCTTAGTATGCATAGCCTGCTGTTATTCTAATAGTCAGTGAGGCTACACTTGAAGAAGATCCAGTGGCTTCTAAACTCCTCCTGGAATCAGTGTGTAGTCACTGGATGAGATCCCACCAGTGCTTCCATATTTAATTGAGGTCACTTTTTACTTTTGGTGATGTTGCTGAAATGTAGGTGTATCTGGTCACTCCTAGGTAAGTTTTTTTCCGTTGTGGATAGGAAAATAACTGGAGAACTATACATGTTCTTTGTGTTTCACTAATGCAGTCATTACATTTGGGTAATTTGCTGGCAGGTTACCCTCAATTGGCCTGAATATCAAAGTCTTGGGTCCTGCATCGGTTGTTGTCTCTTCTTCCATGATGTCAGGTCGTCAGGGGTATAAAACATGCAGCCGATGCCATTTTTTTCAGTCTTTCTTGCTGTGTGGTGCCCAAAGCAGAAGCAGTTCGCAAGTGCCAGTCGGCCGACTCCTGAAATTTTCGCATTCGAGTTTCAGAACCGAAGTCTTCAATTAAAGCTAAGTACCTCGTTGGAGAAACTTTTTCTTGCTCCTTACCAATGTCAGTAAAAGTTAATAATTGCATTACTTGTGGGAAGCAAATACCTCATAAGGATTTTCATTTGTACTGTATCCCTTGCCTAGGCCCAGATCATAACATGCCTTGCTGTCGGTTTTGTGCTAGATTTAACCAACCCACTATTAAGCGTCTGTATATTTTTGCTTCAAAATATTTTGGATCCAGATTTAATTACCCCAAAATGTCGTCGGATAGCAATCCGACTACCGGAGTTCACAAAAAAAAACGCAAAGAAAAAGACAGAGACAGACCATCGAGGTCCAAAACAGATGAAGCTTCTCCTAAGCCTGTCGCCGGTTCGCCGGCACTCAGTGAGGCGCTTTCGCAGCCCCTGATATACCTGCTACTTTTGAGTCACAGGCCTCTACCGAGATTCATGCGGTGTCCACTATGCCACGAGATTCTCAGAGTACTGAACCCACAGATGTCTCTCCCTCAGATGGGTCCGGAGCCGTGGAGCAGGCACCAGCTTCTGAGGGAGTTTTCAGGCCTCAACATTTCTATATAAAACCAACGCCAGCTTCAAAAACAAAAACAACTTCTAAGTCTAAAAAAATGATGCATGAGCCATGTGCTCAGACCCCTATGCCCAAAGAACAGATAATCAAAATGGCTGAGGACTTAATTACCTTGATCTGGGGTTCCCAACCCCCCCCCCCCCCTGCTAAGAGGCCTAGGCAATACACTGATTATGAATCTTCAGATCAGGTTTCTATTTTCTCTGATTCCGCTTCTGATTAGGAATTTTCTATACCACCGTATGAGGATTCAAATGCAGAAGAACCCATCCCATCTGCATCTCCTCCTGAGGATTATACTTTTGGAGAAACCTTGCATACTTTAAGGGAACATTTTCATTGGGAGAGTCAGGATTTCTCTGCATCAAAAAAAGAGGTTTAGGGATTTCCTCCTTCTTCCTCAGCATCGGCCTTTGGCTATATCTCCTGTATTAGACATTGTTGATGATGTGTTTTCTGAATCAAGCATGGCTCCTGATTCCCTACCTCTGGCTCCTAGTAAGCCAGACAGATATTACAGGGTTCCTGACTCCCACAAATTTTTATTCAAAAATCCTGCTGCCGATCCTGAAACTATCTCACAGGCTCCCAAAGGTGTAAAGGCCTCTACAGCCAAAAATCCTACCCCCTCTAATAGAGATTCCAGGGCGCTGGATAGATGGGGAAAGAAGGTTTATACGTCTGCAACCTTGGCAATTAAGGCCTTAAACTGCTAGTTTCATATGCTTAAATATCAACAGCATGTTATGGGCTTATTGAAACAGAAAATGATGTTGATTTCTGATTGTGTGGAAAATAAAGAATTACAGGAATTATTGCATGCAGCAGAACAGGTTGGAAAGCATACTTTGCAATGTGGTTTTGATTCCTTGGAGGCCTCTTGCAGGGCCTCAGTTACTGGATCTGTGATTAGAAGGCATGCCTGGCTCAAGGAGCAAAATCTGCCTGATCATGTTAAAGCTAAATTGTTGGATGCACCTTTACAGCATGATACTCTCTTCAGTAATAAGGCAGAAGAGGTTTTAAAGAAAATAGAAGACAAAGCAAAATCTGTGCAAACTGTAAAAGATTTCTTACAAGTGCAGCCACCCAGATTCAGTAGGCACTGGCCTACTAAAAACTGGTCCTTTTTTCCTCTGTCCAACAGAACCTCACAAGGCAAATCCAGGCGCTGAAAAGGCTCTAGATACCAATCACAGGGTTCTTCAAGGTCAAAGCAATGGGGTGCCCCTACCTCCAAATCTGGAGGAGACAAAGCACAACCCTACAGTAAGCAGTCTCAATTACTTCCCTCTACCATCACCAAGCACTTAACTTTTGGCAGCCCCCTTGGGGGGGAAATTAGCACTTCATACTCAAAATTGGCATTTAATTACCCAGGACAAGTGGGTAGTAAACATAGTATCCCAGGGGTACAGATTTCATTTCCATACTTCGCCAATTCCAAACGGTTGGCCAGATCTGCCACAAAATCAATGGGCAGAGGCTCAGAAACAAGTTACGTCCCTCATGAATATGGGGGCTATTCAACCAGTACCCGAACAAGAAAAAGGACAAGGGTTTTATTCAAGACTGTTCCTGGTACCCAGAAAAGACTATGCCTGGCATCCAATACTGGACTTATCGATTTTGAACACGTTCTTGGACATTTCAAAATTCAAAATGCTGACTTTACAACAGCTACTACCCATGCTGGGCAAGAATGCTTGGTTAGTGACTCTAGACTTAAGAGACATACCTGCATATCCCAGTAAGGGAATCGTGCAGAAGATACCTCCACTTCAAGGCAGGTTTTATGCATTACCAATTCTCTGCACTGCCCTTTGGCTTATCTACTGCGCCCAGGGTCTTGCATTTTGCAGACAAAGAAGCATACAAATCTATCCTTACTTGGACGACTGTCTCATTCAAGCAGAAAACAAGGACATTCTTCTTTAACATCTGGCATTTGTAAAAAGGCTTCTAACATGCCTAGGGTACACAATAAACGAAAAGAAATCATAACTGGTACCCTCTCAAAAAATTACATTCCTGGGTGCAAGCTTGAATACAACTGCCCAGATGGCTTACCTTACGCCAGACAAACACAGGCAACTGACTATATACTTCAAACAGATGGCAACAAAAACCCAGTTTATCTGTAAGACAAATTCTGCAGGCTTTGGTGTTCATGGCATCCTGCATTCTACTAATTCCATATGCAAGACTGCATGTATGGAAACTTCAGTGGTATCTAAAAAGTTTATGGAGTCAACATTGTCACAGTCTGGAAACAGTGATTCCTCTCATTCCCTGCCTACAACAGGAGTTTCTTTGGTGGGCAGAGACATGTCACCAAAACAAGGGACAGTCTTTCACTCTACCCCCTGCCACCCAAACCCTAACTACAGAAGCATCAGACTATGCTTGGGGGGCCCACCTGGTGGGGAGATGCATTCAGGGAGTATGGACCCCAAAACAAATGCATCTGCATATCAACCAGAAAGAGATGCTAGCTGTTCAGAATGCCCTGACAGCCATCAAGGACTTACTTCATCCAAGAAAACTACTGATAAAGACAGACAACACCACGGTTATGTGGTACATAAACAAGCAGGGGGGTACACATTCCTACCCCCTTTGCAGACTAGCCATGGCATTGTGGGACACAGCCTTGACTTACCAAGTACATCTTCAAGCACAATTCTTGCCAGGAAAACAAAATACTCTGGCAGACGACCTAAGCAGAAATCTTATGGACCCTCACGAGTGCAAACTGGATCCACACATCTTCAGCATGGTAACACAGAAATGGGGGAGCCCAGACATAGATCTATTTGACTCTCCCCAAAATTATCAACTGGACAAATTCTGCACAATGACTTATCGCAGACAAGCATGGAAAGTGGATGCCCTATCCTTCAGTTGGAAAAAGCCCTATCCTTCATTTGGAAAAACCTATCAGTCTACTCCTTTCCTCCTCTGCCTCTTCTCCCCAAGGTCTTACTAAAAGTCAGACAGGAAAAAAACAAAAATGATCCTAATTGCCCCGGACTGGCCTCGCCAGCACTGGTACCCAGTTGTAAAGAATATGTCTCAACTCCCTCCTTGGTACTTGCCTCAAATACCTCATCTACTGTTTCAACAGAGCAATCAAGTTCTGCACACTCAGCTCCAAACTCTGAGCCTGGCAGCATGGCTGATCATGTAATTATTCAAACTCCTCCTCTCAGTAAATCTGTGATGGATGTCATTTTGGAAGCCAGAAAGCCTAGTACTAGAAAATTTTATGCTGATAAATGGAAGAGATTATGTGCTTGGAACCAAGCACAAGGGACGGACACAGCAAAACCAAATATTCTTCAGATTTTACAATACTTGACTGAGATGCTTGACAAGGGCCTGTCTTTTTCTTCAATAAAAATCCATGCCTCTGCCATCTCGGCTCATTACAACACAGAGCCTCCCATCTTTTCTCATCCTCTGCTAAAACAGTATCTTAGAGGGGCCAAAAATGTAAGGCCTCCCAGAAGATCACCAACTCCTGCATGGGACCTCAATTTTGTGCTGGAAAAACTCTCCCTGCCTCCTTTTGAACCAGCAGCTACTGCGGATATAAAGTTTTTATCTTGGAAAACCGCTTTCCTTTTGGCAATCACTTCAGCAAGAAGGGTTTCAGAACTACAGGCCCTCATGGCTGTGGAGCCTTTTATTACATTTTACCCGGGCAGGGTGTCCCTCGGGACCAAGCCTTCCTTTATGCTTAAGGTGGTATTCAGTGTGGCTCTTAACCAAGCTATTCACCTGCCAACATTTTACCCAAATCCGTAGAACAAGGAGGAGTGGATTCTGCATTCATTGGACGTACACAGACAACTAAGGTTCTACTTAGACAGGACCAAATCTCTAAGAAAGTCTGAGCAACTACTGGTGGTATTTGCTGCAGGATCAGAGGGGAAGGCTATATCAAAGCAGACTATTTCTAAGTGGATAAGCCAGTGCATTCGTTTCTGCTACTTGCATCATGGTAAACCAGTGCTCAAGGGAATCGAGTCACATTCCACCATGGCTGTTTCTACCTCAGCAGCTTTTCTCAGACGAGTTCCAACCAAAGACACTCTAGAAGCTGCTACTTGGAGCTCTGTTCATACTTTTACAAAGCATTATCATTTGCCTCCCTTCTCTAAGTCCAGGGCAGGCTTTGCCACTGCAGTTCTGCAGGGCCTTATAGCCGCTCCGAATGCTATTTAGCTCCATCCTCCCAGCCATACCTTTGGGATTCTACCCAAATGTAATGACTGCAACAGTGAAACACGAAGAACATAGTACAGTTGTGTACACTTAACCATAAATGTAGATGTTCGAGTGTATTCACTGTTGTAGTCCGGGTTACCCACTGCCATCCCCCTTTTTTTTTAGAACTTCTCTTTCCCTCACTATATTCTAAAGCCTTTGTGGTGTATTTGCTTTTAGATGAAAGTAAAGTTTATGTTGCTAAAAGTGCATTTACTTCTATATTGCTGTTTATTTATATATATATATATATATATATATATATATATATATATATATTTCTTTTTTGCTCCCCATGTGGGGGGCACCTGACATCTGGGACAAGAAAAACTGAATAAAATGGCGTTGGCTGCATGTTTTATACCCCTGACATCCTGACGTCATGGAAGAGGAAACAGCAACCGACGCAGGACCCAAGACTTGATATTCAGGCCGACTGAGTGCAACCTGCCAGCAGCTTACCCAAATGTAATGACTGCAACAGTTAATACACTCAAACATCTACTTTTATGGTAAGTGTACACAACTGTAATACAGCCTGGCAAGAAAGCTAAATATAAGGTTAGTAAACAATGTGGATGTTTGCATCTATTGGGTGCAGTGGTAGGAGAAAAAAATTGTTCCAAGCAACTCTGAATTGAAGTCATTAAACAAGCTCTCAAGTTCAGGATTGTACCATTTCCTTTTTTGTACAGTTAAGGTAATATAGCTAGGGTTACATATAGTCTCTAAATGCGGTATTTGTCTCAACCTCACCTCTAGAACTTAAGTGAGGAGAATTTCATTAGTATTGAAAGGTCTTCTTCCCACTGATTCATGATGCAGAAAGGAAACAAAATGGTTCGAGGAGGATAGAGCAGTTAGAGAAGAAAAGACCCTTCTTTTAGGGTGGCTAGAAAAAAGACCCTTACCCTTGACATCTGTGGTTTCTTCTCTGCACTCCATTTCAGCACAAGTGGTACAGACAGTTTTCCAACAGAATCCTTCATCTGTATTTTCAGTGGAACTCCCGCTGCTGCTCTAATGCCTCCAATGATACCGGTTGCCGTAGTACCAAGCATTTCAATTCCAAGGACCATTAAGCTGCAGGTTATCAATCTCTGTGGTGTGGTTGCTACAGCTCCTTGTTACAGTACTTGGCACTGGTCTCATTGTCCTTCAGAATCTCAGTGGAGAACCCTTCCTTGTCATCATAGGTTGGTACTAGACTGTCGGCCCTAGGGTCTGTGCAAGCCTAGCCATAACAATTCCCTGGCTATTTCTTCCCACAATATTTACTTCCCTGAACCCCTGTCTAGCAGGGCGACTGATGTGATCCCTGGGGTGAATTTCTCATCTCCCATCCAGTCGTCAAGGTTCCTTTTGAAGAAGGCAGAAGAAGCTCTCTGCTTGACATGTATGGGCAGTCTATTCCAGAGTCTGAGGAGTGTTTGGTTCAGGAACCTATCAAGAGTATAGCTGGAGTTTTTTTAGACGGTCAGCATAGGGCATCTGCTTTAGGCCTGTGATTTTTTTCGTGAGGTATTTCTGCGGCCTTTCCAGTTGTTGCAGATGTCTTGAGAGGTACATACCAAACTGGGTGTTGTATTCTATAACGGGCCTAATGAGGGATGAGTACAGTGGGACAATGACCTCCTTTTTTCTGGTTGAAAAGCCCTTAGTGATGAGGTGTGCCATATAGAAGGATTTCCTGACTGTTGTGGCGATGTGGTTATCGAAGGTGAGACCACTGTCCACCTAAGTCTCTTATCACACTTTCAGTGTTTAGTGTACTGCCACCTATGTGGTAATTCACGGGTACATGTTTTTTCCCCCCAAAGGGGGGATAACTGTATATTTCTTTGCATTGAGCTTGAGCCCATGGCTCTGGCACCAACCATTTGTTTCTGTAAGGCCCTTTTGTAGAATATCCACATAATTTAGGGATTCAATAATGGCTCCCAGTTTGCAATCATCTGTGAACTTTGTTAGCCAGAGTCCCTTAGTGTTGGCCTGTACTTCAGAGAAGTAGATGCCAAACAAGAGCGGTCCCAGGACTGAACCCTGAGGTACTTCACTTGTCTGGAGCTGGATTTGGAGTCGGCTACATTTACAGTGTGGGTTCTGTCAGTAAGCTAGTTGGCAACCCATTGAGTGATGTAGGGATTAATGCCCAGCTTAGTAAGTTTATCTATGATTCCAGAGTGAGGGATGGTGTCAAAGGCTTTGGCGAGGTCCAGATAGGCTGTGATGACCGCCTTACCCTCATCCATAGCTCTGGAGACTGATTTGAAGAAGTCAGTCAGGTTCAGGAGACAAGATCGGCCCTTCACGAACCCAAAGTGGGTAGGGTCCAGTGTTTGAAGGTTGCCAATGTCTTTGTTTATAAGTTCCATGATAATACATTCCATGGCCTTGCAGATCAGGCTCGTCAGACTGATGGTGCTGTAGTTCCCAGAATCCAAGGTGGACCCCCCCCCCCCCTTGTGGAGTGGACTAACTGTAGCTGTGCACCACTCAGTAGGCACAAAGCCTGAGGTGAGGCTATGATTAAACATGACACTTAGGTGAGGTGCCAGTTAATTTAGTAGTTCATGTAGTACACAGCCCGGGATGTTGTTACTTGTACTCAGTCTAACCAAATCAGCATCAAGAATCCTGGGCCTTTTCAGCAAGGACACTTTCTTTTTCAGCATCATCAGTTTTGGCTCTGACAGCTAAGAGAACTACAGTGCACACCATCATGTTGATAGACTCCTGAAAGTCTTCTTAGACATTGGCTCCATCCTAGGACACAGTCCATCAGACATCTTGGTCTCTTCATCCTCATCCCAGAGGGGCAAAGATATGGAACCAACAGTCCCAGATGTCCAGAGTAAAATTCTGTCTTGAGTATTTGTCCCCTGTGAATGTACCATGGAAAAATGGAGGCATCTGATCTCCTCATTGAAGCCTCCACACCAAACACTGATCTGAATGAAGGAGTGATTTTCCACAGTCCTCTCGCAAGGACCCAAGTTTGGGCAATTACTAGACCTAATGCATCAAAGAGGAGCCTCTCCTGCAGGTGAGACGTTGGAGGAAACTGGTCATTCCACTCCACCTACATCTGGGGTAGTTCCTTTTGCTGACTGAATGATTTAACTGGGAGTAGGTAGGTTCAGCCACATCAGGCTCTTGCCATGCCCCATCCCTAGGTGACTGGATAAGGTCATTTGGTCTCAATGCAAGCAAACATGGAGCAAGGTTCCCTTGGCTAATTCCACTGTGGTAGCAGCAGCCCTCAAGAAAGTGCTCTCACAGGATAGCACAGTGAGCCACTCCCCCTGGTTAGGATTCTCGTGCCATGGTTGTAATTTGGAAAGCATGTTTGTCTCTGGAACCTCTTTCACAAAAGTGCTGTCCAGGAGGTCCCACAAGCCCAGAGAGAATCTGGGGTTTATTCAAGATTCCTTTTTGAAAGAAAACTTTTTTTCTGAATACATAACAAAAGACTTTAATGCCAAACTACAGGCTTTGCAATCATATCATGTAAATTTAGTGTGTATCCAAATTATGATTTTTGCTTAAATTATACAAACCGAACTTTCATTCATTGTACTTGTATAGGTCCATTTTAATCTTTATTAGCTGATGTAAGGAATACTTTGTTCTCGTACTTTGCCCTTTACATATCGTAATTGTAATAACTCTTTTTTACATTAACATTCTCCATAGAGCCAATATAATGAAACCTCACGTCTCCTACACATGTGAATTGTTATATAAATTTGCACTATTTAATTTTATAAACTGTAAAATAAGTTCAAATGTCCGCCTTACAACTTTCTATAAAATCTACTGCAGGCGAAGCCCCTTCTTCACTGTTACTGCTATTCTTTCTGTTTCCATATCTTGTGTCCCTGTTTTAAGCTTCCTACTATGCTACTTTTATTTCCAGTTTCTGCACTTAACTCTTTCTGTCCTTCTTTTGCTTCCATTAGTTGCATTTTTAAGCTATTCCACCCCCCCCCCCCTTCGGTGCAAATCTTATGTGCCAGCCAGGTCACTACACATTGTTCTACTTCTGTTTAGGGGCGGGGGGGGGGGGTTCTTGGGATCTCCTTCATTTCATGATCACTTTCTTACCTAGTGTTATTTTTATCCCCACTAAATTTCTGTTTTCCTCAGGGATGTGATCATTGTTGCCTAATAAAAACATTACCATATTTAATCTGACCTTGTCTGGAAATGTATCATTTTACAGTCATTGTTTCTGTTCCTTAAACCGGTTTAATTTTTGACACTTCCCAAAAAAAAAAAAGTCTCCTCTCCTCTGTATCACATTTCCAACATCTGTTTGATACTCCCAGAAGTATCCCTGATAGCTTTATCTAGCATGTAAATGTTCCTGTGTCGCCAAGCAAAAATCTTAACATTTATTGTCCATTGTTACATACATTGGCAGTTGAGTTATCTGTGCCGTTTGCCCTTTCACATTCCTCCCTATAGCCCTCTGTTTTTTTATCTCTTTTAACATTTCAGGCTAATCCTGCATCCCTGTCTTCTCTCTCTTCATCTTTTTCCCTTTTGCTAACTCTCCCTGGTGCTCCCGCTCTAATTCGCCTAGTAACATACAATATTCATCGTGTTTCACCGTTGCAGTCATTACACTTCGGTTATCCTGCTGGCAGGCTACCCGCAGACAGCCTGAATTCCAAAGTCCTGGTCCGGCGTCTGTTGCTGTCGCTTCTTCCATGACGTCAGTGCGCCAGGGGTATAAAAGATGCAGCTGACGCCATTTTCTTCAGTCATTCTTGCCATGCGGTGCCCGAAACAAAAGCAATTCGCAAGTGCCAGTCGGCTGACTCCAGAGATTTTCAAATCGAATTTCAGATCCGAAGTCTTCATTAAAGCTAAGTACCCCGTTGGGGAAACTTTTTTCTTGTTCCAGACGGATGTCAGAAAAAGTTAATAATTGTATTTCTTGTGGGAAGCAAATACCTCATAAGTATTTTCATTCTTACTGTATTTCTTGCCTAGGCCCTGACCACGACGTTGCTAGCTGCCGGTTTTGTGCTAGATTTAACCAACGCACTATTAAACGCTGGTACGATTTTGCCTTTCATTACTTTGGCCGAAGATTTAATTATATAATGCCGTCGGAACTGCCAATGACCGGAGTTTATAAAAAATGCAAGGAAAAGGACAGGCATCCGAGGTCCAAAACCGACAACGAGGCCTCCGCTAGGCCAGTCGCCAGTTCTCAGTGAGGCACTTTCGCAGCCCCTGACACCTGCTACCTCAGAGCCACAGGCCGCTTCCGACTCCCACGTGGAGCCGACTAGGCCTCTGGATACTCAAGGTATTGGACACTCGGAAACTATTCCCTCAGATGGGTCCAGAGCCGCTGGGCAGGCATCGGTTTCTGAGGGTGTTTTCAGACCTACACAGTTATATGTCAAGCAAACCTCAACTTCAAAGGCAAAGACTAAAACAGCTCTAAGGACAAAGAAACAAGTGCAGCATTCTCCTGGACAGACTTCCATGCCTAAGAAACAGATGCTTAAAATGGCCGAAGACCTAATTACTTTGATCAGGGGTTCCCATCCCCCTCCTGATAAGAGGCCTAGGCAAGAGACTGAATATGACTCTTCTGATCAGGTTTCCATTTCCTCTGACTCCTCTTCTGAACAGGGATACTCTCTTCCTCCCTATAAGGATTCTGACGCTGAAGAATCTATTCCTTCAGCGCCTCCTCCTGAGGATTATTCTTTTGGGGAAGCCCTGCATACCATGAGGGAGCATTTTCACTGGGAGAGCCAAGGTTACTCAGAATCTAAGAAAAGGCTCAGAGACTTTCTTTTACTACCTCAGCACAGACCTCTTGCTATTCCACCTGTTCTAGACATTGTAGATGATGTATTTTCAGAGTCCGTTCTGTCTCCTGATTCTTTACCCCCTGCACCTGTTAAGCCAGACAGATATTACAGGGTTCCAGACTCTCATAATTTTCTATATAAAAACCCTGCTGCTGACCCAGAAACTATATCTCAGGGTCCCAAAAGGGTCAAGGCTTCCACTGCAAAAAACCCTGTCCCCTCTGATAGGTATTCTAGGGCACTGGACAGATGGGGGGAAAAGTTTACACTTCTGCTGCCTTGACTGTAAGGGCTTTAAATTGTCTGTCTGTTTCATATGCTTAAATATCAGCAATACTTAATGCCACTGCTAAAATAGAAAATGTTGTCAAATTCTGAATGTTCTGGTAACAAGGAAATGCAGGATTTATTGCATGCAGCTGAACAAGTGGGAAAGCATACTTTGCAATGTGGTTTTGATTCACTGGAGGCCTCTTGCAGGACCGCTGTCATGGGTTCTGTTATTAGAAGGCACACTTGGTTAAAGGAACAGAATCTGCCTGATCATGTTCATGTTAAAGCAAAATTATTGGATGCTCCATTACAGCATGATACTTTGTTTGGTGTTAAGGCAGAAGAGGTGTTGAAGAAAATGGAGGATAAAGCGCAATCTATGCAGACAGTTAAGGATTTCCTACAGGTACAGCCACCCAGATTTAGCAGGAACTGGCCTTCTAAGAATTGGTCCTTTCCAGTGTCAGACAGGCCACAAAGATTTCCATGGCTGCTGTGGGTTCCTACCTTTGGCGTTCCTTCAGTAAAACCCTCCTGACCACCTTTAGGTCTGGGTTCTTGCATCCCATCCAAACCTGCTACTCTCCTCACCTAATTTAAGGAACACAAGTTATCCCACCCTGTGGAGCCTACTCGTGGAGAAATAATAGAAACAGTAAAACCCTCCTGACCACCTTTAGGTCTGGGTTCTTGCATCCCATCCAAACCTGCTACTCTCCTCACCTAATTTAAGGAACACAAGTTATCCCACCCTGTGGAGCCTACTCGTGGAGAAATAATAGAAACAGTAAAACCCTCCTGACCACCTTTAGGTCTGGGTTCTTGCATCCCATCCAAACCTGCTACTCTCCTCACCTAATTTAAGGAACACAAGTTATCCCACCCTGTGGAGCCTACTCGTGGAGAAATAATAGAAACAGTAAAACCCTCCTGACCACCTTTAGGTTTGGGTTCTTGCATCCCATCCAAACCTGCTACTCTCCTCACCTAATTTAAGGAACACAAGTTATCCCACCCTGTGGAGCCTACTCGTGGAGAAATAATGGAAACAGTAAAACCCTCCTGACCACCTTTAGGTCTGGGTTCTTGCATCCCATCCAAACCTGCTACTCTCCTCACCTAATTTAAGGAACACAAGTTATCCCACCCTGTGGAGCCTACTCGTGGAGAAATAATAGAAACAGTAAAACCCTCCTGACCACCTTTAGGTCTGGGTTCTTGCATCCCATCCAAACCTGCTACTCTCCTCACCTAATTTAAGGAACACAAGTTATCCCACCCTGTGGAGCCTACTCGTGGAGAAATAATAGAAACAGTAAAACCCTCCTGACCACCTTTAGGTCTGGGTTCTTGCATCCCATCCAAACCTGCTACTCTCCTCACCTAATTTAAGGAACACAAGTTATCCCACCCTGTGGAGCCTACTCGTGGAGAAATAATAGAAACAGTAAAACCCTCCTGACCACCTTTAGGTCTGGGTTCTTGCATCCCATCCAAACCTGCTACTCTCCTCACCTAATTTAAGGAACACAAGTTATCCCACCCTGTGGAGCCTACTCGTGGAGAAATAATAGAAAGTATGACCTAGAGCTCCTGCTCTTCTTAATCTTTTTGTATTTTTTCCCAGTTAAGTTGTAAAACCCAAGGTCAGCACTACCAGCAGCCAACAACTAACCCCCCCCTCCTCTCAACCAACTGATCATATATTTGCCAATAATATCCCTAGCTACTTGCCCCTTGCTTTAAACCATAAGCCTAGTAAGCAGCAAGTATTGACATATCCCCTGTGGTCATTAGGTGGCCCCTACTTCTAGGGTTTTTCCTCTGGAAACCTCCTCTACCTCTCTATCTTACCTACTGTCATCCCCTTTCTGTTCCACTTTTCTCTTTCCACTTGCTCTGATATTTCTAACTTCTACTTGCTCCTACCTTTTGACACCAAATATATTTACTTCCCCTTGCCTTACTTACCTTCTTTCTGAGCACTTCACTGATTGTTTTTCTCCTGGACCTTTTCTTCTTGGGCTCTTCCCTGTTCTCACTACCTCTCTTTCATAGACCTAATCATCTCACACATACTATTACCTCTTCACCTCTCTACCTTTGCTTACTACTCTTTCCTATATATACTCTCTACACCTCACTACTATTGCTTACTACTTTTTTCCTACCTATTTTCCCTATACCCTCGCAATACTCCCTATCACTAACTCCCCTGTAATAAGCTTTTTCCTGTCTCCAGACCGATACTATCACTACCCTTCCGTTTTTCTGCCTGCCCCTTACCCCTCCCCCTCTTCCATCTTATCCCACTTCCTCTTCTAACCTATAAATATACCTGCCCTCATTCGCGCCATTTCTCTACATTAGATTTCCCTGGCTGCTGTGGGTTCCTACCTTTGGCGTTCCTTGTAAGTAGCGTGTTTTTTTTTACTTCTATTTACTGTTGCATTTTAACTGTAACTTTTAATATGTGGCTTTACCTGTAATCCGTGCTAACATTTAATGTTATATCTGTACTCTTGTACACTAGATTGGCTAAAGAAGATCTAAGGACTCGTACAGGGTCTACACAGCTGATTCAGATCAGCGCGTACATTTATCTGCTCTCATTTACTTTGTACTCATCTAGGTTACAGAAGGGTTTTATAGACAGGGTATTAAGTCGTCATCTCAGCCTCTTTAGTGCCTGGTTAGTGCCTTACCCAGACTTTGGAATTGCAGTCTCTGGCTGCAACTAACAGCTAACTGGCTTTTCACTTTGAGCAGTTGTAGCAGCGCGAGTAGTTGGTAGCGTGTTCCTATGCTCAGCTAAGATTTTGGGATTGTAGTCGCTGGTCTCCATTTTTCGGCAAACTGGCTGTTTAATTTGATTAGTTGTAGTAGCGCGCGCTGTGTGTAGCGTGTTCATATGTTCAGCTATGATACATGCACCTTATAAGTAAACTCTGATATATATTTTTAGCTTTCCAGCCCATTTACTAATTACGGTAAATAGAGTGTGTAGCGTGCTCTTTTTATACCATTCCACTTACACTACTGTGCTACGCTTTGCATTTTAAACACCCCTTATCGGCGTTTTTAAAATAACTTCAATATGCTGTGTTAACAGCTTGTTTCTTTACCTCTGAGCCTTTAATCATGCTTCGCTGCCTTAAATTCCCTTTATAGTATATTGTGCTAGTAGACTACTAAATCCTGTTTCCCTGTACAGTTTATCGCACTAGCAGCGCGTTTTTCTTTTCTTTTCATAATGGCGCTAATAGACTGTTAAATCCTGTTTCCCTGTACAGTATATCGCACTAGCAGCGCGTTTTACTTTTTATAGTGGCGCTACAGGTGTCATAACAGCGCCTTGTAACTAAGGCTCGCTTAGTGTATAAGACATTCTCTTTAAAATAAAGGCACCTAGTGATCTATATATCCTTGGTGTACTGATCGGTAATTTTATATGATTTTAACAGTAACACCTTTAGCTCAACTGAACCCTTAGTCACTGCATTTAGGTCTTACAGAGGCTTATCACAACCCCACTTACTATAATTTGTGAAGCTTAATCTAATAGTCTAACTTACCTTTATTGCTTTTTGACTCAATACCTAGTATTTTAGTGTAATCTGTTGAATTTAGCCTTGCTTTTGATGTTGTATCTATGTTTAACTGAAACTATCTGGTCTGCTCAGATATGTCATATCTATTCTAAACTGCTGCTTTAGACAGGATAAATGTTTTACTCTGCTTCTGCCTGAACTAACTTTTACTAGAACTGTTGTGGATCTCTGAGTTTTTTACATGATAAAGTTAAATGTATTTCACTGCTGTGATACTGCCTGTATTAACTTCAATTAGAACTGTTGCTGAACTCTGAGTTTTTTAATCAGGTATATGACATGTGTATTTTATAGTAGTGCCTTCTGTAGACTGTGCTTGTTCTAAATCTAAAGTATCTCCTTTCTCTCCTTCTTTTCTCAGCAGTAAAACCCTCCTGACCACCTTTAGGTCTGGGTTCTTGCATCCCATCCAAACCTGCTACTCTCCTCACCTAATTTAAGGAACACAAGTTATCCCACCCTGTGGAGCCTACTCGTGGAGAAATAATAGAAAGTATGACCTAGAGCTCCTGCTCTTCTTAATCTTTTTGTATTTTTCCCAGTTAAGTTGTAAAACCCAAGGTCAGCACTACCAGCAGCCAACAACTAACCCCCCCCCCTCCTCTCAACCAACTGATCATATATTTGCCAATAATATCCCTAGCTACTTGCCCCTTGCTTTAAACCATAAGCCTAGTAAGCAGCAAGTATTGACATATCCCCTGTGGTCATTAGGTGGCCCCTACTTCTAGGGTTTTTCCTCTGGAAACCTCCTCTACCTCTCTATCTTACCTACTGTCATCCCCTTTCTGTTCCACTTTTCTCTTTCCACTTGCTCTGATATTTCTAACTTCTACTTGCTCCTACCTTTTGACACCAAATATATTTACTTCCCCTTGCCTTACTTACCTTCTTTCTGAGCACTTCACTGATTGTTTTTCTCCTGGACCTTTTCTCTTCGCCTGTTAGCCCTCTGGCTCACTCCGCTCCCACCCTACCCCCAATTCCCACCCACCCCAGGGTCCTACCTTTATCTGTAATAGGGACACACCCTTTAAACCTCCTATCCAATCAAATCACTACATAACTCTCTGAGTTCATTACACCTTCTCTTCTCATAATTACTCCACCTCCCCTCTCTTAAACACTATTTACACCACATTATATCCCTACCTCCTACCCCACCCTCTTTAATTTCTTATTTCTTTCTTTAAACTTTACTTCATCTCACTTCCTCCTACTTCTCTGCATAACTACTTTGATAGCACTATGCCCACACTAACTATACCTGCTTTACTAAGACTACTCATCTCTTTACTATTGTTATCATCTCTTATAACTTCCTACATCATAACTTCTTACGAATACTCTCAGACTCTCTTTACACCACTGCCCTCAAAAGGTACCTCCACATTAACAACATCTTCATCTTCATCCTATTTGCATTCACCCTCTCAGTCCATCTACCTTCTAGCCAAATATCACAGATTAGTACACTGCAAATTCAGAAAAACCTATACCAAAAAAACAAATGACATTCACTATAATCTTAAACCAAAGATATATCCTACTCTTCTCCACTTACTACAACATGGTGATATTCACCCCAATCCTGGTCCACATCATACTACAACCATCATAGAACAAAACCTAACTAAACCTTTATCCCTCTCTTACTCTAAACCTTCAAACTCTTTGTCTATTGCCCATCTTAATGTGTAGTATCTGTAACAAAATTACTCAACTCCATGCCCTTCTTGAAACTGAGAAATTTGATATTTTATGCCTATCAGAAACTTGGTTAAAACCCTCAATTAAAGACATCGAAATTACCCCACCTGGTTATAGCATTATTAGGCTTGATCGCACTAATAGGAAAGGAGGCGGTGTAGCCATCCTGTATAAAGCAAAACTTAAACTGATTCCTCTAGACCTAACTCTTACTCAAAATAATTCTGCTGAAGTAATTAGCTCTAAAATACAAGTCAATACCAATAAAGCCATTAACATCATCTGTGCATATCTCCCCCCTGGAAATAACATCAATACCCTTGAAGATATACTCTACCAACTCTCTATCAAACTTCCACAAGAAACACTAGTCCTTGGTGACTTTAATATAGATTGGCATTCCTGTAACAATGCTTACCCTACCTCACATATCAACCTCTTTGGCTTCAAACAACTTATCAATACTCCCACTAGAACCAATAAAATAAACAATAAAGCTACTACCTTAGACTGGATCCTTACTAATACCCCCCTGCAAACCTACCAAACAGGTATTCTTCCTGACGACCTTAGTGACCACTCACTAACCTATATAATTAGAAGCAAAACCAACTTAACCTTACCCACAACCTTTAGAACCCTTCATTCAAAGAAACATTTTAACCCTGATCGGTTTCAAGCTGAACTTTTCCAATGTCATTGGGCCCCACTAAAACATCGCCCACTCAACAAAGCAGTGGAACACTTCAACTCAACATTCTTAGCAATTCTTAATCAACACGCCCCAAGTCGAACCATTAGAACTAAAACTAAAACTGCTCCTGGCTAACCACAAATACTAAGCATAAAATCACCCTCAGAAATAAATCTTGGCATAAATGGCTCCACCAAAAGTCAAATAGACCACCAAAAGTTTAGAGAGCTTAGAAACAGTACAAAAAGCCATTCTTACAGACAAAAGAACTATTACTTTCAACTTCAAAAACTACCAAAAGGAACCCAAAAATTCTGGTCCAGCATCAGTAGTCTATTGACCCCTGGCCAAATTATTACACCCAACCCTCAGGATTCTGACCCTGATAATCCCACACTAACAGCCAATAACTTTAATTCCTTCTTCACCAATTCTATACAAATTCTAGCCAACCAACTATCTCCTGATACTTCTCAACTACCTCCAAATACCTTAATAAATACCATTCCTCCCCTTCAACTACAACCTGTATCTACCTCCTATATACAATCTCTTATCCAAAAACTTAAACCTACCACCTCTTCCGCTGATAAGCTTCCTGCTGAATTCCTACAACTAGCAGCAAAAGCCATTGCTTACCCTGTCTCTATCTTAATAAACAGATCAATAAAAGAAAGTAATGTCCCAGCAATCTGGAAAGTTTCACGTATCATTCCCCTCCATATAGGAGGCAAATCTTACGACTTCTCCAACTATCGTCCCATAGCACTTTTATCCCCCTTAGCTAAAATCATGGAAAATGCATACATAAACAACTACTCAACCATCTCCTCAATAATAGCCTTCTGGCAGACACTCAACATGGTTTCAGACCTGCTCACAGTACTACCACAGCTCTTCTCTCCTTCACCAACACAATAAACCTAAACCGTAATAACAATAATCTTACATCTTCTCTCTTCATAGACCTATCAAAAGCCTTTGATATGGTAAATCATACACTTCTTCTGCACACTCTAAAATCTATTGCCCTGGAGCCCTCTTCCCTAACCTGGTTTTCTTCCTATCTTGAAAATCGTCAGCAAGCCGTACTCTGGAAAAATTCTCTCTCTGCTCTCCTCCCTATCTCTTTAGGAGTTCCACAAGGGTCTATCCTAGGCCCACTTTTATTTTCCATCTTTATTAATGACCTTCAATCATCTATACCTAATACTACCTGCATACAATATGCAGATGATTCCACTATAATTTGCACTGCCTCTTCTCAAACAGAACTCCAGTTTCAAACACAATCAGCCTTCTCAACTGTTGAACAGTGGTTCTCCAATCGCTGTCTACTCCTTAACCCCAAAAAAACTAAATTATTACTCTTCTCACCTACCCGTAAATCGACTTTATTAAACTTCTGTATTACTGCATCTGATAACACCATTATTTCTCCTGACTCCTCAACTAAACTTCTTGGTGTTACTATTGATAATTATCTTAACTTTGATTGTCACATCAACAACACAATAAAAGCCCTTAATAAAAAGATTGGATCCCTATACAGAATAAAGTCCTTCCTCACACCTGAAACTAAGATAACCCTAGCCCAAACACATCTTATTTCTACCCTTATGTATGCATCTCCTATTTACACTAATCTATCTAAAAGCAACCTTAAGAAACTCACTACATCTTAACACAATATTGCCCGCTTTGCCACCACATCACAATTCAGAGCTCACCACTGTCTAAACCTACAACAACTACACTGGCTGGAATTCCCTAATAAACTTATTTTTCAACAACTCTTAATTGCACACAAAATTCTATACCAACCTTCTAAAACACCAGCTCTTTCCAAACTCTTGACTCCATATATCAACCTGAAACAACTACGTTCCTCTGACAAATTACTTGTTAATATTACCAAAACTATGAACTCTGCAGGCAACTGCCTTTTTTCTAACTCAGTAGGTAAAGTATGGAATAATCTTCCATCTGATCTGTCCTCTTTGCATACTCTTCCACTCTTTAAAAAACAACTTTTAATACATCTTAACAAATTCTGGCTTTGCTCTTGTACCAACCCAGACTAGCCTGTTGGCATCCTTAACTCTATCATAAACTTTTCTTATCTACTTGGATTTTATCTTCTTCTTCAACTGATATATTACCCCTATTTATTGTAAATATTACATATCTCTTTTTAGCAAAAAAAAAAAAAAAAAAAAAAGCTTGTGTATTATCTACCATGGTTCAATACTACCTTTTATATACTTTATGATCTCATACCTTATTATCTTGTTTTGCTAGGATTGTTCTGAATTAATTAAAATCTATAATATTTGTATGTTCATTTTTCCTTTGTATAATCACACCTGTACTATGTCTTCTTATGTATTTCCAATATTGTATCTAACCTCAGGAGCTTTTCTCCCGGGCCTCCACTGAAAATGGACATTAATCCAGCTGGACTAGCCCGGTCAACAAATGTAAAATAAAATAAAAATAAAATAAAATAAATAACTGATGCCCTAGAGGCACAGCCCCAAGGCTCATACAGGCCTAAACAATGGGGGTGCTTCTACTTCCAAAAGTGGAGAAGACCAATCACAGCCATACAGGAAACAGTCCCCAATGACTTTCATCTGCCAATGCCAAACACTTATCTTTTGGCAGCACCCTTAGGGGGAAAACTAGCACTTTTTTCACAAAATTGGCACATGATCACACAGGACTAATGGGTCTTGAATATAGTGTCTCAGGGCTACAGATTCCACTTTCACACCCTTCCAAAGACAAAAGGTATGCCAGACCTGCCACACAATCAATGGGCTGAGGCACAAAAGCAAGTTTCATCCCTCATGGACATGAGGGCTATTCAGCGAGTACCACAGCAAGAGCAGGGACAAGGATTTTACTCAAGACTTTTCTTGGTACCCAGAAAGGACAAAGCCTGGAGACCAATACTGGACCTGTCTATTCTAAACACTTTTATGGATGTTCCAAAATTCAAAATGTTGACTCTGCAGCAGCTTCTGCCCATGCTGGGCAAGAAGGCTTGGCTTGTAACTTTGGACCTCAAAGAGGCATACCTGCATGTCCCAATCAGACTATCTTGCAGAAGATACCTCAGATTCATAGCTGGCTCAATGCACTACCAATTCTCTGCACTGCCCTTTGGCTTATCTACTGCGCCCAGAGTCTTCACAAAATGCCTGGCACCAGTAATTGCATTTTGCAGACAGAGGAATACAAATATATCCTTACTTGGACGACTGCCTTATTCAAGCAGAGAACAAGGACATTCTTCTAAAGCATCTGGCATTTGTAAAAAGATTACTAATTTGCCTAGGGTACACAGTGAACGAAAAGAAATCAAAACTGGTACCCTCTCAAGAGATAATATTCCTGGGTGCAAGCTTAAATACAACTGCCCAGATGGCTTATCTCACGCCAGACAAACAAAGGCAACTGACTTCTTACTTCGAACTGATGGCAACAAAGACCCAGTTATCTGCAAGAAAAATTCTGTAGGCTTTGGGCTTCATGGCATCCTGCATTCTGCTAATTCCGTATGCAAGACTGCATATGAGGAAACTACAATGGTATCTAAAAAGTGTTTGGACTCAACATTGTCACAGCCTGGAAACATTAATTACCCTCATTCCCTGCCTGCAACAGGAGTTTCGATGGTGGGCACAGGCCTGTCACCACAAGGGGCAGCCATTCACTTTACCCACAGCCAGGCAGATATTTAACAACAGATGCATCAGATTATGCTTGGGGGGGGCCCACATAGCAGGAAAATGCATTCAGGGCACATGGCCCACAAGCAAAATGCATCTTCATATCAATCAAAAAGAGATGCTAGCTGTACAGAATGCCCTGACAGCCTTCAAGGATTTACTTCATCCAGGACAACTGCTGATAAAGACGGACAATTCTGCAGTCATATGGTACATAAGCAAGGAGGTATGCATTCCTACCCCCTCTGCAGACAAGCCATGACTTTGTGGAACACAGCATTGACTTATCAAGTACACCTGCAAGCACAATTCCTGCCAGGAAAGACAAATACTCTGGCAGACGAACTAAGCAGAAACCTCATGGATTCTCACGAGTGGAAACTAGATCCACAAATCTTCAGCATGATGACAGGAAAATGGGGATGCCCAGACATAGATCTGTTTGCTTCCCCTCACAACTGCCAGCTACAGAGATTCTGCACGAGGACTTATCACAAACAGGCATGGAAAGTGAACACCCTATCATTCAGCTGGAAAACTCTTACAGTATATACTTTTCCTCCACTGCCTCTCCTCCTCAAGGTACTCCTAAAGGTCAGACAAGAGAAGCCAAAAATTATACTGATTGCCCCAGACTGGCCACGCCAGCACTGGTACCCAATCCTAAAGAGCTTGTCTCAAGGCCCAGCCTGGACATTACCTCAAATTCCTCATTTGCTGACCCAACAAAACAATCAGATCCTGCACAGCCAACTCAGAACCCTAAATCTGGCTGCATGGCGGATAATGTAACCATTCAGAACACACCTCTCTCTCTAAAGCAGTTATGGGTGTTATTTTGGAGGCCAGGAGGACCAGCACCAGAAAATCTTTTGCAGAAAAATGGAGGAGATTCTGTGCTTGGAACCAAGCACAAGGAATGGACACGCTTGTACCAAATATTCCTCAGATTTTACAATACCTAACTGAGATGCTGGACAAAGGCCTATCCTTCTCATCAGTTAAGATCCATGCCTCTGCCATTTCAGCTCATTACAATACGGACCCACCTATTTTTTCACATCCACTGCTAAGGCAGTTTCTCAGAGGGGCCAAAAACACAAGACCTCCAAGGAGAGCTCCAGTACCTGCATGGGACCTCAATTTTGTCTTGGAAAAGCTCACACTGCCTCCTTTTGAGCCAGCCAATACAGCTGAGATAAAATACTTATCATGGAACACAGCTCTGCTCCTAGCAATAACTTCAGCAAGAAGAGTCTCAGAGTTACAGGCACTAATGGCAGTGGAACCTTCTATTATTTTCCATCCGGACAGGGTTTCTGTAAGGACAAACCCAACATTTATGCCTAAGGTAGTGTCCAGTGTGGCTCTTAACCAAACCATTCATTTGCCTACCTTTTATCCAAACCCACAGGATAAGGGGGAGAGACTTCTGCATTCTTTGGACATACACAGACAGCTACGCTTTTACTTGGACAAAACTAAAGCTTTCAGAAAGACTGAGCAACTTTTAGTGGCATATGCTGCAGGATCACAAGGAAAAGCTATTTCAAAGCAAACTATTTCAAAATGGATAGGCCACTGCATTCGTTTCTGTAATTCACAACATGGCAAATAAGTGCCTAAGGGCATTAGGCCACATTCAACCAGAGCAGTAGCCACTTCAGCAGCCTTCCTCAGAGGAGTACCAACCAAGGACATTGTGGAGGCTGCAACTTGGACTTCAGTGCATACTTTTACAAACCACTACCACTTACCTCTTTACTCTAAATCCAGAGCAGGCTTTGCCACTGCAGTTCTGCAGGGCCTCATAGCTACTCCTAATTCTATTTAGGCCCAGCCACCCAACCTCAGCTTTGGGATTCAACCCAAGTGTAATGACTGCAACAGTGAAACACAATGAACATAGTACAGTTGTGTACCTACCATAAATGTAGATGTTCGAGTATATTCACTGTTGCAGTCCAGGTTACCCTCCAACCACCCCCCTTTCATTGCTGGGACTTATATGTACTTCTCTATTCTATACAACCTATGTGGTGTATTTGCTTGTAGATGAAGGTAATGTTTATGTTAGTGCATGCTTTTTTATGAGCAGAATTTTTAGCCTACCCTTTGGGGGGCACCTGACATCTGGGGCAAGAAAAACTGAAGAAAATGGCGTCGGCTGCATCTTTTATACCCCTGGCGCACTGATGTCAGGGAAGAGGCGACAGCAACCGACACCGGACTAGGACTTTGGAATTCAGGCCGACTGCGGGGTAGCCTGCCAGCAGGATAACCCAAGTGTAATGACTGCAACAGTGAATACAATCGAACATCTACATTTATGGTAGGTACATAACTGTACTTTCTACCTGCATTTCTATCCAGGTTTTCAGTCCATTTCCCACAGTTACTTTTTGCCAATATTTTATTACCCCTGTACTTTTTGCCAATATTTTATTACCCCTGCTTTCTCCACCTACTCCACAACTTCAAATTTTGCTGCCTATCTTCCTTTGTATCCCTATAGGGAACAGCTCCTTTAATTTCCACAGGGCATCAAATAACTTTTGTGGCTCATGTAATATTGGTGGATTCAAGCTGCCTATTTAAGATTCTTTTTACTGCCAAAGATAGAGGCTCTGGGCCTTTTTAGATTTAAGCGGCCTAAAAAAGCATGCATGCAAAAAAGTAAACAAGCTCTGGAATAGTCATGGTGTAGGTTGTCCTTTCTTGCATACAGGAAGGCAAATAGATATGCTCTTTAGATGCCTATCTGCACATTAGAATAGCAAGAGTGTCCAGGAAGTTCCTGTATTTCAGAGTGAAAGCCAAGTCTCAATTAAGAGGCCTTCCATTTAGTGTCATCATACCTTCCAGAGTATTTTCCAAATATATGGCTACACTTAGCAGAGTTGAGAATGTGAGGGAACAGAGTATACCCTTAGTTGGATTACTAGCTACAAGCTGCTTTACCTGGAAATCTTCAGTTGAACTCAGGATTACTTGCTGCAACCACTTCCGTCTGTGGGGATTTCAACAAAGGCCTAGTTGGAGCTGTTGTTAGCACAAATGTATGTAGCTTGCTACCCAAGTACAGCAACCAGGATAGTCAGCCTTCTGCTGGAGTGAAACCTTTTCCATAAAGTTAGCTGTACAGTCATTGTTGTCTCACTGTTCCACTACAGCAGCCTTAGACCTCAAAGAGGTGGGACTAACGTCCGTATCCATTTAAGTTTCATCTGCCAGGTACCATACAAGAGCTTTGCAATGGACTGGCAGGATTCAGTGGTCCCAGACATCAGGCCCTCTTTCCCAAATAATTTGTCTTTTTCTAGTGTGCCACCAGTAACTCTACTGGTGGCTAGATGAGACCAGTTTTTGCAAGGCTATCCCCTTACAGCTAGTCTCCCACTGTGTCATTTAACACAGATGAATCATCCCTGGGATAGAAGACTTTGCGTAGGGCAAATGGTCCAAGGAGCACAGAACAAGAGGACTAAATGTCCTAAAGGTGAGACTGTTCTGTTTTTGTTCCAGGTCTTTCAGGACCTCCTTCCCTGGGCTGCATTTCCATCCACTCTGTTAGTATGTGGGTGGTATACATAGAGAAACAAGGGAACCGTTTTTTTTTTCCCTTTGTCATAAAACTGAGACTGTGGTAATTGGCCTTGTATTTTTATGACTTTCCAATGCCAATGTCCTTTCCAGGACAAGCCACTCTTCTTGTAGACAAATTCAGCAGATGCTTACTGATGCCATAGATCCCCCAGTCTAATGATGGCTTACATGATGTTTTGCTATTGGGGAGAGCCTTGCTGTGACCTGTATGTATCCCTACCCAACATCCCAAGTGCAGCAGGTCTTGTTTTCTCTAATCCCTCCACAGAGACAGACACCATGAAGCACTCTTGTCCATCAGTGTCCCCTGTGACTATGCATACCTTCCCCTTTCTCATTGATCATGAATTTTCTGAAGAGTGGCTTACTGAGCAGGGACAGGGTCATTCTCATAGCATTTTTTGGTTTTCTCTCTTCATCCCTGAAAGTCTGCAGGACTAAGTCTGATTGCTGCCTTACCTGTACCCAGTTAGCCTATTAATTCCATGGTCACTGGAGCCAAGGATTCCCATGCAGATAAGAGCTCTAAAGCCCATTCATTCTTGCATGTGAATGCCACATGAGCTCATCTGCTGGTGGCAAGAGTCTGGTGATAACAGAGTGGTGGTAGGTCTTATGGGGGTACCTACCTTTATCCCCCAGTGGAGCAGCCTCCTTCCCTGTGACAGTTCTTCTCACCTCTCTTGTAGGTGTCACCCAAAGGTTTCCCATGGCATTGTGAATTGCAACAGCAGTGTGGACTTGATGGACTTGGGCTTCACAGGGTAGATATCTAGTGCCCTGGCTAGGTTGCGATTCCCTCCTCTCAGAATGGATAATAGGTAGCAGCAGCTTTCATCTTCTACTACCAACTCCTACAGGCACACACAAGCCATTGTTTGAAGTGGTCACCTGCAGTGTAGTCAGGGTTGTTACAGTCTACATTACAGAATGTCTGTTGTAGCACCCTTCTCTCTCTGACAGGAATAGAATACTTTCCTCTTCTTTGACCTTTCTTAATAGAGAAGTGACTTTCTCTGACTTCACCAAGCTGTGTATACTCGTCCATCTGGCAAGCTTCAAATATATGCATGGATGTCCTTCAAGAATGCAACTGCAGTCATAACATGTGGGTTGTCCTGCCTCAGGCAGCCCTCGGTCGGCCGGATTCCAAAGTCTGGGTCCGACGTCGGCTGATGTCGCATTTCTCTCTGACGTCAGAGCGGCTGGAGTATATAAGCATCAGCCGACGCCATTTTCTTCGGTCTTTCTTGCCGCGCGGTGCCCGAAGCAGAAGCAGTTCGCAAGTGCCGGTCGGTCAGCTCCTGTATTCTACGATACCGAAGTCATCAAAAAAGCTAAGTACCCCGTTGGGGACCTTTTCTTGCCTCAGCCGATGTCAGAAATTACTGAAAAGTTAACAATTGTCTTTTTTGTGGTAAACAAATACCTCATAAGGATTTCCACTCTTACTGCCTCCCTTGCCTGGGCCCAGACCACGACATCTCGGCCTGTGTAGCCTGTGCTCGCTTCAACAAGCGCACTCTCAGGCGCCGGGCGGAGTTCGCTGAAGATTTTTTCGGCGATAAATTTGCTTACAACATGCCGTCGGATCTTCCGACATCGCAAACTCCCAAAAAGCGAAAAGACTGGGACCGACATCCTCGGCCCGCGTCTACCACCGACTCCACGCCAAAACCTAGTGCGAGTGCTCCGGTTCCCTCTGAGACGGTCTCTCCACCGCTCCGAACCGAAGACACCGCATTACCGACGACTCCAATTCCAGACATTACTCCGACGCCAGTTATACACTTTCCTCCGGATACCGAAACCGAGGAAATGCCCGAGACCATTGCTGTAGACAAGGTCACTCCTGCAAGTGGAGCTGCCAGGCCTCCTATGGCCATGTCTATTAAGGCCTACACTAGGGCTAAGGCAGCCAGCAAAACTAAGCATATTACTTCCAAATCCTTACCTCAGCCGACTCCGGAGGCACAAATTATGTCAATGGCTGCTGATTTAATTTCCATGATTAGAGGTTCACAGGCCCATCCTGAGAGAGCATCCCAGCCTCCTCCTGATAAAAGGCCCCGGGTTGAACCCTCTGTCCCTTCAGATGAAGACTCTGAGGGCTCTGTCCACTCTGATAGCCAGGAAGAGCTCTTCCAGACCTATGAGGACTCGGATGCAGAAGATTCCATACCTTCGGCCTCCCCTCCTGAGGATATTTCCTTTGGGGAAGTTCTGCACACCATGAGGGAACATTTCAAGTGGCATGGTCAGGAATATTCTGATTCTCGGAAACGCCTTAGGACTTTCCTTAAGAAGCCTCAGCACAGGCCCTTAGCTATTCCTCCTGTACTTGATGTTCTGGATGATTTGTATTCTGATTCTAGTGCTACCCCTGATTCTCTTCCTCCTGCTCCAGCCAAGCCAGACAGGTATTACAGGGTCCCAGAAACTCATTCCCATTTATTCAGGGCCCATACTGCTGATTTGGAAACTATTTCACAGGGGCCTAAAGGAGTTTCAGCCTCCACCTCAAAAAATCCTTTGCCCTCCAACAGGGAAGCAAGGTCATTAGAGAGATGGGGTAAAAAGGTTTACACATCCACTACCTTATCTATGAGAGTTTTAAATTGCCTTTTTCATATGTTCCAATATCAGGATTATCTCTTAGAATATTTACAAAAAACATTAGCTTCTCCTGATCCTTTAGACAGGAGGACTTTGCAGGAAGCTGTACATAACACTCAGCAAGTAAGCAATCACTTCCTGCAGTGTGGATATGATGCACTGGAAGCTTCATGTAGGGCAGTTATGACAGGGGCAGTGATGCGTAGACATGCTTGGTTAAAAGATCAACCTCTACCAGATCATGTAAAAGCAAAACTTCTGGATGCACCTTTGGAAAAGAACAAGCTTTTGGTGCAAATGCTAAGGAAGTGTTAAAGACCATCAAGAAAAAGCAAAATCAGTTCAAACTGTGAAGGATTTCCTCCAGGTTCAACCCCAGATTCAGTAGGAATTGGCCTTCAAAAAACTGGTCCTTTCCTAATCCAGAAAAGTTTCAAAGGGGTAAGAACAGACGTGGCCGAGGAAGAGGCCAATACAGAGGCCCTTACAGGGGACGACAATGGCAGCCAGGAAACCAAAGAAGTGACGCAGGAGTTTCACCTGCCCAACAACCACAAACTCAATGACTTTCCTCTACTACCGCCTACCAGGGAACAACTAGAAGCTCCCTTGGGCGGAAAATTATCTCTGTTTGCAAAAAACTGGCACAGATTGACAAAGGACAAATGGATTTTGGACATTATAGACCGAGGGTACAGGTTTCATTTTCATACCTTACCAAGAAAACAAGGCATGCCAAATCTACCACAACATCAAAGGGCAGAGGCTATCAAGCAAATCACTCTGCTGACTCGAATGAAAGCAATAGAAAGAGTTCCACAAAAAGAACAAGAGCAGGGGTTTTACTCAAGACTGTTCCTTGTTCCAAGAAAAGAATCTCAATGGAGACCAATACTGGACTTGTCCGCATTAAACACCTTTCTCATAGTACCAAAGTTCAAAATGCTGACTACAGCAACTTCTTCCCATGCTGGGCAAGGAGTCGTGGCTGATTACTCTGGACCTCAAGGAGGCATACCTGCATGTCCCTATCAGACACAGCTGCAGAAGATACCTCAGATTTCTTGCAGGGCCAGAGCATTATCAATTCTCAGCATTGCCATTTGGCTTATCTACTGCGCCCAGAGTGTTTACAAAATGCCTGGCTTCAGTAATTGCTCATTGCAGGCTCCAGGGTATACAAATTTACCCGTACCTGGACGACTGCCTCATACAAGCGGACGGCAAACTGATGTTGACAAAAAACCTGGATTATGTCATACGATTACTTCAAGCTCTGGGATACGCAGTCAACTTCCAAAAGTCAAGACTGCAGCCATCCCAGCAAATAATCTTCTTAGGAGCCAAACTAGACACAGCCTCTCAGATGGCTTACCTGACAGAAGACAAGCAAGAGAAGTTAACTCAATACTTCAAAGGTTTAGCAAAACTCACCCAGATGACTGCAAGGGATTCCTACAGGCCCTGGGTTACATGGCATCATTGCTTTCTACTGGTTCCATTAGCAAAACTACACATGAGAAAGCTTCAATGGTACCTAAAAAGCATTTGGTCTCAACACAGCAACAACTTGGAGACAATCATACCACTCATTCCATGCCTACAAAAGGAATTCCTATGGTGGGCCTCGGTGAGCCAGGAAAACACAGGTATGTCATTCAAAAAACCACAGATAACACAGACCATGACTACAGACGCCTCAGACCTTGGATGGGGGGCGCACATGGAAGGCAGGTGTATACAAGGACAATGGTCTCCAAAGGAAACACATCTGCATATAAACCAAAAGGAAATGCTGGCAGTAATGCATGCTATCGAGGCTTTTCAAAACCAACTCCAGCAAGGCCACTTAATGATACGGACAGACAACACCACAGTGATGTGGTACATAAACAAGCAGGGGGGCACCCACTCTTACCCCCTTTGCAGACTGACAATGCAGCTTTGGGAGAAATCACTGAGTGTAAACATCCAGTTACAATCCCAGTTTGTTCCAGGAAAAGACAATGTGTTGGCGGACAGCCTAAGCAGGAATTTCACAGATCCACACGAGTGGAGGTTACATCCGAAGGCTTTCAGACAACTCACTTCGACATGGGACAAGCCAGAAGTGGACCTATTTGCCTCTCACCTCAATCATCTTCTACCAAAATTTTGCACAAGGACATACCATCCAAGGGCTTGGAAAATAGATGCCCTTTCATTCAACTGGAACTCCCTAGCAATCTATGCATTCCCACCTCTGCCACTGATGACCTCAGTATTACTAAAGATCAAAGCAGAGAATCCCATGGGAATCATAATAGCTCCGGATTGGCCAAGACAACATTGGTACCCACTACTACGGAGCATATGTCACACCAGGAGGTGGGCCCTCCCTCAGTGGCCTCTACTTTTGACTCAACACAATTTCGAAACACTGCATCCAAACCTTCAGACACTTCAGCTAACAGCCTGGGAGATCCCATAAATAACTTCAGCTTATCTCTCTCCAAGGAAGTTCAGCGGATACTAACAGAGGCTCGAAGACCATCCACCAGAAAGGTCTACTTAGCAAAGTGGAAAAGATTCAGCAATTGGAATACCAGCAAAGGACATGATGCATCATTACTGAACATCCCACTTATCTTGGAATATTTGGCAGATATGTTACAGAGCAGCCTCTCATATTCTTCAATAAAGATACATGCATCTGCTATTTCAGCTAGATACAACACTGATCCTCCTGTTTTCTCTCACCCTTACTAAGACAATTCCTCAGGGGAATCAAGAACATTAATCCACCAAGAAAGGCCCCAGTGCCAGCCTGGGACCTCAATTTTGTCTTAGAAAAACTGACTTTACCTCCTTTTGAGCCAGCAGCTTCAGTTGACTTGCAATTTCTCTCATGGAAAACAGCCTTCCTGTTGGCAATTACCTCAGCAAGAAGGGTTTTGGAGCTACAGGCCCTAATGGCAATACCACCTTTTATTATTTTCCACAGAGACAGGGTTTCATTAAGGACCAACCCTACCTTTATGCCAAAGGTGGTATCTAGGGTTTCTCTAAATCAAGCCATTCATCTGCCTGCTTTCTTCCCCAATCCTGAGAATAAGGGGGAAAGACTTTTGCATACCTTGGACATTCATAGACAACTTCGATACTACCTGGACAGAACCAAGGCCAGTAGGAAGTCTGAACAGCTTTTGTAGCTTACGCCCTGCAGTCCAAGGAAAAGCAATTTCAAAACAGACTATTTCTAAATGGATTGGACATTGCATCAGATTCTGTTATTCCTTTCATGGAAAGACTGTTCCAGCCTATGTCAGACCACATTCCACCAGAGCTACAGCCACCTCTACAGCATTTTTAAGAGGGGTGCCTACAAAGGACATTCTAGAAGCTGCTACATGGAGCTCCGTGCATACATTCTCCAAACACTACAATCTCCCTCTATATTCCAGATCCAGAGCAGGCTTTGCTTCGCAGTCCTGCAGGGTTTGATTGCCACACCATCTCTTTCCTAGAGCATACCTCCTCCCCCAGCTAAGCTATGGTATTCTACCCACATGTTATGACTGCAGTTGCATTCTTGAAGGACATAGTACAGTTTTGTACCTACCATAAATGTAGATGTCCGATAGACATGCAACTGCAGTCGGGTTTTCCTCCCTCCATACCCCTCTATGCTTAGGGTCCACTCCTATCCCCTTACTCTTAGCTGGGGATATCTGTTATGGTGTATTTGTTTTATTGCTCATGTATTTGTTTGGAATCCTGTTTTTGTCTTCCAATTTGATTACAGCCTTCCTTGGAGGGCACCTGGCATCTGGGGCAAGAAACACTGAAGAAAATGGCGTCGGCTGATGCTTATATACTCCAGCCGCTCTGACGTCGGAGAGAAATGCGACATCAGCCGACGTCGGACCCAGACTTTGGAATCCGGCCGACCGAGGGCTGCCTGAGGCAGGACAACCCACATGTTATGACTGCAGTTGCATGTCTATCGGACATCTACATTTATGGTAGGTACAAAACTGTACTTTTCTCCAGTTCCATTAGTGGCCAGAGACCCAGCATACCCAACTAGGGTGGCTCATATCCTTACTGCTTCCAAAAATCCCACTCCCAGGATGGTTTGTAAGAGCAAGTGGGCAAAATTTTCCCTGTTGGCAACCCAGCAAGGCATCTGCCCTTTTAGTGCATCTATACCAGGGTTTTACAATTTCTGTCTGACATAGCTGACAGTGGAGCCAACTGTTCAACCTTGAGTTTTCGTTTAGCAACAGCATCTAAAGTTCATCAAGCTCCTGTAGTTTTTCTAAAAGTCTGTAAGGCCTTCTTAATAGGCTGTTTGTACTGAAACCCATGTTTAAGGAATCCATTTTGTCATGGGCATGTAATTATGTTTTTGGAAAGATTAACTCTGCCTTTTCTTGAACATGCAGCCAGTCAACCTTAGATTCTTGAAATGGAAGACATTATTTGTGGTGGCCATTACTTCTGCTGAACCCATTGTCATCTCAGTCTCTTTACCTAGAAGGACCGAGACTGCCTATTAAATAATCCATCTTTTATGCCAAAGGTAACTTTGGATTTAAACTTTAACTATTCCATCAGTCTACCAGTTTTCTTTCCACAGTTTTCAGATAACAGAAAATACAGGTTGCATTTTCTAGATGTCCATTGAGAATTGTGGTTTTATCTGTAGAGAACGAAAGATGTCCTGAAGGATGACCAACTTTCTCTCTCATTTGCACTATCTAGATTGGGTCAGAATGTATTTGAGGTTACTCTGTCTTAGTGTCTATCTGAATGTATTACTTTTTTTTTTTTTGTAAGTATAATAAAACTTGGCAAGCAAATCTAAAGCTCATTCCTCAGTGTCTTTCTTGACTTCTTTAACTTACTTTTGGAACTCTTCCTTGAATGACACATGCACCGCAGTGGCATTGTCTTCACAGTAAATTGTTTGCAGGACAGTACAAGCCAGATGTATTTTCCATTTACAGGGCAGCCTTTGGTGCCATCAGTCTTTATGGTGTTCTGTCATAAATCCATCCAGAGATAGCAGATGGAGACTCTGTCCTACAGTTGAAGTGAGCAGACTGGACTGTGCAAGATATAAAAGCTGCGCACTTACCATAATGTTGTATCATTATGATCTGTGCCCATCCGCTTCAACATACCTGCTCACCTTTCCCCTTCTGTCTCAAATTACCATCAGTGAAAGACCTAGCCAAGTTTTTCTGAAGTCTGTAGCATGTCTTTGTATAAGCCAGGTGTTAAATAGTTATGTAGAGAGATATAAATGTAAATAGCACATAGGCAAGATTTGATCTGTAGAGAGAGGGAAGTGTGAGGAGCTGTAGGAAAGAGGGAAGGAGTTTGAGCTTAGGAATGCTGTATGGATGTCAAAGTGCGTGCCACTTGCCAGTTCTGTTGTTGAAGTGGATGGTAATGGATCATGAAGATCTAATGATATGGTAAGTGCATGACTCTTGTATTTAGAAGAGACATACAGGTTTGTCTTGTATGAATTGGAAATATTAAAAGGAAAGCAAACTGATATGGAGGATTGAGCTCGCAGAAAGAACATTAGCATTTATGGTGTACTCATAAAAAGAAAACCATGACAGTTCTGTGTACACAAGAATTTGGTGGACTAGACTGGTTTATATAGTGAGCAGATAAAAGTCAAGCAGGCCCATAGACTGTTGTGCAGCATTTCAGTGAGAGCAACAAATATCTACAGCATGTTCTGTTAAGATCTGAGGCTTCTAAGGTTAAGATAAAGTACAAAAATAAAAATAAAATACAAGTTCCATTTTCTAGATGTCCACAGACAATTATGGTTTTATCTATACAGAACCAAAGTTGGTAATAAGCAACTGCTTTATAATAAGGGACTCTTTGTATATATTGAAAGAGAAAGGCAGTGTTTGGTAAGTATTGGACACCACAGAGTGAGAAAACTTACATTTAGGTTTATTATATAAATTATGGAGAAATGTATCCATCAGCAATTACTTGATCATCTCCTCCAAAATTACCTAATAGCTGATTGCCAACATGGTCTCAGGCCTTTTCATAGCACCACAACTGCACTCTTAACCTTTACTGACTATATTAATAAGAATCGTAACAACAACTTACTTTCCTCAGCACTCTTCTTAAACGTCTCCAAAGCCTTTGACATGGTTGTAACCATCAGTTATTGTTAGATATACTGAAATCACTGTCACTTAATACTCAAGCACTCAAATGGTTCAAATCCTACCTGGAGAATAGAAAACAAACAGTTCTCTGGGAAAGCAGCTTATCCTCTCAACTCCCCATCACCCTGGGAGTTCCACAAAGATCTATCTTGGGGCCTCTCCTTTTTTCCATTTTTATTAATGATCTGAGTGCTTCCCTTCCTCTAACCACCACCTTACAATATGCCAGTGACTCTACACTAATCAGTGCCGCTGACTCCACTACCGAACTGCAGAGCAATACCCAAAAAGTTTTACCTTCATTGAAAATTGGTTCCACAACCGCCGTCTCCTCCTCAACCCTAACAAAACTAAGTTATTGTTTACTCCTACTCAAAAGTCTTCCCCTATCTATTTCACATTTACATCCAAAAATGGAATTATAATAACACCAGTCAACCACACAACCACCAAACGTTTGGGTGTAACAGTTGACAATAATCTTAACTTTGACTCGCACATTAATTTGACCATGAAATCAGTAAATAGAAAACTTTGCTCCTTTTACAGGCTTAAAACGTTTCTTACTCCCTCAGCTAGGACCACTATTGCCCAGACACACTTTATATCCACTCTTCTCTACGCCTCTCCCATCTACTCTAACCTTTCCAAAAGCAATCTGAACAAACTATCAACCTCATATAATAATATAGCTAGATTTGCTACTGGTTCCGCATTTCGTACCCATCACTGCCAAAACCTTAAACAACTAGGATGGCTGGAATTACACAATCAGTTTTGTTTTCAGCAACTTATAATTACCCATAAGATCTTATATCATCCAATAAACTCTCCCATACTCTGTAACATTA